>NW_027507764.1:35382677-35982677 GCF_037356315.1 Lithobates pipiens | reverse complement strand
TTCTTGTTCATTGACTGTCAGATACATTGACAAGTGTGTATCTGTGTGTTGTTTTTATTTTTTATTTATGCCTTGTGTAATTCTTTCTTTCTCTTATTCTTTACATTATGAAGAACAACAAAAGCGGCACCGCATCTTGATGGGTACGTTCATCTTACCGTCTTTCATTTATTTGAATTTTTTTAACTTGTATTATCTCTGTTTCTAGGAAACTGAAAGTCGACCAGAAGCAGCGTACAAAAAAAAAAGGGTTATGAGCCAACCATAGATGGTTCGAATCTCGGCCAGTTCAGCAGGGACCAGCCAAGATTTGAACTATGTATGGGCAGGCTGATTGTATCCAAGTTGATAGATGAATCCACTTGGGTACAATCAGCATGTTGGATTTTTACATGCAATTATTGGCAGCATCTGCAGAACGACAAGTCCCATGAGGCATAGCGAGACTCTGACAGCCACAAGCATGACACCCAGAGGCAGAGGCATGATGGGACTTGTAGTTTTGCAACAGCTGGAGGTCCGCTAATTGTATATCCTTGTCCAAAACTGTGCAAGTTTAGGGGATATTCACTGTACCTACAGGTAAGCCTTATTATAGGCTTACCTGTAAATACTAAAAAAAAAAAAAAAAAAAAAAAAAAAAGCATTTACTAGCACTTTAACCATTTCAGTGTGCCGGAAGGATTTTCCCCCTTCCTGACCAGGCCATTTTTTGCGATTCGGCACTGCGTCGCTTTAACTGACAATTGAGCGGTTGTACCCAAACAAAGTTTATGTCCTGACATCTTAGGAAGTTTCCGCCCCCCCGTTGTGATGTGAAGCGACACGTCAGTTGAAATCCCACGAGATTTTGCGGCAGCTCTCCGCGCTGACTCCTGGAATGAATGACATGAGATGCCAGGAGACAGTGCGACAGGGACAGGAAATGATGCGGATCCCCGCAAAATCCCCGCCCACAGCCGCAGCCACATAACAAAGGGAATATACACAAGGCCACCGATCTAAAGGTACGCTCAAAAAAAAAAAAAAAAAAAATGTCCATTGAGCACTAGAGGCTAGATTTGGAAACAAGTGAGCTTAAAGCGGGAGTCCGCCTGGACTCTGCGTTTTTTTTTTTTTTTTTTTTTTTTTTTTAAAGCCAGCAGCTACAAATACTGCAGCTGCTGACTTTTAAAATAGTGACACTTACCTGTCCAGCGCGCCCGCGATGTCGGCACCCGAAGCCGATCTCTAGATCGTCACTCAGGTGCTGCCGCCGCCATCTTGGGTATGGGAATCAGGAAATGGAGCCTTTCGGCTTCATTTCCCGGTTCCCTACTGCGCATGCGCGAGTTGTGCTGCGCAATAAGGATGGTCCCCGCTGCCTCTGGGATCTGTGTGTTTCCCAGCAGGCAGCGGGGCACTTGCGGAAGGGGGCGGGCACTTGCGGAAAGGGGTGTAATCTACGCCCCTTTCCGCAGAGAGCTATCCCGGAAGTGGGTGCAGTTACCTGGATTATCCAGGTAACTGCAGCCCCCTCCCCCCTGAAAGGTGCCAATTGTGGCGCCGGAGGGGGGGAGGATTCCGATGAGCAGAAGGTCCATTTTAGGGTGGACCTCCGCTTTAACTAGGAAAATTTGTGCAGAACCGCTTTAATGTGAATTCTATGTGTTCTTTGTTATCCTCCTGCATGTGTGATGGTGGAGTACAGATAACCAAGAACACAATCCATCACATGTGTGTAATGTTTGTACACCCATTCATTTGGTTTGTCTCTTTTGGTGTGTGGACTTCTTTTTTTTTTTTTTTTATAATTTTTTATGTATTGACCGCTTGCCGACCAGCCACCGCAGTTCTACTGCGGCATCATGGCTCGGCTGCGCGAATCGCCATCATCTTACGTTGCTTCTATTTGTGGCCACTAGGGGCGCGTGCCCCCTGCTCACCCCCCCCAGAGCCGATCCGACCTCCAGGCTCCCGCCATCACTCGTGACACAGCGAAAACTAGGATCTCTGTGTGTAAATATACAGATTCCGGTTCTCTGAGGGGAGAAGACTGATTGTGTGTTCATACAAAGTATGAACACCGATCTCTTCCACTAGCTAGTCCCATCCACCTTCAGTTAGAACACACACTAGGGAACACAGTTAACCCCTTGATTAGGGAACACAGTTAACCCCTTGATTAGGGAACACAGTTAACCCCTTGATTAGGGAACACAGTTAACCCCTTGATTAGGGAACACAGTTAACCCCTTGATCGCCCCCCTAGTGTTCACCCCATTCACTGCCAGTGACATTTTTACAGTAATCAATGCATTTTTATAGCACTGATTGCTGTATAAATGCCAATGGTCCCAAAAATGTGTCAAAATTGTCTGTGTCTGTCCTAATGTCGCAGTCACAATAAAAATCGCAGATCGACGCCATTACTAGTAAAAAAAAAAAAAAAAAAAAAAAATAATAATAATAAAAATGCTATAAATCTATCACCTTTCTTGTAGACACTATAACTTTTGCACAAACCGACCACGCTTATTGCGTTTTTTTTTTTTATTACAAAAATATGTAGAAGAATACATATCGGCCTAAACTGAGAAAAAAATCTGTTTTAAAAACAAAAAAAGGATATTTATTATAGCAAAAAGTACAAAATGTGTTTTTTTTTCTTTCAAAATTGTCGCTTTTGTTTATAGTGCAAAAAATAAAAACCGCAGAGGCGATTGAATACCACCAAAAGAAAGCTCTATTTATGGGGAAAAAAAGGACCTCAATTTTGTTTGGGTACAGCATCGAACCACCGCGCAATTGTCAGTTAAAGCGACGCAGTGCCGAATTGCAAAAAATGCTCTGGTCATTCAGCAGCCAAATCTCTCAGGGCTGACTTAACTTAATTATGGTGTGATTTAGAATCAACTTAGTGCCGACCTTTTCTATTATTTTTCAATTTGTTCACTTGAAATAAGGGGCAGCTTTTTCCTTTTTTATTACATGTTGTTTTCGCACAATATTTTTTAGTTCGGCGCCACTACTTGTTAAATACACTCAATTTGACGGTTTATAACCTTCCCTTATTCTATTCCAAAATGGAAAAGAAAAGGTTTTATCTTTTTTTAGTTACATTTGTCATAAACAGCCACATCACCAGATAACGTTGTGTGTGTCCGTCCCGTGTTTTGCAGTGTCCATGTGGTGTTTGGTCTTGTCATTTCTGGCTTTGAGGTGATCGAACGGATCGAGAGCCAGAAGACCGACGCAGCCAGCCGACCGTACGCAGATGTGCGAATTGTGGACTGCGGCCTGGTGGGCTCTAAATCCACCACCAAAGATGGTGAGGTTCCTCTTTGGACAAACTGTAAAAATCCCATTATCGGTTTCCGAAAGTTCATATTCATTAGACACGCGCAATTCGGTTTTTAGTTCCGAATTAATTTTTGGAACGCATTTTGACAAATTCGTGAATTTCCGAATTTTCAAATTTCCGGAAATTCAAAAATTGGAAAATTTCTAAATTTCAGAAATTCGTCATTTCGGAAATTTGAAATTGGGAAACTTGAAAATCCGAAAATAAAAATGAAAATCTGAAATTTCGAAAATCTGAAATAATAATAGTAAATAATTAAATTATAGGTATTGGAATTTCCTTTTCAAATTTGGCTTAACGAGTACGAATTTATCTGAAGTTACGAATTATCTGAAATAACAAATGCCGTATCTAAACGAATGGAACGGAACGATCTAATCTATAATTAATAATAAAACCTTTTTATCATTATTTATTATTCATTTGTTCCATTCCATTTGTTTAGATGCGGCATTCGTTATTTTGGATAATTTTTGTAACTTAAAGCGGAGGTCCACCCTAAAATGGACCTCCGCTCATCGTAATCCCCCCCCCCCCTCCGGCGCCACAATCGGCACCTTTCAGGGGGGAGGGGGGTGCAGTTACCTGGATAATCCAGGTAACTGCACCCACTTCCGGGCTAGCTGTCTGCGGAAAGGGGCGTACGTTACGCCCCTTTCCGCAAGTGCCCCGCTGCCTGCTGGGAAACACACAGCTCCCAGAGGCAGCGGGGACCGTCCGGATTGCGCCGCGCGGCTCGCGCATGCGCAGTAGGGAACCGGGAAATGAAGCCGAAAGGCTCCATTTCCTGATTCCCATACCCAAGATGGCGGCGGCACGAGCGAGCGATCGGCTTCGGGTGCCGACATCGCGGGCGCGCTGGACAGGTAAGTGTCACTATTTAAAAGTCAGCAGCTGCAGTATTTGTAGCTGCTGGCTTTAAAAAAAAAAAAAAAAAAAAAACGCGGAGTCCCGGTGGACTCCCGCTTTCAGATACATTTTGCATTTGTTACATTCACAAACGGCCAAATTTGAAAAGGAAATTCCAATACCTATAATTTAATATTATTAGTTATTTTGAATTTTACTGATTTGTCTGTTTGTTTGTTTGTTTGTTTTTTTTTTTTCAAATTTATGAATTTGTAGAAAATTCGGAAATTTGAAAATCCGAATTTTTGAAAAAAACGAATGAAACGAAAATGAACACATTTTTGATTAGTGCACACGTCTAATAATCATGGGCTACAGTCTTGGGTTGGTTTTTGCCAACATCTGTAGTTTAGGTCCTCTGGGGTCCTGTAAGGCATATGGCTATTTCAACCAGCTTCCAGAATATACTCCTACAGATAAACACATGCTAAGTGTTTTCTAAAGCAGGGATGTTTTGGCAGGGTTTTGCCTTTTAACCACTTTAAAGTGACTGTAAACGATCACCTTGTAAAACTACACATTCAGTTTGAAATGGAAATGAAAAATGAAAGGCAAAACATAAAGAAAAGGGGGTGGGGGGAGAGGTAATGAAAATTGTATAAGTGATCACATTCCCTCTGTTCACAGATGCATAAGCTCCTCCTTCCCTTTGGCGGAATAAGACAATTTTTTTTTCTTCCTTCTTTTTTTTTTTTTTTTTCCTTTTGAAAGTCCACCCCCACCTCCCTATGCAAGTCACTCGCCTTAGGCGAATGATGCGCACACTGCCAACGGTACCTCCCGACATATGTACGTGACATGTCCCAGGAGGCATAGGCTTTCATTGAAGAACAGGAGGGGGGGGGGGGCTGAACCTGGAAGAGCCTGTGGACTTCTCAATAATGTCTGATAGAACAAGGTTGTCGTGGAACGAAGCTGTGGCCTAGTATGAGATGATCTCGGGGAGGGGGGGGGGGTCGCTGTATCCACTGGATGAGGTGAGTATTTGAAATGTGCAGATGCCACCATCAGGTAAGTGGGGCAAAAAATAAAAAGGGGAAGTCGGCCGGAGTTTCTCCTTAAAGGTAAAGTTTGTAAAGTCTCATGGTAAGAGGAACTGCAGTCCGCTCACGTAATTTGTAATAAAAACATCTTTGCCATTCTGAAGCTTCCCTCCAACCACTTTGCATATTATTTTATATTTACTGTGATTTCTTTACTTGCCAAATATGCTGCAGAAATCTCCCTCCACTGAGTCTGGCCGCAGCCATTTTAACTGTGGGCAGCTGAAGCTGCTGCCTGTTCACTTCCTGGATTCACACAGACACACAGAGAGGCACGCCTCCAGCTCTGCAGCTCTCATTGGCCTTCTTATGACTCATCCTCCCTCCCTTCCTGGCAAACTCTCACGAGAGTGAGAGAGAGAGCTGTGCACGATGTCATAATCCTAGGATAATGACCAGACAAGAAATAGGAAGTGGGCTGTATAAGGGATTTACTGGCAGAAAAAAAAAAAGTTTTACTATCCAAAGTTAAAACAACAACAACGAGGCCGAAGATTTAACCACTTCAGGACCGCCGTATTGCCAATGTACGTCAGCACAATGGCACAGGCAGGCACAATCACGTAGATGTACGTGATTGCCTTCCAGCGGGTGGGGGGTCCTATCGGACCCCCTCCCGTTGGATACGACGGTCCGGTTCCCTCCAGGAGCGCTCCGTGATGAGGGGATGGCCGTTCGTTTTCGGCCACCCCCTCTGGATCGCTCCTGGCCAATGAGAAGCTTCCTCCCACTGTGTATTGTTTACACAGGAAGGAGGAAGTGATGTCATTCTCCTCGGGGCAGTCTTTTTGACCGGACTACGAGGAGAAGACTAATAGTAAGTGTGCACCAACACTACACTGACATGTAGGCACACAAACCCCCCCCCCCCCCCCGATCGCCCCCCGATCCCCCCCTCCCCCCCCCAGTCACAGTGTCACTGATTGCATTGATCACTTCTTTACTGATCAATGCATTCAGTGTCAGTTGTGACAGTAAAAACTGTCAGGACAGTTAGTGTTAGGTCCAGGGTAGCCCCCTATCACCCCCCAATAAAGATTTAACCCCCTGATTGCCCCTAGAGTTAACCCTTTCACCCCCTTTTGCCAGTGTCACTAAGCGATCATTTTTCTGATCGCTGCATGTGTCGCTAGGTAGCTAGTTATTTTTTTAGGTTCACCGCCAGGTTTTTATAGCGCTAGGTACCCCGATATACTACCCAATAATGGTTTTAACCCCCTGATTGCCGCTAGTTAACCCTTTCACCCCCTTTTGCCAGTGTCACTAAGCGATCATTTTTCTGATCGCTGCATCAGTGTCGCTAGTGTCGCTAGGTAGCTAGTTATTTTTTTAGGTTCACCGCCAGGTTTTTATAGCGCTAGGTACCCCGATATACTACCCAATAATGGTTTTAACCCCCTGATTGCTGCTAGTTAACCCTTTCACCCCCTTTCACCAGCGATCACAGTATAAGTGTCACTGGTGACGCTGGTTAGCCAGTTAGTTATTTAGGTTCCCCGTCAGGTTTTTATATAGCGCCAGGGACCCCCATATACTACCTAATAAAAATTTGAACCCCCTGATTGCCCCTAGTTAACCCTTTCACCAGTGATCACCGTATAAGTGTTACGGGTGACTCTGGTTAGTTTGTTTTTTATAGCATCAGGGCACCCACCATTTATTACCCAATAAAGGTTTAACCCCCTGATCACCCGGCGGGTGATATCAATTAGGTTTTAGGGTCAGGGTCTGCGTCGCCCCAGGCAGTGCTAGGTTAGTGCCAGTACCGCTAACACCCACACGCAAAGCATACACCTCCCGTAGTGGTATAGAATCTGAACAGATCAATATCTGATCTGATCAGATCTATACTAGCGTCCCCAGCAGTTTAGGGTTCCAAAAAAACGCATTGTTAGCGGGATCAGCCCAGATACCTGCTAGCACCTGCGTTTTGCCCCTCTGCCCAGCCCACCCAAGTGCAGTATCGATCGATCACTGTCACTTACAAAACACTAAACACATAACTGCAGCGATCGCAGAGTCAGGCCTGATCCCTGCCATCGCTAACAGGTTTTTTGGTAGCATTTTATATTTAAATCCGGAAGGCAGTGCTTGGTTTTCGGGGTCCCGTACGCAGCTAGCCTCCCAAAAAGTCCCCCACATGTGGTATCCCCGTACTCGGGAGAAGCAGCAGAATTTATTTTGGGGTGTAATTTGACTTCTGCCCATAGCATGTGTGAGCAATATATCATTTAGTGACAACTTTGTGCAAAAAAAAAAAAAGTTTATAATCTTCCCGCAACTTTTGGCAAAATATAAAATATTCCATGGACTCAACATGCCTCTCAGTAAATAGCTTGGGGTGTCTTCTTTCCAAAATGGGGTCATTTTGGGGGGTTTTGTGCTATTTTGGCATTTTATGGCCTTCGAAACTGTGATAGGTAGTGAGGAGTTAAATCAAAAATTTGCACCCTTAGAAATCCTGAAGGTGGTGATTGGTTTTCGGGGTGCCGTGCGCGACTAGACTCCCAAAAAGTCCCACACATGTGGTATCCCCATACTCGGGAGAAGTAGCGGAATATATTTTGGGGTGCAATTCCACATATAACCATGGCATGTGTGAGCAATATATCATTTAGTGACAACTTTTTGTAAAAAAAATTTTTTTTTTGTCATTATTCAATCCCTTAGGACAAAAAAAATAAATATTCAATGGGCTCAACATACCCATCAGCAATTTCCTTGGGGTGTCTACTTTCCAAAATGGGGTCATTTGGGGGGGGTTTGTACTGCCCTGCCATTTTAGCACCTCAAGAAATGAGATCGGCAGTCATAAATTAAAAGCTGTGTAAATTCCAGAAAATGTACTCTAGTTTGTAGACGCTATAACTTTTGCGCAAACCAAAAAATATACGCTTATTGACATTTTTTTTACTAAAGACATGTGGCTGAATAAATTTTGCCCTCAATGTATGACTAAAATTTAGTTTATTCGATTTTTCTTATAACAAAAAGAAGAAAATATCTTTTTTTTTCAAAATTTTCGCTCTTTTTCCATTTATATCGCAAAAAAAAAAAATCGCAGAGGCAATCAAATACCATCAAAAGAAAGCTCTATTTGTGGGAAGAAAAGGACGCAAATTTCGTTTGGGTGCAATATTGCATGACCGCGCAATTACCAGTTAAAGCAGCGCAGTGCGAAATTGGAAAAAGACCTCTGGTCCTTAAGGTGTTTATTGGTCCGGGGCTGAAGTGGTTAATAGATGGAAAGATGAAACAATGACTGAAGGTCCGCTTTAATGCATTCTATTCATTAAGATAAAAAAAAAAACGGTGCTGCAGCTCCCCCTCAGAGCCCCCCTCCCCTCTTCTTTTTTCTTACCTGAACCCCATCGTTCCATCGATGATCACAAGCCCAGCAGCTCCAGCCGCTTTCTCGGGTCCTCATTGGATAGATAACAGCAGGAGCCATTGGCTCCCGCTGCTGTCAATCAAATCCAATGACATGGGGGGTGGGGCCGAGTCCTGATGTCAGTGGACACAGCAGCAGGACTCGGGAGCGCGCCCGCACTGTCAGTGGACGCAGCAGCAGGACTCAGGAGCGCGCCCGCACAGGTGCCCCCATGGAAGGCGTCTCTGTGGGGG
The DNA here is from genome assembly GCF_037356315.1 of Lithobates pipiens. Taxonomy (NCBI): domain Eukaryota; kingdom Metazoa; phylum Chordata; class Amphibia; order Anura; family Ranidae; genus Lithobates; species Lithobates pipiens. Next base: position 35,973,758 of record NW_027507764.1, on the reverse strand, counting down.
CACCCAATGAAGAGGAGGAGGGCCAGGAACGCCATCAGGGGGACCCCAGAAAACAAGGATTGGGGGACGCTCTGTGCAAAACCCTTGCACAGAGCTGGTAAGTGACATGTTTTGTAAAGGTTTTTTTTTTTTTTTTTTTTTTTTTTCTTTTTAAATAACAATCACTTTAAGCCTTTAGAACCACTTTCAGCATGAATTGTGTGATTGTGCTGTGTTTTTTTGTTTTTTTTGTTTTTGTTTTTTGTTTTCTTTTTATCCTTTGGAATGTGTTGGATTTCCACTTCATCAATAAAGCAGTCACTTTTTTATATTTTCTCATTTTTAAAGATCCAGAAAAGGTCAAGCAGGCCACTTCTCCATCTGAGGAATCCGTTTCCAGTTCAAAGTCGTCTTCATCGTCGTCATCCTCGGAGTCGTCCTCTTCTGATAGCGAAGAAGAAGCTGAAAAAATCAGGAGGAGGAAGCGCAAGCGGAAAGCCAAAGTGAAGCACTCAAAGAAAAGACGCAAGGAGAATCGAAAAGAGGTCAAGGAGGACCATCCCCCGAATAAGAACAGGTATGGTGGGCTCCGGAAATTTCCAGACGGATCGCTTGCCTTCTAGAAAAGTTGTCTCCTATAGTCTCCTCCCAGGTCTGATTTAGAATCTTCCCTCATTCCCTGTTTTCTTCCCGCATTCACATTGAAGACGTTTCCTGGGGTTCACTTTTATGCTGGAATGCTTGGGGTGGGTTCTCCTTCATAAATGATGATAATCTTCTGTGTGCTGCTCTTCACCTTCACTTTACTGATTTGCAACCATTTTTAAAGGGGAAAAACCCCTCACACCTCTCACCGTTCCATTGTAATCTGGTATGCGCAAGGCCCTTATCCCTTCTGTTACATTGCAATCTCTAATAGGCAGGACCAGTGGCGTGGCGGGGGCGGGGGAGGGCGCGGGGGGTATGTTGTCGGCCAAGGGGTGTGCAGTGAGGTATGACACGGAGAGGAGATCGCAGTATGGCCATCTTAATGAGCGGCACCCCTGCACTTTCCAAGCTTTGTGAACATCAGAAGTCCGTCAGGGGGCCCAACGGTTCGGGTTAGGGCAGCTGCCTGTCTTCCCCAGTCATCCAGGCAGGCTGTTCCTCAGAATTTCAATATCTCCCGAGTCCCAAGGCAGCTGGAGTTGGTAGGCGGAGCCAGGGGTGTGGCTGCCTCCTCCACTCCTCCCAAAGACTCCTTTACTGGCTGATCCTGCAGCTGAAGGAGCAGAAAGAGGAGAGCACACAGGAGCCGCGGGCATGCTGTAAGTGACTGAGCACATTGTCACTGTATACAGCCCTAACCTGCCTCTATACTACCCTAACTTGCCACCTTTATACCCTATACAGCGCTAGCCTGCCAGACCTGCCACTATAATGCCCTATACTACCCTAACCTGCCACCATAATACCCTATACAGTAGAGCTGCATCTAACGATTAATTTGTCTGTCGACTAATCTATTGATTATTTTTTCGATTAGTCAACGACTATCCGAATATTTTTTATTTCTTTTTTTTAATGAATCTAGTGTTTTTTTTGTTTTTTTTATTAGCTAATTAATCCTTTGGATAACCTTGAGAGTATTAGCTGGCAGAGTATTGTATTGTATGGGCTGGCAGCTTCCATCCGACCTCTCCCCTCCACTGCACAGATCAGTACAGAGAGGGGAGAGAGAAACCATGTCATGACGCCGGTTTGTTTACAAGTGATCCCTCCGTCGGAGCGATCGCATTGTAAACGCCTGGGTGTAGAAAGATGGCCGCCGCTTCGGAGCTAGGCTGAAGCCGCGGCCTCTCCTAAGGCCGAAGCCTTGGAGCACTCTGCGGATCGCGGCATGTGTCGATCCGAGTGGGGTGACCCGTTCCGATCATGGATCAGTGACGATCCGTTGCACCCCTAGGGGCGGCGGCACGGAGGGGGAGAAGAGAGTGGGACGGCAGCACGGAGGACAGTGGTAGATACTAAGCACTATGACGCATCAACGCCCTGCACGCACGTCGACGTATTTTTGTAGTCGACGTAAACGATTACGTTGACTCGTCGTGGCAGCTCTAATATACAGCGATAGCCTGCCACTATACTACCCTAACCTTATTAATGGCACCCCGAACGCAGTGCGATAAATCGCACTGCAGACGCGGCAAATCACAACATGTAACACTGTCGCTCAAAAAAAAGCCCCTGCTCCTTTTTGAGCGACAAGCTTAGGTCGCTGCAATTTAGTTTTTTGTTGGTGTACCAGATATAGGATCCACCCCGGGTGCCAAATGCCCTAGGTACGCCCCTGGGCAGGACCATTATACCCTATGTTGCATTGTAATCTTTAAAAGGCAGGACCATCGTACCCCCTGCAACATTTTACTCTCTAATAGGCAAGACCCCTGTACCCCCCTGTAAGGATGAGCTCAGGCGTGTTCATAAACCGCACGTGTAGAGCCTGACAGGAGGTCGGCACTGCACAGTGCTAATCACAGGCAGTGAGACGTTGTCCCGATGCGTGGCGGCAGAGATCGGGAAATGTCTCGCTGCCTGTGATTAGCGCTGTGCAGTGCCAACTTCCTGGCGGGCTCTGCACGTGCGTGTTGTGAACACGCCTGAGCTCATCCTTACCCCCCTGCAACATTGTAATCTTCAATAGGCAGGGGTGCTCATCCCTAGTGGGTGTGCCCCTTATACCCTCATATCAGCGTTGGCAGGCCTTGTATTTCTCTCAGTGCAGGTTGTAATGTATGTTTTATTGATTACAATGGAGCCGGTAAAAGTGAACTATAAACACGTTTGCACCTCTACATTTCTTGCAGCACTCATTCTGAACAGACTAACACCGTGGACGATAAGGAGGCCGGAGCAAAGCGGGAAAAACTTGTTGTGCGTCCAGAAGAAATTCCTCCCGTACCTGAAAATCGTTTTCTGCTCAGGAGAGACGCACCCATCGCCAAGGCGGAGCCCGAACCGTAAGCAGTGGTCCTTGTACCCCTGGGAACAAATCACTTTCGAAGCACAATCCATTTGTACTGGTCCCTACAGTCAATGGGGGAAAAAAATAATAATGTGATGGGTAATCTTTACTGAAGATGGATATTATTTCCAGCAGCAAAGCCTGAGCATCTGGCCACAGCTAAAAGAAGCTTTTCGTAGACCAGTGTTGCTGCAGATAACCAGATATCGGAAGGGATAACCCGGTTGCCGCACACCTCACCTGAGCCGAGTGGTTAGCAGGTAAAAGCATCCTCAGCTCAAATCATCCATACCACATCCCCAACAGGTTTCTCCCCGCCCCCAGGGCAGTTGAAGCTGCTTTTACCTGCTAACCATTTGAGCTGGGTGGGCTGTGGGGCCTCCGGGCTATCCCTTCCTATGTCTACAGTATGTTTTGGTTCTGGACTTTCCCCAGACTAGTCAGCGACATCCAAACCATTGGACCTTGGCAGCCTCAGCTGGGGCCCTTAACGTGTTACTAAACCCAGGAGCCTGCATTCACTATATCTGGTCTCCCACAGTACACACAACATGGAAATGCAATTATTTTAGTAAATCTAAATGGCTAAATACCTTTTCTCATCGGCAGTATATAGCAGTCTTGTGACTTCTATCAGTGTCTGGTTAAGGCCTGTAAGAGGAGTTTTTATTCTCCTCTGATTGTCCTATGAGGCTGCAGGACCCCTGACCCTCTGTCTGGTCAGTGCTGATTGGCCCTGTGCTAATCACATGCACCCTTTAAAAATAAACTCTGGGAATACACACCAAACTAAGCATGTGCAGAGTGACTCCAAGGCTCTGTACTATCAGGAGATGGATTGGGGACAGTGGAAGAACGGGAGGATCAGAGAAGTCAGGATCAAACAGCCTTTTTACACAATGTGCAGGATTAACCCCTTAGGTTCTAAAGTGAGTATCACCAGCGTGCTTTACTGCATATACAGACTGATTTTACAGTTGTGGGTTTGGTAACACTTTAAGCTTCTATCGTGGGTCACATTGCTGCACATAATAAAATGAAGCTTACTATATTGTTTTACAATGAAGATTCACAAACCGAAGCCACATGCATGCATCTATTTATTGTTTTAGTAATACCGATTATTAGAATAATGTGTCCTCCTGTGACTGTGCTTTATAAAAACAAATACAGCTATATACCTGTTTGAGAGCGCCGATCGGCACTCACGTGACCCACCGCCTCCCTCCTCTCTCGCATGACAGCTGCAGCAGGTGGGGCCGCCTCTCTCCTCCTCCCCTCCTGACTGATGTCAGTGGGGGGGGGTCCTCAGCCCCACCCACTGCAGCTGTCATCCCGAGAGAGGCGGCAGGTCACGTGAGTGCCGATGGGCGCTCTGTAAACCAGTATATAGCTGCAGTTTTTTTGTTGTTGTTTTGTTTTTTATAAAGCACAATCACAGGGGGGACATTACGTGATTCAACCGAGAGGACAATGTAAATTTTAACCCTGTGGGTTAACAACCACTTTTAAGTATCTCCTTCTTGCTTACTTGGGGTGATTGCAAAATTAATTTTCCCCTCTAATCCTCAAGTCGCTCTGTTTACAGTGGTAACCTTTGACAACAAATATTGTGTCAAAAGTGGGCTAGGCCCAAAAAAAATGCTTTCCTGAGGGAACTTCCATCTCCTTTCTTATCCTTTTTTTTATTTATTTATTTTTGTATTTGTTTATTTTTCCCCAATCTCTGCTTATCTTTTTAGCTGGGATATCCTTCATAAACATGCTTGCATGCCCAGCGAATCCAGCTCTGTTCTAATCCACTGCTGCTGCACCCCCAGTCCCCGTGCAGCCATCTTCCCTTTGTCATCGGCAGCTGGCTGTCTCTTTCTGGTTTTAGCAGCCAGTGTTCCGTCAGAATTGGCGACCCTTCAGATTAGGTAACAGAAGTGACGGTAGGTCACCTGCGCATGTGTACACCCCCGCTACCAGGTTACCTAATCTCACAGAACGCTATAGTCAGGAGGAGGCAGTGGACATCTTACATCCACTAGTGTTCCGTCAGAATTGGCGACCCTTCAGATTAGGTAACGGAAGTGACGTCACCTGCACATGCGTACACCCCCGCTACCAGGTTGCCTAATATCACAGAACGCTATAGTCAGGAGGAGGCAGTGGACATCTTACATCCACTAGTGTTCCGTCAGAATTGGCGACCCTTCAGATTGGGTAATGGAAGTGACGTCACCTGCGCATGCGTACACCCCCGCTACCAGGTTGCCTAATCTCACAGAAGGAGGCAGCGGACATCTTACATCCACCAGTGTTCTGTCAGAATTGGCGACCCTTCAGATTAGATAACGGAAGTGATGTCACCTGCACATGCGTACACCCGTACCAGGTTGCCTAATCTCACAGAACATTGTAGTCAGAAGGAGGAGGAGGAAGCGGACATCTTACACCCACCTACGTCTTCAATTTAACAGTATTTTTAGCAATAAAGTGAGCATATATAAATATTGTATATTGGCATCTGCAATGGCGATTTGAAGTTGCATTTTGAAAGAAGGTGGCGGAGGCCATGTTTGTACACCCTGCACTGGTCAGCGCTAAACCTTTTTAGGCTTTCAAAATGAAACGTGCAAACGGCATCACAGATGTCAACATAGAATATTTATGTATATACACTCACTTTATTGCTAAAATAACTATTAAAATGACCAGAAGATTTTTTTCCCCCTTAATGACCACGCCATTATTTTGCCATACGGCACTGTGTGGATTTAGCTGACAATTGCACGGTCGCCTGACACTGTACTCGAACAAAAATGTTCCCCCCCCCCCCCCCAGAAATAGAGCTTTCTTTTGGTGGTATTTGATCACCTCTGCCATTTTTGTTTTATTTTATTTTTGTTTTGCGCTATAAACAAAAAAACTGACATTTTTGGGGAAAAAAAACAATATTTTTTTACTTTTTGCTATAATAAATATCCCCCCCCAAAAAAATGTATTCATCAGTTTAGTCCGATTATATATTCTTCTAAATGTTTTTGATTAAAAAAAAAAAAATTGCAATAGGCTTATATTGATTGATTTGCGCAAAAGCTATCGCGTCTAAAAACTGTAGGATAAATTTAGTGACTTTTATTTATTTTTTATTGTTTTTACTGGTAATGGTGGTTTTTATTTTTTGTGGGCCTGCAACATTGTGGTGGATAAATCTGACTCTAAAATTACACTTTTTGGGGACCAGTGACATTATTGCATTGATCAGTGCTATAAAAATGCAGTGATCAATGTAAAAATGGCACTGGCGGGAAAGGGGTTAACACTAGGGGGCGATCAAGGGGGTGGTAATGGTGTTCCTTGGGTGTGTTCTAACTGCAGAGGGGGTGGGCTGCCAGGGAAATGACGAAGGTCACTGCTCCCGATCACTGGGAACAGAAGATCTGACAGAACGAGGATCCACCTTGTTTACATAAGCAGATCTACGTTCTGCCTCTGTATACCACGAGTAGACGGTGTCCGCCGGACCAGCGGGCGCGCTCCTGCTAGATCACATGCAGGGACCCGATGTACAATGAGGTGACGGAACGTCACTTCCGTTGCCTAATCTGGCGGATCGCCGATTCTGACGGAACACCCGGCTCCCTGATGTGGTGGCGCCAGATCCTTCCTCCTGTGCTATGTGGAAGCTGATGCCCCCTGGGATGTGTGGCTTGAATATCCCAGGAGGCTGCATGGGCTTACTCATCATTTTCCCCTAGGCAAGAACAAAAATATGGGGCTAGTGGTCTGTGAATGATGAAAAACAAAGTAAACAAACAGAAAAATAAAGGGGAACAATATAACTGAGAGATATGGACTGCTCTGTAGATATTGTATAGCCTATATCAGAAATGTGATGATTCAGTCCAACAATTCTCTGTTATCTTTCCACTTCTAGGAAGCCGTCTCCTGCGCTGCCTGACAACAGCTCCATCACCAAATCTGGAAGGAAAATCAAAGGCCGAGGCACCATAGTACGTGTCATGTGTTTTTCTTCGTGTGAATCTATTCTAGAAGGCATATACTAGACCAGAATACTACCATTTACATTTTAAGTGTTTGTAAAAGAATGAATTTTATTTAAGAAAAATAACACTTTATACTTGCCTGATCTGTGTAATGTTTTTGCACAGAGCAGCCCCAATCCTCTTTTTTTTGATCCCCTGCCGTTGCTCTGGGCCCCTCACGCTTGCCCCCATAGCAAGTCGCTTGCTGTAGGGGCACTCATACATGCTCGCTCCCGAGCCAGCTCTTTGTTTAAGAGACAGAGAGCTTGGCTTAGCCCTGCCCCCCGCCGCTCCCCCCCTCACTGGCTGTGATTGACAGCAGCGGGAGCCAATAGCTTCTGCTGCTGCATCTCAGCTGATCAGGAACAAGAGACCCGGGAGAGCCTCGGGTCTTGTGCACATCCCTGGATCGAGATCGGGGCTTAGGTAAGGGGGGAGCTGTACTTCTTCTTTTTTTTCTTTTTCTTTTTTTCTCACCATGACCGGCGAGTACACAAGTGGTTAATAATATAGATGATGGGGGGAGGGAGGAACCAGGAAAGGCAAAACATAAACAGATTTAAGATATCAGTCAATCAGCCGACTTTGAGGATAATATGTTCTAGTGTGGATGATTGGCCTTTATTTAGGGCTAAGGACTACTTTGGGATCTGGCCTCACTTTTATTACTGAAATGCCAGGACAGTTCAACATTACAGTGAACACCTCTTGTCGGCGCACGTTTTCCATGTAGACTTGCTTCTGTTATTTATCATGCAATCTGAATGTCTGATCTAGGATGAAATGTGTTACAGGTCACACTGAATTTTACAATCTCTCCATACATGATTGTTATTATAGAAGTCCTCATGGTGTGTTTTTTTTTTTTTTTATAATCTGCTTCCAGCGATACCACACACCCCCAAGGTCTAGATCTCGGTCAGAATCGGATGATGATGGCGAAAGCAGCGAGACCCCTCCACACTGGAAGGAGGAAATGCAGAGACTAAAGACATATAAACCCCCCTCTGGAGAAAAATGGAGCAAGGGAGACAAGTAAGAGTCAAGGGTGCCACAGTCATGAATATTTTAGGAGAACTTGTCATCAATTTTTACATTTTAAAAGCAGAAGTCCTGCCAGACAACACAAGGTGCATGCTGTTAATTTTATTATTCAACTCTCTGCCCTCCTCTGGGGGAAAAAAAGTTGTCCTCTGCTCTCCTTCGCTTGCCCTCCTCCTCCTGTTCTCCCTCGCTTGCCCTCCTCCTCCTCTTCTCCCTCGCTTGCCCTCCTCCTCCTGTTCTCCCTCGCTTGCCCTCCTCCTCCTCCTGGTCTCCCTCGCTTGCCCTCCTCCTCCTCTTCTCCCTCGCTTGCCCTCCTGGTCTCCCTCGCTTGCCCTCCTCCTCCTCCTGGTCTCCCTCGCTTGCCCTCCTCCTCCTCCTGGTCTCCCTCGCTTGCCCTCCTCCTCCTCCTGGTCTCCCTCGCTTGCCCTCCTCCTCCTCCTGGTCTCCCTCGCTTGCCCTCTGCATTGTCTAAAAAGGCTTTTTGATCCTGTCATCTCTGATCCTCCCCCTTTTTCCTCTGTTCCCAATCCATCTCCTTATAGTACAGGACCTTTGGATGCACTCTGCACATGCTCAGTTTGGTGTGTATTGCCAGAGAGATTTTTTATTTTTTTTTCTTCAGATGGTGCATGTGATCAGCACTGCATCCAGACAGAAGGTTAGGGGTCCTGCAGCCTCATAGGACAGTCAGAGGAGAATGAAAACTCGTCTTTTAACCAGACACTAATAGAAGTCACAAGACTGCTATATACTGCTTATGAAAAGGTTTATATATATATATATATATATATATATATATTAATTTTTTTTAATCTGTTTGTTTTCATAACAAAACAGTACAGTACGAAAAAGTTTATATTTACTAAAATATTTCCATTTCCATGTTCTGTGGGAGACCAGATATAGTGAATGCAGGATCCTGGGTTTAGTAACACTTTAAATAGTGATGTTTTGACATGCTGCATTACTGTTGTGCCTTCTGTACCCTAATCTGCCTCCTCCTAACTTGATAACTCTGTGGTAACATATAAACAGCATGGAAACACACTGGACTGGTAACACTTCCTAAATAAAGTGATGTCTTTACTGGAAAAACAAAGTACAGCATCTATCTGCTCCATTTTTTGATATTAGTTGCACTTTGAATATAATTTGCTACAGTATGTTAATGTATTTTTGTTTATGTCTTCAAACTAAGACCTAGTATGACTTTTTTTTCTCTCCGTAGGCTCAGCGATCGTTTGTCGAGCCGCTGGGAGGAGGGAAGCTTGTCTCCACGATCAAGATCAAGGTCCAGTTCTTGGTCACATGATGGTTATCGCTCTGATGCCAGCAGGGAGCATGTTTCCCGTTCTAAAACTCGAAAGAAAGATAAAAAGCTTAAACATAAAAAGAAAGCCAAAAAGCCAAAACATACAAAGAAACGTAAGCCACCAAAGAAAGATCAGCCATCAGCATCAAACAAAGAAGAATCTTTGAGCAGGAAGAGGAAATCTTCTCAGGAACGAACTCGAAGATCATCTTCGAGGTCTTCTAGAGACTCTTCAAAAAAGCGCTGGTCTCGGTCAGACAAAGATCAGAAGTCTTCAAGTCATTCCAGCAAGAACACAAATTCCAGATCAAGGTCTTATTCCAGAGGAAGCAAAAGGTCCAGAAAAAGCTCAAAATCCACCTCTAGATCACAGAGTCCTTCAAGAAGCAAGTCTAGGAGTAAGTCAAGGTCCAGAAACCGAAATGCTTCTGGAGCCCACTCGAGTGCTCACTCTCATCAATCATCGAAACAGCGAAGATCTTCTTCTCCGCCCTCCCAAACAAAGAAGTCGAGAAGTAACCCAAATCCAGCAAATGAGACGGCAAAAACCGTGGTGCAGCAACCGACAAAGTCGGCTGATGATTCTCTTTTGACATATGCAACAAGGGAGAATGTGATTTCTTTGAGTGACAGCCCCCCACCTTCCAGGTGGAAACCTGGACAAAAGCCTTGGAAGCCGTCATACGAGCGAATACAGGAAATCAAAGCCAAATCCACTAATGCGCTTTCTGCACCAGCCAAACGAGGTAACAGTAATGCCAAAAACCATTCACTTCGCAATCGTGCAAGCTCAGACAGCGAGCACAGTGATTATTCTAGAAGGCGTTCTCGCCGCAAAACTAAACATGACTCTTCTAGAAGCAGATCCTACAGTAGATCGTATTCTAGATCCAGGAGCCGAAGTAGCTCATCCTCTCGAGCGAATGGCAGGGCATCGTCTTCATATGACAGCTCATCATCTAGCGAGTCCAACGATGACACAGTTCCTACAGACACATCCTCAGCAAAGAGAAGAAGCAAATCAAAAGATGACAGCCCCAAGGTTCATGCCAAAGGCAAACCTATTTCTCGAAAAAGCACTAGAAGCTTCTCCAATTCCCACTCTTCCTCTGAAAGCGGAGGAGAGGAATTTACTAAATCATTACTGCAGACTACCAAGGCTATGCTTGAAAACCATAACTCCCGTAGCCCACAACAATCAGAAGATAATAAAAGTGAATCGAAGCCAGATTCCAAATGTGATCAAGATAACACACAAGCCGTAATATCTGACATAGACCAAGTTCTACAAAGTGATATTTTAAAGGAAACTGTTGAGCAAGCCATTAAAGAGGAGAAAAATAACCCCAATTCTCAAAATGCAAACTTGGAGGACTCCGTAATGTCTTCTGGAAAAGAGGAAGGTGAAGCTAGTTCGGAATCCGACTCCGAATTGATTGAAGACTCGAAGACACCACCTTCTGAGACTCAATCGACCCGCGCTTCTGAAAGCATTTCTGAAAAACTTACCAAATCTCCTTTATCTGATAGTTCAGCTCAGGAGACCAGTAAAAGCAAGTCAAAAAAACACAAGCGCCGTTCCAGTAAGAAGAAAAGCCATTCGAAGAGGGCCAAGGAAAAATCGAAAAAGAAGAAAGAGAAGAAGCAGAAAGCACAAAAGAAAAAGGAAGCCTTCCGCTGGCAACCCCCACTTGAGTTTGGAGAAGATGACGAGGAAATGGCAGAAGGAGATTCCGATGTACATCTAAGCAAACCAAAAGACCTACTTCTGAAGGACAAGTCTAATGTAGAGTCTAAAGTCACCCCCAACGGGTCTCTGCTGATTGATAAAGTTAATACCGAGCCCGCTAAAAAAGCTTTGCCGCTAACATCCGACTTAAAAAAGGATGAAAAGGAACGTGACACTTTATCAAACTTAACAAAATCTCCGCTTACTCCTGCAAATGTTCCTCAGAAATCAGAAGACCTAAAAACTTTTACTTCTCACCGGTCCTTACCCCAGATCAAACTTGAAACAAATTCTTCCAGCAGCACGTCTACACCTCGTACAGGTGGCACCTCGGACCCGGTGCCCCCGTTGTCAACAACTGTTTCTGAAAATGTTCAAGTCAAGAAAGAGAAAAGTCAAAGTATCAACCCATCTGCTGCAGTCACTCCAGCTGGTCCAGAAAAGGTGGAGACTGTTGGTGCCGAGACCGTAGCAGTAGACAATAAGTGGAAACCTGTCCAAGGGCCTACTTTTGGACAACCAGTCAAGCTCGTTACCACACCAGTGATTGCGACATCAGAGCCAGAAAAGAAACCTCAAGGTTTACGAATTGAGATCAAAAGCAAAAATAAAGTGAAGCCAGGGTCACTTTTTGATGAAGTCAGGAAAACCGCCCGGTTAAACCAAAGGCCCAGAAACCAGGAAAGTTCCAGCGAAGAAAGGTCTTCAAGTCATGAGGCAAAAAGTCGCTCCGGTAGCAAGAACAGGTCCCGAAGCAAATCCCACTCAAGTCGCAGGTCTGGGTCTGGGTCTTCTAGCAGGTCCAGAAGCCGCTCTCATAGTTACAGTTCTTCATCAAGGTAAGGACTAGTTCTTTTTGTGCCATCTCTTTTACAGAATGGCAGATTAATTTGGTCTTGGCCTGTACATAACTGAAGAGCCTTGTTTTGTCATCTATGAAAAATTATTGCGATCTGTAGCTTTATTATAAGAGCCTAACACCAATCAAACCATTTTTTTAATTATATTTTTTTGACTCAAACCTCCATCAGCACCTTTTTTAGACAGCACCTCATCCCAATTCAAAGTATAAATAAGGAGTATATGGGAAAAGAAAAAGGGGATTTTTACAGTGCTAATATATTGAGAGTACAGTAATAAGAAAATCCAATACATAAAATAATTGATTTTATTATTAAAATTGATTTTGCACATTTTCAGCCATTGCATAGTTACAAAATGACAAGAGACTGGTCCGAATAATACAGAAGGTGGGAAAAAGCTTGCAGTCATCTATCCTGACATGTTTCGCAACAGCTTTCTCAGGGGATATGCAAGCTAATAACAATAACACAAACATTTTTTTAAATGTTTTTGGGAAGCAGGGAAGGGTTAAAACCTCCTTTTCAGATTTTTAGTGTCTCCATTGGGGAGATGTCACCTGAAAACCTGTTCTAGTATATGGTCCAGCTCGGACCAATGTAAGTATGTAAAGTATCTCACAGAAGTAAGTACACCCCTAACTTTTTTATAAGTATTTTATCATATCTTTTCATGTGACAACAATAAAGAAATGCTACTTGGCTACAATGTAAAGTAGTGAGTGTACAGCTTGTATAACAGTGTAAATTTGCTGTCCCCTCAAAATAACTCAACACACAGCCATTAATGTCTAAACCGCCGGCAACAAAAGTGAGTACACCCCTAAGTGAAAATGTCCAAATTGGGCCCGGAGTGTTAATATTTTGTGTGACCACCATTATTTTCCAGCACTGCCTTAACCCTCTTGAACATGGAGTTCACCAGAGCTTCACAGGTTGCCACTGGAGTCCTCTTCCCCTCCTCCATGATGACATCACAGAGCTGGTGGATGTTAGAGACCTTGCGCTCCTCCACGTTTAATTTGAGGATGCTCCACAGATGCTCAATAGGGTTTAGGTCTGGAGACATGCTTGGCCAGTCCATCACCTTTACACCTCAGCTTCTTTAGTCAGGCAGTGGTCGTCTTGGGGTTGTTTGGAGTCGTTATGTTGGAATTTTGCCCTGCAGCCCAGTCTCTGAAGGGAGGGGATCATGCTCTGCTTCAGTATGTCACAGTACATGTCGGCATTCATGGTTCCCTCAATGAACTGTAACTCCCCAGTGCCGGCAGCACTCATGCGGCCCCAGACCATGACACTCCCACCACCATGCTTGACTAGGCAAGACACACTTGTCTTTGTACTCCTCACTTGGTTGCCCCCACACACGCTTGACACCATCTGAACCAAATAAGTTTATCTTGGTCTCATCAGACCACAGGACATGGTTCCAGTAATCCATGTCATTAGTCTGCTTGTCTTCAGCAAACTGTTTGCAGGCTTTCTTGTGCATCATCTTTAGAAGAGGCTTCCTTCTGGGATGACAGCCATGCAGACCAATTTGATGCAGTGTGTGGCGTATGGTCTGAGCACTGACAGGCTGACCCCCCACCCCTTTAACCTCTGCCGCAATGCCGGCAGCACTGATATGTCTATTTCCCAAAGACAACCTCTGGATATGATGCTGAGCACGTGCATTCAACTTCTCTGGTCAACCATGGTGAGGCCTGTTCTGAGTGGAACCTGTCCTTTTAAACCACTGTATGGTCTTGGTCAACATGCTGCAGCTCAGTTTCAGGGTCTTGGCAATCTTCTTATAGCCTAGGCCAGTGATGGCGAACCTTGGCACCTCAGATGTTTTAGAAATACATTTCCCATGATGCTCAACTATACTGCAGAATGCATAAGCATCATGGGAAATGTAGTTCCAAAACATCTGGGGTGCCAAGGTTCACCATCACTGGCCTTGGCCGCCTTTATTTAGAGCAACAATTATTTTTTTTCAGATCCTCAGTTCTTTGCCATGAGGTGCCATGTTGAACTTGCAGTGAGCAGTATGAGAGAGTGAGAGCGATAACACCAAATTTAACACACCTGCTCCCCATTCACACCTGAGACCTTGTAACACTAACGAGTCACATGACACCGGGAAGGGAAAATGGCTAATTGGGCCCACTTTGGACATTTTCACTTAGGGGTGTACTGACTTTTGTTGCCAGCGGTTTAGACATTAATGGCTGTGTGTTGAGTTATTTTGAGGGGACAGCAAATTGACACTGTTATACAAGCTGTACACTCACTACTTTACATTGTAGACAAGTGTCATTTCTTCAGTGTTGTCACATGAAAAGATAGAATAAATTATTTACTTTAATGTGAGGGGTGTACTCACTTTTGTGAGATACAATATATGTCATAGCTGTGGGATCCCCTGGAAGCTGGAAATCACTGTCGTAGACAAGGCTACTGTATTGATCTCCATTAGCTTCCCGGTCCTGTACAAAGCAGATGCCCTGTTGCATTGTGAGCACAGAAGGTCCCTTGCTCAGCCCGGGCACCATTCAGATGTCACTTTGCATTTTCTCAATGAAGGCAAAGTGTTCGCTGATTGGACGAGGTGGAAAGGTGACCTTGCATACCTGGAATTTATCTTTAAAGCCCTACTCCGGGCAAAGGTTTTTTATTTAGTTTTATTTTTTAACCTTCCAATAGGCTCCTTGAAAGTTAGAAAAAAAAAATCTGACTTGGGATGCAATACTGACCTTTAAGCCAGAGCCCCCCCCCCCCCCCCACAAGACCACCTCGGGCACCTGGGTTGAATGACACTAAGGAGGTTGATTTACTAAAGGCAAATAGACTGTGTGCACTTTGCAAGTGCAGTTACTCCAGAGCTTATTAAACGAGGGGAAGCTTTGCCAACTTCCATCATCCAATAATGTGCCAGAAAGTTTACTGTGTTTTATTTTCCATGCATGTGATTGGATACACTGAGGGGAAAAAGGTATTCGATCCCCGGCTGATTTTGGATGTTTGCCCACTGACAAAGAAATGATCAGTCTATAATTTTAATGGTAGGTTTATTTTAACAGTGATAGACAGAATAACAAAAATATATATATATATAAAAACGCATTTCAAAAAAGTTTAATTGATTTGCGTTTTAGTGAGTGAAATAAGTGTTCGACCCCTTCGCAAAGCATGACTTAGTACTTGGTGGCAAAACCCTTGTTGTCAATCACAGAGATCAGACGTCTCTTGTAGTTGGCCACCAGGTTTGCACACATCTCAGGAGCGATTTAGCAGATCCTCTCCAAGTCATTAAGGTTTTGAGGCTGAGGTTTGGAACTCAAACCTTCAGCTCTCTTTAAATATTTTCTGAGATTAAGGTCTGGAGACTGGCTAGGCCACTCCAGGACCTTAATGTGCTTCTTCTTGAGCCACTCCTTTGTTGCCTCGGCCGTGTGTTTTGGGTCATTGTCATGCTGGAATACCCATCCACCACTCATTTTCAATGCCCTGGCCAAGGGAAGGAGGAGCTCACCCAATATTTGGCCCCGTTCATCGTCCCTTTTGAGGTGAAGTTATCTTGTCCTCTTAAAAGAAACCCCCCCCCCCCCCCCAAAGCATAATGTTTCCACCTCCATGTTTTAACAGTGGGGATGGTGTTTTTGGCGTCATAGGCAGCATTCCTCCTCCTCCAAACATGGCGAGTTGAGTTGATGCCAAAGAGCTTTCACCCAGTTCTCTTTTTTTTTTTCAATCAAATCCTTGTAATTGATTTTTTTTTTTTTTCATTATACAACATAAAAGAAAAACACATATAAATCATTTTAAAACGTTACCCAACGAAATCAACCTAAAAAGAAAGAAAAAAAAAAAAAACGATTTCAATCATTACGTAGACACCTCCAGAACATTACTACCATAGATGCCGCCTAGATTCATGTTCATTATTTCCTTCCAGAATTCTGCCACAAAATTAACTTTCCATATTATCATTAATATTCTCATCTGACTTCTTAGGTAAGTTGGAAGCTCACCACCAGTGCCAAATTTTTCCTTTTTTTTTTTTTTTTTTTTTTTTTGGGCACCTTCTGTTTTTATGTCAGTTCCTCTTGTCTTCAATTTAAGATTAGTTGCTTTGATCCATTGATCTACCATTGGTGGGTAGTTTGTTATCCATTTTTGTAATATGTTTGCGAGCCACATACATAGTTCTCATCCATATCACGTGCATTTCAACTGGGAGTGTATCTTCCAATATAATCCCTAGCAATGCAATTTTTGGATCAATCTGTACTTATGTAAAACACAGGGAATTTAGAGCATCAAATACAATCTCCCAGTAGTGATGCAATTTTGGGCATCGCCACAACATATGCATAAGTGTACCTGTGCCAATGGTACATCTTGGACAATTTGATGTATTTGTTTCACCCCCCAAGAGTGAAGTTTTAAAGGAGTATAATGGCCACTATGAATGATTAAACAATAAACTGAGTCAAGCACTGTGAGGAGGATAAGGATACCCTAAATACATATTTTTAAGGCATGCCCCCACTCCTCATCTCTAAATCTCTATTCCAAAGTCCAAAACTACCCTCTTGTGAATTAGTTCTAGTTATCTTTTGTATAGAAGAATATATAATTCCTATAAGTCCCTGTTTAACATGTCTTACCGATACTGCTAGAGCTATTAAAATATAATCCTTCATCAGAATAGCTTGGTATTGCAAAGCATGCCATAACTAAAATATTTAAAAAATTATTTATTGGACAGATGATACTTTACTGCCAACTTATCAAATGATTGTAAAACATTATCATAAAGTTGGCTGCGAAGCAAAATGCCAGACTTTTTCCATCAGGCTTTTCAAGCTTCGCCACTTCAGGCAATTATAAATTATTCCATATAAATGTCATTGGCAGGGAAGGGGTTAACACTAGGGGGCATTCAAGGGGTTAATTGTAATCCATAGGTGTGTCCTAACTAGGGGAGATGGGACTGACTAGGGGAGGAGACCGATTGGGGTTCCTACTTAGTAGGAGCACACGATCTGTCTCCTCTCTCTCCCCTGAGAGAACCAGGATTTGTGTGTTCACACATACAGATCCCAGTTCTCGCTCTGTCACGAGCGATAGTGGGTGCCCAGTGGTCATCGCGCCCGCCAGGCATGCGCATTGGTTCCAGGCACACGCTGCGGGAGCGTCTGCTAAAGCTTTTTAAAGTGGTTGTAAACCCTTTACAACCACTTTAACCTACAGGTAAGCCTAGATTAAGGCTTACCTGTAGGTGCAGGAAATATCTCCCAAACCTAAAAGGTTTAGGAGAATTTTGCAGAAATAGCCACAGCGATGTCTAAGGCGCATGTGCCGTAGACATCGGGCGCAGGAGCACTGAGCATGCCGCTTCTAATGGCGATCATGTCATTCGTGGGAGTGACTTCCGGTTATCGCGGCTCCGGCGCTGTGACTGGCCGGAGCCGCGATAACCGGAAGTCACTCCGGGATAGATGGCGGCATCGGAGGAGGTGAACGAGGGTTGCTTCGGGGGCTTCGATCTCAGGTAAGTTATTGATAATGAGCTCGTATGCTATGCATACGAGCTCATTATGCCTTTGCTTTGCAGGGCGTATTTTTTATTTAATTTTTTTTCCCCCCGAGGCTTTACTTCCTCTTTAACCACTTTCAGACCGGACCAATTTGCTGGTCAAAGACCAGACCACTTTTTGCGATTCGGCACTGCGTCGCTTTAACTGACAATTGTGCGGTCGTGCGACGTGGCTCCCAAACAAAATTGACGTCCCTTTTTTCCCACAAATAGAGCTTTCTTTTGGTGGTATTTGATCACCCCTGCGGTTTTAATTTTTTGCGCTATAAACAAAAATAGAGTGACAATTTTGAAAAAAACGCATTATTTTTTACTTTTTGTTATAATAAATATCCCCCAAAAATATATAAAAAACATTTTTTTCCCTCAGTTTAGGCCGATACGTATTCTTCTACATATTTTTGGTAAAAAAAATTGCAATAAGCGATTATTGATTGGTTTGCGCAAAAGTTATAGCGTTTACAAAATAGGGATAGTTTTATAGCATTTTTATTAATAATTTTTTATTATTTTTTTTTTTTTACTAGTAATGGCGGCGATCAGCGATTTTTATTGTGACTGCGACATTGTGAGGGACACATCGGACATTTTTGACACATTTTTGGGACCATCGTCATTTATACAGTAATTACTGCTATATAAATGCAGTGATTCCTGTGTAAATGACACTGGCAGTGAAGGGGTTAACCAGTGGGTGGCAGTGTAGGGGTTAAGTGTTCCTAGGGGCGTGTTACTAACTGTGGGGGGGTTGGGCTTTCATTTAGTGAACACTGATCTCTGCTCCAATCACATGGAGCAGAGATCAGTGTCACTAGTTGCTAGGCAGAATGGAGAAATGTTTACAACGGCACTTCTCCATTCGGCAGCTCCGTGAGACGATCGCGGGGATGCCCGCGGCGATCGAGTCCGCGGGTCCCGCGACCGGACTCGCGGGGGTCCCGACCAGCGCGGGAGCGCGCCGCCGGCGGCGGGCTCCCGATGGCAGGGCGGCAAATTTAAAGGGACGTACATGTACGCCCATTTGCCTGCCCGTGCCATTCTGTCGACGTACATCGTCGTGCGCTGGTCGGCAAGTGGTTAATGAGCCGACATACAGCTACGACGGCTCGCACATGGGCTGCCAACCTGCTGTAGTATACCTGCGGCGGCTGGTCGGGAAGGGGTTAAAGACTTCCAATAATTCAGGCAACAAAACCTCTCCATAAACCTTGTATGCTTCCCCCCCGGTAATCCGTCTGCTGCTGGGGCTTTATTATTAGGCAACCTAGCAGTGGCAATTTGAAGTGCCTCTAATGTCAAAGGCTGATCATACATCTCCATATCAAATCGCTGATAATTCTACTAGCTTAAAGCGGAGTTCCACCCAAAAGTGGAACTTCTGCTTTAAGCACTCCTCGCCCCCTGACATGCC
Source organism: Lithobates pipiens (assembly GCF_037356315.1). Classification (NCBI taxonomy): domain Eukaryota; kingdom Metazoa; phylum Chordata; class Amphibia; order Anura; family Ranidae; genus Lithobates; species Lithobates pipiens. Next base: position 35,954,795 of record NW_027507764.1, on the reverse strand, counting down.
ACCTTTGGCATGTAATTTTTTTGGGGGGGATTGTGTACCCTCTTTTTAGTGGGGCTTCCTTTCCTACTTCTTCCTTCCTGTTCTCGGACGCCTAGGCAGTGGCCCCTCCTTGCCAGCGATCTTCTGGGACACAAAACAGGTCCCAGAAGATTGGCTGGCCGATAGAGTGCAGCGCGACTCGCACATGCGCTGTGAGTGCTTGGCCGTGAAGCCATAAGCTGTCTTGGCTGGGTGCCCACAGTTGCTATGATGGTGCCAAGGAGCAGAGGGGGAGAGGAGCGAGGTTCCGGGGCGGCCACATCGCTGGACCGTGGGACAGGTAAGTGTCTATTTATTAAAAGTCAGCAGCTATGCTTTTTGTAGCTGCTGACTTTTTTTAGTTTATTAAAAAAACGGGTGGAACTCCGCTTTAAGCGAGTTTAAAAAAAAAAATTGCATTCAGCCTCCTTATAGGATACTTTACTACTATATAGATTAAAAAAAAACAAAAAAAAATAAAAAATCTGATGATCTCTATGGTAGTTTGCACATTTTCAGTTAAAGAGATTTGTAATTCTACTACTAGTGTCATTGGGTTCTGAGAGTTTACTATTGCTGATAAGATGACCCGTGTTTTCCCCATCCTCCAAAATAAGGTTGCTGAAGGAAAAAAAAAGATATCGGCGTATAGCTCCTGTTTTTGTATCCACTTCTGCTGTGTATCTGTGGTGGGGTTTGCTATATATTGAAGCTCAGCCTTTAGAACCTCTTCAGTCACTGAGCATTCCAGGCCCTAGATCTTTTTATTTTAATTTTTTTTATCCTTGAAATTTGGGAGATAAACAAACCCCTCATATACGCTTTTGGCGAGTCCCAATAGATCTGTGAAGATACCGTGAACTTGTTAACAGTACCATAAGCCAAGATATCGAGCATTATTCTGTTTTTGAAGGAAACAAATTAAACCAATAAGTTTGATTTGTAAAATGTCATTGTCTCCACTTCTAACTTAGTGTGTACTATCGCAGGTCACGAAGCTATTCAAGGAGTCGAAGCAGAAGACGGTACAGTCGCTACCGTTCCAGGACCCGTTCCAGGACCCGCAGCAGAAGTCACAGGTACGGCGTTTGCTTTTATATTTGTAAATCTACGCATTTAACTGCTTGCTGCCCGCTAACGGTAGATTTACTGGCATCAGGTGGCAGCTGCAGGCGAGGTGGCACACCCATACGTCGCTTCCTGGTTTTTGGGCACACGTTTGTCAGCAGGTTTCTACCAGGCTGAATACCTGCTGATCAGTTGTGGCCAATCATAGCACAGAGTTCTGTGTTTACAAACACACAGAACTTTGTACACAGAACAGCGATCTGACTGTTCTATCAGAAATGCAGGGAGAAACAGCCAGATCTGTGAGTAAAAGCAGTACAAATTGCATGCATTACACTCATTAAGCACACTGTTAACCCCTTGATGTTAACCCCTTGATGTTAACCCCTTGATGTTAACCCCTTGATGTTAACCCCTTGATGTTAACCCCTTGATGTTAACCCCTTCCCAGCCCGTGTCATTAGCAGTGAACACTGTATTAATGTCACTAGTGATGTTCGTGTCCCTCCCAGCCAGTGTCTGTAAGCACCAGATTGCCCGCCACACTATCGCAGTTCCACTATAAGTTGATGATCACCACCAAAATATTTACTTTAATGTGAGGAGTGTACTCACTTTTAGGAGATGTGTATGTATATGTGTATATATGTATATGTGTGTGTGTGTGTGTATATATATATATATATATATATATATATATATATATATATATATATATATATATACATATACACCATAGTTTGTAGAGGTTATAATTTTCATACAAACCAATTAATATACACTTATTTGGACTTTTTTTTTTTCCCCCAAAGATGTAGCAGAGTACATATTTGCCTACATTTATGACGAAATTGAAATTTTTTTTTTTTGCATATATTTTATAACAGATAGTAGAAAATGTATTTATTTTTTCACAATTTTCGGTCTTTTTTTTTTTTTTTTTTTTTTTTAAGATATAAAGACTCAGTGATGATCAAATATCACCAAAGGAAAGCTCTGTTGGTGTGGAAAAAAGTTATATAAATTTGGCTACAAGAATAAAGAAATACTAAATGCTGAAGATTAGGGCCAAAACAACTAATCGATTATGAAAATAGTAATCAATTAGTTGGCCAGCATAAGGAACGCATTATTTGTTTACATATCAGGTATTGCAGAAATGCACTACAGTTCATTTACATGGTTTCCTATGGGACAAGTTCACATCTATGATTTTTATTTTTTTTCCAGCTGCTGCGTATTTGGAAAGGGTTGAGGATATTTTTCAATGCAAAACTGTGCTTTTTTTGGTTCAATATACTTCAATAAGAAGCATGTAATGTGTTTTGCAGAAATTTGTGTTTTTTTTTTTTTTTTTTTATCTGGCTAACGACAAATTGGCAAAAAAAAAAGCATAAAAAAAAAGCAAAAACGCAAATCGCAGCAAAATCATGTGTGCAAAAATCAAAACTCACTGCAGAAACTGATCAAAAGCAAACTGCAGGGGTGTGCACCGAGCCTTATTCTGGCCATATACACATCGATTTTCAGATGAGAATAATCGTACGAAAAATCTTTGTACATTCGGTAAATGAAAGAATGTTTGAAATTTTCACTTGTTTTTAACATTCTGTTTAAAAAAAAAAAAAAAAAGATTTCTGAACGAAAACCACATACACTGTCTGAAAATTCCTTTGACTGAGAAGTCTTCTATTATTTCTAAATTTTCCCGTCACTGTGGTTGAAAACTAATGTAGATTTGACCCCACTAATGATTAGAAAATCGAACGAACGTTCTTAAAATTACATTTTTGTTTTGAAGGAAGACATTGTTTTTTGTTTTTTTTTGCATGGCGCCATATTATTATTTTTTAAGGTACTTACCGTATATACTCGAGTATAGGTCGATCCGAATATAAGCCGAGGCCCCTAATTTACCACAAAAAAAACTGGGAAAACTTATTGACTCGTGTATAAGCCGAGGGTGAGACATCCCTGTGTCCCGTCCATCCCTGTGTCCCGTCCATCCCTGTGTCCCGTCCATCCCTGTGTCCCGTCCATCCCTGTGTCCCGTCCATCCCTGTGTCCCGTCCATCCCTGTGTCCCGTCCATCGCTGTGTCCCGTCCATCGCTGTGTCCCGTCCATCGCTGTGTCCCGTCCATCGCTGTGTCCCGTCCATCGCTGTGTCCATCCCTGCCTACCTGTGCCAATCTGCAGCCTCTCCTCCTCGTCTGACAGACGGCGGCCATTCCACTGTTCAAAAGCCGCGCCTCTCTGTCTGTGATAGGCGGAACACTCAATTTCCCAGCAGTCAGTGTTCCGCCTATCACGGACATCCTCTCATCCTCGTCTGTAGTATGAGAATGAGCGGATGTCCGTGATAGGCGGAACACTGACTGCTGGGAAATTGAGTGTTCCGCCTATCACAGACAGGGAGGCGCGGCTTTTGAATAGTGGAATGGCCGCCGTCTGTCTACCTGATCTCCGTGACTCGAGTATAAGCCGAGGGGGGCACTTTCAGCCTAAAAAAAGGGGCTGAAAATCTCGGCTTATACTCGAGTATATACGGTATATAGCGCCGTCAATTTACGCAGTGTTTTACATATACATTGTACATTCACACCGGTCCTTACTCTCGTGGAGCTTGCAAGCTAAGGTCCCTAACACACATTCATATACTAGGGGCCGATTTAGACAGGTGCTAATTAATCTACCAGCATGTCTTTGGAGCATATAATATATTACAGTCCTGTCTGAAAATCATCTAACTTTTTTTTTCTTACCCTTTTAAATAAAAAAATGTAATATGAGTCTGGTGATCTTTACCAGATTCAACCTCTAATAGTATATACAGTGCATCTCCTCTAATAGTATATACAGTATACCTCTCCTCTAATAGTATATACAGTACATCTCTCCTCTAATAGTATATACAGTACATCTCTCCTCTAATAGTATATACAGTACATCTCTCCTCTAATAGTATATACAGTACATCTCTCCTCTAATAGTATATACAGTACATCTCTCCTCTAATAGTATATACAGTACATCTCTTCTGTCTGTTCTCAGAGTGGATTAGAGATTTTGCTCCCTAACCATATAGTTGGTTATTTATATTTACCACTCCATAGAGATATTTAAGATTTTTATTTTTTTTTTAAACTTTACATATTAACCAAATTATACACCACACTTTTTTTTAAGGTGATTAATCATAACCATAATCGGCCAACTAATCTATTATGAAAATAATCGTTAGTTGCAGCCCTACTGAAGATGAGATTTTAAGGTACCAATTTCATTTGTCAGACATAATTATAAAAGTTTAGCATTTTATTAGGTACAATAAAAAACAAAATTTAAAACCATTATAACAACGGTCCTTGGTTTTTCAATAGAATTCAGCCTCATGTAGGTTCTTCAACATGCTTCACCTAGATCAGCTTTTCTCAGTCAGGGTTCCATTGAAATCTTGGGTTCCTCCAGAGGTTGCTAGGGGTTCCTAGAGGCAACTATTGCCTCTCAGATAAGTTCTCACTGATACCATTGATCTTATCTGTAAGGAGGTAATGCTTCCCAATCACCACAAGTGTGAGGACCATTCTTCCCACTGACCATCACACTAATGTATCATGAGCTGTAGATACAGTAATGATTAGCTCTGAAAGGTAATTCAAGGGTTCTTCCAAGGAAAAAAAATGTTGAAAAAGGCTGACCTAGATGGCTTAATCATAATCATTTACAGACTACATGAAAACCGTACTGTATTTAAAAAATGGAAGATAGCTACAATACAAACTAATCAAATATATTTGTATATTCCATATACAGTAGTAAATGCCAAGGTGTCATACCGACCATTACAGGGATTAACCACTTCAGCCCTGGAAGGATTGGTCCCCCCTCCTGAAGAGAACCTTTTTTGCACTGTGTCACTTTAATTTACAATTGCGCGGTCGTGCGACGTTGCACCTAAACAAAATTGACATCCTTTTTTTTTTCCCCCACAAATAGAGCTTTCTATTGGTGGTATTTGATTGCCTCTTCGGTTTTTATTTTTTGCGCTATAAACAAAAAAAGAGCGTCCATTTTGGGGAAAAAAAGCCATATTTTTTACTTTTTGCTATAATAAATATCCCCCAAAAATATATATAAAAAAAAAAATTTATTTCTTCCACAGTTTAGGCCGATACGTATTCTACATATTTTCGGTAAAAAAAAAAACCCCCGCAATAAGTGTGTATTGATTGGTTTGCGCAAAAGTTATCACATCTACAAAATAGGGGATAGATTTATGGCAGTTTTATTATTATATTTTTTTTTATTAGTAATAGCGGCGATCTGCGATTGTATTTATTTTTTTTTTTTAACCACTTCCCACCCAGCCAATGCATATATACGGCCGGGTGGGAGCCGTCTACTCCTGATAGAACGTTCAGGAACGTCCTTCAGGAGTAGCGGGATCGCGCGCGTGCCCGCGCAGAGGCGCGATCCCGATGCGCTCGTGTCACCCGGACACGGCACATCTGAGATCGGCAGGAGGGCTCTGTGATTGGCCCTCCTGATCGCATGACGCCCGTGTCCAATCACGGCCGTCATGTGATGTAAACAAACAGCCGGTTGCTAGGCAATCGGCTCTCCTCTCCTCACACGGAAGTCACCGCTGAGGAGAGGAGAGCAGAACGCTGCAGCCGGCTGATGATCAGTGAGTATGGGCTGCTTTTTACAGCTTTTTACTCACTGATCATCAGTGTAGTGTAATACACACAACACACCACACAGTACAAACACAGTCCCCACACATGTCCCCAAAACACACATGTCCCCAAAACATACATGTCCCCAAATAATAAAAACACATGTCCCCAATAATAAAAACATGTCCCCCTTATATGTCCCACTAAAATCACATGTCCCAATGATTATCTGCACACATATGTACGTGATCACCTGCATACATATGTACATGATCATTTGCGTACATATGTCCGTGATCACACAAACCAATTATTATACACTTAACGGAATTTTTTTTACCAAAAACATGTAGCAGAATACATTTTGGCTTAAATTTATGACAAAATTTGATTTTATTGGATTTCTTTTCAAATAGAAAAAAGAAAATATTGTTTTTTTTCCAAATTTCCGCTATTTTTGCGCTTATATCGCAAAAAAAAAAAAAAACGGAGTCGTGAATAAATAACACCAAAATAAAGCTCTATTTGTGCAAACAAAATAACAATTTCATTTGGGTACAGTGTAGCATGACCGCGCAATTGTCACTGAAAGCGCGAGAGCGATGAAAGCTGAAAATTGGGCTGGGAAGGAAGGGGGCGAAAGTGCCCTGTATTGTAGTGGTTAATCATGATGACAGAAGGGACACGTTTTGACACCTTTTTGGGACTATTGCCATTTATACAGCGATCAGTGCTATACAAATGCACTGATTACTGTAAAAATGTCACTGGCAGGGAAGGGGTTAGACCCTAGGGGGCGATCAAGGGGTTAAGTGTGTTACCTCAGCATGTTCTAACTGTAGGGGGGATGGGCTCACTAGAACATGGGAGAGATTACTGGGAGCAGTATATCTCTGTCATGTTGCTAGGCAGAACAGGGAAATGCCTTGTTTATATAGGCATCTCCCAGTTCTGCCTCTCCGTGCAAGGATCGCGGGGCCCAGAGGCATGCTCCCGCCTGCTAGCTGTGGACGACGCAGTGACGTACGGGTATGTTGGTTTGCGCACCCGTGCCACTTTGCTGACGTATATCAGCGTGATATCAGCAAGTGGTTAAAGTGACCTTCACACCGACGTGGCATATTTGCTGATCTATCTTTGCGCTGGGAGCACAGCGCACTCCCAGCACAGAGACTGGGGTCTCAGCGGGAGCCCCGGGTCCCATACTAACAATTGGAATCCAATAAAAATCTTAAAATAAAAAAATAAAACTTAAACCATAATTCAATGTTTATATTTTTATTTTATTTTTTATTTTTTTTAGGAATGATATCATATCGTGTATATATATATATATATATATATATATATATATATATATATATATATATATATATATATTATTTATTTATTATAAACAAGTAAAGCATGTAGTACACCAACTTATGTCTTCTATAACAGAACTAATAATTCAAAAAATGTTTCAGCAGTATATATTTATAGGTACAAGAAAAATGTCCTTTGGTGCCAAATCAGTTTGGCGCTGAGCAGTGCGGGGTTGGGAGGGGGTGTAACAAGATGGCCGTCTGCACCTTCTGATTGCAGGCTTGTCGCTGCTTTTGAAATGCAACATCAAAACAGTGTCACAGATGTAAAAATACTGTATTTCATTATATAAGGTGAGTTTACTGCTAAAATAAGTGCGACAAGGAAGACTTGGATGGGTGTAACAACATGTCCGCGTGTAACAACATGTCCGCTGATGCCTTCATGTTCTGTCAGATTAGGAATCCTATTGGAGCGCATGCGCAGTAATCATTTTTGGTCGGAAAACATCACTTCCGTTACATTTTCTTGTGGGTAGCGGTGTTCTCATAGAATACCGGATCTCCCAGTTCTGGGTCACCTGATCACTGCCATAGCCTATGATTGGCTATCACAGTGCTCAGTCACCGTGAAGCCCGCCCCTGTATTTCTCTCTGTGAATGAGGGGAAAGATACATTGTATCTCTCTTTCCTTGCAGACAGGAAAAAAATCAGCGTTTAAAAAAAAAATGTATTTTTAAATACCTAGCTAAAAGGGTGATGGTGACAAAAAAAATTGATAATAAAAACTAAATGATAAAGTGACAAAAAAATAAATCGGTGACAAAAGAATAAAATAAAAGGGTGACGGTAACCATATTTTATTTCCCTTACAGTCGGACGTACAGCCGAAGCCGATCTAGAAGTGTTTCTTACCGTCGTCGCAGAAGATCCAGGTATAGTGTCCGGTCCCTTTTCATGTACTGATATCACAACCTCAGGAGTTGGTCACTTCTGCTATTATAGTAGATTTAAATCCAATCACGAAAATCTTATACAATGTTTAGAGCTCAGCTCCAGCCTTCCCTTCAGTCTTGCACAGCAGTACCGGTTCCTCTAATGTGCTAAAAGTTTCTCACATTTCACTGCACACTGCGTTTAGAAGCTGCAGCAAGTCAAAAAAAAAAAAAAAGAACCCATCTCATTTCCTGGCTGGAGGATGCCCGCTATCATCTAGCCCTGACTGTCCCCAGGCCAACCCTCTTCATTCGCTCAAATTTCAGTTCTTTCAAGTGTAATTCCAGGCTTTAACTATCTACTGTTAAATCGACTCCCATCCTTTTTCTAGCTACCCTGTAGAACAGAGATATGCAAACTGTGGCCGCCCTCCAGCTGTTGCGGAACTACAAGTCCCATGAGCCATAGCAAGACTCTGACCGCCACAAGCATGACACCCAGAGGCAGAGGCATGATGGGACCCGTAGTTTTGCAACAGCTGGAGGTCCACAGTTTGCACATCCTTGCTGTAGAAGGTTGATGTTTATACTTGCCTATTCTGCAAGCATTCCTGTCATTTGATGTCAGCGGCCAGCTTGAGGAAAGGAGAGTTCGCTAACCAGGGCCGAATTGCCTGGATGGCAACATCAGCCATAGACTTACTATGGGGCATCGACTGTCAGCTGCCCCTCCTCTCCTCTGAAGCCAGCCATTGGGATCCGATCATGTGACCGGGCCGGAGCACCCTGAGCATAGGGAAGTGTATGCATCTTCCTTCTACTAGATAGTTCTAAGAGGGGTGGGAGCAGATTTAAGATTAGATAGCTACAGCCTGGAATTCCATTCTCAATCATGGAGCATCACATTGTGGGTGTTACCAAGGTCAGTCGGTCTGGAAATGCCCACTCCCTCAGGATGACCTCCACCCATCAAGGCCGTGTGATATTTGCATAACTCCTGCAAAGAGCCAGCCCACTGATTGCATCAGGGCTCTTGAGGAGTTCTGAGGCCGGGATGCTGTGATGTTTTCAGGAAGCTATGTACAGGTTCCTCCCACCAGCCAAGATCTACCTACATTGCGTAGAAAAGCAGAAAGACCCAGTGAGACGTCATCAGGTCCAGAATAAGGTATGTAATGAAAACGGGTTTGGTTTAACCTCTCCCCACCGGCCATGCGCATATATGCAGCTGCCGCTGGGCAGGTGGGCTTTAATGCCAAGCGGCTGCATATATGCGTCTATAAGGAATGGTATACCTGTGCGGAGAATGCGCTTCCAGCACAGTACCTAAAGTGTCACGGGAAGCTCCTAATGCATATTTGTGATCAAGAGCTTCCAGTCGTGTGACTGCCAATCACAGCAGTCATATGATTGGAGTGGCCAATCATTGGTATGGCTCAAGTCGCATCAAATCCTCAACAAAATGGTGCAGGACCCTTTTTATATTTTTTATTTTTTTGCCTTATCTAAATCACATCACATGGATGTTTGCAATGCTGCAAGCCGATTCCGGCAATCGCACTGCGTTTTTACGAGCTGTTTCAGGGTGTCGTTAATGTAACATTCACAACTGACGCAGATCACATGGGCGCCGTGCAGTTTCACTGTGGTGCCGGTGTCTCATCATATAAGGTCCCCCATCAGATGGTGTGCGCTGTGTACTGCACATGCGCAGTACACAGCAACACAGATTCCGAAAATAGCCGAAGAGGAACGGCGCCTGCGCCGTGAGTCCAGGTTCTAGCCGCACCATCTAAGTGGACAGAGAGTAGGAATAAAAAAGAGAGCAGAGCGCAGCGAGGCCGAGCCCGAAGCGTGGCGAGTGAAGCTCGCCCGCGAGGGGCCCTCTAATTTTCACAACCCTATATCCGCTTGGATGGTGGGGCTACCACCTCCACTCACGGCACAGGCGCCGTTCAGCTTCGGAGATTTTCCGAAGCTTCTTCTGCCCCATACTGCGCATGCGCAGTACGGGGCGGACGCTATATGATGGCAGGACACTATATGGCAGAACACTGGAAAAGCACAGAAATCGCGTTTCCATGAACCGAGGTTGTCTTTTTAAAATTTTAGTTTTTTTATTTAAATAATAACTTTTTACTTATCAGTGTGAACCGATGCTCATAGTATGTGATACAGGAAACGCAGCGAATTCTCGGAGTTTCCCACACCACATTGAAATCGCACGACACCCATGTGATCTCCTACGGGTGTCGACATCAAATTAACACCTGAAACGGCTCACAAAACGCAGTGCCATTGCCAGAATTGGATCCCATGGATGTGAACACTCAATGCCACATGCCTGATGAAGGGGCCCTGCGTGGCTCCGAAACGTCGCTTCTATTTATTTTTTTGATACTATGTGATTCAAATTTTGGAGATCCTGGTGTGCTGGCGACACTTCCTTCTCATGAACACTCAATGCGACACGATTCTGGTGCGGCAAAAGGAAAAAAAAGGTCCTGCGCCATTTTGTTGCGGATTCGATGCAATTTCGGCCATACAAATAATTGGGCATTTCTATCGTGTGACTGCTGTGATTGGCTGTCACGTGATCGGGAGCTCCTGATCACAAATATGCATTGGGAGCTTTCTGGGATACTTTAGTTACTGTGCTGGGAACGCACTCTCCGCACAGGTATACCATTCTTTATGAGTTATGTGAACACTCATGCGTTGCAATTCAGGTGCGGCAAAAAAGGAAAAAAAGGTCCTGCACCATTTTGGTGCGGATGCGATTTCAGCCATACAAAATACAGTTAGGTCCATATATATTTGGACACGGGCACAATTTTCATGCTTTCGCCTCTATGCCACCAGAATAAATTTAAAACAAAACAATCCAAATGAATTTAAAGTGCAGACTTTTCGCTTTAATTCAAGGGGTTGAACATAAATATGAAGTACAAATTTTAGCAACTGCAACTATTTTTTGTGTTCCAATAATTTTTATTAAAGTTATATTTTTTCATAGTACAGTTGTGAATCTCGGATCTATGCGAACGAAGCCATAGGTATTCATATTATAACACATATCAACAAACGGGTAAATTATAGATCAACCAACCTTCACCTGCCAGGACTATTCAATAAATATCAGACAATATTAACAAAAGCCTTTGTGGTTTACCATAGAAAAACTGCAACTATTTTTATACCCAGTCCCTCCATTTTCAGGGGCTCAAATGTAATTGGACAAATGAATATAATCGTAAGTGTTAATTTTTTTTTTATATTTTGTTGAGAATCTTTTACTGGCAATGACTGCCTGAAGTCTGGAACCCATGGACATCACCAGAGGCTGGGCTTCCTCCTTTCTGATGCTTTGCCAGGCTCTGTCTTTAGTTGTTCTTTGTGGGCCTTTCTGCCTTTAGTTTTGCCTTTGGCAAGTGAAATGAATGCTCAACTGGGTTGAGATCAGGTGATTGACTCCGCCATTGCAGAATATTCCACTTCTTTTCCTTCAAAAGCTCCTGGGTTGCTTTCACAGTGTTTTGGATCATTGTCCATCTGTACTGTGAAGCGTCGTCCAACTTTGCTGCATTTGGCTGAATCTGGGCTGATAGTATATCTCTAAGCACTGCAGAAATCATCCGGCTGCATCTGTTCTGTCACATCAATAGACACCAATGACCCAGTGCCACTGGAAGCCATGCATGCCCCATGCCATCACACTGCAAGCTCCACCATGTTTTACAGATATTGTTGTGTGCTTTGGATCATGAGCTGTTCCAAGCCTTCTCCACACTTCTTTCTTCCCGTCATTCTGGTACAGATTAATCTTAGTGTCCTCCATCCAAAGAATACTTTGCCAAAAAATATATAAAAAAAGCCAGACCAGTTCTGGAAAAGTCTAATCTGGCTTTCCTATTCTTCAGGCTTATGAATGGTTTGCGCCTTGTGGTGAACCCTCTGTATTTTCCCTGGTGAAGTCTTCTCTTGATTGTAGACTATGACAATGACACACCCACCTCCTGGAGAGTGTCCTTCACTTGTCTGGATGTTGTGAATGGGTTTTTCTTTAGCATACAGAGGCTCCTGCGATCATCCACCACTGTTGTCTTCTGTGGACATTCAGGCCTTTTTTGTTGCTGAGCTCACCAGTGCGTTCTTCTTTCCTCAGAATGTACCAAACTGTTAATTTGGTCACTCCTAATGTTGCTTTTATCTCCCTGATGGATGTTTTTGAAGCCTTACAATGGCCAGTTTCACTTGCATGAACAGCTCCTTTGATAGCATGATGTAGGCTCACATCAATAGATTCCAAATGCAAACCCTACACTTAGGCTGCTTTCACACTGGGGCGGTATTCAGGCGTTACAGCGCTAAAAATAGCGCCTGTGTAGCGCCTGAAAAAAACCGGCCCCTTTTCCTCCAGTGTGAAAGCCGGAGGGCTTTCACACTGGAGCGATGCGCTGGCAGGACGGTGAAAAAAGTCCTGCTAGCCGCATCTTTGGAGCGGTGAAGGAGCGGTGTATTCACCGCTCCTATACCGCTCCTACCCATTGAAATCAATGGGACACCGCGGCAATACCGCCGGCAAAGCGCCGCTGCAGCGGCGCTTTGCGGGCGGGTTTAACCCTTTTTCGGCCGCTAGCGGGGGTTAAAACCACCCCGCTAGCGCCCGCAGACCGCCGCTAAAACGACGGTAAAGCGCCGCTAAAAATAGCGGCACTTTACCGCCGACGCCGCTCCCGCCCCAGTGTTAAAGCAGCCTAAGAATCAACTCCAGACCTTTTACCTTCTGAAGAAATAACGACTGAGTAGCCCACACCTGGCCATGAAACAGCTTTTGATTGAATTGTCCAATTACTTTTGGTCCCTTGAAAAAGGGGGATGACTAGTCGTAATTCCTAAACCCTTCCTCTGATTTGGATGTACATACCCTCAAATTAAAGGGGTTGTAAACCCTCTGCATTTTTCACCTTAAGTCTACTTTCACATGGGGACGCTGATGGTAAAGGGCCGCTACTTTTAGCGGCGGTTTACCATAGTTTTTGCGGAGGATTAAAACTGCCTGCAAAATGCAGCTGCAGTGGCGCTATGCAGGTGGTTCGGCAGCGCTGCCCATTGATTTCAATGGGCAGGGGTGCTTTAGGAGTGGTGTATACACCACTTCTACAGCGCTGCAAAGATGCGGCTTGCAGGACTTTTTTGGCGTCCTGCCAGCACACTGCTCCAGTGTGAAGGCACTCGGTCTTTCACACTGGTGTGAGAGAAGCGCTATGCAGGCGCCTCAGTGTGAAAGCAGCCTAATGCATTAAGGTGAAAAACCTTCTTTAGTGCAGCAGTCCCCCCGAGCCCCCCTTATACTTACCTGAGCCCTGTAATTCCTGCAAAAGGAACAAACATACCAGCTCCAGCCAGTGTCTCGGGTCCTGATTGAAAAGATTAATAGCAGTGCAGCCATTGGTTCCCACTGCTTTCAATCAAAAAGCACGAGTGTCCCGAAGGAGAAGACTTCTCCGACAGGGTCACTTGAGAAGAGGAGACGGAAGCGCCGCGGAAGGTCCCCAGAAGAGGAGGATCGGGGGCCGCTCTGGGCAAAACCAACTGCACAGAGGCGGTGATTATGAGATGTGTGTATATATATCTCTCTTTCTTTTTTTTTTTTTCCTCCAAGAAACCTTTACAACCCCTTTAAACCTGAGTGTACACTTTCCGCACCAATTGTATAACTGTAGTTTGAAAATGTTTTGGTAAATACCTGCAAAAAAATAACTAAAATTGTGCCCGTGTCCAAATATATATGGGCCTAACTGTATATGGCTCAAATTGCTCCACACAGACATCGCATGTGAATTGCATAGGAATGCGGTGTGATTTCTGTGCGAATCACATGCTGTGTCGCGTAACAAGTGTGAACTTAGCCTCAGGATCTTTCTTTTCAGGCACTTTCTGTTCTGTGATATGATAGGCATGTTTAGCCCTTGTCACCATCAAGAAGCCCACCTGACAACACTGGATCACAATTGGGAGACGGGGACGGCGTGTTAGAGGCAGAACCTCCAATGAAGAAGCAGGCCTTTTTAAATCATTCATTCGATTACAAATATTGCAATCTGATGGAACAATCTTTAGGTTTACCCACAACGGAGTAGCAGGAGGGCCCTCTCACTACAAAGCTGACTGTAAATCTAAAGGACCTTTATACAGAGACATTTTAGAGTGTGGCTAGTGTGCTTCAATGTTCTTTTACATTTAGAAGTCTTAGTTTTTGCTCTGTGTCTTTCTACAGAAGCCGGTCATACACTTACGACAGCTACAATAGCAGAAGTAGGAGTCATAGCAGAAGTCCGACCTACCACCGATCACGCAGCTATGACAGGAGGTCTAGGTGGGTAACTAGTACCAAGGAGTGTTGTTGGGTCAGTGGTTCTAAACCACCTGGCCGCAGCCTCCGTTCTGCTGTGTTTTAGATAGGGCCTAGTTTAAAGTGGACTTTCCGTGGACAGCTGTAGTGTCTCTTCTCTGTTGCCAGGTTTTGCAGAGTGGTTGTGGGTGCCCTGTGCTGGATCGATGTGCTTTCCAGCACCAGGCACTTCTCCGTTAGGCATCACAAGGAGGCATTGTTCATCATTGCCTCCCTTGATGCACACCTGCCATGTTGCCTAAGAGGGAGTAACGTCCCATACTTCTTGGCTCCCCAGTCATTACCATCCCAGCGGATGCCCATGCTGATAGCAAGTCTAAAGTAAGTGGGGGTGGATGCCATATCTGCTGCAATCAGCCCTTTGCTTACCCCCTAAGAGCCTCCAGCCAGTGGCAGAACCCCCAACCTCTTATAGCAGTGATGGCGAACCTTGGTACCCCAAATGTTTTGGAACTATGATGCTCAACTACACTGCAGAGGGCATGAGCATGATGGGAAATGTAGTTCAAAAACTTCTGGGGTGCCAAGGTTCACCATCACTGTCCTATAATTAACCTCCCGCAGTGCTCTCCAGTCTTCCACAGTGCCACTACAAAGCCTCCAACTCCCACAGCTATCCCTTTTGCCCCACATGACCACCAAGTCTGCTGCAGATTCCCCTAATGGCCTCTAGAACTCGCATCTACCCACATTGACAACCAGACCCACCCAGAAAATAAAGCTTTGGTTGCAATACTCATCTAGTTTTCCCCAGCAGTACCTTTTCTTGGCCACAAGATGTCCTAATTTTTCCTGGTTGAGTGATACTGCAAGACTGAGGACTCTATGGTGAATGCTAGGCATCTTGGCCCCTGCTTACTTGCATGCTCTGTGCAATGGTTTTGCACAGAGAAGTCCCTATCTTCCTCTTCGGAGGTTCCCTACTGCCGCTCCTGGTTTTTCATGCCTTCTGAGTACACAACCCCCCCCCCCCCCAACATGCCCCTTGCTAGGGGGGTTACTTGTGCATGCTCACTCCCAAGCCCCACTTGCTGCATCCTTAGACACAGACAGCAGGGCTTTGCCCCCACGTCCCATATCCCATCCGCCTGGCATATCGGATGACAGTTGGATGCAAACACACAGGCAGTCTTTTTACATCCAACCCACAGAGGAAAGTGGGCTGTGTCCGTGTCCGCTTTGCATCAGCGGGGCAGTCACAGACCTGTCATCCATCCACTTGCTCAGTGAAGAGATCCCCTGCTGAGCAGGTGGATCCTCTGGCAGACTCCGCCAATGTGAAAGGGGCCTTGGACACCAATACACAAAAGCAATACAATGAGCATCTCATAGGGAGGTGCAGCATATAACAACCCTTAATACAGTATATATTACATATTTAAAAAAAGCATTGGTGGTATTACATTCCCAGATCTGAATAGGCTGTGGTGAAGCGATTCCATACTATAATCAAACGTTTGACATTTATTCCGGAGTTCAAAATGTAACTGATGTATTGGGGAGATTACCATTAATCAGGGTCTTCCATGTGTCAACAGAAAGCTGTGAACCACCCTTACAGGGCATAAGAATCAACTTTTTAGCATAAAAGTATAAGATGCGTAGCGGGCATTTATCATATTTAGAAAGTTGAAGGTCCAGACCACTTTTATTTACAGTTTACTAGTGCAGAAAGTGGCACCAACCTCATCAATTCATCACCGCTCTGCATCTATAAGGACCTGAGAAGAAGTGAAGATGATGAAGGCGACGCTGCAGTGACCTAAAAAATGTAGTAAATGTCAGGTATAAAAAAAAAAACATAAAATACAACCAGCAGGGGCAACAAGGGGATACATGTCCAAAGCTGAGCTTTAAAGACTTTACAGGGTCACTTTTAGCCTACCGCTCCTCAGGTCTCATTGTCCCAATTTTATTTTTGTCTTTAATCTTTTACAGGAGTCGCCGGTCATCGTACAGCGACAGCGACCGCAGTTACCGCAGACGCCAGCGGTAGAAGTTAATGGTATTCGTCCTTCTCTCTTCATCAAGCTGGGGCACGCCTCATGTAGGTCCCACTGTTCACGTAACATCCTTGGCCGTGTTTTGTCCTTCCTCTTCATGGTCACGTGGAGCCGTTTACTATGCCGGAGAGGACAGATTTTGCACAGTGCAGTAAACTGCTTCATTGCATGGCATGGATGAGATTTTTAAGTCTTTATTTGTTGCCCTATAATAAGGGTTTAGTGAGCAGCCATTGGTCAACTTGCCACGTTTGAGTTTGCCAGGTAGTTAGAAATCTGAGGCTGGACAGGAATGCCGGGGATGCAGTTGCCCAGCAAGTGAATAGCCGGGTCCGTTGCAGCTTGTCTGCCTTTTTTGAAGCTGACGTCATGACTCTTCTTTCACTATTGCTCATTAAAGCCCAACTCTGGGCACAGTAAACACACCCTGGTTCATTTTGCTTTACATTCTGTTGCCTTGAGCTCAACCCCCTGTTGGGCAGGCTTTCTTCTACATTACGCAAATCTGCTCTTTTACATGCCAGGATGAGTACAGCCCCCCCACCCCACCTCCAGGCCATTTACAAAACTAAAGCAGCTCCGGTCTTCAGTTTGTGAATGGGCAGGAGGAGAGGGAAGCAATCCTAGGGGTAAGGGTTGTATGAGACCTGCGGGGGCCAGAAGTACAAGGGGGTGTGGGGGGGGAGTTGTACTAATCCCAGCATGTTAAATGGCAGATTTCTGTAATGTAGACCAGTGGTTCTCAACCTCAGTGCTCAAGTACCCCTCCAAAGGGCCGTGTTTTGGGAACTTCCCTTAGATAAAAAAAAAAGCTCTGATCAATACCATGTCATTGATATTGATTTAAAGCAGCTGTGCAAAGTAAAGAAAAACCTGGCCCATTTGGGAGTACTTGGGGACTGAGGTTGAGAACCACTGATGTTGAAGAAACTCTGCATGATGGGGGGTGTTAAAGGGTTATTTCACCAACAAAAACTGATAAGGGGCACCTGTAGATAAAAACAATCTGTGCAGCTTTGACCAAAATGTAATAAAGCCATTGCTATGCCTGTAGGCCATTTTATATACCTCCTGAATCCTGGCCAATAAACTCTCAGAAGTTGAATCATTCCATCCTGCCCCTGTTGCTAAAATGCTTTCAGCTGATTCAAACCATGCATGCGCTCTCTCTCCCTTGTCGCAGTAGCTCTGAGCTCAGCGATGGAAGACCTAGTGGACTGGGCATGTGTGCAGGTTTGAGAACTCGTTCCTTTGGTGGTGGTGAGTAGAGATGGGCTTAAGCACCTGCCCGATCCTGCCAGGAAGCCGAACCTGCACACAGCTAATCGCAGGCATTGTTGGCTTCCTGTCAGGATTGGGCAGCTGGGTTGGGACTAGGATTCGGATTGCGCCCAGGACTATCTCTAGTGGTGAGCTGTAATGGCTGGGAGCAGGCATGTCTTAACACATGGGCACCCCTGGGAACTGCCCACCAGCCCCATGATAATCTTGCATTACATCATACTTAAATTATTATTATTATTTTTTTTTCCTGTGTCCGGAACATAGTGCGCGGCATTATCCTCTAGAACCAAGCACATAATTATTTGGTGGTTCATTACATCATACTGCCAACTGTCCCGGATTTGCTGGGACAGTCCACTTTTTACTAAGCTGTCCCAGAATGGCTGCATCTTGGAATCTGAGCTGCGGGTACAGCAGCAGCCTGTCACTGGACTAAGTCTACAATCGAAATGACATCCCCCCCCCCGCCCCCCCGCTACTTTCCTCATGCGGTGTCCAGTGCTTTGCAGGGGTTAAGGAAGAACCCCCAAGGTGGAGCATCTTACTGCTGCTGCTTGTATGGGCAGAATATGTACTGCTCCAATCATATGGGATGAATAGAAGAGGATCGGGTCCCCAGTGAATTACTTTACACAGGTAATGATTCTACTAAAATGCCACTGGCTGGGAGTGTCTTAGCAATGTCCTCGCAACAAGGCAGGACGGGAGGATGCCATCTGCATGACTTTTTCAGCCAGTCTTCATGAGGTACGTAAATGGTCTACACCAATAGCAAGGACATTATCCAACTTTAGATTTTTATCTACAGATGACGCTTATCCTCCATATGCAGTTCTTTGGTAAAGGTGAACTAACCCTTTAAGTTTGAAGCAATGCAAGATATAACCGGGGTAAAATTCTTGTGCCTAGAGTTGGGATTTAGCCTTTCTTTTGCAAGGTGTTAATGGTTGTGGGACTGAGGCGCGCACCTTCCGTGTTCCCTGAAGACCGCACGGGAGAATTTTCCATTTGATGATCCTGGAGATTATTAAATATTACTGTGAATGAACTTCCTTTACACTCGGGATTCTGGTGAACTGACTGCAGTCTGTATTGTGTTTTGCATTGGCACATCTCTCAGTATTTCGTCTCGGCTGAAATGTTTACCAGTTTTGTTGGAGATCCTTGGACTGTGGGAATGCGAAAGGCCTTCTGTTCATTATTCTCTGTCCGCTGTCTGAGCTTAGTCCAGGAAGACTCTTGGAAGCTGCTTTCTGATTGGTGGTTTGACAGCCACTACTGACAATGAGCCTTTGTTATTAAAGCTGAACTCCGGGAATAGTAAATACTGTCTAAATCCATTCATGTGTATTCTTAAATCTTGGTGTATTTCTTCCAGATCTGTGCAGCAATTCAATGTGAGACTTTTACTTTCCTGTAATAAAGACCTGCTCACTGCTGCCCTCTCTCCTTGAGCAGGGTGACTGGTCTCGTCTCCGCCCCCTCCTGTAGTTTTCTGCAGGCAGCCTGTAGTGGGCGGAGCCTGCTGCGTCCCTCCCACAGCGCTGCTCTCTTTACAGCACAGTATGGATGTCACTGCTACTTTTTACAAGGTTTATATGTAGGTTTGTATAGGCATTTCTTGTGCCTGGAGGTCAGCTTTAAATGGGAGGAGAGGGAAAGCAGACCTGCTAAAACTTATATATATATATATATATATATATATATATATATATATATATATATATATATATATATATATATATATATATATATAATAAAATATTTAGGTTGGGGATGTGTTGGAACAGCTGGGCACAACCGTGACTTGTGGTGGGGAAAAAAAGGGTCGTGTGTTTTCTTGTCCACAGCTCTCTCTGTGACCAAATGGTCTGCCTTAGCACAACGTGCGTGATCGGACAAATGGAAAGTTCACTCTTTGGACTTATTACGATGCACTTCCCCGATCTAAAATCAGCCAAGCCTATGGATCCCCATGTAATATTTTAAATGACCAGTTTGTATTTATCTAGAAGGCTAAACGGCTGTTCGATCAAAAATATCTATTAAGAAAACTGGATCCACAAAGCTTAACCTTTATATCGCATTACTACTGGAATTCAGTGCTACAACCCCTGTCAGGTAATAGTTTCAAGTGTAATTTCTTTAGAAAAAGTCCTTCATTCTATAGACCAGCCGTTCTCAGCCAGGCTTCCATTGAACCATAGGGTTCCTCCCAGACATTGCTAGGGGTTCCCTGAGCTGCAACTGATTGACCTCCTGTTTGATGGTCCGTCCATAGTTCCAAGGCCAACAACACTTTGCAGAGCTAGCTGCCTGTACCCAATGATCTTTTTAGGTGTCTGTGAGGTTTGCATTCTGACCACCAATGTAAGGAGGAGGCCATTCTTTTCACTGGCCACCAATGTAAGGAGCCTTCTTTTCACTGGCCACCAATGTAAGGAGCCTTCTTTTCACTGGCCACCAATGTAAGGAGCATTCTTTTCACTGGCCACCAATGTAAGGAGCATTCTTTTCACTGGCCACCAATGTAAGGAGCATTCTTTTCACTGGCCACCAATGTAAGGAGCATTCTTTTCACTGGCCACCAATGTAAGGAGCATTCTTTTCACTGGCCACCAATGTAAGGAGCATCCTTTTCACTGGCCACCACTGTAAGGAAATCATTCTTCCCAATTAACAACACTAAAAGGCGGTCATTTTTTTCCCAATGGTCACCAATGTAAGGGGCATTTTTCCACTAACCTCCAATAAATTGGTTTTAGTAGGGGTTGCCCGAGAGCTGAATATTTTTCATAGAATTATACGTACCTGCGTACCCGCTCTGTGCAGTCCTCCACCTGTCTTCCATTCATAAATTGCTTCTCATTGATGGAAGTTATAGTATGGTTATAGTTTTTATCTTCTATGAATCGAGGAGGGGGGCAGGAATAGTCAGCACTCTATGACCAGTTAAAACTAAATTGACAGGTGCTGCTGAAGGCTCCGCTGGGTTCTCTTCTGTGTAGCAACGGCTTGGAGTGCAGACAAGGACCGAGTTCTTCCCAGCTCTAGACATTTAATGGCAAAGCCCTGGAAGTTGCTCACCTCTTCAAAACACCATAAGAAGCGGTCATGCCCAGGTTGGAGCCCAGGCTGAGGCTGCCATACGCTTTCTTAGAGGGTTTTGCAGGGATGTGTGACTTCCGGGACTTTTGCATTTTAATGACAAGTCCAGCCCCCACAGCACCAGAAAAATGACCGCTATGGGGTGGTGGCGGTGGAGAGGACTTTGGATTTCAACTAAGAAGGGAGCCACCAGCACAAGGGGCACTTCTCATTAACTGTAAGTACAGTCCCTTGTGTTGATTTAAATGGAGGACCACTTTACGTAAACCTATGTGTTTCAGACTTCTGCTAGGTCATTTGGAAGTCATCCCTGCGATAGCCATAGGTGAAAATGGAGGCTTTTGCAGAGGGAGGAGGACGTGTCCATCGCCTCACCACTAGAGACATCCATCTTGTACTGTAGGCTTTTACACTTCACTCTGCTTATCTTTGAAAAAGACCTTTTGAGGTTGATTTACTGGAGAGTGCAAAATCCTGGTTCAGCTCTGCATATAAACCAATCAGCTTTTTTTTTTTTTGTGAAAACTTAATTCAACAAGCTGAAGTTAGAAGCTGATTGATTACTATGCAGAGCTTTACCAGATTTTGCACAGTTTTAGCAAATCGGCCCACATGTGTCTGTAGGGAGAACTATTTGCCTTGTTGATCACTACCAGTCAGCTTGTCCCTTTTATCCTCCAGGAGTAAATAAAGTGCCAACCCAATAAAGCATGTCATACATTATACGATAACCACAGGTTGAGGGAAAGAAAATTGCTCAATTTCCACCATCAACAGAGTCTGCGTTGATGAGGGAATCCCTCCCAAAACGCTTTTGTGTTCTGTCAGCAAAGATCTTTCCCCACCTGCAGAATACACAGTGATCACTGTTGGTGGCTTTAGACGCCGTTGGTGATCTGGTGTACTGAAGTTAATCAATGAATCGATTTCAGTAAACCAGCCTACCCATAGACCAGTGGTCTCCAGACTGCGGCCCTGGGTCCAGCTGTGGCCCTTTCTTTGCCTTTTTCCCATCCTTTGGGGCAGTATTTTTTCACTGAGATCAATGAAGGGCACAGTTCCTCAGAATGAAACCAACGATGGGGCACGGTTCCTTCCAATGGCACCAACAATGGGGCCCAATGATGGTTTCATTGGGAGGAATTGTGCCCCAATAATGGGGCACAGTTCCTTCCAATGGCACCAACAATGGGGCCCAATTCCTCCCAAAGAAACCAACAAGGGGGATTGTTTACTCCCACTGATACTGGGACATTTTGTACTCCCAGCCTACCCATAGACCAGCTGTCTCCAAACTGCAGCTTGTGGGCCTGATGTGGCCCTTTGCTTTTTTTTACAACTCTTGGGGCAGTATTTTATTCACTGGCACCAAAGGGGGACACAATTCCTCCCAATGATGCCAACAATGGGGCACAGTTCCTTCCAATGGCATCAAAAATGGGGCCCAGTTCCTCCCACTGAAACCAACGATTGAGGGTTGTTTACTCCCACTGATGCTGGGACATTTTTTACTCCCAGCCTGCCCATAAACCAGTGGTCTCCAAACTCTGCAGCCCAGGGGCCTGATGTGGGCCTTTTTTTTTTTTTTTTTTTTTTTTTTAGCCCTTGGGGCAGCATTTTATTCGCTGGCACCAAAGGAGGACACAATTCCTCCCAATGGCACCAACAATGGGGCCCAATGATGGGGCAGAGTTCCTTCCAATGGCACCAATGATGGGGCAGAGTTCCTTCCAATAGCACCAACAATGAGGCACAATTCCTCCCACTGACACCAATGATGGGGGGGGGGGGGGGGGGATTGTTCACTCCCACTGATATTTTGTACTCCCAATGGCCACAGTCCAGCCCCGCTTAAAATCTGAAGGACAGTAAACTGGCCCTTTTGTTTCGAAAGTTTTGAGAACCTTTCCATAGACCGATCGAAATTTGGCCAGTTCCTGCTCAATCGGCTCCATTTCGATTTGTCTGTGGCCGGCTTGAGTGGCAAGCATGTAGGGAACCGCAAGGCTGGCTGAACAGAATCGCGATAGAAAGTTTGAACAACTACATATTACATCCATACGTAGGCCCCAAAACAAAGTATCGGTGCAGCATTCTAAGTACCTCTCTTCCTTTTTGCAGTTGAATTGTGCTAGCGGGGAGGGGAGCCGATCTCTTGGTTAAGGCCAGATCTACACACCAGGCTTCAGAGTAGTATTATACCCCAGCTGCCTTGATCACCTTCAATCTAAATATGACATTTTCTTTTCTTAACAGGTTTAAATGTTGTTTGTGACACTCTCAAAGAGTGCTTTGTATATATTTGTGACTTGCACAAAGTATGTCTTTTTTTTTTTTCCCTTTCCTTTTTTTTTTTTTTTTTTTCTTTTTTTTTGACTTCCTGCAAAACTCGTGTTACATGAAATGTTAACACCATCAATCCTTCGCCTCTTTTTGTGCCAAAATTCTTAAGGCTTTAAAAGGTCAATTCCATTCTCCAATGGGAAGTGATAATGGAATATTCTAAATGAATTCCTTATTTGATTAAAGACGGTTGTGACTATGGGTCGCCCTTTATCCTTTTGCTTCTTTTTATTTTTTTTTATGCTTTTTTTTTTTTTTTTTCTTCTGCATTGTAAAGGCACATCCTCTCTTTTTGTTGCATGGCACGGTTAGGTTTCCCCTCCTCAACCTGCCAGTGTAGATATAGACTTTGGAGACGTGTACCCGTTTTTTATTTTTTTTGTTTTTTTTGAGAAGTCAGATTTTTAAGGATTGTATCCATATGCAGTGTATTGAGTTTCTTTTTCGTAATGTTTTGTTTCTGTGTATTTTTAAAGGGATGTTCCATTGGGAAAAAAAAAAACGTTTTCAATCCCAAGAGTCGCATGCAGCAGCTGGGGCGGAGCGCCCCCCCAGTGGGCCAGCCTTGCTTCAGGGTGATTTAACCCTTACCGGGATCTGTCAGGTGAATGGCACGCCAACGGGGTGCTAATACTTGGGTCTCCCAGCAGGCGGACAGCTTATTGAAAAAGTATTCCGGGGAGGGGAGTGGGGGGGGGGGGGGGGGGGCGCCCTCTCCCAAATGTTGCACGGAGATCCTAGACCTAGAATGAAGAGGCCTTACACTTCTTTAATGATGGATCAGGAAAAACCCATTTTTATGTTTCATTAAATGTTTTCTTTATGAACTGTTTGGATTTGGGAGGGGTGGGTGTACTTATTTTTTTTTTTTTTTTTTTTGTAAATATATTTTCAGCTTTCTAATCATTGTATGATTTTCAAATACCTTGTATGTAAAATGGTATTAAAGATATTTACTCTGACTTGTTGTCTGTGCCTGTTTATAAAGGACCTTTCAGTAAATCTTCCAATCATTCTCGTTACACTATACACCAAAAGAGATGGTAAGAGAAGATCTCAGTTTAACCACTTAAAGACCAGGAATTTTCTGCCATTTTATGTGAAAATCTGTTTTTTTTTATTTATTTTTTTTGTTTTTGCTAGAATGGGGGTTCTTAACTAATAAACATGTGTTATATATATATATATATATATATATATATATATATATATATATATATATATATATATATATATATATAGCAGAGACCCTAGAGAATAAATTGGTGGGTTTTGCAATTTTTTTTATGTCACACACTGTTTGCGCAGGCTTTTTCCAAATGCAGTTTTTGGGGGAAAAAATGTTTGTTTTTGTTTTTTATTTATTCTTTTATTTTTTTTCCATTAAACTAAAAATATATAATACATAACCCAATTTTCTTGTAAAATAAAAAAGATGCAAATAGATACCAAACATGTCACGCTTTCAAATTGTGCACGCCCACACAATGGCAACAACGTAAATTTTGCTACCGGATAGTTGTGTTTTTTTTTTATATATATATATATATATATATATATATATATATATGCAGAAGCCCTACAGAATAAATTGGTGTTGTTTTTTTTTAGTGCAAAAAAAAAATACATAACCCAATTTTTTTTGTAAAAGATGCAAATAGATACCAAACGTCACGCATTCAAATTGTGCACGCCCACACAACGGCGACAAACAAATTTTGCTACCGTTTTTTTTTTATTTGTGGGGGTTCTAATTAATAATAAACATTAAATATAAATATAAAAAAAAAAAAAAATAAAAAAAAAAATATATATATATATATATATATATATATATATATAAGCATAAGCAGAGGCCCTAGAGAATAAATTGGTGGGTTTTGCAATTTTTTATGTCGCGCTGTTTGCGCAGCCTTTTTCCAAATGCAGTTTTTGGGGGGGGTGATATATATTTTTATTTAAAAAAAAAATACATAACCCAATTTGTTTGTAAAATATAAAAGATGCAAATGGATACTAAACATGTTGCGCTTTCAAATTGTGGCAAACGACGTAAATTTTGCTAATGGATAGTTATTTTTTTTGGGTCTTTTTTTTTTTTTTTTTTTTGCTAATAAACATAAAAATTATATAAAGCAGAGGCCTTATAGAATAAATTGGGCACCAATCTATAATGTCATGCTGTTACATACATAGTAAGGTTGAATAAAGACACCAGTCCAACCTGAGTGTCTACAATTGTCCCTATCCCTGTACATTGCACACTCACATCGGTCCCTACCCACAAGGAGCCCACAATCCAAGGTCCCCATTCATATACTAGGGCCAATTTTGGACAGAAGCCAATTAACCTACCAGCATGTCTTTGGAGTGTGGGAGGAAACCGGAGTACCCGGAGGAAACCCACACAGGCACAGGGAGAACATGCAAACTCCAGGCAGGTAGAGTCGTGGTTGGGATTCAAACCAGCGACCCTTTTTACTGCTAGGCGAGAGTGCTAACCACTACACCACTGTGCCGCCACTGTTTGCGCAGCCTTTTTCCAAATGCAGTTTTTTAGGGGAGAACATTTTTTTTTTTTTTTTTTTTTTTTTTTTTTTTACTGCAATAAAACACAATGCATAGCCCAATTTTTTTTTTTTTTTTGTAAACCATAAATGATGCCACGCCGAGCAAATGGATACCAAACATCTCACGCTTTCAAATTGCGCACGCCCGCACAATAGCGACAATCGATGTAAATTTTGCTATCCGTAGGCGCCGCTTTAACAAGCCACTTTAGATGTACAGAGGAGTTCTGGTGCTGTTCTGACGTCCACGGTGACACCTCACATGTTCGGGACAATCGTGGATTGTATGCATTTGGGACTGACGCACACATTTGCGTGGGGGCAATTTAATTTATTTATTTTTTTTATACGCTTGCTTTTTTAAATTTATTTTATTTTTAATTTTTTTTATTGCTGTCACAAGCCATGTGAACATCCATTGTTACAGCAATAGGCATGTGACGGGTCCTCTTTATGGAAGTATCGGGCGGGGGGGGGGGGGGGGGGGTCTATAAGACACCAAATCCCTCCTTTGCACTTGGTTAGTATTCAAAACAGCCAAACTTGGCGTTTTGAATGTTTTCTTTTAAATCTGGTGCCTTTTAAGGATCCAGTAAACCGGAAGTGACGTTGCTTTCCGGAGTTACTAGATCCGAGACCCGATGGAAAGGGCATGCCGGCTGGTCACAAGGTGGGATGGGAGAGCTTGGGCGAGCGGCAGAGGGGATGCCCCCCCTCCCGTTGCTTGTGATAACGAGTGGCTGCTTAGCCGTTCCGGTTATTCTGTCTATGCTAAAAAGAAAAAAACGGTACCGGGGTGGTGCCTGCAGCTGCAGATCATCCCACTGCAACCACTTGAAGTCACACGACGTAGCGGGTATGTGATGTGGTGGCAAGTGGGCAGTGTCATTAAACCCAGGCTATAAAAAAAAGCTCTTATTACATTCTATATAACAAAGTGTTTATACTAACAAAGCCACAAAAACATTAGCTTGTGTTGAGTGAAATATATATACCTGGTTGATCCTGCCTTCAGCTGTCCCTCCCATAGTCTATGTCCCCGCTGCAGCCTGAGATTGTGTAGATCGGCCTTTTTCAGTCGGGGTGCCTTCTGGGTTCTTCAGGAGTGCCTGGGCAAAACGCCTAAAAATTGTTCCCAATTGTCCAAAAAATTTGGAAAGATCAATAGATCCTTCCCCCCAAAAGGAAAGGTTATAGATCAAGAAATTCTTTTCTTTTCTGCAGGAGAGGCCATGCCTATCGAGGGGCAACATGAAATGGTAGTGTTGCGTTATGCCAGCCTTTTTAAGCCATCTGGAGTGCTATCTGGGTTCTCCAGAGGTGCCTAAAACTGCCCCACAATTATCAGCAAACTAGTGTGTGGATCAAGTCTGCCTTTTACACAAAGCCACAGAACTACAACCTTTGGCACCATGCGGGTCATAACAATCGACACTATACACTGATAACGGGGATGTTGGGCACCTTACGGCATACTAGTTTGCCCCCTTTCCTGTTGATCTGTCAGCACTGGGGTTGCATTAACAGAGTGAGGGGGGGAGAGGGGGAACTGAGGGAGAAGAGTTGCCTCTAAAGCCCCATACCGAGCCGGGGGTCAGGGAGCAGGTGATGACGAGCCGTGGGTCAGGGAGCGGGTGACAGCGACGAGCCGTGGGTCAGGCGGCGGGTGACGGCGACGAGCCGTGGGTCAGGCGGCGGGTGACAGCGACGAGCCGTGGGTCAGGCGGCGGGTGACAGCAGTGAGCCGTGAGTCAGGAGGCGGGTGACAGCGACGAGCCGTGAGTCAGGAGGCGGGTGACGGCGACGAGCCGTGGGTCAGGCGGCGGGTGACAGCGGTGAGCCGTGGGTCAGGCGGCGGGTGACAGCAGTGAGCCGTGAGTCAGGAGGCGGGTGACGGCGACGAGCCGTGAGTCAGGAGGCGGGTGACGGCAACGAGCCGTGGGTCAGGCGGTGGTTGACAGCAGCGAGCCGTGAGTCAGGAGGCGGGTGACAGCGACGAGCCGTGGGTCAGGCGGCGGGTGACGGCAACAAGCCGTGGGTCAGGGAGCGGGTGACAGCGACGAGCCGTGGGTCAGGGAGCGGGTGACAGCGACGAGCCGTGGGTCAGGGAGCGGGTGACAGCGACGAGCCGTGGGTCAGGGAGCGGGTGACAGCGACGAGCCGTGGGTCAGGTGGTGGGTGACAGCTACGAGCCGTGGGTCAGGCGGTGGGTGACAGCGGCGAGCCGTGGGTCAGGAGGCGCTTGACCAGCGACGAGCTGTGGCTTTTAGGCAGCAGCTCCTGTGTCCGCTCTTAGATCATGGCACCTTCCGGCGTGCAACTCTTCTCCTGCTAGGCGTCCAATAGGGTCACCTGCCCTTTCAGCCAATCGGGTGATGGATTTCAGACCCCCATCCTGATTGGCCAGGAGGAGGAGCAGTGTGGAGATAATGAATAGCCATTTGTTATTCTCACAGAACTGGGTGGAGCCCACCCTTTTTTTTTGAAGCCTATTAGAGCCTTTGGCCCTATCATGTGCTTCAAAAAAACACCCCGCCATTGGAATCAATGCGTCCGGCATCCTTGTATGTAGATCAGGGGGCGGATGCATGGATAGGGGGGTGGCACCAGTGCGCCCCTAATGCACGAGCCGCCACTGCACCATGGCGTTCCATTATATGAATGGTGGCAATTGCGCCCACAAAATATAACGCTGTGGTGTGAGTGGAGGCTAACGGAATGTTTGATCATTCTTCCAGAAGTGCATTTGTGAGGTCAGGCACTGATGTTGGACAAGAAGTCCTGGCTCGCAGTCTTCACTCTAATTCATCCCAAAGGTGTTCTATGGGGTTGGAGTCAGGACTCTGTGCAGGCCAGTCAAGTCCTTCCACCCCAAATTCATTCATCCATCTTGTCACTCTGCCAGTAACAATGTATCGCACATCCCCCCTCCTCCAGTAACAATGTATCACACATCCCCCCCCCCTCCTCCAGTAACAATGTATCACACATCCCGCCCTCCTCCAGTAACAATGTATCACACATCCCGCCCTCCTCCAGTAACAATGTATCACCCCCCCCCCCCTCCTCCAGTAACAATGTATCACACATCCCGCCCTCCTCCAGTAACAATGTATCACATCCCGCCCCTCCTCCAGTAACAATGTATCACACACACACCCCCCCCCCTCCAGTAACAATGTATCACACATCCCCCTCCTCCGGTAACAATGTATCACACCCCCCTCCTCCGGTAACAATGTATCACACCCCCCCTCCAGTAACAATGTATCACACCCCCCCTCCCCTCAAGTAACAATGTATCACACACCCCCCTCCCTCCTCCAGTAACAATGTATCACACATCCCCCTCCTCCAATAACAATGTATCACACATCCCCCCCTCTTCCAATAACAATGTATCACACATCCCCCCCCTCCAGTAACAATGTATCACACATCCCCCCTCCTCCAATAACAATGTATAACACATCCCCCCCCTCCTCCAGTAACAATGTATCACACATCCCCCCCCTCCTCCAGTAACAATGTATCACACACACCCCCCTCCTCCAGTAACAATGTATCACACATCCCCCCCTCCTCCAGTAACAATGTATCACACACACCCCCCTCCTCCAGTAACAGTGTATCACACATCCCCCCCCTCCTCCAGTAACAATGTATCACACATCCCCCCCTCCTCCAGTAACCATGTATCACACATCCCCCCCTCCTCCAGTAACAATGTATCACACACACCCCCCTCCTCCAGTAACAATGTATCACACACACCCCCCTCCTCCAGTAACAATGTATCACACATCCCCCCCTCCTCCAGTAACAATGTATCACACATCCCCCCCCTCCTCCAGTAACAATGTATCACACATCCCCCCCCTCCTCCAGTAACAATGTATCACACATCCCCCCCTCCTCCAGTAACAATGTATCACACATCCCCCCCTCCTCCAGTAACAATGTATCACACATCCCCCCCTCCTCCAGTAAAAATGTATCACACATCCCCCCCTCCTCCAGTAAAAATGTATCACACATCCCCCCTCCTCCAGTAAAAATGTATCACACATCCCCCCTCCTCCAGTAAAAATGTATCACACATCCCCCTCCTCCAGTAACAATGTATCACACATCCCCCCCCTCCTCCAGTAACAATGTATCACACATCCCCCCCCCCCTCCTCCAGTAACAATGTATCACACATCCCCCCCCCCCCTCCTCCAGTAACAATGTATCACACATCCCCCCCCTCCTCCAGTAACAATGTATCACACATCCCCCCCCCCTCCTCCAGTAACAATGTATCACACATCCCCCCCTCCTCCAGTAACAATGTATCACACATCCCCCCCTCCTCCAGTAACAATGTATCACGCATCCCCCCCCCCATCCTCCAGTAACAATGTGTCACACATCCCCCCCCTCCTCTAGTAACAATGTGTCACACATCCCCCCTCCTCCTCTAGTAACAATGTGTCACACCCCCCTCCTCTAGTAACAATGTATCACCCCCCCCCCCTCCTCCAGTAACAATGTATCACACCCCCCTCCTCTAGTAACAATGTATCACACCCCCCTCCTCTAGTAACAATGTATCACACATCCCCCCCTCCTCCAGTAACAATGTGTCACACCCCCCTCCTCTAGTAACAATGTGTCACACCCCCCTCCTCTAGTAACAATGTATCACACCCCCCCCTCTTCCAGTAACAATGTATCACACCCCCCTCCTCTAGTAACAATGTATCACACCCCCCTCCTCTAGTAACAATGTATCACACATCCCCCCCTCCTCCAGTAACAATGTGTCACACCCCCCTCCTCTAGTAACAATGTATCACACCCCCCCCCCTCCTCCAGTAACAATGTATCACACATCCCCCCTCCTCCAGTAACAATGTATCACACCCCCCTCCTCTAGTAACAATGTATCACACCCCCCTCCTCTAGTAACAATGTATCACACCCCCCTCCTCTAGTAACAATGTATCACACCCCCCTCCTCTAGTAACAATGTATCACACATCCCCCCTCCCTCCTCCAGTAACAATGTATCACACGTCCCCCCCTCCTCCAGTAACAATGTATCACACGTCCCCCCCTCCTCCAGTAACAATGTATCAGACATCCCCCCTCCTCCAGTAACAATGTATCACACATTGTTACTGGAGGAGGGGGGGATGTGTGATACATTGTTACTGGAGGAGGGGGGATGTGTGATACATTGTTACTGGAGGAGGGGGGGATGTGTGATACATTGTTACTGGAGGAGGGGGGGGGATGTGTGATACGTTGTTACTGGAGGAGGGGGGGATGTGTGATACGTTGTTACTGGAGGAGGGGGGGGGATGTGTGATACGTTGTTACTGGAGGAGGGGGGGGATGTGTGATACATTGTTACTGGAGGAGGTGTGTGAGACATTGTTACTGGAGGAGGGGTGTGTGATACATTGTTACTGGAGGAGGGGTGTGTGATACATTGTTACTGGAGGAGGGAGGGGGGATGTGTGATACATTGTTACTGGAGGAGGGAGGGGGGATGTGTGATACATTGTTACTGGAGGAGGGGGGATGTGTGATACATTGTTACTGGAGGAGGGGGGGATGTATCACACATCCCCCCTCCTCCAGTAACAATGTATCACACATCCCCCCTCCCTCCTCCAGTAACAATGTATCACACATCCCCCCCTCCCTCCTCCAGTAACAATGTCTCACACACCTCCTCCAGTAACAATGTATCACACATCCCCCCCCCTCCTCCAGTAACAACGTATCACACATCCCCCCCCCTCCTCCAGTAACAACGTATCACACATCCCCCCTCCTCCAGTAACAATGTATCACACCCCCCCTCCTCCAGTAACAATGTATCACACACCCCCCTCCTCCAGTAACAATGTATCACACACCCCCCTCCTCCAGTAACAATGTATCACACATCCCCCTCCTCCAGTAACAATGTATCGCACATCCCCCCCTCCTCCAGTAACAATGTATCGCACATCCCCCCCTCCTCCAGTAACAATGTATCGCACATCCCCCCCTCCTCCAGTAACAATGTATCGCACATCCCCCCTCCTCCAGTAAAAATGTATCGCACATCCCCCCTCCTCCAGTAAAAATGTATCGCACATCCCCCCTCCTCCAGTAAAAATGTATCGCACATCCCCCCTCCTCCAGTAACAATGTATCACACATCCCCCCCCTCCTCCAGTAACAATGTATCACACATCCCCCCCCCCTCCTCCAGTAACAATGTATCACACATCCCCCCCCCCTCCTCCAGTAACAATGTGTCACACATCCCCCCCCCTCCTCCAGTAACAATGTGTCACACATCCCCCCCCCTCCTCTAGTAACAATGTGTCACACCCCCCTCCTCTAGTAACAATGTGTCACACCCCCCTCCTCTAGTAACAATGTGTCACACCCCCCTCCTCTAGTAACAATGTATCACACCCCCCTCCTCTAGTAACAATGTATCACACCCCCCTCCTCTAGTAACAATGTATCACACCCCCCTCCTCTAGTAACAATGTATCACACCCCCCTCCTCTAGTAACAATGTATCACACCCCCCTCCTCTAGTAACAATGTATCACACCCCCCTCCTCTAGTAACAATGTATCACACCCCCCTCCTCTAGTAACAATGTATCACACCCCCCTCCTCTAGTAACAATGTATCACACCCCCCTCCTCTAGTAACAATGTATCACACCCCCCTCCTCTAGTAACAATGTATCACACCCCCCCCCCCCTCCTCTAGTAACAATGTATCACACCCCCCTCCTCTAGTAACAATGTATCACACCCCCCTCCTCTAGTAACAATGTATCACACCCCCCTCCTCTAGTAACAATGTATCACACCCCCCTCCTCTAGTAACAATGTATCACACCCCCCTCCTCTAGTAACAATGTATCACACCCCCCCCCCCCTCCAGTAACAATGTATCACACATCCCCCCCCCTCCAGTAACAATGTATCACACATCCCCCCCCTCCAGTAACAATGTATCACACATCCCCCCCCCTCCAGTAACAATGTATCACACATCCCCCCCCCTCCAGTAACAATGCATCACACATCCCCCCTCCTCCAGTAACAATGCATCACACATCCCCCCTCCTCCAGTAACAATGCATCACACATCCCCCCTCCTCCAGTAACAATGCATCACACATCCCCCCTCCTCCAGTAACAATGCATCACACATCCCCCCTCCTCCAGTAACAATGCATCACACATCCCCCCTCCTCCAGTAACAATGCATCACACATCCCCCCTCCTCCAGTAACAATGCATCACACACACCCCCTCCTCCAGTAACAATGCATCACACATCCCCCCCCCTCCAGTAACAATGCATCACACACACCCCCTCCTCCAGTAACAATGTATCACACATCCCCCCCCCTCCAGTAACAATGTATCACACATCCCCCCTCCTCCAGTAACAATGTATCACACATCCCCCCTCCTCCAGTAACAATGCATCACACACACCCCCTCCTCCAGTAACAATGCATCACACATCCCCCCTCCTCCAGTAACAATGCATCACACACACCCCCTCCTCCAGTAACAATGCATCACACACACCCCCTCCTCCAGTAACAATGCATCACACACACCCCCCCCTCCAGTAACAATGTATCACACATCCCCCCCCCTCCAGTAACAATGTGTCACACATCCCCCCCCCCCCTCCAGTAACAATGTGTCACACATCCCCCCCCCTCCAGTAACAATGTGTCACACATCCCCCCCCCCTCCAGTAACAATGTGTCACACATCCCCCCCTCTCCAGTAACAATGTGTCACACATCCCCCCTCCTCCAGTAACAATGTGTCACACATCCCCCCTCCTCCAGTAACAATGTGTCACACATCCCCCCTCCTCCAGTAACAATGTGTCACACATCCCCCCTCCTCCAGTAACAATGCGTCACACATCCCCCCTCCTCCAGTAACAATGCGTCACACATCCCCCCTCCTCCAGTAACAATGCGTCACACATCCCCCCTCCTCCAGTAACAATGCGTCACACATCCCCCCTCCTCTAGTAACAATGCATCACACATCCCCCCTCCTCCAGTAACAATGTATCACACACACCCCGTCCTCCAGTAACAATGTATCACACATCCCCCCCCCTCCAGTAACAATGTATCACACATCCCCCCCCCTCCTCCAGTAACAATGTATCACACATCCCCCCCTCCTCCAGTAACAATGTATCACACATCCACCCCTCCTCCAGTAACAATGTATCACACATCCACCCCTCCTCCAGTAACAATGTATCACACACCCCCCCCCCCCCCCTCCTCCAGTAACAATGTATCACACATCCCCCCCCCCTCCTCCAGTAACAATGTATCACACATCCCCCCCTCCTCCAGTAACAATGTATCACACCCCCCCCCCCCTCTAGTAACAATGTATCACACCCCCCTCTAGTAACAATGTATCACACATCCCCCCCCCCTCTAGTAACAATGTATCACACCCCCCCCCCCCTCCTCCTCTAGTAACAATGTATCTTTCTCTCTCCGGCCCCTCCCCTCCTCCCTTTTTTGTCTGTCTCAGGCGGAGGGGGCGGTGCCAGGCGTCTCTGGGCACGTGACACGGTGCGTCCAATGAGGAGCGGTCCCCGGGCAGCACACCCCCCGCTCCGGAGAGGCCGGGCAGAGCCGGGAATGTGTCATGGCGGAGTGAGGGGAGCCCGGGGAGGAGGAGGAGGGGGGAGAAGAGGAGCCGGGGGCCCGAGCAGACACACACCGTACATGGACACAGCGAGCCCCGACAGCACCGGCCCCGAGCACCGTCCCTTCTCTCTGCTCTGTGTGAGGAGCCGCCGGCACAATGGTAGGAGAAGCCCCGGCTGTGTGCGAGGCCTGAGCCCGGGGAGGGGGGAGGAGGAGGGAGGGGGACAATGGAGGCCACAGTGTGAGGACACCGGGATCAACCCGGCCTTCTATTGTCTGCACCCTGCACTACATCCCGGGACCATGGGGGGGCCTACCAGACACTGAATGGGTGACAATGGGGACCCCTACCACACATTGCATGGGTGACAATGGGGACCCCTACCACACACTGCATGGGGGACAATGGGGGCCCCTACCACACATTGCATGGGTGACAATGGGGACCCCTACCACACACTGCATGGGGGACAATGGGGGCCCCTACCACACATTGCATTGGTGACAATGGGGGCCCCTACCACACACTGCATGGGGGACAATGGGGGCCCCTACCACACATTGCATTGGTGACAATGGGGGCCCCTACCACACACTGCATGGGGGACAATGGGGGCCCCTACCACACACTGCATGGGGGACAATGGGGACCCCCTAGGGGAAATTGCATGGGGCCCCTACCGGACAGTGCATGTGGGACAATTTGGGGTCCCCCTCTACGCTTTATCCTCCACCAAGGTACACAACATCTCCCCATCATGACTGCTGGCAGGACTGGCACCCATCACCTTCCTCAATTCTGCCAACCAATCCTCATTCCTGCCTTATGATTTGTACCAATCACCATCCTATGTGTCAAACTGGTACCCATTTCCATCCCCGTTCTTATGACTGGCACCCATTTCTTCCTCATCTCCATCCCCATCCTCAATACTGGCGCCCATTCCTTCCTCAAGACTGGCACCCATCTTTCTCTCCATCCCCCTTCTCAGGACTGGCAGTGTTCCCTGTTAAATGTCTAACACTGTCACCCATCTTCGTCCCCGGTTCCTTCCTTCATGACTGCCACCCATCCCCATCATATGTCTGAAATTGGTACCCATCTCCATCCTCATTCTTAAGACTGGCATCCTTCCCCATTACTTCCTGAAAACTTCATCCTCATCTCCATCCCTGTTCTCAGGACTGGCGCCCATTTCTTTTCCTTCCTCGGGACTGGCGCCCATTTCTTTTCCTTCCCCGGGACTGGCGCCCATTTCTTTTCCTTCCTCGGGACTGGCGCCCATTTCTTTTCCTTCCTTGGGACTGGCGCCCATTTCTTTTCCTTCCTCGGGACTGCCGCCTATTTCTATTCCTTCCTCAGGACTGGCACCCTTTCCCATTAAATGACACCCATCTCCATTTTTAAGACTGGCAACCATCTCCATCCAATCTTTATTACTGCTTCAGCCCACTTCCAGGGCTGGCACCCATCTACGTTTCTTCTTTCTACCATCTCCAGGACTAGCAGTCTTTTTAGGCCCATCTTCATCCCATCCCCATAGTTAGTACCCATCTGAGTCCCATCTTCATCCCATCCCCATAGTTAGTACCCATCTCAGTCCCATATTCATCCCATCTCCAGGGTTAGTACCTGTCCCAGGCCCATCTCCTCTATGGGGGTTTACACTTATCTAGGTGCCAGCTTTGTCCTGTATCCAGGGATGTTTCCCATCTCAGTCCCATGTTCCTCCCATCTCCAGGTTTGATACCCATCTCTGTCCAATATTCACCCCATCTCCATGGTTGGTACCCATCTTCATCCCCTCTCGGCCTTTTCTTCATCCCATATCCAGGGTTGGTACCCATATCCAGGACTGGTACCCATCTCAGTCCCTTCTTCATCCCATATCCAGGGCTGGTTCACATCTTCATCCCCCCTGTCTCTTTTTCATCACATATCCATGGATGTTTCCCCTCTCAGTGCCAACTTCGTCCCATCTGCGGGGTTAGTTCCCATCTTCTTGCCATCTCCAGGGTTGGTAACCATTTCAGTTTCATCTTTGTCCCATCTCAGTGCCATCTTTGTCCCGTTTTCAGGGTTAATACCCATCTCTGTCCCATGTTCATCCAATCTCCATGGTTGGTACCCATCTCCAGGGTTGGTACCCATCTCAGTACCATTTTCATCCCCTCTGTCTTTTCTTCATCCCATCTTCAGGGTTGGTACCCATCTCGGTCTCCTCTTTAGCCCATCCCAGTCTCTTCTTCATCCCTTTGAAAGGGTTGGTACCCATCTCAGTCCCATTTTCATCCCATCTCCAGGGTTGGTACCCACCTCACTCCCATCTTTATCCCTTTTTGTCTCTTCTTCATCCCATCTCCAGGGTTGGTACCCATCTCAGTCTCATCTTTAGCCCATCTCAGTCTCATCTTTAGCCCATCTCAGTCTCTTCTTCATCCCTTTGAAAGGGTTGGTACCCATCTCAGTACCATTTTCATCCCCTCTCAGTCTTTTCTTCATCCCATCTCCAGGGTTGGTACCCATCTCTGGCCCGTCTTTATCCCCTCTCAATCTCTGCTTTATCCCATCTCAGTCCCTTCTTCATCCCATCTCCAGGATTGGTACCCATCTTCGTTCTGTTTCCATCCGTTCTCAGTCTCTTCTTTATCCCATCTCCAGGAATGGTACCCATCTTGGTCCCATTTCCATCCCTTCTCAGTCCTGACGTCATCCCATCTCCAGGGATGGTGCTCATACCTCTCCTATTTCATCCTTGCTCCATCCCATCTCCGGCACCCATCTTTGTCCCATCTCCAGGGATGGTAGCCTTCTCAATTTCAATTTTCAACTTCATCTTAAGTTCCAGGATTGATACAGATCTTGGTCCTATCTTCATCCCAACCCCAGAACTGGCACCCATTTCCATCAAATTCTTTTCTTAGTCTGGAATAATGCCAATCTCCATTTCCATCCCATCATCATCCCTGTTTCTAGCCTTCTCAGACCCCCCCACCACCACCTATGGTTTAACCAATTTCTATACCATCTAAGATAGGCGTCTCTATCCCTGATTTCATCCCAACTCTGTCCCTGGTAACCAACTCCATCCCATTTAGGCTGGTACCCATCTTTATCCATGCTTTCATGCCTTCCCAGTCCTCATGCCTTCAAACCATCTGGCACTTATTTTCATCGCATCTCCATCCTGGTTTTGTGTCTCCATCGCATCTCTGCGTTATCCTATTTTCATACCACCTCTATCCTTATCTCCGTTTCAGCCTGTCTCCAGGGTAGGCACCCATCTCCACCCAGCATTGTCTGGCTTTTTTTTTTCTGCTTTGATACGCATTTCTGTTTGGTTGCCAGTTTAGGAAGATACAACAGATTTCTGAACATGTGACATTGTGTCCTTTTTCCTAGAGAAGGTCTTTAATATATCACAAAGTCATCAGAGCAGCGAATGTTATAGGAAACCCTTCCTGAAATGACCATGCCCTGCCATTGCTGATCTCCTCCTTCGGGATGCCTGGCTGTCTCTGGCTTCTTACAGTCTTTCATGGTCCTGACCCAAAGACCCTCCATAGACTAATCCTACCAGGGATTCCCTGAGACCTGAATATTATTTCAAAGGGTTCCTCTGGGGTAAAAGGTTGATAGTCTGTTCTAGAGGGATTCCACGGGTATGGTGTATATACATAGTTACAGTGCATCCGGAAAGTATTCACAGCGCCTCACTTTTTCCACTTTTTTTTTATGTTACAGCCTTATTCCAAAATTTAATATTTTCCTCAAAATTCTACAAACAATCCCCCATAATGATCGTGGGAAAGAAGTTTGTTTCAAGCCTTTGCAAATTTATTAAAAATAAAAAAAGGGAAAAAATTCAATGTACATAAGTATCCCAGCCTTTGCTCCATATTTTGGTGAAGCTCCTTTGGCACCAATTGCAGCCTCGAGTTTTTGCATATGATGCTACAAGCTCGGCACACCTATTTTTTGGACAGTTTCTCCCATTCTTCTTTGCAGGACCTCTCAAGCACCATCAGGTTGGATGGGGAGGGTCGGAGCACAGCCGTTTTCAGATCTCTCCAGAGATGTTCAATCGGGTTCAAGTCCGGGCTCTGTCTGGGCCACTCAAAGGACCTTCACAAGGTTATCCCGTAGCCACTCCTTTGTTATCTTGGCTGTGTGCTTAGGGTCCTTGGAAGATGAACCTTTGCCCACAGTCTGAGGTCCAGAGCACTCTGGAGCAGGTTGTCCTAATGGGGATGCTTCTGTACATTGCTGCATTCATCTTTCCGTCAATCCTGACCAGTCTCCCAGTTCCTCCTGCTGAAAAACATCCCCACAGCATGATGCTGCCACCACCATGCTTCACTGTAGGTATTGGCCAGGTGATGAGCGGTGCCTGGTTTCCTCCAGACATGAGGTTTGCCATTCAGGCCAAAGAGTTCAGTCTTTGTTTCATCAGACCAGAGAGTTTTGTTTCTCATGGTCTGAGAGTCCTTCAGGTGCCTTTTGGAAAACTCCAGGTGGGTTTTCATGTGCCTTTTTACTAAGGAGTGGCTTCCGTCTGGCCGCTCTACCATACAGGCCTGATTGGTGGAGTGCTGCAGAGATGGTGGTTCTTCTGGAAGGTTCTCCTCTCTCCACAGAGAAACACTGGAGCTCTGTCAGAGTGACCATCGGGTTCTTGGTCACCTCCCTGACTAAATGGGGAAAATTCCCTCAAGGGTTTTTTTTAGCAGCAAATTATTGTAGTCAATCATTGACCACGATAATTTGCTGCTAAAAAAAAAAAAAACACCCTTGGAGGAATTTTCCCATTTCATTTTCAGTCGGGGTGTGCAGCCCCATACCTCTTATAAGTGTCCTTCCCATTACACCTCCCTTACTAAGGCCCTTCTCCCCCGATCGCTCAGTTTGGCTGGGTGGACCGCTCTAGGAAGAGTCCTGGTGGAGCCAATCTTCTTCCATTTACAGATGATGTAGGCTAGGGTTGCACCGATAACAAGCATTTGCACAAGTACTCGTGCAAATGTTCCGTTGCTTGCCCCGATTATTTAGAAAGCCTCAGGGATGATCAGTGGTGGGGGGGGGGGGGGAGTTACAAGCACTGATCTCCCTGTATAACTTTTCTGACAGCCGCTTCTCCTCCTCTCCCTCTCGCGGCTGTCAGGGAGATTGGTGCTTGTAACTCTTCTCCCACCGCCGCACCAGTTGCCCCCCCTCTGTGCTTCCCATGTCCCCTTCCAGGTCCCCCCTACATCCTCCCTGGTGTTGTTCTCCGGGTCCCCCGCTGTGTCTTCCTCTGGGTCCTTCCCATCTCTCCGGTTCCTCTTTCGGCCCCCCCACCCCCATGTCCTCTCCAGCTCCTCCTCCCTACCCTGGATCTTTCAGGATGGAGAGCAGAGGAAGGAGCTGGTAAATCTGTCTTTTTTACCCTCTCCTTCCTTTTTCCAAATGAACAGAGTCAGTGACCACTGAAACATTGTAACCTGTATTTGCTTTGGTTTTATGAACGGGGAGGAGCCTCTCCTGTTCATTCATTTTCAGTGCAGCTGAGGCTGCAGAAAAAGGGACTGGGGGATCTGTCCTCAGTCCCTTTTCCCTGTCTCAATGGGGAGATATCAGGGCCCCCCCCCCCCACAACAGGGCTGACGTTTTTCTTTTAAACAATTGTAATAAATATTTCAAAGTTAAATTGTAAAAAAAAAAAAAAAAAACTGACATCGTCCTGTCCAATCAACTGACTTTTACCACAGGTGGACTCCAATCGGGTTGTAAAAACATCTCAAGGATGATCGGTGGAAACAGGAGGCACCTGAGCTCAATTCTGAGGGTGGTCATGGCAAAGGCTGTGAATACTTCTGTACATGGGATTTATTTTTTTATTTTTAATAAATTTGCAAAGATTTCAAACATTTTTCACATTGTCATTATGGGGAATTTTTTTGTAGAATTTTGAGGAAAATTATGAATTGAATCCATTTTGGAATAAGGCTGTAATATAACAAAATGTGGAAAAAGTGAAGCGCTGTGAATACTTTCCGTATGCACCGTATGTGTGTAAAGTTTTTTATATATATATATATATATATATATATATATATATATATTTATATATTATTGTTTTATTATTTTAATATATAATTAAATTGTGCGTTGCATGCAACAACACAAGTCTCTGCCCCTCATTGGCTCTCCAGGGACAAAGTGTTTAAAATTTGCCCATTTGGCCCCTCATTGGCCCTCCAGGGGCAATGGCCCATTTGAGCATGCAGGTTCGTGGAAACAAACTGCTGAATCTTCCTCAGTCTTTGCTAACCGTGTGTTTTGTTCAAAGTCGGGGAGCCCGGAAAAGAAGAATTCTCATGCGGTGCTCATTATCTCCAGCCTTCGTATATCTTTTTAGATTTAAAGGGATTGTAAACCTCTGTCATGAAATATGAACAAAGCACTATCCCTCTATAGTGTGTACTTGTCTCATTCTAGAGCGCCAAGTGCCATTTATGTCTGCTGCCTCCTTCCTCTGCCATTGGCGTGAGTCCTTTTCTGACAAGTTTTCCTGATGCTAAGAGATTAAAAAAAAACGTGACGGGGAGGGAGCTCCAGCAACACAGCCTGTGATTGACAGTCTCAGCTCTGTTCCAGTGTTCCAGTATGCTGTGCGTGGGGGGGGGGGGGGGGTGTGCCCCTTCCCTCCAATCAGCTCTCAGAGCTCTCCTAAATGCGCGGTGTAATTTCATCTCCCTGTCCCCCTGCTTTCTGAATGCTCAAGCAAGCTGTATAAAATTGTACTTTGGATGTAGATAAAAGAAGACCGCAGATAAAAAGGTACAACTCATGTAGGAGGATTTATTTAATCTGTGTATCACCTGAGGCCAGTCAGTTCACTGGGGATATGCAATTTATATGTTTACAACCACTTAAAAAAATAAATAAATCTGCAAATTAATATTTTTCTTATTTTTACAATGTATAGCTTGTTTTTTTTTTTTTTTCTTTTTTTTTTTTAGGCTGTGTTGTAGTTTTAGGGCCGGTGTTCTGTCAAAATATCCAACTTGTCAGAAACTTCAACTACTTAAAGCATCAATTATTGGAGGTTTTGACAAATTGCTGTTTGGACACAACACCGGCAACCGACTTCAGTCCCCGGGGGACGATATTGGTAGCGCAGATTGCTGCTCCGCTCTGATGCTAGCCAACAAAATGGCCGCCTCCTAGGCGGCAACAACAACTTTTGTCCTCAGTTTTTAGCCGCTGTGCTGTCAAAACGGCTAAATCTCCCTGTACCGGACTGTATTCGGGTTATCGGTGTTGTGTCCAAAATGCCAATTCGTCAACATCTCTAATTGGTGACGGTTTAAATAAACCGGAAGTGACGTGGTTGGAGTATTTGACAGAACACCGGTTCACACTAGAGCTGCACGATTAATCGCCAAGAATCGTTATCACGATCTCAACTAAAGTGTTTCACAATTCTTTCTATGCAGAGAATTCTCTCTGCTCTTCTGAAGCCCTCAAAAGAAAGGAAGAGAAAAACTGGACAGTCTGCCAAGAATCACAACATTCTTTATCAGTTGAACTTAAAGAGGGATTCCACCTACAAAAAAAATATTAGAAGCCAGCAGTTATAAATACTACAGCTGCTGACTTTTAATAAATGGACACTCACCTGTCCCGGGTTCCAGCGATGCCGAGGCCGATCGATCGCTCGGCTCTCGGCTGCTGCCGCCACCATTCTAGGTGAGGGAATCAGGAAGTGAAGCGAAACGGCTTCACTTCCCGGTTCCCTACTGCGCATGCTCGAGTCACGCAGCACAATAGGAAATCTCCGCGCTGTCACTGGGACCCGTGTGTGTCCCAGCAGACAGCGCAGCAGGGCAGGAAATGGCGTAGACTCCCACGGGAGTCTATGCCCGGAAGTGGGTGTAAATACCTGTCTTTGACAGGTATCTCCACCCCCCTCCCCCCTGAAAGGTGCCAATTGTGACACTGGAGGGGGGGAGGATTCCGATCAGCGGATGTTCCACTTTAGGGTGGAACCCCCGCTTTAAAGCGGAGCTCCACCCTAAAGTGGAGCTTCCGCTCATTGGAACCCTCCCCCCCCCCCCCTCCGGCGCCACAATTGGCACCTTTCAGGGGGGAGGGGGGTGCAGGTACCTGTACAGTACAAGTATCTGCACCCACTTCCGGCATAAATATCCACAGAATCTACGCCATTTTCTGCAGAATCTACGCCCCTTTCCGCAGGTCCCCCGCTGTCTGCTGGGAAACACACGGATCCCAGAGACAGCGGGGACCATCTTCATTGTGCAGCGCGACTCGCGCATGCGCAGTAGGGAACCAGGAAATGAAGCCGCAAGGCTCCACTTCCTGATTCCCATACCCAAGATGGCGGCGGCAGAACCCGAGAGACGATCGAGAGATCGGCTTCGGGTGCCGACATCGCGGGCGCGCTGGACAGGTAAGTGTCATTATTTTAAAAGTCAGCAGCTGCAGTATTTGTAGCTGCTGGCTTTTAAAAAAAAAAATAAAAAAAAAAAAACTGCGTAACTACCGCTTTAAGTATAAACATTGTAACAATTTGTCACTGGAATAGACTTTGTGTGTAAGAGCCGGTTCACACAGGGGCGACTCAGATCCGACTTCAAGTCGCCCCAAGTCACCTCAGGCCGCACAACATGTAGAAATCAATGTAAGTGAATGAGAGCCGTCTTAATGCACACTAATGAAGTCGCTCCGACTTCAGAAAAGGTTCCTGTACTACTTCAATCCGACTTGTAGGCGACCGGTACCCATTGATTTCAATGGAGGACGCCTCCAAGTTGGATCTCCGTCTATACGGAGGCGACTCTCAGAGAATTATCAGCTCTCAAAGGGAGTTCCCCCCCCCTGAGAGCTCATTCTCTGATTGGCCACGGCAAGTCGCCTGGCCTGGGGCGACTTAAAGTAGTGTTGTAAGTCGTGTCCAAATCGTATCCAAGTCGCGTCCAAAAGTCGCGTTGCCCCTGTGTGAACCGAGCCTTGGTGAAAAAAGTTTAAACACTTAAACACTAAGGCCCCTTTCACACCTGAGTGTTGTGTAGCTTGAAGTCTGAAGCTACAAAATGCTGGAGGGGAAAAAAAATCTATTATTCTCAATGGAGACGGTTCACATCTCCACTCCATGTCACCTGAAGCCGAACGCCTGAAGCTCCAACAAGTTCTGGACCGTTTTTTATTTTATTTTATTTTTTTTGTCACTCGAATCGGGCAGTTTTAGGGGGTTTTGTTCTTTTTACATTGGTGACCTTTTGCCCTGGACAAAATCGCAGCAAAGCGCCGTAAAAATCGCGCAATTTTCTGCCCGAAAAATGCGAAGGTGTGAATGGGGCCTTAGACTCGGGTTCACACAGGGGCGACTTAGCAGCCTGAGAAATCACGTCCCGTTCTGTACTAATGGAATCGTTCTGATCAGACTTAGAAAAAGGTTCCTGTGCTACTTATGGGGCGACTTCTGGCGACTTGCATTGACTTCTATACAGAAGTCATTTTGCAAGCCACCGCTGAAGTCGCGTGCAGGTCGCCTGAGGCGGTCGCGCCGCAAGTCATGCTGCCTCTGTGAACCGCCACTCTAAACCTTTTTTCTGACATTTGTTTGGTTTCAAGTTAAAATAATTATAATTTTTTAATTGCTAGAAAATTACTCAGAACACCCAAACATTTTTTTTATATATATATATATTTTTAGCAGAGACCCTAGAGAATAAAATGGTGGTTGTTGCAATATTTTATGTCGCACTGTATTTGCGCAACGGTCTTTCAAATGCAATATTTTTTTTTTTTTTTTTTTTTAATTTAATGAATTTAAAAAAAATAAAAAATAAAAACAGTAGTTAGCTTTTTATTTATTTATTTTTTGGTATAATGTGAAAGATTTTACGTCGCGAGAATTGTGATCTTTTTATTCTATGCAAAAAAAAATAATTGT
The DNA here is from genome assembly GCF_037356315.1 of Lithobates pipiens. Classification (NCBI taxonomy): domain Eukaryota; kingdom Metazoa; phylum Chordata; class Amphibia; order Anura; family Ranidae; genus Lithobates; species Lithobates pipiens. The sequence continues at coordinate 35,910,391 of NW_027507764.1, read as the reverse complement.
GATTCTCATTTTGGCCGGAATCGTGCAGCTCTAGTTGACACCAAAAAAAAACGCACTCCAGATCCGTCCCAGGTTTTTTTTTATATATTAAATTTTTTTCCCCCTCCCTATACTAGGGTCCAGTACGATTTTGATGCGTTTCAGTGCTTTTTTGATGCGCTTTACTGCATTCCAGTGCAGGAAAATTGCAACAACATGTTCTACGCTGTTTTTTTTTTTTTTTTTTTATTTTTTTTTTTTCTCTGGCAGTGACTGCACTGGTGTGAGCTCTGCTATTGGAAACCATATAACCGACTTCCCAATGCGTTTTTTTTAATGCAGCACAAAAATGCACTGGCCTGCATGTGGTGTGAAGTGTCCCTCATGTCTGTCCTTGGGTGTTGCGGGGTGATGTCCGGTGGTTTTTATGCTCTTGGATCGGTAATATTTGTCTTTTCTCGTGGAAGGGTCGTCCTCCAATATATTTTATTTATTTTGCTCTGGAAAGTTGTAAGAGAAATAACTTGTGTATAATTAATGAGGTCGCCCAGCGGTGTGCAGGCTTGGATTCATAGGGAGCGCTGAGTGAATGGCGCAGGGGGGAGGTGTAATGTGTATCTGTGGGGCGCATCCTGTTAGGAAAAGAAACAATAAACACCGGCCACTTTATTAGGTCCCCCTTGCTAGTCCCGGGTTGGACCCCCTTTTTTGCCTTCATTCTTGGTGGCATAGATACAACAAGGTGTTGGAAACATTCCTCAGAGATTTTGCTCCATAGTGACATGATAACATCACACAGTTGCTGCAGATTTGACGGCTGCACATCCATGATGCTGATCTCCCGTTCCACCACATCCCAAAGGTGCTCTATTGGATGAGATGTGGTGAGTGTGGAGGCCATTGGAGGACAGGGACCTCATTGTCCAGTGGTGAGATGATTGGAGCTTTGTGACATGGTGCATTATCCTGCTGGAAGGAGCCATCAGAAGATGGGGACACTGTAGTCATGAAGGGATGGACATGGTCAGCTACAATACTCAGGTAGACCGTGGCGTTTAAACGATGCTCAATTGGTACTAAGGGGCCCAAAGTGTGCCAAGAAAATATCTCCCCCCCCCCCCCCCCCCAACCGTTACACCACCACCACCAGCCTGAACCGGTGATGGATAGCAGGATGGATCCATGCGCCAAATTCTGACCCCACCACCTAAATGTCGGAGATGAAATCCAGACTCCTCAGATCAGGCAATGTTTTTCCAATCTTCTATTGTCCAGTTTTGGTGATCCTGTGCCAATTGCAGCCTCAGTTTCCTGTTCTTAGCTGACAGGAGTGGAAACCGGTGTGGTCTTCTGCTGCTGTAGCCCATCTGCTTAAAGGTTTGATGTGTTGTGCGTTCAAAGTTGGTGTATTGGGTGTAACGAATGGTTATTTGAGTTATTGTTGCCTTTCTATCATCTCCAACCAGTCTGCCCATTTCTCTTCTGACCTCAACAAGGCATGTTCCTCCACACAACTTCCGCTCACTGGATATTTTCTCTTTTTCAGACCATTCTCTGTAAACCGGAGAGATGGTTGTGTGTGAAAATCCCAGAAATACTCAGACCGGCCCCGTCTGGCACCAACAACCATGCCACGTTCAAAGTCACTTAAATCTCCCTTTCTTCCCCATTCTGATGCTCGGTTTGAACTTTAAGTCGTCTTCACCACGTCTAGATGGCTAAATGCATTACGTTGCTGTCATGTGATTGGCTCATTAGCAATTTGCATTACCAAGCAATTGAACAGGTGTACCTAATAAAGTGGCTGTTGAGAGTGTGTATATATAGAGTATAGAGATCCTAGTAATCTGCACGTGGTCCTCTTTTTATTTTTTATATGCAAAGTATAATCCCAAAAGAATATCCTCTCCTGGTTTAAGATTTGTTTGTGATTTCTGCCTGAAAGGAGGACTCGCCCGATCTTTCCACTCTCACTTCCTGTTCTGTTTCCATGGCAGGAAGTGAAGGTGAATCTCTCCAATGGGTCATACGCGCAGAAAAAAAAAAAATCCTGTATAATGTGTACAGACTTGTCTGCTGGGCATGCGAGCGTCAAAGGGGGTGGTAAAAACACACCGCCCTTAGTGTTCCCCTCGACTCATCTATAGGGGGTGGGGGGGGGGGGGGTGAGACCATGAAAAAGGGTTTTAGAATGCTGAGCGGGAGGTGGCGGCTCTTGTTGGGACATTTTGGATTTTTGTTAGAAAGTATCTAATAGAATCCCCCTTTTTTTTTTTTTTTTTTCTTTTTTTTTTTTTTTCTTTTACCGCTTCCCGACCGCTCACCGTTCTTTATTTTTATTTTTTTAAAGCAGTCTAGGGCCTCTGCTTAAAATATGTAAATTGTTTGGGGGTTCAAAGTCATTTTCTAGAAAAAAAAAAAAAAATATTTTGTTTTATGTAGGAGAGAAGTGTCCGGTGTTGAAGTGAAGTGGTTAACTTAATATGAAAAGTAATAAAAAAAATAAAATAATGAAAGTTCTGGGTTTGGAGGACGTTCTTCTTTTTTGGAGATGTGGTACAGAAGCTGCCTTTTCGCAGTTCCTGGATCTCCTCTGCGGTTGTCGGCTGATATTTTATGTGTTTTCTAGTTGGCAAATGTTACGTAATCGTCAGACGGGCCCTCCAGGCAGAGCGATGCTGCCGCTTCTAATGTGCTCCGTCTCTGGGAGATCTCTGCTACATTGTAACCTCTGTGTCTCCAGAATGTCTGTGGTGGCTTTCTATAGGTGGATCCTTCGCCATCAGATCTTGGGGAGGGTCGATCCATATTTGTGTCTGGTGAGGATCGGATGTTTCTTATGCCAGCCTTGGACCATGCGATTTATGTTGCCAGGACACGCTGCCTTTGTTGTGGATCCCCGTTTCTGTTGCAAAGGAAATTGCTTTGTTTTGATGTTAAAAAATAATTTTTGTTTCATAATGGGCACAGCGGGTTTACAGACCCGGGAACTCGGCACAGGGATGGTGGGAACCCCTCATAATGGGCACAGCGGGTTTACAGACCCGGGAACTTGGCACAGGGATGGTGGGAACCCCTCATAATGGGCACAGCGGGTGTACAGACCCCGGAACTAAGCACAGGGATGGTGGGAACCCCTCATAATGTGCACAGCGGGTGTACACAGACCCCGGAACTAAGCACAGGGATGGTGGGAACCCCTCATAATGTGCACAGGTATACAGACCCGGGAACTCAGCACAGGGATGGTGGGAACCCCTCATAATGGGCACAGCGGGTGTACAGACCCCGGAACTAAGCACAGGGATGGTGGGAACCCCTCATAATGTGCACAGGTGTACAGACCCGGGAACTCGGCACAGGGATGGTGGAAACCCCTCATAATGGGCACAGGTGTACAGACCCGGGAACTCAGCACAGGGATGGTGGGAACCCCTCATAATGGGCACAGCAGGTGTACAGACCCGGGAACTCAGCACAGGGATGGTGGGAACCCCTCATAATAGGCACAGGTATACAGACCCGGGAACTCAGCACAGGGATGGTGGGAACCCCTCATAATGGGCACAGCAGGTGTACAGACTTGGGAACTCAGCACAGAGATGGTGGGAACCCCTCATAATGGGCACAGCGGGTGTACAGACCTGGGAACTCAGCACAAGGATGGTGGGAACCCCTCATAATGGGCACAGCGGGTTTACAGACCCTGGAACTCGGCACAGGGATGGTGGGAACCCTTCATAATGGGCACAGCGGGTGTACACAGACCCAGGAACTTGGCACAGGGATGGTGGGAACCCCTCATAATGGGCACAGCGGGTTTACAGACCCTGGAACTCAGCACAGGGATGGTGGGAACCCCTCATAATGGGCACAGCGGGTTTACAGACCCTGGAACTCAGCACAGGGATGGTGGGAACCCCTCATAATGGGCACAGCAGGTGTACAGACCCGTGAACTCAGCACAGGGATCTTCCCAATAGAGTCCTCCAGAGATGGAAGACACTCCGTGTTTTTAACATTACTTTATACAATTTTCTTATTCTCCAAAAATAATCCTTTTTTATCCACTACTTATTGTTCTATTTTTCATGGTTGTGCGTTACTTTTTCTCTACTGCAAGTCAGACTGACGGGCTAAAAACAATAAATCTGATCTCGGTTGATGTTCAGGGAAAGGGATTGCAGTAAAATACAGATGGCCAATAGAGAGAAAATCTGGAAGATTCTTGGAGTTTTCAGGTTGTTGCAGCTTCAGGTTTGCAACTTTATCTTCCATGTATCGTTTGTAAATCTATTTGCTCATACAGGCAGCCATAATTGCTTGTTATATAAGCACGCTCATCTTCCTGCTGGTGCTTGTGCACAGTGATTGGGGCTTTGTAACGCCCTTCTTTGAGGGTCAATGTATTTGTTTGCATCGTGTTGTTGCACATATGTGTCTGTCAGGCAATTAAAGAGGAAGTAAACCTTGGTGGGTTTTACCTCCTCCTTTATTTCCCTGAAAAGGTAAAGCATAATGGGCTACTGTGCATTGCATAGAAGCCCATTATGTGTCACTTACCTGTAACTGAAGCCCATGATGTCGCCGTTGTCCCCACTAGCAGGGAGCGTCCATCTTCACCCCTCTTCCTTCCGGGGGCCGCGAACTCCAGCTCTGTGACTGACCGGAGTCGCATGCGCACGGGAACCGCCAGTCACAGCATGGCCTCTATTAGAAATGGCACGATGTGCCCTTAGTCATCGGCGCTCGGGTCTTTCCTAAATATCTCCTGCACCGTGGAGGTTTAGGAGCCATTTCAAAGAACCTACAGGTAAGCCTTCATGTACGCTTACCTGTTGGTAAAAGTGGTTGTACAGGGTGTACAACCACTAAAAAGTGAATGTTGGCGTCAGCGGGTGGAATGGTGCCCCACCACTGGTTGCTGTTGGGAGGATTTTTGCCCCATCGGTTGGTGTCAGTGGGAGGAATATTGCCCCAATCGGTTGGTGTCAGTGGGTGACATGGTGCCCCAATCGGTTGGTGTCAGCGGGTGACATGGTGCCCCATCGGATGGTGTCAGCGAGTGGCATAGTGCCCCATCGGATGGTGTCAGCGGGTGGCATAGTGCCCTATCGGTATCAACAGGTGACCGTGCCCCATCGGATGGTGTCAGCGCGTGGCATATTGCCCCGTCGGTTGGTGTCCGCTTTTAAATCTGTATATTTTATAATGCCCTTAAGCTCCAGTCAGTGACTTTTCCTTGACTGAGATGATGCCATCGCTGTGCTGCAGGCAGGAGGGAGCACTTCCTCAGTCTCCTCTCCCCCAGTGATCAGACTGCAACATTGAAAATGAACATCAATTTGACCCACGATACAATCACAGTGACGGGAAAATTTGGAAATAATAGAAAACTTCTTAGTCAAAGGAATTTTCAGACAGTGTTTGTGGTTTTCTTTCAGAAATGACATTCATTTTAAAAACAGAATGTTAAAAACAAGTGAAAATTTCAAACAAAATTCTTTCATTCAGCGAATGTCAATGTACAAAGATTTTTCGTCTATATATTCTCACCTGAAAATTGATCTGTGTGGTCAGCATAAGGCTCGGTACACACCTATGCACTTTTTGCTTTTGATCTGTTTCTGCAGTGCTTTTTGCTGTGTGTTTTGATTTTTGCGCACGTGATTTTACTGCAATATGCGTTTGTGCCTTTTCTTTGCGCAGATTAAAAAACACAAATTGCTGTAAAAACGCATTACATGCTTTTCTGCAGCTTCTCCATTGAAGTATATTTAACCAATAAAGCACCATTTTGCGTTAAAAGTCCCCGACCCTTTGTGAAAGTGTCGTAAATGAACTGTAGTGCATTTCTGCAAAAAGCACCAAAAAAAACACATAGATGTGAACCGAATCTAAGATGTTTAGTAACATAACGGGGTTACAAAAACGAAAATTAGCCCTTTAGACCCCTTTCACACCAGGGCGTTTTGCAGGCGCTATAGCGTTAGAAATAGCGCCTGCAAAACGCCCTAAAGAAGCTGCACCATTGTTTCTAGTGTGAAAGCCCAGAGGGCTTTCACACTACAGCGGTGCGCTGGCAGGACGTCAGAAAAAAGTCCTGCCAGCAGCTTCTTTGGAGCGGTGAAGGAGCGGTGTGTTTACCGCTCCTCCACCGCTGCTCCCCATTGAAATCAATGGGGCAGCGCTGTAATCCCGCCGGCAAAACGCCGCTATTGCGGCGCATTGCCGGCGGTTTTAACCCTTTTGCGGCCGCTAGCGGGGGTAAAAGCGCCCCGCTAGCGGCCGAAATGCGCCGCAAATCCGGCGGTAAAACGCCGCTAAAAATGGCGGCGTTTTACGGCCCACGCTATCAGCGGTGTGGTGTGAAAGGGGTCTTATAGTAGAAAAAAAACAGATAATCACTACTGTAAGGGCTTCATTTTTTTTTACCGTAGAACAGTGAAAGTAATATTTACAGTATTTATTTACTCTTTTTGTACTATAAAGGGCTCATTTTAGTTGTTTTTTTTATTTATTTTTTTAACCCCATTATGTTACTGGCCGGTTAATCGATTATGAAAATAGTAATCGATTATTTCATAATCAATTCATTGTCGATTAATCGATTAGTTGTTTCAGCTCTAGACATTTGTGAACACAGCTAGACACCGGGATTTCCATGATTGCCTCATATTTGAGCCGGTGTCCTATCATATTGTGTCCCCCATCGGATAGTGTCCGCTGTGTACTGCGCATGCGCAGTACACAGCGCACACAGATTCCGAAAATAGCCGAAGATGAGCGGCGCCTGCGCCGTGAGTCGAGGTGGTAGCCCCACCATCCAAGTGGACGTAGAGCTGGAATAAAAAGAGCCGAGCGCAGCGAGGGGCCATCTGATATCGCCAGCCCTATGTCCACTTGGATGGTGGGGCTACCACCTTGACTCACAGCGCAGGCGCCGTTCGTCTTCGGAGATTTTCCAAAGCTTCTTCTTCTCCGTGCTGCGCATGCGCAGTGCGGGGCGGACAGTATCCGATGGCAGAACACTATATGCCAGAACGCCGGTATCCCAGGCCAGGAACTTGATGGCGATCTTGGATGATGGCTTTGAGAAAAGCAGATGAAGCTCATGTCGGGGGAGAATACTGTGATCTCTGTGAGGGGTAAATACCTGGAAGTGATACACAAATTCTTTAGTTAACATGCAGATAACCTGAAATGTGTATCCGATGTTTGGTCCATTTTGAAGTTAAACGTCACAGTAACTGGTGTGCGTACTTATTTTAAATGCGCGGTAATTTTCTCAGCATGGAGAACGGTTTTTAAGTGTAGTGGAAGGTGAGGAGAGCCCAGCAGGGAAGCCCCTCTACCATCTTTCAAGTGTGACCTGAACTTCTTGAAGCGGAGGCTTCCCGCGGAGCCGCACTTTCTTCCTCTCCGAAATAGTACTTTGGTGGGGTGTTTTTTTTTGTTTTTTTTTCCCCGCCAAGTAAAATTCCAAGAGACAATCTAAAAATTGCCGATTAGTCCAGTGCTTTTCAACGCAGGCCTTCAAATACTTTCACCAGTTAATTTTTAATGGATGGCCTTTAACTCTGTTCTAGCAATTACGAATTGAGGGACACCGATTTTTATTTATTTTTATCTTTTTAAATGGTGTGTGAAAATTTAAAAAATGCATAAGTAGAGGTTACCTGACGTAAAACCCCCACATATAAATGAAGTAGATATAGAAGGATAGATAGCTGAAGGCCTATGGTAACCATTTCTTCCCTTTTTTTTCTGGCCTCCAGTTGCTTGCAGATCCCTTAACCTCCCACAGTGCCTTCCCAAGCTCCCATAGTGGGCCACAGTGCCCTCCCCCCCCCCCCCCCGGCTTCCTGAGAGCCTTCAGTCTCCACAGTGCCCTCCCCCCCCCCCGGCTTCCTGAGAGCCTTCAGTCTCCACAGTGCCCCACCCACCCCAGGCTCCCTGAGAGCCCTTGGCCTCCACAGTGCCCCACCCACCCCAGGCTTCCCAAGAGCCCTCTGTCTCCACAGTGCCCCACCCACCCCAGGCTTCCCAAGAGCCCTCTGTCTCCACAGTGCCCCACCCACCCCAGGCTTCCCAAGAGCCCTCTGTCTCCACAGTGCCCCACCCACCCCAGGCTTCCCAAGAGCCCTCTGTCTCCACAGTGCCCCACCCACCCCAGGCTTCCCAAGAGCCCTCTGTCTCCACAGTGCCCCACCCACCCCAGGCTTCCCAAGAGCCCTCTGTCTCCACAGTGCCCCACCCACCCCAGGCTTCCCAAGAGCCCTCTGTCTCCACAGTGCCCCACCCACCCCAGGCTTCCCATGAGCCCACAGTCTCCACAGTGCCCCCCACCCCAGGCTTCCCAAGAGCCCTCTGTCTCCACAGTGCCCCCCCTCCACCCCAGGCTTCCCAAGAGCCCTCAGTCTCCACAGTGCCCCCCCCCACCCCAGGCTTCCCAAGAGCCCTCAGTCTCAGTCCCCCAACCAGAGGAGATGCATCACCTGGAACTTGGCTGAGGGAGGTTCTCAGTCCGGGTGTCTGTGTCCATGCCCTGGATGTAGGATGCTTTTAGCTGCGCTTGGTTTGTGGCCTGCGTTCCATTTTGTCTGGATGATGTAGGGTAGTTAATACCGGTAGGGGTGAAGTCCGTTTCAGGCGTCAGATTTTCTGGTTTCAAGCCTCAATTCTGGCATAGGGGGAAGGGCTGACAGGTTATTTTTTTTTCTGCTGTGTGCACATGGAAGGTTTTTGGAAGGATTTACCAGGCCCTGGTCTCAAAAAGGTTGAGGACCAATGGCCTTGCAGCTATCCTTTAAAAAGGGGTAAATCGTATAAACAGCCAAAAGGAAAGTTGGAGATGGTAGAGCCAATTTAAAAATTGTTGTTTTAAACAGGAAAAGTCAACGTTTACATATATTTTGCCTTTTTGTGGGGGCAAATTTATCCACCCAAGAACCAAACGTCAGAAACGGTATCCGGTTTATTTCAGTCATGAAGAACCCAAATGTTTACCTCTATTGCTACTTGTGCTGATCTGATCCCAAGAAATCCCCTTCTGGGAGTGTTGATATCCTTCCACAACTCTTACTTTGTTCCACCTACTACTTTCAGGTCACCTGCTTCCTCCTGCTGACTGACCTTCCGATGACCTGGTTCCACCTGCTGACCTTCAGATGACCTGTTCCACCTGCTAACTGACCTTCAGGTCACCTGCTTCCACCTGCTGACTGATCTTCAGGTGACCTGGTTCCACCTGCTGACTGACCTTCAGGTGACCTGGTTCCTCCCGCTGGCCTTCAGGTGACCTGGTTCCTCCCGCTGGCCTTCAGGTGACCTGGTTCCTCCCGCTGGCCTTCAGGTGACCTGGTTCCTCCCGCTGGCCTTCAGGTGACCTGGTTCCTCCCGCTGGCCTTCAGGTGACCTGGTTCCGCCTGCTGGCCTTCAGGTGACCTGGTTCCTCCTGCTGGCCTTCGGGTCACCTGGTTCCGCCTGCTGCTGCTGACCTTCAGGTCACCGAGGACTCAGAAGTGACGTAGGCATCAGACGATGAAGCCACAGTGCCGTAAGGGTCATGGATAGAGCCAGAATGTGGTTGGTGGTGGGGGGGGGGGGGGGGATACAGGCTGCTCTGCTTGTGCAGGGTGTCTGGTCTCCGCCTCCTCCTTTTAGATTGTGTAGACTGTAGTGGGTGGAGCCTGCCGAGCCCCTCCCACATCTCTGCATATACTATGTACAGCCCAGTAGTTATGTCACTGCCACTTTTTACCTCTGGGTTTGCAAACGCAATTGGTGTACAAAAAGTTAAAATTTTATATCCTTTGGGGAATACATCAGTTCCTCAATAGCCGCCGCGGCTGACTTCCAACGCAGCTGTTTTCTGAAGCTGGCAGTTCTTATAAATGATGAACCTGCCCGGCATCTAATTTTAGTTCTAGAAGCCCCGGAGGTTGCAGAGCCGTTCTCTCTTTTCTTCCAGAAATCTCCCGCTTTTGTTTTCCCTGCGCACGTCTGCGCCGCCGCTGATCTCTCCTGATTATTTGGTACTGGCTTTGTGTTTATTGCCCTTCATTATATAATACGGGAGCGGCGGTGCGGAATGACCCCTCCGGTCAAGGGCTTTTTTTTTTTTTTTTTTTTTTTGCAAGGAATGTTTCTGAATGATTAAACCACCATGTGGAGGTTTTGCTGCACCTTTCTGAACGTGGAGCTCTTCTAATCATCTTTTTGTTTTCACTTCAGCTGTCAGCAATGGTAGAAAGCATTGAAAAGTTATTTACAAATTAAATAAATTTTTTTTTTTTTTCCGTTTTGCGCTTTTTCAATGTGAAATGTGTAAATACGTTAATGTATATGTGTAAAAATATTCACAAAAAAAAAAAATTGTTTTTCATTTTGTTTATAAAATAGACGTAAACAAAACAGAAGCAGGAAAATAATAATTAAATGGAGGAGATTGGGGAGTTAATTAACTAATTAGAGTAAATTAACCACTTACAGACCGCCGCACGTCGCTATACATCCTAAGTTTGAAGAGGAATATCGCTGTTATGGTAGCAGCTAGCTGCCATAATCCCGGTATCCTCTTCTTCGGCCGGCGGTCTGCTTTCCGATGAGAGTGGTCTCTGCGGCGGATTCACCGCGGGATCGCTTTTATCGGCGACGGGATAGGGGCCCTGCCATGCGGTGGAGACGGGTGAGGGCCATCTTCCCCCCTCACTCGTCTCCATACCCAGCAAGGGTGAAGATCTGATTGACTGCTCTGGTAAGCGGCGGCGGAGGCATTTACACAGTAATCAATGCATTTTTGTTTGCACTGATCGCTGTATAAATGTGAATGGTCCCAAAAGTGTCCGCTGTGTCCTCCATAATGTCGCAGTCCAGATAAAAATCGCTGATCCCCACCATTACTAGTTAAAAAAAAAAAATCAATGATATAAAAATGCCATAAAACTATCCCCTATTTTGTAGACACTATATAACTTTTGCCCAAACCAATCAATAAGCATTTATTGAGAGAAAAAATATATATATATATATATATATATATTGTATATTGTATATTACGGAGGGAAAATTATTATTTATTTTTTTTGGGGGGGGATATTATGGCAAAAATTTAAAATTTAAATTTTTTTTTAAATTGTCACTATTTTTTTGTTTATGGCCCAAAAAATAAAAACTACAGAGATGATCAAATGGCACCAAAAGAAAGCTCTCTTTGTTTGGGGGGGGGGAGTGCCGGTCGGGTCCCGCGGACTCGATCACCGCAGGGATACCCGCGATCGTCTCACGGGGAGATGCCGTTGTAAACAGCATCTCCCTGTTCTGCCTAGCAACAAGTGACGCTGATCATTGCTCCATGTGATTGGAGCAGAGATCAGTGTTCACTAACACACAGCCCAGCCCCCCACAGTTAGTAACACGCCCCTAGGACACATTTAACCCCTACACTGCCACCCCCTGGCTAACTCCTTCACTGCCAGTGTCATTTACACAGGAATCGGTGCATTTGTATAGCACTGATTGCTGTATAAATGACAATGGTCCCAAAAATGTGTGTAAAAAAATGTCCGATGTGTCCGCCATAATGTCACAGTCACAATAAAAATCACTGATCGCCGCCATTACTAGTAAAAAATTAAATTATTAATAAAAATGCCATAAAACTATCCCCTATTTTGTAAACGCTATAAATTTTGCGCAAACCAATCAATAATCGCTTATTGTGCGTTTTTTTTTTTTTGTTTTTTTTTACCAAAAATATGTAGAAGAATACGTATCGACCTAAACTGAGGAAAAAAATTAGTGTGTATATATATATATATATATATATATATATATATATATATATATATATATATATATAAATATTTTAAGGATATTTATTATAGCAAAAAGTAAAAAATAATGCGTTTTTTCTAAATTGTCGCTCTTTTTTTGTTTATAGCGCAAAAAATAAAAACCGCAGAGGTGATCAAATACCACCAAAAGAAAGCTCTATTTGTGGGAAAAAAGGACGTCAATTTTGTTTGGGAGCCACGTCACACGACTGCGCAATTGTCAGTTAATGTGACGCAGTGCCGAATCGCAGAAAGTGGTCTGGTCTTAAGCCAGCAAAATGGTCCGGTCTGTAAGTGGTTAACAGAAACATTTTTTTTAATTGCGCAAAAAATAAAAAACCCAGCGGTGATTAAATGCCACCAAAAGAAAGCTCTTCATATGGACACAGTGTTGCATGACTGAGTAATTGTCATTCTAAAGGCCCGTACACACCATCGGACTTTTTGACAACAAACATGCAAATGAGCTGTTTTGAGGCAACATCCGACCGTGTGTACGCTCCATCGGACAAACTTTTTCGGTTTTCATCTGACTTTTGTTGGCTGTGCGAACGGTCAAACTTTTTGACAACATAAGTCCGATGGAGCAAAGTCCGATCGCGTGTACAGAAAACCATCGGACTTTTGTACAAAGTACAAACACGCATGTTTAGAACCAATGCAAAAGATCAGACAACAATACAGAAGTTGACCAAAGGGTGGCACCAGAGTAATTGAACGTCCTCTTTTGAAGTGTCGTCAGTACGTTGAAACGGGGCTACATTTTGTGTTTGTTGCCTAAAAAGTCCGATCGTGTGTATGCAGTACAAATTTACAGCCAACGCCCTTTGTACAGAAGTCCACGGGAAAGTTTGTACAAAGTCCAATCGTATGTATGAGGCTAAAGTGTGAGGGCACCGAAAGCTGAAAATTGGTCTGGTTAGGAAGGGGGTTTAAGTGGCCAGTGGACAAATGGTTAAAGAGGAGCTGCACCTTTAAAAAAAAAATATTAAAAGCCAGCAGCTACAAATATTGCAGCTGCTGACTTTTAATAAATGGACACTCACCTGTCCCGGGGTCCAGTGATGTCGGCGGCAGATGACGACGTCTCTGCTGCCCCCGCCGCCATCCTCTGTCAGGGAATTGGGAAGTGAAGCATTGCGGCCTCACTGCCCGGTTCCCTACTGCGCATGTCGCGCTGCGCTTCACTGGTCCCCGCTGTGTCCTGGGAACTGTGTGTTTCCCAGAACACAACGGGGGGGCAGGGCATCTGTGGCTAGCTTGTCCTGGATCATCCAGGTATTTGAACCCCCCTCCCCCCTGAAAGGTGCCAATTGTGGCACCGGAGGGGGGGAGGGATCAGATGAGCGGAACTTCCACTTCAGGGTGGAGGTCCGCTTTAAACAAGCTTCAACATGCTTTTTCTTCAGTGATGGAGTCTTGCGTGGTGAGCGTGCATACAGACCATGGCCGGTGAGTGCATTACTTATTGTTTTCATTTGAAACAATTGTACCTACTAATTCCAGGTCTTTCTGAAGCGTTCCACAAGTGGTTCTAGGATCTTGGACAACTCTTCTGATAATTCTTTTCACTCCTCTGCCAGATATCTTGTGAGGAGCGCCTGGTGGTGTCCAGTTTATGGTGAAATTGTGTTCTTTCCACTTTTGGATTGTGGCCCCAAAAGTGCTCACTGGAACATTCAGACGTTTAGAAATCTTCTGTAAAAAAAAATGCCATCAGTGTGTTTTGCAACAATAAGTTGAATGTCTTGAGAGAGCTTTTTGCTTTTACCCATCATGAGATGTTACTTGTGTGACACCTTGGTAATGAGGCATCTTTTTATAGGCCATCAGTTGAGATTGAACCAGCTGATATTAATTTGCCCTGACAAGGGGCAGGATTGCTTTCTAATTACTGATGGATTACAGCTCGTATCTTGGCTTTCCATGCCTTTGTGCACTTCTCATACTGTTTTTTTTTTTTTTTTTTCCTGTGTCATTCCATTTTATTACACAGAACTTAATTTCTGAACGTATTTTTATTTTTTTTATGTCTTTGTATGTATGGATTGTTACCGACGTGGTGAGAATGTCATGCCAATAGCAGCTTTAGAAATATATTTACCTAGAAAAATGGTGACCTGTTCAATACTTATTTTACCCGCTATATACAGTTTATGTGTTTTCTTCCACTTTAAGGATGTAGAGAGGAATGGGTACGGCAGAATAATAGAATGTGCTGAGCCAGATATATCCAGGTGTACGTGACTGGTCCACCTGAAATGCCCGGATCTCTCTTGGCACACTAATGAGGATTCCCAGCAGGCTTTGCTCCGGGGTCTCTTTGCTCTCATAGTGATGAATGGTCTCTTCTTCTATTCCTGACCCCATGACCGGGACTCAGGGGAAAGGCGGCTCATTAGCACGGTGCATGGACTTGTTTCTGTAGGGGAGGGGAGGGGGGGGGGGTCTCTGCTGCTCGCCTGCAGGGAGTTGCGACACCCAGGAACTCTGTGGATTCCATTTATAGATGATCCATGAAATCCGTGAAATTGCACTTTAATTGCGCTCTCTCCCCCCTCCCCCAAAGAAGAAGAGTAAGTGGACATGCAGCAGTTTACTAATTAACCACTTGCCCACTGGGCACTTAAACCCTCTTCCTAACCAGACTAATTTTCAGCTTCCGGTGCTCTCGCACTTTGAATGACAATTACTCAGTCATGCAACACTGTACTCATATGACATTTTTGTCCTTTTTTTTTTTTTCTTCACACAAATAGAGCTTTATTTTGGTGGTATTTAATCACTGGGTTTTTTTATTTAATTTTTTTGCTCTATAAAAGAAAAAAGACCAAAAATTCTGTAATAAAAAATAATAATTTTTCTTCGTTTTGTTATAAAATTATGCAAATTAGTCATTTTTCTTCATAAATTTTGGCCATAATTTTTACTGCTACATATCTTTGGTAAAAAATAACCCAAATCGGTGTATATTATTTGGTCTGTGTGAAACTTAACAGGCTATGGTGTAAATCAAATGAAATTTGATCACGCCTGAAGTACTGATGGCCGATCTCATTTCTTGAGACCGTAAGGCTCGGTTCAGACTACCGCGGCTTGGGATCCGACTTGTCAGACCTAAAGTCGCCCCCAAGTTGCTTGATATCAGAAATTCCATTATAGTCAATGAGAGGAGTCTTAATGTAAACTACTGAAGTCGCTCCGACATCAGAAAAAGGTTCCTGTACTACTTCAAGGCGACTTGTACCCATAGAATTCAATGGAAGTCGCCTCCAAGTCGGATCTCCATCTATATTGAGGCGACTTTACAGGAAAAGAAATTACAGTACCTGCCCGCGAGAATGTGTTTTTACAGCTCGATCCCATTGCGCTGATTCTCAATGACAGGGTACTGTACATCTGGCGCTGGCTGCAATAGGAAAAACACATTTACCTACTGCAGCGAGCGTGAAAAAGAAGCCACAATGTCGCCACTCTAATAAAAAAAAAAAACACGCCATGGGTTCCCCTCCAAGGGGATACCAGGCCCTTAGGTCTGGTATTGATTTTAAGGGGAACCCCCTATGCTGGAAAAAACGGCGTGGGGTCCCCCCCAAAATCCATACCAGACCCTTATCCGAGCACTCAGCCCGGCTGGTCAGGAAAGGGGGTGGGGACGGGGCGAGCGCCCCCCATACCCCCCCCCCCCCCCCCCCGAACCGTACCAGGTCGCATGCCCTCAATATGGGGGTGTGGGTGCTTTGGGGAAAGGGGGCGCCCTGCGCCTCCCCACCCCAAAGCATCTTGTCTCCATGTTGATGAGGACAAGGGCCCCTTTCCGACAACCCTGGCCGTTGGTTGTCGGGGTCTGCGGGCGGGGGGCTTATCGGAATCTGGGAGCCCCCTTTAATAAGGCCCCCCCCCCCCCCCCCCTATATTCCACCATTCACCTGGTGGAAAAAAAGTGTCAATAAAAAAAACACACTAGACAGGTTTTTAAAGTAATTTGTTAGGCAGCTCCTCATAATAAAAAAATATATATATATATATAGATATAGATATATATATATCTATATATATATATATATATATATATATATATATATATATATATATATATATATATATATATATATATATATATAGATATATATGTGTGTATCTATATATCTATAATATATCCTCTTCCCGCCGAGCGTACGCAGATGTGCGTACTCGGCTTCCGGGGGTATACCGGGATGATGCCTGCACCTGCAGGCATCATCCCGGTACCGTTTTTTTACAGCGGGCGATTGGCTAAAAGCCGCTCGGCTGTTATGCCGGAGGAGCGGGAGGGGTCGTCCCTCCTCCCGCCACTGTGACCGGTGCTCCCGTTCAATTCGGCGATCTGAATACTTTGAAGTGTAAATGAGGGGTGGGGGGGTCTTTTAGACCCCCGATCCCTCCATAAAGAGTACCTGTCACCACCTATTACTGTCACAAGGGATGTTTACATTCCTTGTGACAGCAATAAAAGTGATCAAATTTAAAAAAAAAAAATTTATTCAAATAAAACATTTTTTAAAGCGCCCGCCGTCCCCGCGAGCTCGCGAAGCAAAGAAAACGCATATGGAAGTCGCACCCGCATATGTAAACGGTGTTCAAATCACACATGTGAGGTATCACCGCGATCATCAGAGCGAGAGCAATAATTCTAGCACTAGACCTCTGTAACGCTAACCTGGTAACCGTAAAAATTTTTTAAAGTGTCGCCTATTGAGATTTTTAGGTACCGTACTTTGTCGTCATTCCACGAGTGCGTGCAATTATAAAGTGTGACATGTTTGGTATCTATTTACTCTCGGCGTAACATTATCTTTCACATTATGCAAAAAAATTGGGCTAATTTTACTGTTTCGTTTTTTTTTTTTTATTCATGAAAGTGTCCCTTTTCCCAAAAATTTGCCTTTAAAACACCGCTGCGCAAATACCGTGTGACATAAAATATTGCAACAATCACCGTTTTATTCTCTAGAGCAGTGATGGCGAACCTTGGCACCCCAGATGTTTTGGAACTACATTTCCCATGATGCTCAGGCACTCTGCAGTGTACTGGAGCATCATGGGAAATGTAGTTCCAAAACATCTGGGGTGCCAAGGTTCGCCATCACTGCTCTAGAGTCTCTGCTAAAAAAATATATTTAATGTTTGGGGGTTCCAAGTAATTTTCTAGCTAAAAATATGGATTTTAACTTGTAAACACCAAATGCCAAAAATAGGCTTAGTCATGAAAGGTATATATATATATATATATATATATATATATATATATATATATATATATATATATATATATATAATTTTTTTCACAGAATTGTCATATTAGCAGGCTTTCTCACGCAGCATATGCATACCACGAATTACACCCCAAAACACGTTCTACTACTCCTCCTGAGTATGCCGATACCACGTGTGTGTGAGACTTTTCCACAACCTGGCCACATACAGAGAGGCCCAACATGCAGGGAGCACCTCCAGGCCTTCTAGGAGCGTAAATTACACATATCATTTCTTGACCACCTCTTGCACTTTTGAAGGCCCTGGAGCACCAGGACAATGAAAACGCCCCAAATATGACCCCATTTTGGAAAGAAAACAACCCAACGTATAATCTTTGAGGCATATTGAGTCTTTTGAACATGTCATTTTTTTTTTTTCTACAAGTTTTTGGAAAATTGGAAAGAAAATGAAAATGCTTTTTTTTTTTTTGTTTTGTTTTTATATACAAAATTGTCCATTTATACAATATTTCTAACACGTTGCATGTACATACCAAAAATTACACCCCGAAATAGATTTTCCTACTCCTCCTGAGTACGGCGCTACCACCCACATGTGGGAGACTTTTTCCACAGCCAGGCCACATACAGAGGCCCAATATGCAGGGAGCACCATCAAGTGTTCCATGGGAATAAATGTCAAATCTAATTTGACTTACACTTTTGTGAGACACTGATGGGCACTGTAGTGGCATGGATATTACATGGATGCGTATTGCTGGGGAACAAAGACTCCCCCGAGACCGAAAAAAAAAAAAAAATCTCATCATGTGGAAATTATGTGGTGCTCCAGGGCCTTCAAAATAAAGATTAAGAGGATAAAAATTGTTTACATGTCATATATTGACACATAGTTTACATGGTGAAGCTGTATTTGAAAAAAAAACAGCACTTACATCAGATCGAGTTTTTTCCCACAGATTTCAGTGTCACAGACACACCAGTTTGGGTATATTCCCATTCATCATACCATACAGCAGCAGCAGATCCGTAACCAAATTTTATATATATATATATATATATATATATATATATATATATATATTATTATACATTTTTATTTTTTGTAAACCTTGGATGAATTTTAAACTATATTTTGAAAGTTTTCTTATAACTTTTTTTTTTTAATTTTTTTTTTTTTTATTGAGATGGATACCGTTTTGTTTTTCAAATACAGCTTCACCCATGTATACAATGTGTCGCTATATATGACAGGTAAACAATTTTTATCCTCTTAAACTTTATTTTCAGATATGTATATCATGCTATATATTTTTGTGTATGTGTGTATATATTATAATTTGTCTCTGATGGCCCTGAAGAAGGGGTGGGGGGGCATCTTTTATTCCCCCGAAACACATTGGTTTTATCATGCTTTACTAGTTTAAATAAAACTACACATTCATATGTTTTTTTTGTTTTGTTTTCTTTTCACTTCTAATTGTATAGCGGGTGCTCTTTTTTTTACCTATGCTCACAAGTATGCGTGGAAAAACTACCTTTTCGCCCGTACCCAGAGGTAGCAGCCCAAGCCCCTCCAAAAGCGCTCACCGCCTCTTTTCTGCCAAGTTGGGCCAAATTCAGCAGGAGTGAACTTTTCCAACACGCTCCCACCGCCCCCCCACTCAGACCCTCAACTGCGTAAGTCAGTCCAGTGCGGTCTCCCACCTGTAAGAGCCATCCTAATGGAGATGAATGGCTTGTCAGGGGGAGTACTGTGATCTGTGTGAGAAGTAATAAATGCCTGGAAGTGTTATACTGACACATTACTTTGCACAGTATATTTGATATTAGGCCCACTTTACATTTACTTTTGACAATTTTTATTTTTTCGGCCCTGCTGATAAAGCGGGAAAATGTGTCCAAAAAAATACACATTATTTTAACTGGGGTAATGATGGCTGCATTACCAGAGAAGACCAATAGAGGGCAGTTTAAGCGCTCATTTTCATGAGTGTTGCGCTCTGAGCGATCCACATTCAGATAGAAAGGCGCCAATTAACCACTTGCTTATCAGGCACTTATTACAGCCCCCCCACTTTCTGCGCAGGCCAATTTTCATCTCTGTCGCACTTTAAATGACAATTGCGCAGTCATGCAACAATGTAACCATGTGATAATTTTATATATTTTTTTTTTTTTACACCGTTTTCTTCTTTTGGTGCTATTTAAAGTGGAGCTCCAGTCTGGGCAAAATTAAAACAACTCAGCAGCTACAAATACTGTAGCTGCTGACTTTTAATATAAGGTCTTATCCCTGTCCAGTGAGCCTGCGATGTGCCCCCAGCCCCCCAACCGATTCTTCACTCGGCTTCAGATGCAGGTGCTTGCATCTTCGCTAAGAGCCCTTTCGCACTGGGGTCGCTCCGTACATTCACGGTAAAGTGCCACTTGTTTATACTGCGCTTTACTGCTGTTTAAGAGTAGCTTTTCGGCTGCTAGAGGTGCGCTTTTAACCTCAAAAAAAGAGATTGAAAACTCCAGTGTTGTGGTGCTTCCGAAGTGCTTTCCAGGTGCTTTGGAAACGATGCCCAGTCATTGCAATGGGCAGGAGAGCCGTGTACAGCACATCCGAAATGCCCCAAAGATGCTGCTTGCAGGACTTTTTCTAACGTCCTGCAAGCGCGCCGCCCCAATGTGAAAGCACTCATTGCGATGAATGGGAAGCAGTTTTCAGGTGCTATTTCTAGTGCTAAAACACCTGAAAACTGCCTCAGTGTGAAAGGGCTCTTAGGGATATATTCAGGCTTCACAGCCAGTTTCCTACTGCGCTGCACTTTTCTGAAAGGTCCCACCGTCTTCTGGTACCTGTGTTGAAAAGGTTGAGAAGGCTTCTCTAGAGGGTAAATTATTATGTATTTTTGGCGTTGTGCAATTCAGCAAAAAAAAAAGTGGAGTCGTGCAGCAATTTTAATCTGTATTTGTGACCATACACTTGTAGGTTCATCGTCAAATGAAGGCAGTGAGATTTGATCACTTCTGGCCTTGTTTATGGAGAAGCGATGATGTGCGCTCATTGTACATTCTGGATTCTAGGAATGGTAATTAAATTCCGCGGACCCCATGCTGGCGCTCGTCCTTTGTGGGGACGCTCGCGCTCCCCTCCTCTCTCTGCGGGTGGGCAGGAAGGAGCGTGAGGTCAGATATGAAGATGACAGAGCTTCTCCTGGCTCCTTAAGTGTTTTGCAATTCCAGCTGGCTTTTGGTGTTCATCTCATTATTGGCCTTTCTTTCGTAAGGCAGAACTGACTCTTACCCCACGATCTTCTACGGCGTCCATGTTTGTAGGTTGAAGGATCTCCTTTTTAAAGTAGATGTAAATCATAATTGAATAAAAAAAATTTTTTTGCTAGAAAACCTCTGAGTCTCATAAACCAAGCATATTTTTCATTTAAATACTTTTTTTTATAATTTTTTTTTTCCATCCTTTGTTTCTTAGCCTCTGTGCAGCCTGCATGGTCTTTATCAAGGCACGTTTCCTGATGGTGACCACAGTGGAGCATTCTAAATGTGTGTTGAAATGTCAGTTGTCTCAGTCCAAAAGGGGACAATGCAGTACATTAACAGTGCAATGTGGGCAGACCATTGTCGCCCCATAACGGGAGGCGCACAAACCAGGACCTTGACAAGATCACGAGGGTGGTGTTTTAACCACTTGCTTACTGGGCACTTAAACCCCCCTCCTGCCCAGACCAATTTTCAGCTTTCAGCGCTGATGCAATTTGAATGACAATTGCGCGGTCATACAACACTGTACCCAAATGACATTTTTATCATTTTTTTCCCACAAATAGAGCTTTCTTTTGGTGGTATTTAATTACAGTTGGGAGTTTTATTTTTTGCTAGACAAACAAAAAAAGATGCAAAATAATAAAAAAATAAAAAATAATTTTTAATAGTTTGTTATAAAATTTTGCAAACAGGTCATTTTTCTCCTTCATTGAAATGCGCTGATGAGGCGGCACTGGTGGGTACTGATGGGCTGCACTGATAGGCACAGTTAAGGCGGCACTAATAGGCACAGATAAGGTGGCACCGATAGGCACAGATAAGGCAGTACTGATGGGCACAGATAAGGCGGCAAAGATGGGCACAGATAAGATGGCACTGATGGGTGGCATGGATGGGCACTGATAGGTACCATTGATAGATGGGACTGATAGGAGGCACTGATGGGCACTGGTAGATGACACTGATGGGCACGGATATGTGGCACTGAGGGGCAGCACTGTTGTTGCGGCAGATTGTGGGCACTGATAGCTGGCACTGTGGGCACTGATGGGTGGCACTGAGTGGCACTTTTCCTACACATGGGTGGCACTGGCAGGAGCAGGTGGGCACTGATGAGCTGACTCCAGCTCGCCGTGATCGGGACTGAAGTCCCTCTCACAGCCGCCGGTGATCGGCTTTTTTTTTTCTCCTCGCGCTGTCAGCGTGAGGAGGAAAAATAGCCGATTACCGGCTCTGTTGTGATCACATGATCAGCTGTCATTGGCTGATCACGTGGTAAGGGGTCGGGATCGACCCCTTGCTCCGATCTGTGATCAGGCGAGTCTCATAGACTCGCTGATCACAGAGTGCGCCCCTCAGGGGGCACGCAGGCCACTCGTGCACGGGACGACGTCAATAGACGTCGCCCCGGCAAAGCAGGTCCGCGCTGTAGCCGTCATTCGGCTATAGCGCGGATCTCTAGTGGTTAAATCTGCAGATTTTAACTTTGGAAATTTACTTTTTAAGTGATGTAGGTACCAAAGATACGTCATCCTTTCAAGACACATGTCAAACACAAGATACCAGCAAACCGAATCTCGCCCACTAGGCCTTGTCATGTGACCCTTGTGCCCAGTTTGGCAGCCAGAATGTGGTAGAACTCCATTTCTCCAACTCCCAGCTTTCACCCTCCGCTCCCTGCTGTTGTTTGTAAACACAGAAGCCAAGGGACAGTTTTTTTTTTTTTTTTCTCAGTGGCTCCCGGCTCTAATGCCCTGTACACACGGGTCGGACATTCCGACCACAAAATCCGTTGGATTTTTTCCGACGGATTTTGTCCCAAACTGGTGTTGCATACACATGGTCGGACAAAGTTGTCGGAAAATCAGATCGTTCGGAACGTGATGACGTTCGTTCATTACGAAGGGACTACATTGAGTCTAGTAGCCAGTGGCTTTGGTCTCGTAATTTGATCTGAGCATGCGTACCCCTGAACCCTGCGCTCTGTACGCTGCACACGCCAGAACCCTGCACTCTGTACGCTCCTTTGTATCTGAGTAGATACAAAAGATTTAACCAGCCCTTTTGAGAGCAACCATAATGCTGATGCGGCTCACAGTGAAATAGAGTTTGACATCCCCTTTTAAGATCATCACAAAACAATGTCCGTCAGCTGGCCGGAGACTAGAACAAAGCCGGAATCACCTTTTGATTGGGTCTCAGCTCTAGTAACCAGGAAGCGATGCCATGCCATCACTTCCGGTTTACTGGAGCTTTAAAGGCGCCAGATTTATTAAAAATTTCACTATTCAAAACAGACAAACTTAGTTTTTTTAAGTGCAAAGGAGAGATTTGGGGTCTTCTAGACTAGACCCCAAATCCCTCCCAAACAAACCTCACACTTGCTGTCACAAGGGATGTTTACATTCCTTGTGAAAACAATAAAAGTGATCAAAAATAATAAAAATTTTAAGAGACAAAAAAAATAAGAAAGAAAAAAATGCACTAGTCCGCCTCCGTAACTCAAAACTGGTAACCGTTAAAGTTTTTTTAAAGCGTCGTCTATGGAGTACCGTAGTTTGTTGCCATTCCATGAGTGTGCGCGATTTTAAAGCAAGACATGTTCGGTATCTATTTACTCAGTGTAACATCTTTCACATTATACAAAAACATTGTGCTAACTTTACTGTTTGTTTTTTTTTGTTTTTTGTTTTTTATTCCTGAATTTCCAAAAAAATTGCGTTTGAAAGAAGGCTACACAAATGCAGTGTGACAAAAAAAAATTGCAACAACCGCCATTTATTTCTCTAGAGTCTTTAAATGTCCTCAAAAGTCCTCATCATTCAGGAGTAATGTGATGATTAGAAAACCTTGGTTTTATGTTCTTAATTTAAATTATGGGGCGGTCTACTGTATATTAGTACAGGTGACCAATGCCACTGGGATTGCAACTAAAGGAAAATCCAACCTTCTGAGGTGTCACCAGAGCAGGAGAGTCCTGCCCTTGAGAGGTAACCATCCAATAGGGTTCAGGAAATATGAGGGCCCTGTCCTTTGAAACTCACCATCTGTAGGGTATGTAACATATGAAGGTCCTTGGAACTTGCCCTCTAATATAGTGTAGGGCATTTGAAGGTTCTGCCCTTTGATACATAACCTCTAGGAAGGTACTGGGAGTATGAGATCCTTCCCTTTGGAACATAACATCTAGGAGGATGTGGGGAGTATGAAGGTTCTGTCCTTTGGAATATACCATCTAGAAGGGTGCAGGGCTCATGGGATACTTCCCTTTGGAAGACTGAAACTAATGGAAAATCAAACATTCTGAGTTGTCACCAGAACAGGAGAGTCCTGCTCTCTGGAGCTAACCATCCAATAGGGTTCAGAAAGTATGAGGGTCCTGTCCTTTTGAAACTAACCATCTTTACGGTTACGGAACATATGAAGGTCCTGCCCTTTTGGAACCTACCCTCTAATAGAGTACAGGGAGTATGAGGTCCTGACCTCTTGCAGGAACCCTACTGTTTGGAGATCAGCATTTAGTAAAGAAATAGGAAGTATGAGTGTCCTGCCCTTTGGGGCATGCCATCTAATAGGGGGCTTTCTATATAGATCTTGCTATCTAAAGAAAGCACAGGGCGTGGCTCTTTCAAAGCTTGCAATCTAACAGGATCCGGGAGTTATACGGGTTTTGTTCTCTGCTCTTTAGAGCTTGTCTTCTAATGAAGAACAGGTGGTATACGGCTCCTGAACTTTAGAGCTACAGTCTAATGGGGGACAGATTCCTTCTCTTTGGAGCTTACCGTGTTATTAGGAACAAAGACAAGAACCTCCATCTAGTAGGGAGCAAGAATCGGCAATCTATAACTCTACATAATATGAGTTAGTTTGATATTAACAAAGAGTAACGGATAATGGACCTGCAATACAACAGGTAATTTAGAGATCCTTTGTCTTTAGGGCTGGACAGATCTCCGAAGCCAGGAAGCCAATCTGCTTTTAAAAAGAAGACTCAGTTGGCCCCTCGTTGTTCAATTCTTATGCATTCTTTGCTGTAGGAGCACAAATTTCCTTGATGTCCTAAAGGAGCATCCTGGCTCCCACCTTTTTCATTTACTTTTGTCAGATTTTAATATTTTTTGGTGTCTGTTTTTAATGTGATTTTGCTTGTTTGATACACCCTTACACGTCTCTCTCTCTCTCTCTCTTCTTACAGTTGATCGTCGAGAAGACAACGGATTACCCCTCCACGGAGTATTCCCTGGTGGAAGATGTGGCTCTCCACTTCACCTGTTTAATGGACAGACTCAACGAGCAGCGCCTGTTCCAGCCCGACCTCTGCGATGTGGACATCGTTCTGGTCCAACAGAAGAGCACTTTCCCTGCTCACAAGGGTGTCCTTGCTGCCTACAGCCAGTTCTTCCATTCTCTCTTCACCCAGAACAAGCAGCTTCAAAGGGTGGAACTGTCCTTGGAGGCTTTGACGTCTCGAGGCTTCCAGCAGATTCTCAACTTTATTTACACCTCTAAGCTCTTAGTCAATGGCTGCAATGTGCAGGACGTTTTAAATGCTGCTGCTGTGTTGCAAATGAACGAAATTGTGACATCATGTCAGGAGCTCATCCACAGCAGGTCGTTGAACCTATCTATGGCCAACGACATCTTAGACACAGATGACAGTAGGACGGATGTCACCACGGTCATGCAGCCTCAGTTCTATAGGGAGATCAAACAAGAAGTTGATGCCCCTTCAACAAAGATTTATGCCCGGGAAGGGAATGACCCTTACTCTGTTCGAGTAGAGGACAGTGTGAGCAAAGGACATCTGCCGAACGCCACATCACCTAAGCAGTATTTTAAAGATGAGGAAAGAAGCGGTAGTAGGGTCTGTAAAATTGAAGGAGCCGACTCTGAGGAGGATATGGAGAGCCAAGAGTCCTACAACCGAGAACAGATCATCGTAGAAGTCAACTTAAATAACCAGACACTAAACGTTTCTAAAGGGACAGACGGTAAGGGGTCAACAGAGCCGGTGACGGTCTTAGACCGGTCAGACGGGGATGATCGGGGTTCAGAAGAAGAAGGAGATGATGAAAATGAGGAAGAAGAAGGTGGAATGGAAGAAGAGGAGGATTTTCTAGACATGTTGGAGGATGAAGATGATGACATCCTTCCAAGCGAAGAGGAGGACATTGAAGAACCCCATGAGGAAGAAGAGGAAGAGGAGGAGGAGGAGGAAGAGGAGGAGGAGGAAAAGGATGATGAATCGACAGACATGGCCAAAGATGAAAACTCTCCTGGTGAGGGGAGCAAGTCGCCGGGCAAAGACCAGACTACCACACTGAGTAAAGGAGCAAAAGCATCCAGAAATCGAGGAAGTAATGGGAGGCGGAAAAAGAAAGGACAGGATGTGTTGGGGCAAAAGGCCAAATTTGAGGAGAAGCAGAACTTTCCTTGTAAAAAGTGTCCTAGGGTTTTCAATAATAGGTGGTATCTGGAAAAGCACATGAACGTCACCCACAGTCGCATGAGGATTTGTGACAAGTGCGGCAAGCGGTTTCTTTTGGAAAGCGAACTCATGCTCCATCACCAGACAGACTGTGAAAAGAATATACAAGTAAGTTTCGTTATGCTTGACGCCTGCTGCCTGTAGTAAACAATCATTTAAACAATATATATATATATAAATGCTGATCTTGGGTCTTTTTAGTTAAAGGTAAGTTTTGCATTCCTCAATTCTGTTTTTTCTTTGCATGCATGATTTCTCAGATGAAGTAATCTTTATGCAAAGAGTGATATAAAAGTCCATAGCCATACACACAAAGTTAAGACTCCGGATCACTTTGACTTTTCAACATAGTTTGGTTAAACTGAGAGCCCAACTCCAGACTCGGCCCTCTGCCCCTCAGTGTTACCCCCCGCGCCCCCTCCCAATCCCAACCCCTATGCCATATATATAGTATAATTTTTATTTATTTTTTTCCCTTTCTTCTAGTCGCTCATGTTATACGCAGTGCCCTCCCCTTTCTCCGATCGGTGGACCGTTCTCAGTGATGCAAAGTGCTGTTTTGTGTACCTCATAACACTACAAATATAGGGTGGCCTGCACTCACAGTATGTCCTAGGTCCTCCAGGTTGAATGTCTCATTTAATGCAGATGACTGAGAACATCTAGGAGCAGAAAAGAGTTTGCAGCCTTAAAGAGGAGCTGCACCTTTAAAAAAAATATTAAAAGTCAGCAGCTACAAATGCTGCTGACTTTTAATAAATGGACACTTACCTGTTCCAGCAATGTCGGCAGCAGATGGCGAGCAACCGATCGTCTCTCAGCTGCCCCCGCCACCATCCTCGGTAAGGGAATCGGGAAGTGAAGCGTTGTGGCTTCACTGCCCGGTTCCCTACTGCGCATGCGCGAGTCGCGCTGCGCGTCTCCACTGGTCCCCCGCTGTGTCCTGGGAACTGTGTGTTTCCCAGAACACAACGGGGGGGGCGCATCTGCGGCTAGCTTGTCCCGGAAGTGGGTGCAGATACCTGTATGGTATCTGCACCCCCCCCTGAAAGGTGCCAATTGTGGCACCGGAGGGGGGGAGGGTTCCGATGAGCGGACCTTCCACTTTAGGGTGGAGGTCCGCTTTAACTGTTTAATAAAAAAAAAAAAAAAACACAGGCTGGGACTCCTTTTTAAAAAATATAAAGCAAAACACAAGTTTTAGAGCTGAAGGTGAAAGGGAGCCCCAAGATGGTATGTCAACAGTCTTAAATGGTGTTCCTGTTCTGATCTCAACAGTTCCAGGATGAAACCAACCCTGAGGAGCTCTGCAATTAATAGGCCTTGCTACTCACTTCAGATAGGGGGTGATCCTTTAAAGTTGGTTGTAAAGGCTCAAGGTTTATTTTTTACCTTCTTGCATTAAAGACACGGATGAGCACGTTTGGAGTGGAGGACTTGACTGGCCTGCACCAGAGCCCTGACCTCAACCCGATTTACCATAAACACTCCTAAACCTTGTTGACAGCCTTCCCAAGAGAGTTAAAGGTGTTCTAGCTGCAAAGGGTGGGCCAACCCAATATTAAATGTTTTGGACTAAGACTGGGATGCCGTTAAAGTTCATATGCGAGTAAAGGCAGGCGTCAGGATACATTTAACAATACAGTGTATGCCCACAAAAAAAAAGTCTTCAAATAGAGTAAGGGAGGGTTAAAACCCCTGTAAGGTTAATTTTTGGGGATCCCCAATTAGAAGATTTGCCTTCCATTCCTGGCTCATAGTCAGAACCGGAAGTGTAAGGAAATCCCTGCAAATTAAGGGAATTTAAAGTGGTCACCAGATCTAGTGTCCCCACTGGAAGATTTCCCCTCTTTTCTTGGGACAAACCAAAATTTGGGATTTTTTATTTACTTTACTAGGGTGAATCTCCCTAACGTTGACTGACGGCAATAAAAACGGACATGGGGTTCTAACCCCTCCTGCACTCCAAAAAAAAAAAAAAAAAAGTGCCAAAAAAAATTCTAGTTGTTGTAACAAAACGTCCCACATGATGCTTTAGTGCTCTAGCCATATACCACTTCCTCCCAATCTGAATATAGATATCAGATATTCCAACCGCTAACAACCACAAAATAAGACCATACTTGTTTGGTTGCTGAACATGGACCTTTTTTATTGAAAACACAGGTAATACTCTGGAAAATCCCCCCCACCCTTGCATTCCGGGTGGGGTAGACTGTCCAATCAACAGTGAGAGCTGTTGGAGGGATTCAACCCCACCAATCTCACAGCTAATCTACATACACATCCCATAATATCCAAGACAGACACAATAGAACACTGGAATACAGCCACACCCCAAACTACCCAGCAAGGAGTACACAACCAAGTTTTATATAATATATTATAATATCACACACACACACACACAACATTCCAGTTCCATTCCATACAGTGAGTCCGATTAGTACACTGTGCCCCTATTAGAGACACAAGGTGACTTAGACATAGAGGGTGCATGGGGAGCTGAAACAAGGGTTTCCCAACTACCCCAAGGGATTCTGTGTTCCACGGGCCCCCTCGTCGAAAGTGACTAAGCCACATCTCTCCCCTTTCAGCAGCGGACTAACACAGGAGGAGAACCCAGACGGGTTGACTCTGAAGTTAGTAGTTCCAGTCCCCCAATGGCGGTACCCACAGAGTACCCCAAATTGTCCCAAACAGAGCATATTATTCACCCAGCCAAACTTGGCCACATTCATAGAACATATACAGCCCTGGGGAGAGGCCTGGACTGGCCCTTCTCCCTGGAGTCCTTTCAGCCACTGGTGAGAAGACAGGGTGGCTAGGCTCACTCCGTCATGCTGTTGGGTTTCTGAGCCGACTGCCCATGCTCCCTGGAACTCCACAGTTGTTGCAGGTGCTGGGCAGAGGTTGGTAGCACTCTGCCCTGTTGCCGGCCCTTCTGCTGGGGACTCCACATCATCTCTTTGGCTAACCGTTGGGGCAGGAGGCTGGATTCCTCCACTCCCAAACTGTGTGTAGCTGCCATTGGGGAGGTGAGCCGGCTGCTTCCTCTTCCGTTCCCTCATCTGGCTGCTGGGAAGGCATGTCTCTGGTACTGTCTCCCAGGTGCACGGATCTTTGCTGGGGAGGAAAGACTGCTTTCTCCACCCTGGCCGACTGTTGGGGAGGAACGACGAACACCTCCTCTACCTTCTCCCCTTGTATCCTGATCTGCTGCTGCAAAGTGACCACCACCTTCTCACCCTGAGCCTTCAGAACTGCCACAGATGCAGGGCAGAGGTCTTGGAGGTCCACTCAGTTGTTCTTCCTCAGCAGAAAAGTCAATTAAATCGCAAGTCTCTGGAATTGCTGATAATCCAGGGCAGGGGTCTCAAACTGGTGGCCCGCCAGCTGTTGCAGGACTACAATTCCCATGAGGCATTGCAAGGCTGACAGTTACAAGCATGATTTCCATAGACAAAGGCATGATGGGACGTGTAGTTCTGCAACAGCTGGAGGGCTGCCAGTTTGAAAACCCTGATCCAGGGCATGGGTTGGCTGCAATTGGGCCCAGTGCCAACACTTTGGCAGGTGACTCATAATCTATAACATCCTCTGATGAACGGTCCATTAAATCCATACATTCTGTGGTCTGTGGCTGGAGAGATGAGCTGACTGCTCCATCTCCCGTACCTCATCCAGCTGCTGAACACACTCATTCCTCCATCCAAGATCATCCCATGCAGAAACAGGATCATCGAGGTCAGTCAGCACTTGGTGCATGCGCCATAAGACCTCCGCGTTTTTAACTGCGGGGGCAGGTTGGCAAAGCACACTTACTCTGCCACATTGCCAACTCTTCAGCCAGGATTTCAGAGTTGTCAGCTGGTATTTCCTGATAGTCCCAGGCAAAGGGAACCCAGACCAGCTGATGAGCAGAATCTAGCAGCCGTAGGCAATCTCCAGCTCCCATTCCTGATTGGCTAGAAACTCCAAATCTTCAAGTTCCCAGGGAACTTCTGAGACATTCAGCATCCATTCTCTGTATTCTGAGATTTCTCCCAAAGTCAGGGTCGTGTGACAGCCTCTCTAATAACAGCCCCACGCCACCGTAGCGGAGGGCTCTGTAGCTCTCATCCAAACGCATCTCCACCTGGACCAGCCTGGTAACTCAGCTTTCCATTCCATTGTCACCCCCCATAAAAAACACCATTCGCACTTCGTACTGCGACCAGTACCTTTTTTTCCCTGGTGTCCCTGCTCAATGGCTAGTGTTTCCTTATGCCGCGTACACACGAGCGGACTTTTCGAGGGATTAAGTCCGACAGACTTCCGAAGGAGTTCTGACGGAGTTCTGCCGGAGTTCCGACAGAGTTCTGGCGGACTTGGCCACACACAATCACACCAAACTCCGACGGATTCGAACGTGATGACGTACGACTCGACTCGAATAAGGAAGTTCATAGCCAATAGCTGCCCTAGCGTCGGTTTTAGTCCGTCGGAATAGCATACACACGAGCAAATTTTTCGGTAGGAACTGAGTCCGGCGGAGTTCCGTCGGAAAAATTTGAAGCATGTTCCATTTTCTAAAGTATGTCAGACTTTTGCGAATCAAAAGTCCGTTGCAGCCCACACACGATCGAAAAGTCTGACGGAATCATTCCGTCGGACTTTGGATGTTGAAAAGTCCGCTCGTGTGTACGGGGCTTAAGAGTTCCCAGCATATGGAATCATACCATCCCAGCAGGACCTGCTCTGATACTGGTCCCCTCTGTGCTGTATCTGCATCTCTCGCCACCTCCTTCCGAATTCCTCTTCCATGGCGCCTGGTATCTGTACCTCTACTGCTATCTGGACCTTGAATCCATGTGGAGGTTTGGATGTTTCAGACCGCAGGAAGCATCCCGCTGCTTGCCACCAATGTAACAAAACGTCCCTACACTCCGCTTGAGTGCTTTCGTCATTTACCGCTTACTCCCAGTCTGAATATAGATATATTGGTTGCTGAACATGGACTGTTTATTGAAAACACAGGTAATGGGCTGGACAGTCGCCCCCCCACCCCCCCCAACCTTTGGATTCCGGTGAGAACTGTTGGAGGAATTCGCTCCCACTAATCTCACAGCTAATCTACGTACACATCCCATAATATCCAAGACAGACACAATAGAACATTGCAATACAGCCACACCCCACATGACCCAGTAAGGCGTACACAACAAAATTAGATATTATATATATATATATATATATTCCAGTGTGGCTGTACAGTAAGTCTGATTAGTACAGATCAGATTGGATTTCTCGGTCATCCTGTGCCCCTATAATGCCCCGTACACACGAGCGGACTTTTCAACATCCAACTATCCGATCAGACTATCCGATCGTGTGTGGGCTGCAACGGACTTTTGATTCGCCAAAGTCTGACGGACTTTAGAAATGAAGCCTGCTTCAAATTTTCCCGAAGGAACTCCGCCAGACCCGGTCCCCTTCGAAAACTCCGCTCGTGTGTATGCTACTCCGACGGACTAAAACCGACGCTAGGGCAGCTATTGGCTACTGGCTATGAACTTCCTTATTCGAGTCGGGTCGTACGTCATCACGTTCGAATCCGTCGGAGTTTAGTGTGATCGTGTGTGGCCAAGTCCGTTCGGCCGAAAAGTCTGTCAGAACTCCGGCGGAACTCCTTTGGAAGTCTGTCGGACATAAGTCCTCTCGTGTGTACGGGGCATTAGAGACATAAGGGGACTTGGACATAGGAAGTGCATGGGGAGTGAAACAAGGTTTTCTCAACCACGCCCTCGGGGCTTTCACACTGGAGACACAGCAGTGGCTCTTTCAAAGCGCTGTTAGCGCTGTAGCACCTGCAAATCGCCCCAATGTGAAAGGGGTCTAAATCAATCTCTAGACCAGTGATGATCAAATTGAAAATGATAGAGGGCCTTAGGTTTGGCCCCTGACGCTCCCTAGAGCAAAATAGCAGCGCATTCACATGCATTGTTAGCCAGCCTGTTTAAAATGAATGGGCTATAACACACCTCAACACCCCAAAATCTTTACCCTGCTGCATTTTGTCGCAGAGTATCGTACTGTACACTAAAGAAGTTGGAAGTACAATAACCCCCAGCATTGGTGTCAGTGGAATAATAACCCCCAGCATTGGTGTCAGTGGAATAATAACCCCCAGGATTGGTGTCAGTGGAATAATAACCCCCAGCATTGGTGTCGGTGGAATAATAACCCCCAGCATTGGTGGCGGTGGAATAATAACGCCCCCAGCATTGGTGTCGGTGGAATAATAACCCCCAGCATTGGTGTCGGTGGAATAATAACCCCCAGCATTGGTGTCGGTGGAATAATAACCCCCAGCATTGGTGTCGGTGGAATAATAACCCCCAGAATTGGTGTCGGTGGCATAATAACACCCCAGCATTGGTGTCGGTGGCATAATAACATCCCAGCATTGGTGTCGGTGGCATAATAACACCCCAGCATTGGTGTCGGTGGCATAATAACACCTCAGCATTGGTGTCGGTGGCATAATAACACCCCAGCATTGGTGTCGGTGGCATAATAACACCCCAGCATTGGTGTCGGTGGCATAATAACACCCCAGCATTGGTGTCGGTGGCATAATAACACCCCAGCATTGGTGTCAGTGGAATATAACCCCCCCCCCCCAGCATTTGTGTCGGTGGAATAATAACCCCCAGCATTGGTGGCGGTGGAATAATAACGCCCCCAGCATTGGTGTCGGTGGAATAATAACCCCCAGCATTGGTGTCGGTGGAATAATAACCCCCAGCATTGGTGTCGGTGGAATAATAACCCCCAGAATTGGTGTCGGTGGCATAATAACACCTCAGCATTGGTGTCGGTGGCATAATAACCCCCAGAATTGGTGTCGGTGGCATAATAACATCCCAGCATTGGTGTCGGTGGCATAATAACACCCCAGCATTGGTGTCGGTGGCATAATAACACCTCAGCATTGGTGTCGGTGGCATAATAACACCCCAGCATTGGTGTCGGTGGCATAATAACACCCCAGCATTGGTGTCGGTGGCATAATAACACCCCAGCATTGGTGTCGGTGGCATAATAACACCCCAGCATTGGTGTCGGTGGAATATAACCCCCCCCAGCATTTGTGTCGGTGGAATAATAACCCCCAGCATTGGTGGCGGTGGAATAATAACGCCCCCAGCATTGGTGGCGGTGGAATAATAACCCCCAGCATTGGTGTCGGTGGAATAATAACCCCCAGCATTGGTGGCGGTGGAATAATAACCCCCAGAATTGGTGTCGGTGGCATAATAACATCCCAGCATTGGTGTCGGTGGCATAATAACACCCCAGCATTGGTGTCGGAGGCATAATAACACCCCAGCATTGGTGTCGGAGGCATAATAACACCCCAGCATTGGTGTCGGTGGCATAATAACACCCCAGCATTGGTGTCGGTGGCATAATAACACCCCAGCATTGGTGTCGGTGGAATATAACCCCCCCAGCATTGGTGTCAGTGGAATAACCCCCCAGCATTGGTGTTGGTGACAGGAATAATAACCTCCCAGCCTTGGTGTTTGTGAGTGCTATAGGAACCCCCAGCCCTGACGAGTGCAATAGTCACCCCCAGCATTAGTGGTCAGTAGCATTGAAACGTCACACCCATTTTCCCTCTACACCCAACCCCAAGTCCAGAACTTCCATAAAAAAATTCCCAGCCCATAGCTGTTATGTACAGCAATTACAAGCTGCTGTACGCAGGTATTTCCCAGTAGCTGCGTAAAGCCCTTGCACAGATGTATGCCCCGATTTACCTTGTCCTGAAATGGGCTTTAACCATGGCACACCTTCACAACTCGTGTCTACGCATCTAGACGTCAGTGAGTACTGGTCCATGAAAAGGTAGAGCATCATATGAGGTGATGTGGCCATATTAAAGGATGAAGGTACCTTGCGTCTATATATTACATGCACCCTCCTACCATGTTGCGCAGCTTCCCCCTCCCCCACAACGGGGTTTATCCATGACCTATCCAGCTCCCAGCAAGGAGGGTGCCTATAGTGTCCAGATTTTAGAACTTCCCTTCCTCTAGTTTGCATAGAATTACATACATTTCCAGAAGTGTAATAATATATCAGAGTGGTAACGGAGGAATCCTGATTTATAGTGAAAGGTGGATTCCGCCTCCCTGACTGCGGGGTTTATCCTTCACAGAATTGCTCAGCAAGATGAAACGGGATCCATAATGAGGAGCCTTTTAATGAGCTGCAAATACCTGATATCCAGCCGAGACGAAGAAAAACGCCTGAGCACACTTAA
Organism: Lithobates pipiens; assembly: GCF_037356315.1. Lineage (NCBI taxonomy): Eukaryota > Metazoa > Chordata > Amphibia > Anura > Ranidae > Lithobates > Lithobates pipiens. The sequence continues at coordinate 35,876,245 of NW_027507764.1, read as the reverse complement.
TTGTCTGCCATGCTCCAGACATTTACCCGACTTAAAGAGCGCACACCCCTAATTTTCGGCTCTGTGTATGCGTGAGGACCATTCATGGTAATCGTTTTATCCAAAGGCTTCATTGTGACTGCAACCCTCTCTTAGACGCGACACCCTTTTAAAAGTGTGTAAAATATCAAGACTCCTCTGCCTAAAATGGGGTCCTTATGTTGCATCAGAAACTCCCCCAATTCACATCAGAGATCTCCCATCCCCCTCAACCCCCTATATTGTCAAAAGTATTAGGGCGCCTGCCTTTACAGGCACATGAACTTTAATGGCATCCCAGTCTTCGTCCGTAGGGTTCAGTATTGAGTTGGCCCACCCTTTGCAGCTATAACGGCTTCAACTCTACTGGGAAGGCCGTCCACAAGGTTTAGGAGTGTGAGCAAGTTTGGGGTGGAGGAACTAGACTGCCCTGCACAGAGTCCTGAACTCAGTCCGATAGAACACCTTTGGGGTGAATTGGAGCGGAGACTGTGAGCCAGGCCTTCTGGACCAACATCAGTGCCTGACCTCACAAATGCGCTTCTGGAAGAATGGTCGAACGTTCCCATAGAGACACTCCTAAACCTTGTGGACGGCTTTCCCAGAAGAGTTGAAGCTGTTATAGCTGCCAAGGGGGGGCCAACTCAATATTGAACCCTCCGGACTAAGACTGGGATACGATTAAAGTTCATGTGTGTGTAATCAGGCATCTCAAATTAGGCCTCGGCCCCTCCCTCAGTCCCAACTTGAGCTTGGCCCCTCCCTCAGTCCCAACTTGAGCTTGGCCCCTCCCTCAGTCCCAACTTGAGCTTGGCCCCTCCCTCAGTCCCAACTTGAGCTTGGCTCCTCCCTCAGTCCCAACTTGAGCTTGGCTCCTCCCTCAGTCCCAACCCGGTCTCGGCACCTCCCTCAGTCCCAACCCGGTCTCGGCACCTCCCTCAGTCCCAAGCTCGGCTCCTCCTACCTACTGTGAGGATGACATTGGTGGCTGGGCTGGAGGTCCGTGAGAGGACACCCCAGGAAGATCGGTGCCTCTGCCCTGCTAAAGGTACCATAGGACTGTGCAGTAGAGGCGCTATATGGTGTAACGGGCGTATACAGGGCACTGCAGTGTGAAGGGGAACTGAGGACACTGGTACTGCCGGTACTGCAAGAGTGGACTATGATATAAAGGAGATTACGATGTAAAAAGCTACGATGTAAAAAGCTACACCTGAAGACGGTGCAATTTTTTTTTTTTTTTTGGATAGAGTTGCGAGGGATTAAAACCCCTGTCAGTTTTTATTTGTTGGGGAGCATTGTCCTCTCTATTTGTCTTGTTCCAATGATGATGGCAAAGTAAAAAATAAAATCACAAATTTTGGGTTGTCCCCAAAAAAAGTAATCAAGGGGAAACCTTCCAATAGGGACACTAGTTCTGACAACCTGGAGGGGTTCCAAGGGATTCCCTTTTAATTTTCTAAAATGACAGGGTTTATCACCCTCCACTACTGTTTAAGTCTGTTTAACCACTTCAGCCCCAGAAGAATTTACCCCCTTCCTGACCAGGCCATTTTTTGCGAGATACCTGCAAAGTTGTTCCCAAACAAAATTGATGCCCCCCCCCCCCCAATAGAGCTTTCTTTTGGTGGTCTTGTAGCCATTGATTACTGTATAAATGTCAGGGAAGGCTAGGGGGTGATGAAGGGGTTAACTGTGTTCTCCAGATGTGTACTAACTGTTGGTAGATGGGACTGACTAGGGGAGGAGACTGATTGGTGTTCCTACTTAGTAGGAACACACAATCTGTCTCTATTATCTTGAGAGAACCAGGATTTGTGTGTTTACACACACACAGATCCCGGTTCTCGCTCTGTCGCGAGTGATCTCGAGTGCCCGGCGGTCATCGGGCATGTGAGTTGGCTCCAGGGACGCTCGCGGGGCGCATCTAAAGCGTCTTAAAGAGCGGACGTACAGCTACGACGGCTTACGCAGGGGAGCCAACCTGCCACAGCTGGTCCGGAAGTGGTTAAATGATAAGTTCACCTTTTTTGTTTACTAATTCCAGCTCCCCTATGTACCAATATAGCATTCATGTAATTTTTTTGCAAAAATATCAATGCTTTCCATTGATTCTACAGACACTTACTTTACTTGTCCTCATCCATGTTTCCAGATGTATCCATTTGTAATGTCTCGCTTCCTGATCAGACTATAGGTTCTAACACAGGAAGGAGTTGACCAGCTGACCTCATTAGCATGCATAGCGTATGGCCATCTTTATACACCTAAAATTACTAGTTGGGCTTTGAGTGCCATTAATTGTAAACGGCACACCAAACACGGAAGAAGACGCACATTTTGCCATGTGAAAAAACTGGTGGCAAATGCTACAAAATGCACAGTAAAAAACACGCAACCCACAAAATGCCAAAATGTCGCAACATGTTAAATCGACAGGCTGCCCTATGCGTATCATAGGAAAAACGAGCCACAAAACATTCGCTCCCCACTATGCTAGATGTGAAAGAGGTCTGAAAGTGAAATTGGTGCAAGAACACAAGAACAATATGGCGCCATTTACATCTGTGCGTTTTCCTTGCATTTCAGAAATGCACTCCACCAAAAAATCGCAGTAAAAAAAACGCACCAAGCACCGCTTTAAAAAAAAAAAAGGTTCTGAAGCTCCTTTGGGGTGAGAATCACAATTATTTTGCTTAGACTAAAAAAATCACGATTCTCGCGATGTAAAGTCTTTCACATGGGCAGACTTTATTGGTTAGTTTTTTTTTTTTTTTTTTTTTTTATTCGTTATTTTTTTCAAAAAAATTGCATTTGAAAGACCTAAAATATTGCAACAACCACCATTTTATTCTTTAGGGTGTCTACTAAAATATATAATGTTTGGGGGTTCCAAGTAATTTTCTAGCAAAAAAAAAAAAAATGATTTTAACTTGAAACCAACAAATGTCAGAAAAAGGTTTAGTGTTTAAACTTTTTTCATTTACACACAGTCTGTTGACAAATTGTTACAATGTTTATACTTCAGTTCAACTGATAAAGGATGTTGTGATTCTTGGCAGACTGTCCGGATTTTCTCTTCCTTTCTTTTGAGGGCTTCAGAAGAGCAGAAAGAATTCCCTGCATAGAAAGATTCTTGAAACACTTTAGTCAAGATCGCGATAACGATTCTTGACAATTAGAGCCGGTTCACACAGCGGGCGATGCGAGGCGACACGACTCGCCTCGCCTCGCTCCCGCAAGTCGCCCCCGTTCTGTACAATGGAACCGTTCTGAGAGGAGCGACTCGAGTCGCTCCGACTCAGAAAAAAGGTTCCTGTACTACTTTCGGGCGACCTCGGGGCGACTTGCATTGACTTCTATACAGAAGTCATTTGCAAGTCGCCGCCGAGGCCGCTGCAGGTCGCGGCGAGGCAAGTCGGAGTCGCCTCGCCTCGCCTGCAGTGTGAACCGGCCCTTAATTGTGCAGCTCTAATATTGTGTCTTTAGTGAGAAGGGTCATCACTGATTGCATTTTACTTAAAACGTGCAGCTGGGAATGGATTGGTAGGTAGGAGGGGTGGATGATGGAGGGTGGATGCTAATGAGGTCAGCTGGTCAGCTCCTTCCATTGTCATAACCTCCTAGTCTGGTCAGGAAGTAAGACATTACTAATGGGTACATCTGGAAACATGGATGAGGATAAGTAAGTGTATGTAGAATCAATGGAAAGCCTTGATATTTTTTCAAAAAAAGTACATGAATGCTATATTGGTACATAGGGGGGCTGGAAAAAAAAAGTGAACTTGTCCTTTTAAAGTAGATGTAAACCCCTAACTGGCATTTAATTTGCTAAGGCACTTTGTATCAAACCGTTCTTTTTAAAAAAAATATATATATTTTCACCTTTTTATTTCTGGTTGCATCTCAGGGCTGCTGTTCTTCTGCAGCCTCTTTATGGCCACTTCTTGACTGCATGGCATTTCTCCGAGTGGGTTTACTGATGGTGACAACAGTGAAACCATGTCGGAGTAATGTGTGCTGAAACGGCCACTTGTAGTCTCTATCAGAAGCCAATGGTGACGGAATGACCATGCAGGGGCATAGCTGAGAGGCAGGCAGAGCGCTGTCACCTTTATGGCAGGATGGCCCTGAACAAGGACCTTCCTGGCATTATTTTAACCACTTAACCGGACCAATTTGCAGCCAAAGGACCAGGCCCCTTTTTGCGATTCGGCACTGCGTCGATTTAACTGACAATTGCGCGGTCGTGCGACGTGGCTCCCAAACAAAATTGGCGTCCTTTTTTTCCCCACAAATAGAGCTTTCTTTTGGTGAAAGGTGATCACCTTTATTTAAAAAACACATTATTTTTTACTTTTTGCTATAATAAATATCCCCCAAAAAATATAAAAAAAATGTTTTTTTCCTCAGTTTAGGCCGATACGTATTCTTCTACATATTTTTGGTAAAAACAAAATCGCAATAAGCGATTATTGATTGGTTTGCGCAAAAGTTATAGTGTTTACAAAATAGGGGATAGTTTTATAGCATTTTTATGAATATTTTTTTTTTTTTTTACAAGTAATGGCGGCGATCAGCAATTTTTATTGTGACTGCGACATTATGGCGGACACATCGGACATTTTTTACACATTTTTGGGACCATTGTCATTTATACAGCAATCAGTGCTATTTAAATACACAGATTCCTGTGTAAATGACACTGGCAGTGAAGGAGTTAACCACTAGGGGGCGGTGTAGGGGTTATGTGTGACATGTGTTTTTTTTTTTTTATTGTAGGGGGCGTGGCCTGGCATGTGACATCACTGATCGTCTTTCCCTATAAAAGGGAACAGACGATTGGAGACAGCCACAGTAGGAAGCACGAGGAGAGGTTTGTTTACACAGACCTCTCCTTGTTCTTCAGCTCTGTGACCCGATCGCGGGAAATCAGCGGCGATCGGGTCCGCTGGTGCCACGGTCACGGAGCTCAGGACCGGGTCAGGAGTGCGCTGGCGGCAGGCGCTCCCGACCCACGGCTGGGCACTTAAAGAGCCACGTACAGGTACGTGCTTGTGCCCAGCCGTGCCATTCTGCCAACGTATATCGGCGTGAGGCGGTCCTTAAGTGGTTAAAGAGGGATTCCAACTACAAAAAATATTAAAAGCCAGCAGCTATAAATACTACAGCTGCTGCTAAATACTCCAGCGATGTCGGCAGCTGAGACCGATTGATCGCTCGGGTCTCGGCTGCTGCCGCCGCCATTCTAGGTGAGGGAATCAGGAAGTGAAGCGTTGCGGCTTCACTAACCAGTTCCCTACTGCGCATGCGCGGGTCGCGCAGTGCACTAGGAATGGTCCGCGCCGTCTCTGGGACCCGTGTGTGTCCCAGCAGACAGCGTGGCGGGACAGGAAACGCTAGAAAATTACTTATAACCCCCAAACATTATATATTGTTTTTTATTTTTTTCTAACACCCTAGAGAATAAAATAGCGGTCATTGTAATACTTTTTTTTTTCACACCGAATTTGCGCAGCGGTCTTACAAGCGCACTTTTTTTGGAACAAAAATCACTTTTTTGAATAAAAAAATAAGACAACCATAAAGTTAGGCCAATTTTTTTTTTAATATATTGTGAAAGATAATGTTACGCAGAGTAAATTGATACCCAACATGTCACGTTTCAAAATTGCGCTCCCGCTCGTGGAATGGTGACAAACATTTACCCTCAAAAATCTCCATAGGCAAAGTTTTAAAAATTTTACAGGTTGCACCTTTTGAGTTGCAGAGGAGGTCTAGGGCTAGAATTATCACTCTCGCTCTACCGATGGCGGCGATACCTCACATGTGTGGTTTGACCACCATTTTCATATGCGGGCGCTACTCACGTATGTGTTTTGCTTCTGCACGCAAGCTCGGTAGGACAGATCGCTTTAAAAAAAAAAAATATTTTTTTATTTTACTTCATTTTATTATTTCGCTGTTTAAAAAAAAAAAAAAAACGGGATCACTTTTATTCTTATTACAAGGAATGTAAATATCCCTTGTAATAGAAAAAAGCATGACAGGGCCTCTTCAATATGAGATCTGAGGGTCAAAAATTCCTCAGATCCAGATATTTGGATTAAAATGCAATAAATAAATAAAAAAAACAAATTGTAATTTGAAAAAATGTGCCTTTTTAAGAGCTATGGGCGGAAGTGAGGTTTTGACGTCTCTTCCGCCCTGCAATGGTATGGAGATGGGTGGGGGCCGTCTTCGCTTCTCTCGTCTCCATACCCAGGCACTGAGAGGACCCGATCGGCTCCAGTAAGTGGTGGAGGGTGCGGGTGAACGGCGGGATGGGGGGGCCCTCTCCCGCCTCCGATAACGGTGATCTTGCTCCGAATCCGCCGCAGAGATCACCATTATCGTAAACACGAACAGCTCCTGAAAAGATGTATATCCCGGTTGTGGCAACAGCTGCTGCCGTTGCCGAAAGATCCCTCTTCAAATTGCCGACGTGTATGTACAGGAGCCGGTCGGCAAGTGGTTAATGAGAACTACAGATTTAAAAAAATAAAATAAAAAATGATTTTAAAATGACATTAACCTGTTTGACCACTTCCCGATCAGCCGCCGTCGCCGTCTTCCCTGCGCGAGTCACCCGTAGCTGTACAGTGGGTGCTTTAAAGGGTATAGGGGTCGTGCGCGCCCCCCCCGCCATGTGACATAGGAGCTACTGTGCATGCTCGGCAGCTGCGATGTCCCCTGGGCACCCGCAATCGTTCCTGACAGAGACAGAGCGGAGAACTGTCAATGTAAACAGACAGATTTCCATTCTGTCAGGGGAGATGAGACAGATCTGTTGTTCCTAACGCTTAGGCACAGCAAAAGGGTCTCCCTGCCCCCACAGTTAGAAACACTCACTAGGGAACACAGTTAACCCCTTGATCGCCCCCCTTAGTGTTAACCCCTTTCCAGCCAGTGACATTTACACAGTAATCACTGTGTCAGATTTGTCCGCTGCAATGTTGCAGTCCCGCTAAAAATCGCCGACATTACTACGGTAGTAAAAAAAAAAAAATAATAAAAATGGCGTAAATCTATTCCCTATTTGGTAGACACTATAACTTCTGTGCAAACCAATCATCAATATTCGCTTTTTGTGATTTTTTTTCTTCTTTCTTATTATTGTTTTTTATTTATTTTTTTGTCAAATATATGTAGAATACATATTGTCCTAAACTGATTTTTTTTTGTTTGTTTTGTTGTTTTTTTTATTTTATTTTTGGATATTTATTATGGCAAAAAGTAAAAAATATTGTGGGGTTTTTGTTTTTTTCCAAAATTGTCAGTCTTATTTTTCTGTTTTATAGCGCAAAAAGTTTAAACCACAAAAGTGAGCAAATGCCAACAGATCTATTTGTGGGGGGGGGGGGGGGGGGAGGAGACATTTTGTGTGGGTACAGCGTTGCACAAACGCGCAATTGTCAGTTAAATCGACGCAGTGCTGTATCGCAAAAAATTGGATGGTCATTAAGAGGGTAAAACCTTCTGAGGCTGAAGTGGTTAAGCTGATAAATTTTAGTGATTGGGTTGACATTTTACTTTTAGTTAAGGTGCTGATAAAAGCCTGTTTTACATGGTGTTATAGCTGAAGCACAGATTGTTATTTTTTATTTTTCTGTTTACCAATTGACCTCCTGAAGAGTAATGCGTATGGGGGGTACATTTCTATGGCGCCCCCCGGAGTCAATACTTTGTAGAACCGCCTTTCTCTGCAATTACAGCTACAAGTCTTTTTGGGGATGTCTCTACCAGCTTTGCACATCTAGAGAGGGACATTTCTGCCCATTCTTCTTTGCAAAATATCTCAAGTTCTGTCAGATTGGATGGAGGGCGTCTGTGAACAGCAATTTTCAAGTCTTGCCACAGATTCTCAATGTGATTTAGGTCTGGACTGTGACTGGGTCATTTTAACACATGAATATGATTTGATCTAAACCATTCCATTGTAGCTCTGGCTGGATGTTTCGGGTCGTTGTCCTGCTGGAAGGTGAACCTCCGCCCCGGTCTCAAGTCTTTTACAGACTCTAACAGGTTTTCTTCTAAGATTGTCCTGTATTTGGCTCCATCCATCTTCCCATCAACTCTGACCAGCTTCCCTGTCCCTGCTGAAGAAAATCATCCCCACCACATGATGCTGCCACCACCATGTTTCACAGTGGGGATGGTGTGTTCAGGCCAGGTGATGTGAACTGTTAGTTTTCCACCACACATAGTGTTTTGCTTTTAGGCCAGAAAGTTGAATTTTGGTCTCATTTGAGCAGAGCACCTTCTTCCACATGTTTGCTGTGTCCCCCACATGGCTTCTCACCAACTGCAAACAGGACTTCTTATGGCTTTCTTTCACCAATGTCTTTCTTCTTGTCACTCTTCCATAAAGGGCAGATTTGTGGAGAGACGACTAATAGTTGTCCTGAGGACAGATTCTCCCCCCTGAGCTGTGGATCTCTGCAGCTCCTCCAGAGTTACCATGGACCTCTTGGCTCTTCTCTGATGAATGCTCTCCTTGCCCAGCTGGTCAGTTTAGGTGGACGGCCATGTCTTGGTAGGTTTGCAGTTGTGCCATACTCTTTCCATTTTCGGATGATGGATTGAACAGAACTCTGTGAGATGTTCAAAGTTTGGGAGATTTTTTTATAACCTAACCCTGCTTTATACTTCTCCACAACTTTATCCCTCACCTGTCTCGTGTGTTCCTTGGCCTTCATGATGCTGTTTCTTCACTAAGGTTCACTAACAAACCTCCAGAGGGCTTCACAGAACAGCTGTATTTATACTGAGCCCCCCCCAGCAACAAATTAAAAGTTAGTAACTACACATAGTGTAGCTGCTGACTTTTAATATTAGGACACTAACTTGTTCTGGAATTCGGCAATGTCGGCACCCCAGCCAATGTTTCCATCGGCTCTCAGGTGCTGCCGACGCCATTGCCGGTAAGGCTAACCAGTTCTCTACTATGCATGCATGTGCTTTCTGAATGGGGCAAGGACTAGGAGGTCAAACCTCCCCAGTGATCTCACCGCGGCGAGATCTCTTGGAAGTGGGGATGGGTACTTGTCAAAAACTGGAAGGCAAACAGCCAACCCAACTAGTTTGGCGTGGCCGTTGATGCAGGACTCGTTGCTTATTTCTCCTGTCTCCATTTCTGTCCATAAGCTTTTTGCTTTGAGTCCAGTAAGACCACTTTTTCCTAAATTGTCCCACTTGCGAAGAAAGCGGATTCTTTGTTCCCGAAATGTATTGATTCTCTTGTCTCTGTGATAACAAGAAGGGATCTTGGATTCCTGATTTGATCATTTGGCACTCTTTTTGCTTTTGTGTTTTCTCATCGGACGTCCCAATTTGTGTGACCCTGTTTTTTTATTTAGGGGGTGCGACGGAGCTAGGGGAAGCTGTGTGGTTAATCCCTTGTCACGTATGACAAACCTCTCCATACAGTAAATACACCTTCTCACCTTTTACAGATCTTTAACCAGTGGCGTTATGGTGAGGTTTCAGGCCTGCTCATAGGATGAGGAGAGCTGGTGCCGTGGTAGTTCTTACTACATATGGCTGTTGTGCATGGCACTGGTCTACATAAAACTGTTGATGGTGCCTTGCATGTTTAGTAGAGGATGGTATCACTTTCATACTTGGCTACACGCATGTGCCAAGTATTGATGCCAGGAATAAAAATGTGAAGTGTGGGGGTTTGGTGGTAAGTGAGGCAGAGTTTGAGGGGGTCAGGGGCTAGGTGAGGCAGAGTTTGAGGGGTTAGGTGAGGCAGAGTTTGAGGGGCTAGGTGAGGCAGAGTTTGAGGGGCTAGGTGAGGCAGAGTTTGAGGGGCTAGGCCAAGTGACAGTGTTTGGGCCAAGGATATTCTTACTGCATATGGCTGTTGTGCATGGCATTGGTCTACATAAAAATGTTGATGATGCCTTGCATGTTTAGTAGAGGATGTTATCACTTTCCTGCTACACACATGTACCAAGTATTGGTGCCAGGAATGAAAAGTAAAGTGTGGGGCTTTGGTGGTAGGTGAGGTAGAGTTTGAGGGGGTCGGGGCTAGGCCAAGCGGCAAGTCGAGGGGTCGGGGCTAGGCCAAGCGACAGTCGAGGGGTCAGGGCTAGGCCAAGCGACAGTCGAGGGGTCAGGGCTAGGCCAAGCGACAGTCGAGGGGTCAGGGCTAGGCCAAGCGACAGTCGAGGGGTCCGGGGCTAGGCCAAGGGACAGTCGAGGGGTCGGGGCTAGGCCAAGGGACAGTCGAGGGTTCAGGGCTAGGCCAAGCGACAGTCGAGGGGTCCGGGGCTAGGCCAAGGGATAGTGTAGGCAAATGCAGTCCTCCTGACCAGCAGCAGTGTTTGGGCCAAGGATATTCTTACTGCATATGGCTGTTGTGCATGGCACTGGTCTACATAAAACTGTTGATGGTGCCTTGCATGTTTAGTAGAGGATGTTATCACTTTCCTGCTGCTACACACATGTGCCAAGTATTGGCGCCAGGAATGAAAAGTAAAGTGCAAGGGTTTGGTGGTAGGTGAGGCAGAGTTTGAGGCTAGGCCAAGCGACCAGTGGAGGGGGTCGGGGCTAGGCCAAGCGACCAGTGGAGGGGGTTGGGGCTAGGCCAAGCGACCAGTGGAGGGGTTCCGGGGCTAGGCCAAGCGACCAGTGGAGGGGGTCCGGGGCTAGGCCAAGCGACCAGTGGAGGGGGTCCGGGGCTAGGCCAAGCGACCAGTGGAGGGGGTCCGGGGCTAGGCCAAGCGACCAGTGGAGGGGGTCCGGGGCTAGGCCAAGCCACCAGTGGAGGGGGTCCGGGGCTAGGCCAAGCCACCAGTGGAGGGGGTCCGGGGCTAGGCCAAGCCACCAGTGGAGGGGGTCCGGGGCTAGGCCAAGCCACCAGTGGAGGGGGTCCGGGGCTAGGCCAAGCCACCAGTGGAGGGGGTCCGGGGCTAGGCCAAGCCACCAGTGGAGGGGGTCCGGGGCTAGGCCAAGCCACCAGTGGAGGGGGTCCGGGGCTAGGCCAAGGGACCAGTCGAGGGGGTCGGGGCTAGGCCAAGGGACCAGTCGAGGGGGGAGGAAGCATGAGTCAAGGGTTGCCACCTCATCCCTTACAGAGGTTCTGGGGCTATAATATCTGGTTTTAAAGGGATGAGGTGGCAAACCTACGTGAGTCAAGGGGTCGGGGCAAGGCAAGAGTCGAGGGGGTCTGGGGTAGGTGAGGTGAGAGTCGAGGGGGTCCTGGGGTAGGCGAGGTGAGAGTCGAGGGAGGTCTGGGGTAGGTGAGAGTCGAGGGGGGTCTGGGGTAGGCGAGGTGAGAGTCGAGGGGGGTCTGGAGTAGGCGAGGTGAGAGTCGAGGGGGTGTCTGGGGTAGGCGAGGTGAGAGCCGAGGGGGTGTCTGGGGTAGGCGAGGTGAGAGCCGAGGGGGTGTCTGGGGTAGGCGAGGTGAGAGCCGAGGGGGTGTCTGGGGTAGGCGAGGTGAGAGTCGAGGGGGGGGTCTGGGGTAGGTGAGGTGAGAGTCGAGGGGGTGTCTGGGGTAGGCGAGGTGAGAGTCGAGGGGGGGGTCTGGGGTAGGCGAGGTGAGAGTCGAGGGGGGGGGGGGGGTCTGGGGTAGGCGAGGTGAGAGTCGAGGGGGGGGGGGTCTGGGGTAGGCGAGGTGAGAGTCGAGGGGGGGGTCTGGGGTAGGCGAGGTGAGAGTCGAGGGGAGGGTCTGGAGTAGGCGAGGTGAGAGTCGAGGGGTGTCTGGGGTAGGCGAGGTGAGAGTCGAAGGGCTCTGGGGTAGGCGAGGTGAGAGTCGAAGGGCTCTGGGGTAGGCGAGGTGAGAGTCGAAGGGCTCTGGGGTAGGCGAGGTGAGAGTCGAAGGGCTCTGGGGTAGGCGAGGTGAGAGTCGAAGGGCTCTGGGGTAGGCGAGGTGAGAGTCGAAGGGCTCTGGGGTAGGCGAGGTGAGAGTCGAAGGGCTCTGGGGTAGGCGAGGTGAGAGTCGAAGGGCTCTGGGGTAGGTGGGGTGAGAATCAGCAGTGTCTTGTTGCAGCCTCCTGCTTCTTTTACCACCTGACTTTTGCATCGTTTGAATGCTGCAGACTAACGGGGTGTAAGCCCGCTGCTGGACAGGTGTGAGGAGCTCCTGTGACCGTCCATAAAACCGGCGCTTGTCAGTAAAAGGCATTTCCCGTCTATTACGCCAACTCTTCACAATGTACTGAGGAAATATTTTTTTCTTGTTTACACAAAGCCATTTAAAGTACTTTCCAATAGAGATCATGGGGCATTTTGTCCTGCCCCGTCCTCCCGTCTGCCATTCATTCAAGGACACGAGTTCTGTGTACGAATGACATTCCGCTTTGGGTTACAATCTGCTGCCCGTCTCGCTGCCTCATTGAGCAGCGATCATTCTGTGTAGAGGCATGGCTAATGTCCCATGAAACGTTCGCTCAGCCCCATCTGTTTCCATATGTCTCCTGGTATTCCGGCTCCATTTCCCGCCCTCTGCGTTCACCGCAAAGCTCTCGGTGACCTCTCTGGGTAATATTGTGCCGTAAAACTGGAGCGAATACAGATTTGTTACAATAAAACTCTTATTTGTAAATCGCGTGTGAATTATTCTGTTGAAATGGATCTAAAGCCAAATGTTTTTATTTTTTTTGTTTTTTTCGGATGGAGTGGGAAATATTTTTATTGCGGTATGTGCCCCCTGTGGGGAGATTTACTCTCATTTGTCCTGGTGGCCATTTGTCACTGAGTCAGAAAGTGATGGAGGCCAAAATTTACAGTTGTCACCAAAACAGGAAGTAAAGGTAAATCATCCTCTCGTGGACACCTGTATGCAAGAAAAGCGGATCTCCGCATAAAAAGTGCAGTTGATGGAGGATGGTAGTTTCTACTAAACTCTAGAAAATGATAGCCCTACATCTCATAAGAAGTACAAATCAAAGGATAACCACTGGAGGTCCTCCCTATATACAGGGTGGCACCTTTGCACCGGAGCACGTGTGTGTGTGTGTGTGTGTGTGTGTATGTATGTGTATATATATGTGTATATATATATATATATATATATATATATATATATATATATATATATATATATATATATATATATATACGGCACTGTGGTGTAGTGGGGGAGCACTCTCACCTGGCGGTAAAAAGGGTCGCTGGTTCGAATCCCAACCATGACACTACCTGCCTGGAGTTTGCATGTTCTCCCTGTGCCTGCGTGGGTTTCCTCCGGGTACTCCGGTTTCCTCCCATACTCCAAAGACATGCAAGTAGGTTAATTGGCTGCTGTCCAAAATTGGCCCTAGTATATGAATGGGGACCTTAGATTGTGGGCTCCTTGAGGGTAGGGAACAATGTGAGTGTGCAATGTACAGGGATAGGGACAATTGTAGACACTCACTCAGGTTGAACTAGATGGACTGGTGTCTTTATTCAACCTTACTAACTATGAAACTATATATAATGTGTGTGTGTATATATAAGACATAGACCTGACTCTTCCGGGTAGGGGCACACTTCCGCTGTGATCACACACAGCGCAAGCCCGATTGGTGGGTGCACGGTACCCAACGTCCACTGGCACCCGCCGATTGTTGAACAGAGAGAGACAGAATGGCGATCTGCTTATGTAAACAAGGCAGATTGCCATTCTGACAGGAGGGAAGGGACGGAGTTCGTGTCCCTGCAAATCGGGGGAATAAATTCCATCTTTTCCCCTAGAAAAGTACCTCATACATTGAACACAAACACCGGCTAGGCACACGGTTAATCCCTTGATTTCCCCCCCCCGATGCTAACCCCTTCTTAGCCAGTGTCATTAGTACAGTGGCGGTGCATATTTTTAGCACTGATCAATGTATTGGTCACTGATTCCCGCAAAGTGTTAGAATGTCTGCCGCAATATCATAGTCCTGTTATAAATTGCCGCCATTACTAGTGAAAGAATATAAAAATAAATATCCCACAGTTTGTAGGCGCTATAACTTTTTGTGCACACCAATCAATATACGTTTACAGCGCAAAAAAAAAAAAAAACGCAGAGATGATCAAATATAGGGCTGCAACTAACGATTATTTTCATAATTGATTAGTTGGCCTATTATTGTTTCGATTAATCAGTTAATAACCTTAAAAAAAAATAAAAATAAAAAAGTAGCTCAAATTGACATTCATTTTCAACCACAGTGACGGGAAAATTTGAAAATAATAGAAAACTTCTTCATCAAAGGAATTTTCAGTTCAGAAATGAAGTGAAAATTTCAAACAGAAATTCTTTCATTCAGCGAATGTACAAAGATTTTTCATCTGAATTTGAGCTGCCATGACGAGTCGACGTAATCGATTACGTCGACTACAAAAATACGTAGACGTGCGTGCAGGGCGTTGATGCGTCACACTGCTCCGTGTCTCCCGCTCTCCTCCGTGCCGCCGCCCCCCTCTCTTCTCCCCCTCCGTGCCGCCGTCCCACTCTCTTCTCCCCCTCCGTGCCGCCGCCCCCCTCTCTTCTCCCCCTCCGTGCCGCCGTCCCACTCTCTTCTCCCCCTCCGTGCCGCCATCCCCCTCTCTTCTCCCCCTCCGTGCCGCCGCCCCCCTCTCTTCTCCCCCTCCGCATGCTGCTGCCCCCTCTCTTCTCCCCCTCCGCGTGCTGCTGCCCCCTCTCTTCTCCCCCTATGTGCATCTGTCCCCCTCTCTTCTCCCCCCTCCGTGCTGCCGTCCCCCTCGGTATCTCAGGATGGAGAGCAGAGGTAGAAGCCGGTAAACCCGGCTCCTTCGTTTTTCAGAATGGACAGAGCCAGTGACCACTGACTCTGTCCATTCACATAACTGAAACATTGTAACCTCCTGTGCTGACGATGTCTCAGTTAATGAATGGAGAGAAGCTGCTGCTGTCTTCTCTCCATTCATTATCAGTGCAGCAGAGGCTGCAGAGAAAGGGACTGGGGAATCTCTGTCCTCAGCCCCTTTCCCTGTCTCAAATGGGAGATGTCAGAGGTCTGTTAAGACCCCTGATATCTCACCATAGCCCCCCCAACAGGGCTGATAAAAAAAAATTGCAATAAAAAATAATAAAATAAAAAACCACACCCTCCACCTTAAAAAAAGAAAGCATTGTAAAAAATAAAGTATAAACATTCATGAACTTCTGAACAGAAAATAAAAAGCGAAGATAAAAGAATAAGAATAAGATAAAAGAATATATATATAAATAATATAAGTACATACATATATATAATATATATATATATATATGTATGTATGTACTAGTTATATTCTTTTATCTTACCTTTTTTTTTTTTTTTATGTACTTATTTTTTGTAAGGTTATCCAAACGATTAATTAGCTAATAAAAAAAAACCACTAGATTAATTAAACAAATAAAATAAAAAAATAATCGTATAGTCGATGACTAATCGAAAAAATATTTGATAGATTAGTCGACAGACAAACTAATCGTTAGTTGCAGCTCTAATCTGAATATTCTCATCTGAAATTTGATCGGTGTGGCCAGCATAAGGCTCGGTGCACACCTATGCAGTTTTTGCTTTTGATCTGTTTCTGCGGTGCTTTTTTGCTGTACGTTTTGATTTTTGCGCACGTGATTTTACTGCAATTTGCATTTTTTGCATTTATTTTTTTTGGCAGATTAAAAAACACAAATTGCTGCAAAAAACGCATTACATTCTTTTCTGCAGCCTCTCCATTGAAGTATATTGAACCAAAAAAAGCACCGTTTCGCGTTAAAAGTCCCCGACCGTTACCAAATATGCAGCAGCTGAAAAAAGCACAGATATGAACGTGTCTCATAGGAAACCATGTAAATGAACTGTAGTGCGTTTCTGCAAAAAGCACCAAAAAACATATAGATGGGAACCAGGCCTAAGACGTTTAGTAACATAATGGGGTTAAAAATACTAAAATGAGCCCTTTATAGTACAAAAAAGCAAATAATCACTACTGGAAGGGGTTCATTTTTTTTTACTGTAGAACAGTGAAAGTAATATTTACAGTAGTGAAGATGCTTTTGTACTATAAAGGGCTAATTTTTTATTTTATTTATTTATTTATTTATTTTAAGTGCTTTAACACACATAAGAAAAAGAAGAAAGGAAGAGAAGAGAAAAAAAAAAAAAAAAGAAAAAGAGAAGAGAAAAAGAAAAACAAAAAAAAAAGTAGTGAAGATGCTTTTGTACTATAAAGGGCTAATTTTAGTGTTTTTTTTTTTTTGTTTTTTTTAACCCCATTATATTACTGGCCGATTAATCGATTATGAAAATAGTAATCGATTAATTTCATAATCGATTAGTTGTCAATTAATCGATTAGTTGTTTCAGCCCTAATCAAATACCACCAAAAGAAAGCTCTATTTGTAGGGTAAAAAGACTTGAATATTATTTGGTTATATTGTCGCACGACCGCGCAATTGTTAAAGTAAAGCATTGCCGTATCGCAAAAAATGTCCTATTCATGAAGGGGGGGGGTACATTTTCCGGAGGTCAAGTGAATAAGGCAGGCTGAGGTTCCAGCATTCATCAGAATGGGATTGTTCGTTCTTTTTAAACGTGTATTGATATGATTCCTGATGGGAACAACCATTTCTGAGCCAAATGTCACAACTTTTGAATGAAGAAACCCAGGAAAGATTGCCCTGTGGTAGAGCTGCACGATTCTGGCCAAAATGAGAATCACGATTTTTTTTTTTGCTTAGAATAAAAAGATTGCGATTCTTTCAGGATTCTCGCGACGTAAAATCTATCACATTATGCAAAAAAAAAAAAATGGGCTAACTTTACTGGTTAGTTTGCAAATATTGCAACAACCACCATTTTATTCTCTAGGGCAGTGGTCATTAACCCTGTCCCCGGGGCCCACTAACAGGCCAGGTTTTCTGTATTACCTTGGGGGAGATGCAGACTAGAATACTGCAATCACTGAAATGATCTCACCTGTGATGTATTTCAGTTATCTTGCAAACCTGGCCTGTTAGTGGGCCCTGAGGACAGGGTTGGTGACCACTGCTCTAGGGTGTCTACTAAAAAAAAATATATATATATATAATGTTTGGGGGTCCTAAGTAATCTGTTTTAGCAAAAAATAAATAAAAATATTTTAACTTTAAACCAACAAATGTCAGAAAAAGGTTCCGTTTTTTTTCACTTACACACAGTCTATTGCATTGACAAATTGTTACAATGTTTATACTATTCAACTGATAAAGAATGTTTTGATTCTTGGCAGACTGCCCAGTTTTTCTCTTCCTTTCTTTTCAAGGCTGTGGCTTCAGAAGAGCAGAGAGAATCCTTTGCATAGAAGGAATTGTGAAACACTTTAGATTGCGATAACGATTCTTGGCGATTAATTGTGCAACTCTACCCTGTTGTAAGTCTATTCTACCAAGAACTTGCTCTTCTCAGCTAGATTCTGCATTGAAGATAGAACTGAGGCTGGGTTCACACCGGGTTCCCCTTATCCAAGTTTTCAATAGCAGGAGATTGTGAATGTCTCTCGATGGAGCCGCTTCACATTTCTCCGCTGAGGCTCTGGAGCGAATTTGCCCAGAGGTCCCTTTTGTCTATTGGTCTGTTTCAGGTCTGTATTCAGCCAAAAATTTGGGCTGAAATTGGACCTGACACCGTGAACCAGGACACACCGGACCCCTACTGAGAATGAAGAAGGGAAGGCACACACCGGACCCCAGCTGGGAATGAAGAAGGCAAGGGACGCAACGGACCCAGGCTGGGAATAAAGAACGGAAGGGACGCACCGGACCCCGGCTGGGATTGAAAAAGGGAAGGGACGCACCGGAACCCTGCTGGGAATGAAGAAGGGAAGGGATGCACCGGACCCATGCTGGGAATGAAGAAGGTAAGGGACGCACCGGACCCCTGCTGGGAATGAAGAAGGGAAGGGACGCACCGGACCCCTGCTGGGAATGAAGAAGGGATGCACTGGACCCCTGCTGGGAACGAAGAAGGGAAGGGACGCACCGGACCCGTGCTGGGAATGAAGAAGGGAAGGGA
Organism: Lithobates pipiens; assembly: GCF_037356315.1. Classification (NCBI taxonomy): domain Eukaryota; kingdom Metazoa; phylum Chordata; class Amphibia; order Anura; family Ranidae; genus Lithobates; species Lithobates pipiens. The sequence goes on along the minus strand of NW_027507764.1, from coordinate 35,858,204 downwards.
CGCACCGGACCCGTGCTGGGAATGAAGAAGGGAAGGGACGCACCGGACCCGTGCTGGGAATGAAGAAGGGAAGGGACGCACCGGACCCGTGCTGGGAATGAAGAAGGGAAGGGACGCACCGGACCCGTGCTGGGAATGAAGAAGGGAAGGGACGCACCGGACCCGTGCTGGGAATGAAGAAGGGAAGGGACGCACCGGACCCGTGCTGGGAATGAAGAAGGGAAGGGACGCACCGGACCCGTGCTGGGAATGAAGAAGGGAAGGGACGCACCGGACCCGTGCTGGGAATGAAGGAGGGAAGGGACGCACCGGACCCGTGCTGGGAATGAAGGAGGGAAGGGACGCACCGGACCCCTGCTGGGAATGAAGAAGGGAAGGAACGCACCGGACCCGTGCTGGGAATGAAGGGAAGGGAAGCACCGGACCCCTTTCTGGGAATGAAGAAGGGAAGGGATGCACCGGACCCATGCTGGGAATGAAGAAGGTAAGGGACGCACCGGACCCCTGCTGGGAATGAAGAAGGGAAGGGACGCACCGGACCCCTGCTGGGAATGAAGAAGGGAAGGGATGCACTGGACCCCTGCTGGGAACGAAGAAGGGAAGGGACGCACCGGACCCGTGCTGGGAATGAAGAAGGGAAGGGACGCACCGGACCCGTGCTGGGAATGAAGAAGGGAAGGGACGCACCGGACCCGTGCTGGGAATGAAGAAGGGAAGGGACGCACCGGACCCGTGCTGGGAATGAAGAAGGGAAGGGACGCACCGGACCCGTGCTGGGAATGAAGAAGGGAAGGGACGCACCGGACCCGTGCTGGGAATGAAGAAGGGAAGGGACGCACCGGACCCCTGCTGGGAATGAAGAAGGGAAGGAACGCACCGGACCTGTGCTGGGAATGAAGGGAAGGGAAGCACCGGACCCCTTTCTGGGAATGAAGAAGGCAAGGGACACACTGGATCCCTGCTGGAAATGAAGAAGGGAATATTTTTCCCTGAAGCGTGTAGATTGCCAGCCAAATAGCCCTATATTATCGCCCTGCATATACGGCATCCTATTGAGACTCGCTACCTTTTTTATTAACTTGTAATAAATCTATTCCCTCACAATTTGCTCCTCTTGGCTTTATGATGCAAGGTTCTCCTGCAGTGGTGTCACTATGGGGGTGTGGATCGCACTCGGATGACACCTGCCAGAGGGTTGTCCGACTGTGATGGTGTCGCCCCCTATCTTTGCCGGCCCAAAACTAGCCTGACCAGTGCCCTAGGGCACTGTGGCAGGCAGGGAACCTGATGGGATGGGGGAAATTGGGAAATGGATGAAGGTGCTTGACAGGAGAAAGCCTAATGGGGGGGGGGGGGGATATTGGGGAATGGATGGGGGTGCTTGACAGAAGAGAACCTGTTGGGGGGGGGGGGGGTTGGGATAGGGGGTTGACGCTATGTTTTGCCGCACCAGGTGACACCAACCCTAGTGACACCACTGTTCTCATGTATGCAGAGTACCTGCAGCCGTGGATGTCCAGGAAAAGGTGGTGTCCTGATTTGGCAGCGAGACACCGATCACTTGTGGCCAGTGAAGTTGTGGGTCTCAGGAGGAAGCTGTCAATGTTGAGTAATAGTATGGGGTTTGCCAGCTATCACTCTATGCATTTCAGATAGGTGCTGTCCTTCAAGAATAGATGTGTGTATTTTTCTCCTTTTTGAAATGCGTGACAGTCCTGAGAGTCTTGTATTACCACCCTGCATGGTGTACGCGTTTCAAGGTGAAAGGGGTTCCCCATTCTTCGGGAATAGACATGTCATGTCTCCTTGTATTGAGCAGCTTGAAAGCCCTGTACTCTATCACCCTGCATGAGTGGGTGATAGTACAAGGCTCGCCAGCTGTCATTCTACGCGTTTCAGGTGGAAAGCCACTCCCCTTCAGGAATAGACATGTCTTTCTCCTTGAAATGCTTAGTGAGGGCCTTGTACTCTGTTACTCTACACATTTCAGGTAGAAAGGTGCTTCAGAAATAGACATGTGTCCTTCTCCTTAAAATGAGTGACAGCCCCGAGGGCCCCGTACGATCAACCTGCATGCGGGGATTCCTCTTGAGACCTACTCGTCTTGCTGGCCCTGAAGTCTCGCTGCCAGACCCCGACATTCACTGATACGTTGGCAGACTACATACGGGAGAATCCTGCGGCATCAAACTGAGAGGAGCAAGGTTTTTTTGAGAGAAGACATTTTTGTTACAATGTAACGACTCTTGGATTTCTTCTGTAAAGGGTAACTCCACTTTTGTGGAGAAGAAAATAATAGTGTATATAATTGCGACACTAATCATATTGTAATTGAATATTATTAGAAATGACAATTCCTTTTCAATCTGCAGTCAGTGTAATTTTCTGAGAATACGTTACAATATGGCTACATGGAGCTGTTCCTTACACAGTGTGTGTACTGACCACTCCCCTGAAACATTTCCTGCTTGTGTGATTGGCTCACCAATTTTCCCAGAAGTTTGCCTAAGATACAAATCAGATTTTGGGCATCCCTTGCAACAAAAATTTCATTTTTTGAGAGATGCTTTCAATAGGAACACATCTAAAGGGATGCAGGCCCAGAAGATTTCCTCAATCGTGCCCTTCAGCTCCACACCTGACAGTTAATTATGAAACCGCTCCCATTAGACCCACTCAGTACAGAGGCACAGACAAACAGGGATTTCTTCAGAATAAGAATCTGCAACAAGGTTATTATAATTCTTGCAATGCACATAGATCACCCAAAGAGGAATGTGTTTTGTCAAGAAAAAAAAAAGTGGAGTTACGCTTTAACAGTTGTGACAGTGTTGCACTATTACTCCTACTGGCGCCAGTGATGTGGCACTATTCCTCCAACTGACACCAATGATGGGGAACTATTCCTCCAACTGGTACCAATGATGGGGCACTATTCCTCCAACTGGCACCAATGATGGGGCACTATTCCTCCCATTGACGCCAATAGGGGTGCAACGGATCGTCACCGATCCGTGATCCGAACAAGTTTCCCTGTTCGGATCGGCACACCCTGCGATCCGCAAGAGCGCTCCGCTGCCTCGGCCTTAGGAAAGGCCGTGGCTTTGGCCTAGCCCCGGAGCGGAGGCCATCTTGGTACACCCGGCGGCCGTTTACAATGTAATCGCTCCACTCTCCCGTCTGTGTACTGCTCTATACAGTGGAGGGAGAGGTCGGATGGCAGCAGCACTGTGGGCTGGATCTGTAGTGCCCACAGCGCTGCTCTGTGACAATAGCAGCCACATCCTTTCCCCAATACCCAGCCAATACTCTGCCATACCCAGCCAATACTCTGCCATACCCAGCCAATACTCTGCCATACCCAGCCAATACTCTGCGATGCCCAGCCGTACTCTGCGATGCCCAGCTGTACTCAGCCAATATTACAGTGGGGGAGATGACGTGGATATTACAGTGGGGACTATATGGTGGTGGAATTTTCACAAGTTTTTGCAAATTCAATTATTTGCTGATCCGAAAAATGATCCGATCCGTGACTCTGATCCGAGGAACGATCCGATCCGTGAGTTTTATGATCCGTTGCACCCCTAGACACCAATGATGGGGCACTATTCTACTGACACCAACGACTGGTCCCTATTGCTCCCGCTGACAGGACATTTTCTACTCCCACTGGTCCCCCTAAAGTCTGAAGGGATAGTAAGCTGGCTCTTTTGTTTATAAAATTTGGAGACTGCTCATCTAGTAGCTGGAAATCACTTGGGCACCACTACAGGGCTGATTTTCGCCTTCTGGGTCTGGTGATGAGAAGCTGCATTGTGAGCCCAGTAGGGAACCTGCTCACTCAGCACAGGCATGATTTAGGGAACCAGTGGCAAGCCTTTGTGCTGAAAGAGTAACGTCACTTTTTTTTGGGAGGGGGAAAAAAATGGCAATAAATAAAAATTATAGCATATACATTTGATTCCAGTCCTATTGTAATTGAATGTTATTAAAAATGTCCTTTCCTACTCTATCTGCAGCGCTGCAATTTTCTGTAAAATGCAATATGGCAACCTGGAGTGTGTACAGAAAACACCCCCAGAAATGTAATTTCCTGCTTGTGACTGAGGCTCTTTACCATGTGATCAGCCATGTCCAATCACGGCTGATCACGATGTAAACAGGATGAGCCGTTGATTGGCTTTTCCCTCACTAGCATCTGACGGTACTGTCTGTGTCCAGGGTTGATCACTCCCAGGTGATCGCTGCATGAGCAATTACATGCAAGTGGCCAAAATAAGCTGCATGAGCTGGCAGTCTCCCATTGATTTGAATAGTGTTGCCTCCCACAAATAATTTCTGGGAACCCCTGCTGTGGTTTCTTGCATATAATTGGTGTCAGGCCAATTTGCAAGTGTGAATGTGGACTTCTCTTTGCAGATTATGTATTTGGCACTACTATAAACGCTCAGCAAATAGGAGACCATTTGTGAGATCAGGCCGTACGATGGAGCGGGAGTTTTGACTTCAGATGACCCCTGACTCTCAATCTGAGGGCTTTTGAAAGCCACATACATTACATCCGATTGTACCAACAGCTATGTAGTGTGAAGGCTTTCCTGATTTGGATATAAATTGAATGGGTGGTTTAGACAGGCCCATTTGATTAGCCTTTATTGCTGCTGTTGGGAAATCTGAATATAGATTGGCCACACACATTACATTCAAAATGAATAAATCGAGGCAATGGGATTTTGCTGACCTGTATTTTATTATTTAGCTTCTTGCAAATGCCTAGATAAGAGTGATAATTTTAAATGAAATTACTCGGTGGTGTAATGGTCAGAAATCTGTGAAGCAGTTTAATAAGCCATTTTTTAAAGGGGGCTCTTTATTTTGATTTCTAAAGGGTCTGTAAGACAAACTATTTCAGTTACCGTATTTTATGCTTCAGTTTAAATGAGTACAATTAGTTTTTGTTGTTCTGAGCTTGTTTGAATAACATTGGAGAATATACATTAAAATTTAGAAGATATTCAAAATATTTGATAGTTAGGGTATTTAATGGGTTCCAGCAGGGGGCTGCTGGACCCCATTACAGTCCCCTGTGCTGGGCTACTATGCATTACACTGTAGTACATTCTCTCTCCCTTGTTTTAAGTTGACTAAATTGCTGACTTTTTTTTGGTTAATGATGCATGATAGAATACTGCTGGTCTGTTCATAATGTCGTTTTTGTTTTGTTTTGTTTTTTGTAGTGTTTAACATGCGGGAAGACGTTTAAGAAGCTCTGGTCCTTGCATGAACACAATAAGATTGTACACGGTTATGCAGAGAAGAAGTTCTCCTGTGACATCTGTGAAAAGAAGTTCTACACGATGGCACATGTCCGCAAGCACCTTGTAGGTGAGTATCGCCATGATCATTTACATAACCTGCAGAAGTGCAGAGGCACCAGCAAATGGCTGTATGCCTGGACCTCAGAGTTTGTGTACAAGCAAAAAGCACAGTAATTTCAAGCAGCCAATCAGGTTGCTGTATTCAGCTGATGGCAATAACTAGATCGGATTCTGTTGAGATAATAAACGGTCACAATAAATTTGGGTTTCCCCTACTGACCTCTCCAGTCTTGCCATTCTACAGCGGGGTTGGGGAAATGTTCTATGTGCTGCTCAATTTTCTCATTTTGTTGCATATGGTTTCCAACAATTGTGTTGCAAATTTGCTGCTAATATGTTTCCTGCATTAACCATTGCAACGCGGCAACACTGCGCCATAATCACTTGAATGGCACATGCTTGCAGAGTGGCTCTGGGGTGATCTTATAAAGCAGAAAGGGCCATATGCATCCCATTCGCCCATATATGCCCATCGAGCACAGCCTGTGGTATAGGTTTTACCACACCGTGGAAGTATTTAGCGACATGACCATTGGCAATGTTAAAGGAGAAGTGCAGCCAAAGCTCATTTGGCTGTACTTCTCCTGTACATTACAAAAGTGCAGTTTGTTTTGCACTCCTATGACCCGTTTTCAACAGACAGCAGGCTGAAGCCCACTGTAGGCTGATGTTGTAGCTGGTCCAGGCTCTGGAAAGATTGCGACCATGTGGTCGGGATCCGCCCACATTCCTGGACCGGCGATCCACTGAGGGTGTGTGAGCCAGCCGCTCCCACCCCCTCCATAGCCCAGTGCTCCGGGGGGGGGGGGGGGGTGTCAGAGCAGACGGCGGTGACTGATAGTCACCAGCTCTGCTCAGGGAGCTGTGAGGACCGAGTGATCGGCGGTGTCTTAGAGCAGTTGGGGGGACAGATGCAGCATCAGACCGATTCTGCATCCACCTAGGCATGTATAATCCTAAAAAAAAAGGAAAAATCCCAGACTTCTCTTTGAATTAATGGTTTGGCTGTCGGGGAGGGCGGCAGTTAAAATTTAGCTCTTTCTCTGCAGACTGCTGGATGTGTAGTAGAGGTGATTTGAGTTGCTGTAAAGGGGAAGAAGAAGCTCAGCGATCACAGTCTGTGTCTCATCAACTCCCTTGTGCTACGGTAGTAAAAAAAAAAAAAGGTTAAAAGAAAAAGGCACAAAAAAGTTTTGAAAAGTAGTTTCATTTAAAAATTCAAAACGCTCTAAAATGTGTGCAGCAAATGAAAAAATGGCTACAACAGTGAAAGGTCTACTTCCGTTCTTTCTCCATACTGCAGATTGCATGTTAGGAACTTTATATTGATGTTTTACAATTTTTTTTTTCTGCTTTACAACAGCCCACACGAAGGACATGCCATTCACATGTGAAACGTGCGGAAAGTCTTTTAAACGCAGCATGTCTCTGAAGGTCCATTCTTTGCAGCACTCCGGTGAGAAACCCTTCAAGTGTGAGGTGAGAGTCCAGAATTTAAGCCAGCAATATGTATGACGTTAGCTCAGAGATTTTACATTGAGGTTCAAAAGCAAATTACTATAGGCTTCCCCTGCCGTTAGATCTTTCCCTCATCACTGACTTAAGATGTCTTTTTCTGCGCTGTGTCTCTGAATGGAGGCAGACCATCTTAGTAGAGGCAGGGGGTTTGTTTCCTCATGTAAGACCTTCCTGTCGAATGGTTGGGTAATGATAAAGAATCGGCAAGAGAGATGGACGAAGCATAGATCCAAAGAATGAAGAAACCAAAAGCAGGCAGACCCTTACACTGCAGATACTTGGGTACCACTTTCTCTCCAGCCAGGAGAACAGTAAGCAGCACATTAGTGACCTCACCAAATCTCACTCCAAATCTAGTAAGACTAGCAGGCAGAGGCAGCAGTGCCTTACATGATCTTGCCCTGTGGGAATACAATTATGAGACTACAGAGCAGGAGTGCCTAGGCACAGGAAGTACACTGCTACATTTTATGAGGCTATTGGGACAAATGGTAGACTTTCCAGAACATTGCTGTAAGCAAAATAAACATTTCTAGGTGTTCCCTGGAACAAAGGTAGGCCATGGCCTCTAGATGATCAATGTTAAGTGAGAGGAGATCATATGCTCCCCCATACCTGCAAACTTTAGGGATTTACATCAGTTGAGGTAGAGGGGGGCATGGCAGCCAAATTGCTGGGTAGGTGAGCATTCGTTGATTGCTGCTAAAATGTTTCCATGCATATTCTTAAACTGCAAAAAAAAATCTCAAATCCAACAAATATTGGCTAGAAAAATATACAACCATTGCCATTTTCTTTAATATGTTCAGTGCAAACAAAACAAAAAATATAAGTTTTGTCAGCAGGGTGAAATTTAAATGTTTTTATGACTGACTTCTATACGGCAAACTTCTCTAGTTTGCCAAGCAAATCTATATGCTTTGTCTATTTACAGACCTGAATAGCTCAAGCCCAGATTTCACATACAGCTAAAATGAGACAGGAGTGATCTATCTTTATCTCCCTTCCTCCTTTCTTTATCTCCCTTCCTCCTTTCTTTATCTCCCTTCCTCCTTTCTTTATCTCCCTTCCTCCTTTCTTTATCTCCCTTCCTCCTTTCTTTATCTCCCTTCCTTCTTTCTTTCTTTATCTCCATTCCTTCTTTCTTTCTTTATCTCCATTCCTTCTTTCTTTCTTTCTTTCTTTCTTTCATCTCCCTTCCTTCCTTCTTTCTTTATCTCCCTTCCTTCTTTATTTCTCTCCCTTCCTTCCTTCCTTCCTTCCTTCCTTCCTTCCTTGTTTCTTTCCCTTCCTTCTTTCCTTCTTTCTCTCCCTTCCTTCTTTCTTTCTCTCCCTTCCTTCTTTCTTTCTCTCCCTTTCTTCTTTCTTTCTTTCTCTCCCTTCCTTCCTTCTTTCTTTCTTTATCTCCCTTCCTTCTTTCTTTATTTCTCTCCCTTCCTTCTTTCTTTATCTTCCTTCCTTCTTTCTTTCTCTCCCTTCCTTCCTTCTTTCTTTCTTTATCTCCCTTCCTTCTTTCTTTATTTCTCTCCCTTCCTTCTTTCTTTATCTTCCTTCCTTCTTTCTTTCTCTCCCTTCCTTATTTCTTTCTCTCTCTCCCTTCCTTATTTCTTTCTCTCTCTCCCTTCCTTATTTCTTTCTCTCTCTCCCTTCCTTCTTTCTTTCTTTCTCTCTCTCCCTTCCTTCTTTCTTTCTTTCTTTCTTTCTTTCTTTCTTTCTTTCTTTCTTTCTTTCTTTCTTTCTTTCTTTCTCTCCCTTCCTTCTTTCTTTCTTTCTCTCCCTTCCTTCTTTCTTTCTTTCTTTCTCTCCCTTCCTTCTTTCTTTCTTTCTTTCTCTCCCTTCCTTCTTTCTTTCTTTCTTTCTCTCCCTTCCTTCTTTCTTTCTTTCTTTCTCTCCCTTCCTTCTTTCTTTCTTTCTTTCTCTCCCTTCCTTCTTTCTTTCTTTCTTTCTTTCTTTCTTTCTCTCCCTTCCTTCTTTCTTTCTTTCTTTCTCTCCCTTCCTTCTTTCTTTCTTTCTTTCTTTCTCTCCCTTCCTTCTTTCTCTCTCTCTCTCGCTCTTGGGATCCCATTTTATTGGCACTCCCTGCATAGTTATTTGATTTTTATTTTTTTTCCCTTTTTATATAAAATATTTTACAAATAGATTTTCTTTGACTTGAGTTAAATCTACTCCTGATTCTCCTCCCCCATGCACTCCCTCTAACTAATCAGGGGCATATTAATGAAATAAATTAAACTAAATAGCCTTTTTACTAACAATAATGCCTGGTCACACGACATTGCAGTCCCAAGTTTTCTCATCTTCTGCACGCAGGCGGCAGGGACGCTTTTTGGGTGTCCATGGCACCGTGACACGAACACATCCTATTGGTTGTCCGGTGACGGGGTCCTTCTAGGATCTGAAAGATAGACTGAAAACGCATTTTTTATTAATACAGTCTTGTTACTATTTTGCAGCGTTTCTTTAGCACAGGGGTCTCCAAACTTTCTAAACAAAGGGCCAGTTTACTGTCCTTAAAACTTTAGGGGGGGCCAGACTGTGGCCATGGGAGCAGAAACTGTCCTGACATCAGTGTGAGTAAACAGTGCTCCATCATTGGTATCAATGGGAAGAATAGTGTCCCATCGTTGGTGTCTTTGGGAGGAATAATGTCCCATCACTGGTGTCAGTAAGAAGTATAGTGCCCGCTGTCAGTGGCAGGAACTATGCCCCACTGTTGCTGAAAATTGGGGGGAATAATGCCCCAAAGGGCCCAGATAAAAGCAAGCAATGGGCTGCAGTTTGGAGATCACTGCTTTAGGAGATCATATTGTATTTATTTGCTTCAAATCTTTCCCTTTTTTTTCCCTCCAATTCCTTCCAGAATTGTCATGAGCGGTTTCAGTACAAGTACCAGCTGCGGTCACACATGAGCATACATATCGGTCACAAGCAGTTCATGTGTCAGTGGTGCGGGAAAGATTTTAACATGAAACAGTATTTTGATGAACATATGAAGACCCATACCGGTAAGGAAAGTAAGGAAATTCATTTAATATTGTTTTTCTCCCCCCCTTCCCATGATATCACAACCCCCCCCCACCCCCCCACCCATGCCCTTAATCATTCCTCATGCTGGTGTCGCACCATCTTGTGAGTCCTGACCCATGTGGTTGTCTGTGCCATGTATCTTCGTCATTAAAGCTGAACAAGCTCCGGGCGCACAAATTTTACTTAAAGTGGTTCTAAAGGCTGAATTTTTTTTTTTTTTTTTCAAAGGTTTTTTTTTTCTAGTGATATCAAGAATAATATTATTAAAAAGAAAATTTTTAGAATCCTGCTAAACCAGTGAAATTATAAATGTGAATATATATGAATAACCTCACCTATATGTCAGAAACACACCGACCATGGAGATACCCAAAAACGCTGTGAATCAAAGACAAAGAGGGGAGGCCATATTCTAATTCACTGTTATAAAACACAGTGCCTACACCAAACATATGAAAAACAAATTCTACATACAAAATTGTGTGAATCATTAAACAATAGATGTATGCATTCACACAAAAATATAAATGAAAAGTTATATAAAGTGAAAAGTGTAGGCAAAAATTCCTTACCTTAAAATCCAATAATGAATGAAATCAAATGTATATAACATACACCCGTGAAAAAATAAAAATTATATACTAAAAAGTGAAGTCCATCCATAACTGAAGTGAATCTTCAAATCTTAATGTGAACTTTGTTGAATCCACCACTGCTACACTTAGCCCTTGTACACACGGTCGCACATTCCGACGGAATATGTCCAATCGGACCGCGTTGTCAGATAATCCGACCGTGTGTGGGCTTCATCTGACTTTTTCCGTTGGAATATCTGACCAACAAAGTTTGAGAGCTGGATATAAAAATTTTCCGACAACATGATCCGATAGGACTTTATCTGATCGTATGTAGAGAATTCCGATCGGACAAAGTGCCACGCATGCTCAGATCAGATTCCTAGACCAAAGCTATTGGCTACTAGCCTGAACGTAGTCCCGTCGTAACTAAATCACGTCATCACGTTACGAATGATCGGATTTTACCAACAACTTTGTCCGACCGTGTGTATGCAACACCAGTTTCGGACAAAATCAGACGGAATGTCCGACCGTGTGTACAAGGGCTTAGAGTTACTACTTACCAGAAGCCCATGATCCCCCCGTTAGAGGATCATAGAGAGCCTGTAATGATGATACAATCTCCTGGACACCTGGGGCAGTTCTGCTGGTCTCCCGACCCCTTATAAAGATGGCACACTCTCCACAGTAAACCCAGTACTCTTCAGGTCATCTCATTTGAACAGAGACTCATGGATGTATATACATGGCATAAAAAGATATAAAGGCTCCGAATGGTGTAAAACCTTAAATTTATTGGGGCGAATAAAACAACATATTACACTTGCGAAATTGTTGCAGTAAGAGAGCCTTAAGGGCGGGGTGACGCAATGACATCACCTTGGATTTGTTGTTTGAGTATCCAGGAAGGACGGGTTTGTCCGTGTGTGTGTGTGCGGCCGGCACACCGGACTTAAGGCTCTCTTACTGCAACAATTTTGTAAGTGCAATAGGTTTTACTTGCCCCTATAAATTTAACCAGTTCCCAACCGGCGCACGAAGATGTACGTCGGCAGAATGGTACGGGCAGGCAAACTGGCATACAGGTACGTCCAGTTGAATTTGCCACCCTGCCATCACGTGCGCACCGCCTGGAGGCGCGTGCCGGTCGGGACCCCTGCGATTCCGGTCACAGGTCCCGCGGACTTGATCGCCGCGGGCATACCTGCGATCGTCTCACGGGCAAAGGAGAATGGGGAGATGCCGTTGTAAACAGCATCTCCCCATTCTGCCTAGCAACAAGTGACACTGATCTCTACTTCCTGTGATTGGAGCAGAGATCCGTGTTCACTAACACACAGCCACGCCCCCCAAAGTTAGTAATACGTCCCTAGGACACACTTAACTCCTACACTGCCAACCCCTGGTTAACCCCTTCACTGCCAGTGTCATTTACACAGGAATCAGTGCATTTGTGTAGCACTGATTGCTGTATAAATGACAATGGTCCCAAAAATGTCCGATGTGTCGGCCATAATGTCGCAGTCACAATAAAAATCGCTGATCGCCGCCATTACTAGTAAAAAAAAAAAGTATATTAATAAAAATGCCATAAAACTCCCCTATTTTGTAAACGCTATAAATTTTGCGCAAACCAATCAATAATCGCTTATTGGGATTTTTATTTTTTACTAAAAATATGTATAAGAATACGTATCGGCCTAAACTGAGGAAAAAAAAAATGTTTTTCTTATATATATTTTTGGGGGATATTTATTATGGCAAAAAGTAAAAAATAATGCAGTTTTTTTCAAGATTGTCGCTCTTTTTTTTTTTTTTTTGTTTATAGCCCAAAAAATAAAAACCACAGAGGTGATCAAATACCACCAAAAGAAAGCTCTATTTGTGGGGAAAAAAAGGACATCAATTTTGTTTGGGACCCCAAGTTGCACGACTGCGCAATTGTCAGTTAAAGTGACTCAGTGCCGAATCGCAAAAAGTGCTCTGGTCATTGGCCTGCAAAATGGTCCGGTCTGAAAGTGGTTAAGGTTTTACACTATTTGGAGTCCTTATATCTTTTTATGCCATGTATATACATCCATGAGTCTCGGTTCAAATGAGATGACCTGAAGAGTACTGGGTTTACTTTTTGCGCTGTGGAGAGTGTGCCATCTTTATAAGGCGTTGGGAGTCTAGATCAATTCTCCAAATTACCAGATCCACACAAAAACAATAAAAAAAAATGTGTAAAAGTGAATAAGTATATACAGTGACTACAAGTAGTATTCAACCCCCTGCAGATTTAGCAGGTTTGATAAGATGCAAATAAGTTAGAGCCTTCAAACTTTAAACAAGAGCAGGATTTATTAACAGATGCATAAATCTTACAAACCAAAAAGTTATGTTGCTCAGTTAAATTTTAATAAATTTTAAACATAAAAGTGTGGGTCAATTATTATTCAACCCCTAGGTTTAATATTTTGTGGAATAACCCTTGTTTGCAATTACAGCTAATAATCGTCTTTTATAAGACCTGATCAGGCCGGCACAGGTCTCTGGAGTTATCTTGGCCCATTCCTCCATGCAGATCTTCTCCAAGTTATCTAGGTTCTTTGGGTGTCTCATGTGGACTTTAATCTTGAGCTCCTTCCACAAGTTTTCAATTGGGTTAAGGTCAGGAGACTGACTAGGCCACTGCAACACCTTGATTTTTTCCCTCTTGAACCAGGCCTTGGTTTTCTTGGCTGTGTGCTTTGGGTCGTTGTCTTGTTGGAAGATGAAATGACGACCCATCTTAAGGTCCTTGATGGAGGAGCGAAGGTTCTTGGCCAAAATCTCCAGGTAGGCCGTGCTATCCATCTTCCCATGGATGCGGACCAGATGGCCAGGCCCCTTGGCTGAGAAGCAGCCCCACAGCATGATGCTGACACCACCATGCTTGACTGTAGGGATGGTATTCTTTGGGTCGTATGCAGTGCCATCCAGTCTCCAAACATCACGTGTGTGGTTGGCACCAAAGATCTCGATCTTGGTCTCATCAGACCAGAGAACCTTGAACCAGTCTGTCTCAGAGTCCTCCAAGTGATCATGAGCAAACTGTAGACGAGCCTTGACATGACGCTTTGAAAGTAAAGGTACCTTACGGGCTCGTCTGGAACGGAGACCATTGGGGTGGAGTACGTTACTTATGGTATTGACTGAAACCAATGTCCCCACTGCCATGAGATCTTCCATGAGCTCCTTCCTTGTTGTCCTTGGGTTAGCCTTGACTCTTCGGACAAGCCTGGCCTCGGCACGGGAGGAAACTTTCAAAGACTGTCCAGCCCGTGGAAGGTTAACAGTAGTTCCATAAGCCTTCCACTTCCGGATGATGCTCCCAACAGTGGAGACAGGTAGGCCCAACTCCTTGGAAAGGGTTTTGTACCCCTTGCCAGCCTTGTGACCCTCCACGATCTTGTCTCTGATGGCCTTGGAATGCTCCTTTGTCTTTCCCATGTTGACCATGTATGAGTGCTGTTCACAAGTTTGGGGAGGGTCTTAAATAGTCAGAAAAGGCTGGAAAAACAGATAATTAATCCAAACATGTGAAGCTCATTGTTCTTTGTGCCTGAACTACTTCTTAATACTTTAGGGGAACCAAACAGAATTCTGTTGAATTGAGGGGTTGAATAATAATTGACCCTCTGAATAAACTTTTTACAATTAAAAAAAAAATTAAACAAAGAAATAACATTCTTTTTTGCTGCAGTGCATTTCACACTTCCAGGCTGATCTACAGTCCAAATGTCACAATGCCAAGCTAATTCCGAATGTGTAAACCTGCTAAATCTGCAGGGGGTTGAATACTACTTGTAGGCACTGTATACTGTATATATCATTTCTCCTTAGGTTTCTGAAATACGCATTTCAATTGTATGGTACCCCCCCCACCCCCCCCCCCAGCATTGTGTGTCATGACCATTGTGTCCTCTCCTGTGTAGTTTTTGCTCATAGTAAACCTTTCTCATAGCTTGGGCAAATTACATTTGTTCAGGATTTAATCTCCAAATGCGGAAAGGCTTCTTCACAGTAAGAGCTGTGAAAATGTGGAATAGACTCACTCAAGAGCTGGTTCTGTCCAGCTTAGTAGATTGCTTTTAAAAAAAAAGCCTGTATTCTTTCCTAAATGTACATAATATAACTGGATACTAACATTTATAGGTAAAGTTGATCCGGGGAATATCCGATTGCCTCTCAGGATGGGGGGGGGGAGAAATCGGGGAGGAATTTTTTTTTCCCTGCTGGAACAAATTGGATCATGCTTTGCTGGGGGTTTTTTTTTTTTTTTTTTTTTTTTTTTTTTTGCTGCCTTCCTTTGGATCAACTATAGGACTGTGTATATGGGATTTTGTATGACTTTTTTTTTCTTTTTTATTGGTTGAACTAAATGGACTTGTCTGTTTATTTTTTTTTTTCAACCAGACTTAACTATGTAACTAATGTGTTTTTTTTTTATTTTAATTTTGTTTTCTGCAAGAGCGTATTCACATCTCTGCTTTTAAATGTGTTGCTGTACATTTAGCATGCATTTTTTTTATTTTTTGTTTTTATGCTGCATACAATAAATGCAACTCGATGGAATTTTTATGTGTTTTTTTTTTTTCTTTTCTTCCCTTTAACGTAATACTGTATAATGAATGTGAACTACACTTAAGGCCCCTTGCACTCAGGGCTGTCCAGCTGCAGTGCTTCCATTTTTTTAAGAAGCTTTAATGCACACAGGAACCCCCTGCTACAAGTGTAGCATCCAAGCCCCACTGCACACAGCCTGTCAAAGTCTATGGAAGGCTGCAGGAAAAGCGAAAATCCTGGACGGCCGCACACTGCTGAAGGCATCTTTATTGAAAAATATATAAAAAAAAATAAAAATTAAAGTCCAATGCAGTCATATGTACAAAAGAAACATGGAAAAACAGCTAACGTGTTTCACACCATGTGGTGGTGCTTCATCATAGCTACTATGGAAGGCTGTGGCTGGAACGCTGTACAGAATGGTACGGGGTTTTAGGGTTCTGTTCCAGGTCACGTGACTTTCATTCGAGAACCTCATCGTCCTCCACTGTAGCTGCCGCCTGTCGTAGTTTTTATTTGGCTAGTATAATCTGCAGATCACATCAGGGCAATATAAAGAGCCTCGGAAAGGAGTCAAAGAAAGAAATGCTGGAGATAGAACCCCAGACAGTGCAGCCCAGGATGCATTCAGGCTCACATAGGGATAAACCCCCCCCCCCCCCCAAAAAAAACACAGAGAATGTATCGACAGCATCCCTTCTCAACAGCAGCTGTATATGCCTCACAGCTCCTGAAGAAGCAACATATCGAAACATGTGGTGCCAAACCGGCATTTATACAGCTACATATAGCCTATTTGCATATTGTTCCTTACCATGTAGTGATAATTTTATGTTTTTTCTTTCTTTTTAAGAGTTAACGTTGTTCAATCTTTTTAACATTTTGGATATAAATAAAAAATCTTTTATTAAAAATATCTTTTGGCTATGCCTGTGGCAGCGATAAAACTCCCCCTTTTCCAGCTCTTCCCTAAAATAAGAGGAAACCCTTGTGTTGGCTCCATGTTGCAGCTCGGAGCATACACAGGGCTGAGAACGCTCCATCCTCCCCATGTTGCATAGTAGGTGAGGTTGAAAAAAAGACACAAGTCAATCAAGTCCAACCTATGTGTGTGATTATGTCAGTATTACATTGTATATCCCTGTATGTTGCGGTCGTTCAGGTGCTTATCTAATAGTTTCTTGAAACTATCGATACCCCTCGCTGAGACCACCGTTTGTCCTTGCCACTCTTACAGTAAAGAACCCTCTACGTAGTTTAAGGTTAAACCTCTTTTCTTCTAATTTTAATGAGTGGCCAAGAGTCTAGTTAATCTCCCTTCTGCAAAAAAGTTTTCTCCCTATTGTGGGGTCACCAGTACGGTATTTGTATATTGAAATCATATCTCCTCTCAAGCGTCTCTTCTCCAGAGAGAATAAGTTCAGAGCTCGCAACCTTTCCTCATAACTAATATCCTCCAGACCCTTTATTAGCTTTGTTGCCCTTCTTTGTACTCGCTCCATTTCCAGTACATCCTTCCTGAGGACTGGTGCCCAGAACTGGACAGCATATTACAGGTGCGGCCGGACCAGAGTCTTGTAGAGCGGGAGAATTATCGTTTTATCTCTGGAGTTGATCCACTTTTTAATGTCAATATTCTGTTTGCTTTGTTAGCAGCAGCTTGGCATTGCCTGGCACTGCTGAGCCTATCATCTACTAGGACCCTCAGGTCCTTTTCCATCCTAGATCCCCCCCAGAGGTTCTCCCCCCAGTGTATAGATTGCATTCATATTTTTGCAACCCAAATGCATTATTTTACATTTTTCTACATTGAACCTCATTTGCCATGTAGTTGCCCTCACCATTCATTTGTTCAGATCTTCTTGCAAGGTTTCCACATCCTGCGGAGAAGTTATTGCCCTGCTTAGCTTAGTATAATCCGCAAATACAGAGATTGAACTGTTTACCCCATCCTCCAGGTCATTTATGAACAGGATTGGTCCCAGCACAGAACAATGGGGGACCCCACTACCCACCCCTGACCATTCCGAGTACTCCCCATTTATCACCACCCTCTGATCTCGCCTTTGTAGCCAGTTTTCAATTCATGTACTCACCCTATGGTCCATGCCAACGGACCTTATTTTGTACAGTAAACGTTTATAGGGAACTGTGTCAAATACTTTTGCAAAATCCAGATACACCACGTCTATGGGCCTTCCTTTATCCAGATACACCACATCTACGGGCCTTCCTTTATCCAGATACACCACATCTACGGACCTTCCTTTATCTAGATACACCACGTCTACGGGCCTTCCTTTATCTAGATGGCAACTCACCTCCTCATAGAAGGTTAATAGATTGCTTTGGCAAGAATTATTCTTCATGAATCCATGCTGATTACTGCCAATGATACCGTTTTCTCATTACTGAAATCTTGTATATAGTGCCTTATCATCTCCTCCAAGAGTTTACATACTATTGAGGTTAGGCTAACTGGTCTGTTATTCCCAGGGATTTTTTTGGGGCCCTTTTTTCATGTGACAGTATTAAGTGGCCAATCGCCAAGCACCAGCTCTGTCATGTGACAAAGTAAAGGAAGTTGCATGCTTGCCCATAACAGAAGGTACTCAGAGGTTGAACTGAATGGCGGGGGAACAAGGAGAAGGTGTGTATAAGCTGCTGCATGGGTGGTATTGTTTTGTAACTTTTACCTTTGTCCTGTATAAGTAAAGTACATGTTTATTTTAAAGTATGTCTGGAGATTTTATTTCGTATTTGTTGTTTTTTTGCTTGTTTTCTCCCTGTCTTGACTTGTTTTTATACTGCTGTAGGTGTTGACTCCAGTCCTCTTTTTTTTTTTCTTATGTTGCAGGAGAGAAACCTTTCATCTGTGAAATCTGCGGCAAGAGCTTCACCAGCCGGCCCAACATGAAGCGCCACCGCCGCACCCACACGGGCGAGAAACCTTACCCCTGCAGCGTGTGCGGCCAGCGCTTCCGGTTCTCCAACATGCTGAAGGCTCACAGGGAAAAGTGCTTCCAAGGCGGCAACCCCCCGACCCCCGGCAGCCCCGGAACAGTGGCAAGCCTCTCCGCCTCCTCGCAGAGCGGCAACTCGCCGGTCCAGTCTAGCCCGGGGCTCTCGCCGACCTTGCCGCAACACCCCCTCTCTCTGCCCCTCCTCCATTCACTTCCCAGCATGCCTCCCCCGTCACATCACCTTCCGCCCCCACCTCCGCTCTTCCCCGCCGGCCGCATAAACAACAACTAGACCAACCCAGGAAATTACCATTCTGTAGTTCTCCTCAAGGGAAGACTGGCACTGCGGACATCTTTTTTTAAAAAATTTTTTTTTTTGTCTTGGCGTCCCTCTTCTGTCACGAGGGGATGTGACGGAGAGAGGGAAGCCACCATGTGACACTCTTTAGCGCTCATGTTTGCACACGGCGTTCCCTCCGGTTTGAAAATGGGCGTGGGCCGAGGCCTGCAAGCCTGTCCTGTTGCTACTGTGCTTTTTTTATTTGTTTTTAGTACATATTTTAATATGGTCGATCCTTTTTTGTTTATCATCGTCTCTTGTTTTTGTCCTTCATGTTAAACCTGCCCATAAGTATTCTACGGGAAAGGTCGGGAGAGACGGAACCAGAAGCTGGTTTGGGTTCTTTTTTTTTTTTCTTTGTCTTCTTCTGTCCACCTGGAGCCGCCACGCAAATGCAGGGGGGAAAAAAGGTCAGCTGTCCCTGTTTTTATGGAAGACACGAGGAATCCTTGCAGGCGGCGGATGCCCGCGCTCAAAGGAGTTGGAAGGTGTCCTGCCGACAGTTGCTAAGCAACCGTGGCTAATCTGTGCGCTGTGACCGAATCGCCTTTCCAGCACAGAGGAATGTGGAGACCAGGAATCCAGACCATCTCTTTCCTTCACGCTATGCGTTGGTTTATTAAACAGATCTTTGCACCCCAGCTATTGCTTCGTGGAAGTAACATCCCTCCCTTCCCTCCTAGACGTTCTGTCCTCAACATTTCACCTTGGCTGCAATACAAGGAGTTGTATCCCATTACCAGTCAACGCTAACCAAGATTGTTTAACAGTTCTTTTTGTTTTTACCATTTTGTGTTTTTGTTTGTTTTGTTTTTAATCTGTGTTGTGTTGTTTTATGCTTTTTTTTCATATTTTTTTGTTCTTTTCTGTCTTGGCTCTGGTGCACCTATCTTGGAATTGCAGGAAAAATTATTGGAATAGAGCAGGGTGATGCATTGTTTTCAAGAACTATTCACAAGTGGGGTCATGCAAAAATCAAAATATTCTGCAATTATATATAAAAAAAAAAAAACTAGGTGCAAACCTGGTCACTAACATTTCATATAAGCTTGACATCTCAAGTATCTCAATATTTGGTGCTTTCATTTAAAGCAGTATTAAACCCAAAATCTGACTTTTTATTATATTGCAGCTTAGCAATTCTTAGATGCGATGGCTGCATTTGTTTTCGTTTTCTTTTCTTTTCTTTCTTTTTTTTATTTAGGCTTTCTTCTATTTTCAGCTAGTGATCCAGCCAGTAGGTCTGTTTTTTAACAGAACAAGATGCCTTTCAAAATGTATCAGTTTTACAGGGATGAGACAAATCATTTTACAGGGTTGTTTTCTTTTATTTATTCATGTGAAACTTTTATCCCAAAAGAAAAAAAAACTGCTGTAACTGATTATAACGTGTGAGATGTAGTACATCTAACACTCCCCTCCCCCCCCCCCCCCCCCCAGATTAACAATGCTGCCGTCTGCTGTCTTCCTTCATCCAGATTGGAGGCACTCTAATGCAGGATCTAAACAAAAAAGTCAGTGCTACTACCCATACATCACATAGAAAGCAGAACTTCCAGGTGCTCGATCCACAGTTGTTGAGTGAGTAGAGAAATGAAGAAAAGATGAGCCGGACTCCGATGATTGCTCTTTAAAAATGTTGTATTTATTAACAAGCCAGAGTGACCAAATGCAAATACGAAAAGTTGATGCGTTTCAGCCTATAAGGCCTTAGTCATATATGACTAAGGCCTTATAGGCTGAAACGCGTCAACCTTTCGTTTTTGCGTTTGGTCACTGGGGCTTGTTAATAAATACAACATTTTTTTAAGAGCAATTACCGGAGTGCGGATCATCTTTTCTTCATTACTCTAATGAAGGAAATGTGTTGCTGGCCAGATCACTAGGAGGGGGAAAAGCCAAAAAAACAAACAAAACCAATGCAGGCGCCACATCTAATGTTTGCTAAGCTGCAATATATTATGTTTTGGGTTTAATAGCGCTTTAAAATGCCTGTTGATCCTGCCATGCATGGAGAGGTCCCTGTTCAGACACTTCTTATAGAGCAGATCGCGCTAACCCCCCCCCCCCCCCATTGGTTCTCCTGTGTTGTCACATGGGCTTCCAATAGAGGCTGCAAGCATACGCGCCACTGCACATTAGGCAGGCATGTTCTGCTGTTACTGCCAGGAAATGCCATGTAGCCATTGTGGCTGTAAAGTAAAATACAGGAAATCAGCAGCCCTTTCCTACAACAAAGGATGAAAAGATAAATGTAAATTATTAAATAAAAAAATGTAATATATAGTGCACAGTACTTTGACAAACTGACACTCATTTAGGGTTTACATCTGCTTTAACTCATGGTAGCTGTGCAATTGCACTTAAAAGAAGCATTTTTATATTTGCCCAGCGTATTTATCTAGGTAGTCGATCTGGTGCCTCACTCACATTTGCGCACTACAATGTACACTCATGTGATTTCTGCGTTTTGCCTACATGGGGATGCACAGGCATCCCATGCATCTCTATGCTGGCAGTGTCCCGTTCCTGTCAAATGGGATGCAGCTTCTGCACGAACCCCCGAACACTGACAAGTGTGCTGCGTTCGGGGGCAGTGCTGTCAAATTGGCAGCAGTGGTTGTGTCCATGCAGTCGCTGTGTTCTCAATTGATGTGAATAGGACTGGGTCTGCATCCCTTCAGAAGTGATTAACCCTTTGGGGAGTATGAAGGAAAATATCCCTGTGGCCGCATATCTGCAACAAGTCCCATCAATCAATTTTATATGGCAACCTCAGCCTGGGCTCCAACCAGGCCGCTCTCCCAACGTGTTTCGCGCCGCTCCTCCGAGCTTAATCATGGGGGGTATCTCACCAAAAATTATTTTGTACAGGCAATCCCTACTTTTAGGTACACAATGGGACCAGAGCATGTATGTAAAACAAAAATGTACTTAAAGTGAAGCAATACCTTTTTTCACTTTTAGGGGGTCAGGGGCTGTAGAGGGATCAGGGCTTATAATGGAGGGCCATGGGCTGTAGTTGGGGGGGGGGGGGGGGGTCAGGGAGTGAAGTTTATAGTACTGTACAGTAATCCACTTACGTTTAGGCAGCAACTCTGGGCTGGCTGGTGGGCAACTCCGGGCTGGCTGGCGGGCACTTCTGGGCTGGCTGGTGGGCAACTCCTGACTGGCGGGCACCTCTGGGCTGGGTGGCAGGAAACTCTGGGCTGGCTGGCAGGCATGGCTAGTGGGTAACACTGGGACAATACTTGCGGCCTCTTCACTGGCGACAACTCCATGCGGCAGCTCCGCCTCTTCTAGGCCATACCGTAGCTGTGCGGCACAAGAATGCCTGTACTTTCTAGGTACTATACGTACGCTCGTGGGTATGTCCATACTCGCTAGTGTACGTAAAGTGAGTGTACTTAGTGAGGTATGCCTGTATGTTGCAGGGGATGCCCAAAATCTGACTTGTATCTTACAGTGCAGACTTGTGGGAAAATCAGTGAGCCAATCACACAAGCAGGAGCTTATATTACTGGGGCTGTTGCCTACACCGGTGGCGTACAGAATGCCTACAGGTTGCCATATGGCATTCAATTTTACAGAAAATTAGATTGAAAAGGAAAGTTAATGTTTAACAACATTTAATTACAATATGGTTTATGTAGCAATTGTATACGCTACATTATTATTATCTCCAGCCAGCTTAAATTGGCTTTGGGAAGGGGTTTGGCATTGCATGAGCAATGCATTCCCTCATTTGCACGGTCCACACAAGTTTTTATACTCCACCCTGAACTGGTGATGGCTTACAGTAGAAATAAAGGAAAACTTTATTTTTTATTTATTTTTTGGCAAAATTAAGGGAGGGTTATAACTAGGGATGCACCGATACCGGTTACAAAACATTTGTGCAAATGCTCCCAATACCGAAACCGATACTTTGTGGTGCGATTTAGCTTTTGGGCGGTCTGAGAACCTTACCCAATCCCTCCCAACCCCTCCCCCCCACCCCAAAGCGTACATCACTTCCGCCCTATACCTATGGGGTCCCAGAACTTCTCAGGCGGCCTTGATTTGCTACCATCGGCGCGCCGGGACGCCTATGTAGATTACAATAATACCTCGGATTGCGAGTAACGCGGTTAACGAGCATTTCGCAATATGATTATTTTTTTAAATCCTGTCTCAGTTTGCAAAAGTCTTGCGAAACAAGCAGGATTCAAGCCTCTGGGGTGTGCAGTTACCGCATTTGGCTAGAGGTGCGGGGGGCACCGGCGATACTCTGAGCCACTCGGAAACACTCAGAGTGTCTCCGGCGCCCCCCCCACGTCTGGCCACGTGCGGTCCTGCATACAATAGAAGTCACTGTGGAACACATTATCTGAGTTTGCATTGACTCCTATGGGGAAACTCGCTTTGCTATATGAGTGCTTTGGATTACAAGCATTCTTCTGGAACGAATTATGCTCGTAAGCCAAGGTACTACTGTATTTTGCATGTCATCAGATATACTGAGTGCTAACTTTTTTTTTTACTTCCCACACACACTCTCTCTCGCTCTCTCTCTCAGTGGGGAAATCACTTGTGACTCGGACAGGAATCGCACTGCATTCCTGTCCAAATCGTTTGTTTATTTTTTCTGTATTCATGCAAATTGCACCGAAAAATATCGGTACTCGGTATTGGCGAGTACTTGACCAAAAGTATCGCTACTTGTATTCCCCAAAAAAAAAAAAAAAAAAGGTAACCCTAGTTATAATAACCCCTGTCATGTTTTTTTTGCCATCATCCGTGTCCCATTTGGGGAAATTTCTCTTCACTTCCTGTCCTACAGCCAAAACGGGAAGTGAGAGGAAATCCCTTCCTAGGGTGATGATCTCTGTTTGGCACTAGTGACCCCACTGGAAGATTTACCCTCTATTGCTGTTCTGGGGACAACCTAAAACTTGGGAATTTCTTTCATGTTCATTGGTAACGGTAAATAGGACAAGTAAATGGGGGGGGGGGGGGGGTACACACTGTAATAAAGAACTAACAGGGGTTCGAATTCCTCTCCACTCTACCCAGTACTAAAAAAAAATGCCTTTGATTTATAGTTTAAAGGACCTCCTGTCGCTGGCAGCGAACACAGGACACTTGGGCACCTTGAAGCCAGCTTGTAAAATTAGTGGGACGCATCCTAACATTTCTCCTGCACAGTCTACAGATTAAGAGAAGTTTTCAGACTCTGTTATGTTTTCAAATGTTTTGCAGCCCATAAGCTGGCAATACTGCCGGTGTTACCAGAGCACAAAGCCCATTGGGCCCTTTTACACACATAAGGCATGTTTTATTACCTTGGCTTGCAAACTTTCGTCTAAAGAACAAGCATTTAGCATCTGACAAGCTTTGAGCACAGTTGCTGAACTAGAATAGTTTTTGTTCAATTAGCTTTTTTTTTTTTTACATTTTTCTATGACCATTTAAGTGTATAAATTAATCTTTTTGTGTAATTTTATTTTTTTATATAAAAATCCACTTTTTTTTTTTTTTTTTTCTTGTGCTCACTTGCTGCCTGCTTCTGTCTAATTGAAATATCACATAGTTTGCATCTGCTAGCAGAGAGGTGGAGGCTGTGTGTGTCTCCTCTGAATCATGCGGCTCTGTGTGTATAGCCTGATATCTGGCTGCTAAAGTGGAACTAAACTGAGCACCACAAACCGAAAACACTATTTAAATTTTTTTTATATTAATAACAAAATCCCCCCCACCCATCCATGTCTCCGTGCTTTGAAAAACACCCCCACCCCTTAGACGGGGCCATCCTTAATAAGGGGCAGATGATTCATGGAGCATTTACTTCCTGGAATCCATTTGCCCTTAGCTCAGACATGCAGGCAGGAGGGTGAGCATTTACTTCCTGGAATCCATTTGCCCTTAGCTCAGACATGCAGGCAGGAGGGTGTGCTTAGCGGAGAAAGCCCCTCCTTCCATCAAAAAAAGAAAAAACGTCCAGGAAGACTCCTTGGGATATTTGACATCATTTTGGCCAGGGATGCACCTATATATCGGCTGCCCAAAATGGGGTGATCTGTGTTTTGCTGATAGGAAAAATAAAAAAGGTGCCGATTAATGGTTTGCTGCATCCTATTGACTTCAGTACAAAAACATCCCCTGTTGACTTCAATGCAAAATGGTATCCCTTGTTGACTTCAATGCAGAAGGGCCCCCTTGTTGGTTTCAATGCAGAAGGGCCCCCTTGTTGGTTTCAATGCAGAAGGGCCCCCTTGTTGGTTTCAATGCAGAAGGGCCCTCTTGTTGGTTTCAATGCAAAAGGGCCCCCTTTGTTGGTTTCAATGCAGAAGGGCCCCCTTGTTGACTTCAATGCAGAAGGGCCCCCTTGTTGACTTCAATGCAGAAGGGCCCCCTTGTTGACTTCAATGCAGAAGGGCCCCCTTGTTGACTTCAATGCAGAAGGGCCCCCTTGTTGGTTTCAATGCAAAAGGGCCCCCTTGTTGGTTTCAATGCAAAAGGGCCCCCCTTGTTGACTTCAATGCAGAAGGGCCCCCTTGTTGACTTCAATGCAGAAGGGCCCCCTTGTTGACTTCAATGCAGAAGGGCCCCCTTGTTGACTTCAATGCAGAAGGGCCCCCTTGTTGACTTCAATGCAGAAGGGTCCCCTGTTGACTTCAATTCAAAAACGCCCCCTGTTGATTTCAGTGCAAAAAGCCCTCCCCCCCCCATTGACTTCAATGCAAAAACGCCAGCCATATTGACATTTGATAAAACTGTCCATTTCAGTTTGTTTTCCCATCCTGAATTTCCGGTTTTGTTTCAGAATTTTCCTTTTCGGTGCACCGCTAATTTTTGCCCCTGGCCAGAAACCATGAAGCTGATTACTAGGAGAATTTAGTTCCGCATTAAGACATTTCACACACTATCACAGCAAAGCAGTGAGTCAAAGTCAACTTGGGTCTTGAGAAGACCATGCAATAAATATTAACGGTATGCTAAATTTGATAACCAAAAAAATAATATATATATTAAAAAAAGAAATAACATTTTAACTGGGCATAAACATTTTTTGCAGAATGCTATATTTGCCATTTAAAGCACCCCCCACAGCTCCAGTCTGTGGAGTGATGGCTCTAGCTTTTAGCAGACAAGTAAAAGCTGTATTCCTCATTTTCAAGCTGGAGCTGAAGGATGCTTTTGAGGTCTTCAAGAAAGTTGCTAAAAGCTTGTTAAATGCTTTGCACATGCTTGGTGAAGCTAATACTCTTTAGATAAGCGTTTATAATCTAAAGGTAAAGCCGACTCCAGCCAAAACTTTTTTTTTTTTTTGAATAGAGCAAGGAAGAGTTCAAGTTTCTACCAGGTTTATGCCATTTTGAGTTCCTATCAGGACCAGACGTGGTGGGAAATACACAGACAAGAACTAATATGTGTATATCGGGGGAAGGCTTAGACCATCCAGACCTTGGGCAGCATTTTATTGCTGTCCTGTGTCTTTTGGTCTTGGTGACATTCTTATAAGGGTGTCACAAGGACGGAGACATGAGAGAAAATCTCCCCATTGGGTTCCCAAGTCAAGAAAAATGGAACAGGAGCACCAGACCAATGAGACTCCAAATTTCTTTAATAGTTGAAAGTCCACTCACATAAAAAAAAGTCTTAAGTTTGGGGGGCAACTCAACCCTCCCCCCCCCCCCCCCTACATCAGGGCTACAATAGATTTTTTTTTTAAGTGCATGTCTATTGTATCCCTGATGGAGGATTTTTTTGGCCCCAAGTATATCCAATAAAGAAATTGAAAAAAATAATTTTTGTTTATAAATTTAGGCCAATATGTATTCTGCTACATATTTTTGGATCAGCGACTTATAGTGGGACTGCGATATTGCAGCGGACAATTAGACACTTACTGACACTTTGTGGGAACCAGTGACACCAATACAGTGATCAGTGCTAAAAATAAAATAGGAACACACTAGGTTGCAGGAATGCCGAATCCACCCCTTCCCCCTCAGAATGGAACTCTGCATTGTTTGCATAGGCAGAGCTCTGTTCTGAGTCTCTACCCGACATCGAGTGCCCAACACCCACCTTCTGCTGTGAATAATCGCAGCAGAAGTGGTGTGTGCACCCCCTGCAGGCTGAAGTGCGGGATTACGTATATATACATGATTGGCGCACAGCTGCTGCCCTGTAGTAGTAAAACTGCTATGGTCAGCAAGTGGTTAATAAGTACAATCGCCTAATACAGCAATCCTCCATCAAACAGATATATTTTATGTGCATATCTATTGTAGCTTGGATGCAGGAGGATTGTTTTTGGCCCCAAAATAACATTGGCTGTTTTGGGTGAACGTACTTTGATGAAAGAGCCCCAACTGCTTTAATAAGTATAAAGTATGACCACCCAAAATGGCCAACGAATCGTGGGCCCTGATGGAGGATTGTTTTGACCCGCAAAAATGCATTGGCTGTTTTAGGTGATTAAACATTGAACTATTAAAGCACCTTTGGACTCTTGGTCTTTTGCTCCAACACCTTTTTTGAAGGCCAACGCAATCCTCCATCAAGGCTACAATAGATATAGACTGGTTGGTGAGTTGAGCTATGGAATTGTCTTTGTTTTATATGTATATGCCCTACATGGGCTCCTCACTGTGAAGGCCAGTTATAGGTGTGGGCAATGGGCAGATATAACTGTTGTAGACCCAATGAAGGAGGGGTCGAGTTGGCCCCCGAAACATGTTGGCTGTTTTATGTGATCACACTTTAAACTGTTAAAGCTACTTGGACTCCATCAATGGGTCTGGTTCTTCTGTTCAACTGTGAGTCACATTCTGGGTTCTGTTGGACGGGAGTCCTGTTTTATGTGAGCCGCCTCACCAAAGCCAATAAGCTCTTTAAATGAATGTTTGCCTTAATTTTTTTGAACTCATAAGTATTAGAGTCCCAATGCCTCATAGAGATCTCAGACATTTTAACTCTTCTCTACTCTATCCAAACCCCATGGTGGAAAAACATGGCTGGAGATGAGCTTTAAACATTGCCTGTGTGTTAGAGCCTTCATGTATCTGGTACACACTAGACACTAGTAAAAAGTAAAAAAAAATGTTTGTTTTTATTGGTGTTATGTTTTTTTTTTTTTTTTACTGTCTTTTATACTCTTAACATCTATGTGGTCCTCCTGTTGTTGTTGTCTTGATGTGGCACGTACACTTTAACAATATTTTTATGTTCCAAAGCTTGTTTAGTGCAATGGATACCCCTTGTTTTTGCCATCCTTATAATCCTCTGTGGATGGTGCAGAAAAAGGAGAGGGCGGCTGGTCACCACCCCCTCCCTCGCAAAATTCTAGATGAACATCAATATGAAACCAATCTTTAGTTATTGAGTAAAGTTACATTTATTAGCAAACATGTCCTACATTCAGTGTTCAAGTCCTGACCGTCTGCAAATGAAGAATTCTTCAAATGTTACTGTATTCTGATATGTAAGACCTTGTACACACGGTCGGAGATTCCGTCGGAATGTGTCCTATTGGACCGTTTTGTCGGATATTCTGATGTGGTCTGCATCGGACTGTTTGTCTGTCGGAGTAGGCTATCCGACGGACCAAGTTTTCCAACTTGCCGGTAAAATTTTCAGACAAAATGCTCCGATCGGACATACTCCGATCATGTGTAGCCTACTCCGACAGACAAAGTGCCACACATGCTCAGATCAAATTCCTAGACCAAAGCTATTGGCTACTAGCCTGAACGTAGTCCCGTCGTAACAAAATAACGTCATCACGTTATGTACAATCGGATTTTCCGACAACTTAGTCCAGCCGTGTGTATGCAACATCACTTCCGGAATTAATCCGTCGGAATTACTCAGACGGATTTGGTTGTCGGAATCTCTGACCGTGTGTACAAGGGCTAAGACCTTGAAGTCTATGCTCTAGGAGTTTGTGGTGTGGCCTAAACCTACTACGAAGTCCTTCGTCACCTTGTCTATGGTTGATCATGGGCTGCAAAGACTGCTGAAGTCAAATACTTGAAAGATTAGGTGGAAGACCTAGTTGCAGTTTTGCAGAAATGTTAATTTTAATAAGCTGACCAAAAGATGAATCAAAGATATTGATGGGTAACTTTTATACATGTGCAAAATTATTTAATATGACTGATTTTTTTTTTTTTTGTTCTTTAGAAGCGCCCACAAAATCTTTTCCAGTTCCATAGATGGTGGTCAGTGAAGCTGGCCCTAGGCATGCAATCTCTGCTCATAATGTGGGGACATGGCGAATCAATCTTTTCAACTTGTATGCAGTCAGGCAGACCCTTGAACAACATTGTTTTTTTTTGGTCGATGTAAAGGTTGTATAGTAGGGTGGTAACCTGCATGGTCCGTTTTTACAGTTCAGTTGTAGGTGGGATCTGGTGGACTGAGCAAGTTGGTGGCTTGTTATGATGTTGGATGATTGTGAGATTTCTCTGCCACAATACCCAGCCTCTGTCTCCACACTTGTTTTACTTCTTGGTGTTCACATTTTAGGATGATCAATCTCTCACTCATTGTATCTTTATTATTCTAAAGTCACCATAGGAGAAAGAAGGCAAGAAATTGCTGTGGGCCTGGAAGCCAACAGTTTGGGCAGAAGAAAGCCAGGGGAGATCTCAACAGGCACACAAATAAAAATAAAAAAAAGTGACGAATTTTAACCATTCCTCTCTTGCCAATAAAAAAAATCTTTATCCTCTCCTGACTCAGTCACACCCCAGGAAAACAAAATATTTTTCCAGCAGAAATACAGAGAGTAGTAAAAACCGAGCTTTCTAACCCTTTTCTAACTATCCAAAACTGAATAATTTAACCTTGGAAAAAAAAAAAGGGTTCCATTTAATTATTTTGCCTGGTTCAGGCATGGCTGTTAAAGTAGAACTATAGGCAAAATGTTTTTTTTGTTTTGTTTTTTTCATTTTGGATAGACTAAGGTAGGATTATAACCCCTGTAAGGTTTATTTTTGCAATATTTGTTACATTGGGGAGATTGGGAAGTGAGAGGAAATCCCTGGAAATTAAAGTAATTCCTTGGGGGACCCCCAGGTCAGCAGAACTAGTGTCCCCATTGGAAGATTTCCCCTCCTATTACTGTTCTGGGGACAACCCAAAATGTGGGATTTTTTTTTACTTTCATAATTCGATCATGGTAAACAGTACAGAAAGTGTTCTAATCCCTCTCCACTCTAGCCAAAAAGAAAACTTTAATATTCTATACAGTTCATCAGATAAATACCAGTGATGTCCTAGATGATAAAAAAAAAAAAAAAAAACCTGATCCAAATGAGATATTTCCCTCAATACCAGATGCACCTGCTCATTTTTATGAATGAATACAAGGCTTATTCCGATTGGAGAGACGAGCACATTTCCACCTCAGTCAATCACAGGAAGCCTTGCATTCATTCATAATAATACAAAGCGTCCTCTGAATGGCTGAGCGGTGCTCAGCCCGACTTGATTTTGTTCTGGGGACAAGAAGACCCTGTACCACATTTGGAACAACGCTGTATATTGCATGTAGCTAAATCTGAATACAGTTTATACAGCGTCAACAGCAGGAGCGTGTGTAAGTGATAGAAATAGTTTGTATGGTCCAAACTAATTATTTAAAGTAGGGTTGCAGCGATACCATTTTTATTTTTCACTGGCGAGATTACGAGTACCGATCCCAACCGGAGCATTAGTACGAGTGCTTGGTATTGGTGCAACCCTAATTTAAAGCTAAATCAGACCTGGAGTTCAGCTTTAAGGCCTAGTTGAACTCTCTGTATTCAATACTGTGATTCAGCCAGACTGCATTTATCATTTGCATATCATATACACACACATACATATGTGTATATATCTACGGGTGTGAGAGATATATAGATAGAGATTTTATATTGTATATATATATATATATATAAAAAATCTTTCACCACTTGCTTGCTTTTCCAGATCTCGCCTGCTGCAGCAATTTCTCAGGGACGGGTTCCCCAATTTATTGCTGCTTTTTGCTAAAAGCGGACAAACCTCTTTAAGCCTAATGTAGCAAAAATAAATACATAAATAAAACAGGCATTTAAAACCTGTAATTGCATGTCTCCAGCAAAATAAACTTGTGTTCATTTATTGACCTTGATTTAAAAAAAATCCTTGTATGGTGATTGCTTGTATCTATTGCACTATTATATTTGATTGGCCCCTCTAGTTTGAAGGTTGGCCATATAACCCAAACCACCCAGCCACCCTTTCCCCATTGTAGGAATTCTTCACCTTGAATCGCTGATAAACTCTAAGAGGAAATGCTGGTCTTTCCTGTGTAAATATTGTATGTTCACTGTGAGTGTGTCGAGTGGTACCACAACCTTGGTAGGTAGGTGGCACCTTTTTTTTTCGTTTTTATTTTGCTTTGTCCAGACAACAAAAGTGAATTGTCAGCAGTGCGGTCAGTGAGTTTGCTCATCTGTTATTCATCGAAAGTTCTCAAAATGGAAAACAAAAATCTGCAGTGGATGTTCATGGACTGGCTAGGCCGGAGCCCTGGAGGAACTGGAAGGGTAGTTGTGAATAGTGTACTAGACCAACTTCAGAGGTTGCCAATTCCTATCAGCTTAACTGTCCTTGGACATTGGAAGAGACCTACAAAGCCGCTTCTGTCAATGGATGGTTCGGAGTGTTTTCAGAGCCCACATGCAATCTTTCCGAAGCTGGTTCCAGGACACTTGGCATAACTGAATGCAAAGCATTCTGGGAGGGAGTTTGAACCTGGCTTCCTCTCGTTCTTTTGTAGATAATGAACTATCGGCAACACTAGATCTTGTTGAATAAGACTTTTTTTTTTGTCAACATCTCCCTACTGTATGAAACTTTCTTTTCCAAGCTATATCGTACGCCTACATTTTTACAGCTTCTCACTGTATTATCGGAACATTGCAGTTTCCATGTCTTATAGTGCTTTCAAGTGGAAAGACAAAATTAATTAGAAAATGGTAGGAGATGGCTGTTTAGTAGTAGAAGTTTGTTAGTGAGCTAATCTTTGTCCAGAGCACAATTTAGACAAAAAGAGACGTGTGTGAGGTTTCCAGACTCTACCACTTGCCTATTGCCAATCTCGCAAAAGACAAAACTGTTCTCTCCTTTTTAAATAGCTATAAATAAAAATCTTTGACAAAATAATAATAAAAAAAAACATACATTTGAAAACATGTGGCGAGCTGTTTTTATTTGCATTGGTGTAATTGTAAATTTCGAATGTCATCTTAAAATATTTTCAGCTGTGCACTGAGGCTTATTAAAAAATAAGAGCAACCCTTCTCTTATGTTCACTTGTCTATTGCAGGGGACTCCAAACTTTCTAAATAAAGGGCTAGTGGTAAGTGGGAGTAAAAACACTACATAGCGCTTGTGGTCAGTAGGAAGAGGAATAGTTCCCCATCATTGGTGTTATTGGGAGGAATGGTGTCCCCATGATTGGTATTGTGAGGAATAATGCCCCCATCATTGGTATTATTGGGAGGAATAGTGCCCCCATCATTGGTATTATTGGGAGGAATAGTGCCCCCATGATTGGTGTTAGTGGGAGGAATCATGCCCTCATCATTGGTATTATTGGGAGGAATAGTGCCCCCATCATTGGTAGTATTGGGAGGAATAGTGCCCGCCATCTTTGGTATTATTGGAAGGAATAGTGCCCGTATCATTGGGAGGAATCGTTCCCCCAACATTGTTATTGGTGGGAGGAATAGTTCCCCATCTTTAGTATTAATGGGAGGAATAGTTCCCCCAACATTGTTATCAGTGGGAGGAATAGTGCCCCATATTTGGTATTATTGGAAGGAATAGTGCCCCCGTCATTGGTATTATTGGGAGGAATAGTGCCCCCGCCATTGGTATTATTGGGAGGAATAGTGCCCCCACGATTGGTGTTAGTGGGAGGAATAGTGCCCCCATCATTGGTATTATTGGAAGGAATAGTTCCCCCGACAATGTTATCAGTGAGAGGAATAGTGCC
Source organism: Lithobates pipiens (assembly GCF_037356315.1). Classification (NCBI taxonomy): domain Eukaryota; kingdom Metazoa; phylum Chordata; class Amphibia; order Anura; family Ranidae; genus Lithobates; species Lithobates pipiens. The sequence goes on along the minus strand of NW_027507764.1, from coordinate 35,825,787 downwards.
CCGTCTTTGGTATTATTGGGAGGAATAGTGCCCCCATCATTGGTATTATTGGGAGGAATAGTGCCCCCATCATTTGGCGGAGTAATTCCCCCAACATTGTTATCAGTGGGAGGCATAGGGCCCCATCTTTGGTATTATTGGGAGGAATAGTGCCCCCATCATTGGTAGTATTGTGAGGAATAGTGCCCCCATCATTGGGAGGAATAGTTCCCCCATCATTGGTGACAGTGGGAGGAATAATGTCATTGGTCTCAGAGGCAGCAGTAACACTTCATCATTGGCGTCAGAAGAAGAATTTTTGCCCCATAGTTGGTGTTGGTGGGAAGAATGGTGCCCCATCATTGGTGTCAGTGGGAAGAATGGTGCTCCCATCATTGGTGACAGAGCAAAAAGTTATACTCCATCATTGGTGTCAGAGGGAAGAATTTTGCTCCATTGTTGATGTCAGTGGTAGGAATATTAGTGGGAGGTGAAGTGTCCTAAGTGCCAGATAGATACAAGCAAACGGCTGCATCACGCCTTTGGTCTACTGCTTATGGTTCATTTATGGCTAGCGCGTTTATATAGAGGACATGCCTTTAGTGTTTATCTAAAAGCATGCACAAGTAAAAACTGCTGAGGGGAGAAGAGACAGATGAGTGAGAGAAGACATCTTGAGAGTCCCTTTATATTTATTGTCTCCCTACGTATCCCTGATCCCCAGTTAAAAGCTAGTTTGGGTAGCATGCACCTCTAAATGGGTTCTGGGGGTGCTACATTTGATATTACTCCATGTACAGAAAGACTTGTGCATACAGGTAACTGGACTCTGGACCCTCAGTGATTCCTGTACAGCAAGAATGAAAGGAACACAGTGGGAAGTTATATTTCCATCTCTATCTGATTTGCCTGGATAGTGTTAAAGGACAGAGAAATACAGAGCCTGCTGTAGTTCACTCCCTTCTGGAATTGCCATTTGATTAGCCCCCTGGTGCCCAAACTGGCCCCTTGGTATGTGATGTGCGGCCCTCGGATCTCAGCAGCCTGTAGTGGGAACATTGATTAGGGTAATAGCATTGATCTCTACTAGTCTCATGTAACGTTTTCCCAGTTTTATATCCTCTTCTGCATCATATCCTGAGCCAACAATGTATCCTGTCCACACTGTCTGACCCTCACCTCCTCTATTAGGTGTGCAGACACTGACAGTGTTCTCAAGTATTACATACACTTACCAGCCACTTTATTAGGTACACCATGCTAGTACCGGTTTGGACCCCCTTTTGCCTTCATTCTTCGTGGAATAGTTACATAGAAGGGGGGGTTGAAAAAAGACACAAGTCCAACCTTTATGTGTGATTATTTCTCTTATATTCACTGACCGACACAGCTCCTCTCTTAGCCATTGGGTTGTTATGCCCTATTATTAGGAGATACTAGGCATTAGTTGTAATACAACACTCAGAACTCTTAGTTTCGCCCAGGGGGCGGTCTCTTGGGCAACAACCCTCCAGCCTGCCATGCAGCCATCAGTTTTATTTTGCCTAGTAAAGGAGAAGGACCTAGGAACCCTGCGGGCCCATCGTTCTGTGCTTTTTTCTACAGATGCATGACTTTTTGCGCAAGATGATTGATCCTGTGATCTACTATCAAGAGCCGGCTGGGTGACAGGCTGGATACTCTTATCCTTGTAGTTTCCCCAGTCCGGCCATCGAGCATATGCAGGCCGCAGCTACACGCTAGGCAGGCCACGACAAAAACTCAGCTCCAGAGGTGGTCGGTGAACTTTTATGCTCCGGGGTGTACATATGACCGGGCTACTGATGTCTGTGTCACAGTATGCCAGGCCAGCAGCCACCTTGTACTGATCAGTGAGTGGGTTTGTGATGGAATGTCTCCCAGCTCTTTAGGACTGGTAAGTACAGCTCTCCCTGCCTCGGCGGGGCTGAGCAGCTGGGAGGTCGATGTGGGGGTCCCTCACCTCCTTCTCTTCTCTCCCTGTCCCTATCTTTCCCCCCCTCCCTGTGGGGGATGCTGCATGTGGCCGCTGAGCGGTGTGTGTGCTATGCAGGGGCTCTCCGGGGGGGCTCTCACCTGGGGGGAGTTGTGCTGGCTAGCTGTGTCCTGGGTCCTGTTTTTCATGCCCCTGGAAGGTGTCTGTGAGGCCATGCTGATGTCCTGCGCAGCAGTGTGCTCACCGCAGTTGATTTCTCCCTGTACCTTATGGAGCTTTTTTCGTGGCCATTTTAGGTGTGGGCAAGGCAGCATGCTCTCCTGGGCTTCAGCGGCCATTTTCCTGGTGATTTCCTATTCAGAACACCAGCGGCCCTTTTTTTGTAGCCTGAACATGTTTTTTGAGTGTTCTCTAGCAGCAGCATGTGCGCCTGTGCCCTCACAGCCATTTTCCCTGTGTTTTATGTCTTTGTGCTGGACGCTGGGTGGCCATTTCCTTGAAGCCTAAGCACACTTTAGAGCGGTTTTAGCGCCATTTGCAGCTGCTTCCACTGATACAGCACTGTTTCCTCTGCACCTGAGAACCAACAGGGACTACAGGCACTACCTGCTGAATAGCGCAGAACTCCTCAGGGTGGTGAGTCCAGCAGGAAAGCGCCCAAGAGCAAGAGGCAGTAAGGAGGTTGGGACTGTCCTAAGTCCCCTTCGGGTGGCAGACAGGGTAGGGTCAGCATGGCTTCAGAAACGTGTTTCTTCCCCCAAAATCCTTTGGGTCCCGCAAGCCAGCACGTTCACCTAAGGTGTTCCCGTATCTGACTTATTTTGACAAGTTCATTTACAAGGAATGGGGTCGCCCGCAACGGACCTTTTCGGTCCCCAAATCCATGGTTGTGCGTGACCCTTTTGAGGAAAGCCTTCTCAAGAAGTGGTCGGCTCCTCCGGTCGTGGACCCCCCAGTATCCAGGTTAAATAAAGTAACCATGATCCCGGTAGAGGGGACTCCTGCATTTAAGGATACCACGGACAGGAAGGCCGAGGCTCGTTCCTTGTTTACGGTTGTGGGGTCCGCCGTGCGACCAGTACCGGCGTCCGCACTTGTGTGTCGCAGACACTAACGGAGTGGGCAAAACCGTTGCACTGCAAATTAGGAGAGCAACAGGCTTCTCCTGTCTGCGTGGAACTAGCAGACCAACTAGTGCAAGGCCTTAAGTATGTTTGTGACACAGCCCTGGATACTCTTCCTCTGTTATCCAGGGCTTCAGTGTCAGCAGTGGTGCTGAGGCGCCTGATTTGGTTAAAATGCTGGTCTGCTGACCAGGCATCCAAAAAAGCCCTGACGGATCTTCCCTTCCTTGGCGACTGGCTCTTTGGAGCCTCTTTGGATGACATTATTAAAAATGCCACTGGTGGTAAGAGTACCCTACTCCCACAGGCCAGGAAGGCTAAGGAGCCACGCCGTAGGCAAGGGCCCTCTTTTTCCACTCACAAACTCCTTTTTTCGCCCGCCCGGAGCTTCGGTTAAACATCCCCAGCCCGACAGGATGACCACGGAAGAACAAAAACATCCCTGGAACCGCAAGGCTAGCAAGGTTTGCCCTCACCCATGTCTCGGGTGGGGATCAACTTCAGGAGTTTGCAGCCAGGTGGTCCTCTCGACTATCCGACCAATGGGTCTGCGATCTGATTTCCTCCGGCTACAAGATAGAGTTTCTCTCTTGGCCGCCAAACAGATTCTTTCCCTCCAGCATACCTGTATCCTCGGCTCGCCGGGAGGCCCTCTTGGGGACAGTAAGGGACCTGCTGAGTCACGGGGTGGTTGTACTGGTTCCGGAATTGGAACATTTCCAGGGATTCTACTCAAATCTGTTTGTAGTTCCTAAGAAGGAAGGGGTACGTCCAATCTTGGACCTAAAAGCCCTGAATCACTTTGTGAAAGTGCAGAGGTTCAGAATGGAATCAGTTCGCTCAGTAGTCGCTGCACTCCATCAAGGGGACTCCCTGGCGTCTTTAGACATCCAGGATGCATACTTGTACACACCCATATGCCTTCGGCATCAAAAGTTTCTGCGATTTGCAGTCGGGGAAGCCCACTACCAGTTTGTGGCTCTCCCTTTTGGTCTGGTATCAGCCCCCCGAGTCTTTACCAAGGTATTGGCTCCAGTTTTGGCGTTGCTGGGACAACGTGGGATTGCGATCGTGGGATATCCTCCTGAGGGCATCTTCCACCTCAGAATTGGAGGAGGATGTGGCGATCACCATGCAGACCCTGCAAGAATTTGGGTGCCTGTTGAACCTAAAGAAGTCAGTGATTGTACCGACCCAGCATCTGGAGTACTTGGGCTTGCTGCTGGACTCCAGGGAAGCGAGAGTGTTTCTCAATTCAGACAAACTGCAGACTCTCAGGTCCGTGGTAAAACTGCTGATGAACCGCAAGTGGTCGTCGCTCCGCTTCTGCATGCGAGTACTGGGGCTCATGGTAGCCTCCATCGAGGCATTACCATATGCCCAGTTCCACACCAGAGTCCTGCAGAAGGAGATTTTGACAAAATGGGACAAATCTCAGTTGTCCCTGGATCGACAGATCTGGGTGAGCCAGTCAGTCAGAGATTCACTGATCTGGTGGTTGAGGTCCCCGGTGATTCAGTTTGGGAAGTTGTTCCTACCTCTGAAGTGGACAGTGATCAGAACGGACGCCAGTCTATCCGGCTGGGGTGGAGTGATGGGGGTTCAGTCGGCTCAGGGTCTCTGGTCGGCGGAAGAATCCAAGTTTGCCGATCAATCTGCTTGAGCTAAGAGCAATCAGGCTCTGCCTCTCCACATGATCGATGAGGCTTCAGGGGCGTCTGATCAGGATCCAGTCAGGCAACGCCATGGCTGTGGCATACATCAATCACCAAGGAGGAACAAGAAGCTCAGCCACCGCACGGGAGGTCGCTCACATACTTCGGTGGGCAGAGCGGCACGTACCGGCCCTGTCGGCCATTTACATTCCGGGAGTAGAGAACTGGCAGGCGGACTATCTGAGTCGCCAGATGCTGGACCCAGGAGAATGGGCGTTGCATCCGGAGGTGTTCAGGCTAATGTGCCTGAGGTGGGGCACACCAGACATGGATCTTCTGGCCTCCCGTCTCAATCGGAAGGTGCCAAGATTCGTGTGCAGGACAAGAGATCTGTGGGCAGACGCGTCAGATGCGCTGGTAGCTCCGTGGGATCAGTACCAGCTGATCTACGCCTTTCCTCCACTAAAACTGTTACCACGTCTGCTCGCAGAGTGGAATTAGAGGGTATCCCAGTAATACTGATTGCTCCAGATTGGCCTCAGTGACCTTGGTATGCAGACCTAGTGCGCCTGGTGGCGGACGCCCCATGGCGACTGCTGTTGCGAAAGGACCTTCTGTTCTCCATCCTGCTTTACCATCGCTGGCTTTAACGGCATGGCTATTGAGTGTTGGGTGTTGAGGAACCGGGATCTATCGGACTCTGTGATCCCAACCATGTTGAAGGCGTGGAAATCTTCTTCTCAGAAGATATATCATCTTACCTGGAAGGCCTACATCTCCATGTGTGAGGAGAGAGGATGGCATCCGCGCTCCTTTTCCATATCCAGGATCCTGCTGTTTCTTCAGCAAGGAGTAGACCAGAAATTGGCGTTAAGCACCATTAAGGGGCAAATTTCAGCCTTGGCTGTCTTTTTTCAGTGACTCCTGGTGTCTCACTCATTAGTGAGTACCTTTATTCAGGGGGTGGGACATGTAGTCCCTCCGGTGCGTCCACCATTACCCCTATCAGATTTAAACCTGGTGTTATCGGCGCTTCAAAAACCGCTGTTTGAAAATATCAGGGAAATTCCCCTGTTGACTCTCCCAAAAAGTGGTCTTTCTAGTGGCCATCACGTCGGCCAGGAGGGTTTCAGAACTGGCGGCTTTGTCCTGCAAGTCGCCTTATCTGGTTATCCACAAGGATAAGGTGGTGTTGCGTGTCGAAAGTGGTCTCGGCTTTTCATATCAATGAAGACATTATATTACCATCTCTGTGTCCTAAGCCGAAAAACCCTAAGGAGGTGGCCCTTCACGCTCTGGACGTGGTTCGGGCTCTTAAGGTGCATTTGTTTGCCACGGCTCCCTTTCGGAAGTCAGACTCATTGTTTGTTTCGGTGGCTGGTTCAAAGAAAGGCATGGCGGTCTCGTCGGCCACCATTTCCAGGTGGATCAGACAGATTGTAGTGCAAGCCTATGACTTGAAGGGGCAGGTGCCTCCCTTTCCAGTCACGGCCCACTCCATAAGCGCAAGCGGAACGTCTTGGGCCTTCTGACACCAAGCGTCTGTTGCGCAGGTGTGTAAAGCGGCGACCTGATCGTCTGTCCACACGTTTACCAAGTTCTACAAGGTAGACGTCAAGGTAGACGTCAAAAAAGTTTTGCAGGCGGCCGTATAGTTGCAATTGAATATGCAATATATTTAATTTTTTGCTGTTTTTTCAATAAAAAACGCAGTACCGTTAAGTTAATGCACTGTTGCATTACATTCTGCAGTTTTTTGGTGCGGTTGTGGGTAGTCACTCATGTTGAGGGTACCCTGGTTTTGTGGTGGATTTCTCCACGCACTGTTTTTTTGTGGGTAAAGTTTCACTAGTTCCCACTTGCCATGGTGGATGAAGTTTCTATGCTGTTTTCCCACCCCTCGTTTGGCACTGCTTGGGGACGTCCCAATGGCTAAGAGAGGAGCTGTGTCAGTCGGTGAATATAAGAGAAAATAGGATTTTTTTTGTACTCCTTTTCTCTGTAATTCACAGACAAAAAAAAATCCTATTATGTCAGTATTACATTGTATATCCCTGTATGTTGTGGTCATTCAGGTGCTTATCTAATAGTTTAAAAAAAACTATCGATGCTCCCCGCTGAGACCACTGCCTGTGGAAGGGAATTCCACATCCTTGTCGCTCTTACAGTAAAGAACCCTCTACGTAGTTTAAGGTTAAACCTCTTTTCCTCTCATTTTAATGAGTGGCCACTAGTCTTATTAAACTCTTTTTCCACAAAAAAGTTTTCTCCCTATTGTGGGGTCACCAGTCCGGTATTTGTATATTGAAATCATATCCCCTCTCAAGCGTCTCTTCTCCAGAGAGAATAAGTTCAGTGCTGGCAACCTTTCCTCATAACTAATATCCTCCAGACCCTTTATTAGCTTTGTCGCCCTTCTTTCTACTCTCTCCATTTCCAGTACATCCTTCCTGAGGACTGGTGCCCAGAACTGGACAGCATACTCCAGGTGCGGCCGGACCAGAGTCTTGTAGAGCGGGAGAATTATCATTTTATCTCTGGAGTTGATCCCATTTTTAGTGCCAATATTCTGGTTGCTTTGTTAGCAGCAGTTTGGCATTGCATGCCATTGCTGAGCCTATCATCTACTAGGACCACCAGGTCCTTCTCCATCCTAGATCCCCCCAGAGGTTCTCCCCCCAGTGTATAGATTGCATTCATATTTTTGCCACCCAAATGCATTATTTTACTTTTTTCTACATTGAACCTCATTTGCCATGTAGTTGCCCACCCCATTAATATGTTCAGATCGTCTTGCAAGGTTTCCACATCCTGCGGAGAAGTTATTGCCCTGCTTAGCTTAGTATCATCTGCAAATACAGAGATTGAACTGTTTACCCCCATCCTCCAGGTCGTTTATGAATACATTAAACAGAACCTTGGGGGACCCCACTACCCACCCGACCATTCCGAGTACTCCCCATTTATCACCACACTTTGACCTCGCCCTTGTAGCCAGTTTTCAAACCATGTACTCACCCTATGGTCCATGCCAACGGACCTTATTTTGTACAGTAAACGTTTATGGGGAACTGTGTCAAATGCTTTTGCAAAATCCAGATACACCACATCTATGGGCCTTCCTTTATCTAGATGGCAACTCCCCTCCTCATAGAAGGTTAATAGATTGATTTGGCAAGAATGATTCATGAATCCATGCTAATTACTGCTAATGATACCGTTCTCATTACTAAAATCTTGTATATAGTCCCTTATCATCCCCTCCAAGAGTTTACATACTATTGATGTTAGCCTAACATAGATACAACAAGGTGTTGGAAACGTTCCTCAGAGCTTTTGCTCCATAGGGACATGAGAACATCACGCAGTTGCTGCAGATTCGTCTGGCTGCACATCCATGATGTCAATCTCCCGTTCCACCACATTCCAAAGGCGCTCTATTGGATGAGATGTGGTGAGTGTGGAGACCATTGGAGGACAGGGACCTCATTGTCCAGTGGTGAGATGATTGGAGCTTTGTGACATGGAGCATTATCTTGCTGGAAGGAGCCGATGAGGACACTGCAGTTGTAAAGGGATGGACATGGTCAGCAACATTACTCAGGTAAGTTGTGTCGTTTAAACAATGCTCAAAATTCTGACCTGGCCATCTGAAAGTCGCAGCTGAAATCCAGACTCATCAGACCAGGCAACGTTTTTCCAATCTTCCTGTCTAATTTTGGTAAACCTGTGTGAATTGTAGCCTCAGTTTCCTGTTCTTAGCTGACAGGGGTGGCACCCGGTGTGGTCTTCTGCTGCTGTAGCACATCTGCTTCAAGCTTCAATGTGGTGTGTGTTCAGAGATGGTATTCTGCATACCTTGGTTGTAGAGTAGAATGATTATTTGAGTTACTGTTGCCTTTCTATCATCTGGAACCAGTCTGCCCATTCTCCTCTGGCCTCTGACATCAACAAGGCATTTTCCTCCACACAACTGCCGCTTGCTGGATATTTTCTCTTTTTCAGACCATTCTCTGTGAACCCGAGAGATAGTTGTGTGTTAGAATCCCAGAAATACTCAGACCAGCCCGTCTGGCTCTAACAACTACGCCACGTTCAAAGTCACTTAAATTCCCCTTCTTCCCCATCCTGATGCTCGGTTTGAACTTGAGCAAGTTGTCTTCACCACGTCTAGATGCCTAAATGCATTGAGTTGCTGTCATGTGATTGGCTGATTAACAATTTGTGTTACCGAGCAATTGAACAGAGGTACCTTATAAAGTGACCAGTGATTGTGTATTGAAAATTATGTGGTGATGTCAGGGGCCGCACTGGAGGCCCCCTTTAGCTCATAAGTTAATGAACGCTGGGTTAGCCACTACAGACTTTGAGTTACTGGCTTAGAAGTAGAATGCAGCAAGTAAATGATTGGTGAAGCCAGAACTTTTAGTCTTCATACTTGTTAGAGGCCCGTATTGGGTCAACATCACAGCCAAACAACTAACAGAGGGATCGGTCAGCATTGGCGGTCACCATATTATGCCTGGACCATATACAGTATCTCACAGAAGTGATTACACCTTCACATTTTTTTAAATATTTTATTCTATCTTTTCTTGTGACAACACTGAAGAAATGACAGTTGTCTACAATGTAAAGTAGTGAGTGTACAGCTTGTATAACAGTGTAAATTTGCCGTCCCCTCAAAATAACTCAACACACAGCCATTAATGTCTTAACCACTGGCAACAAAAGTGAGTACACCCCTAAGTGAAAATGTCCAAATTGGACTGATTTAGCCATTTTCCCTCCCCCAGTGTCATGTGACTCGTTAGTGTTATAAGGTCTCAGGTGGGTGAATGGGGAGCAGGTGTGTTAAAATTGGTGTTATCGCTCTCACTCTCTCATACTGGTCACTGGAAGTTCAACATGGCACCTCATGGCAAAGAAACTCTCTGAGGGATCTGAAAAAAAAGAATTGTTGCTCTACATCAGGGGTCTCAAACAGGCGGCCCTCCAGCTGTTGCTAAACTACAAGTCCCATGAGGCATTGCAAGGCTGGCAGTTACAAACATGACTCCCATAGGCAGAAGCATGATGGGAATTGTAGTTTCGCAACAGCTGGAGGGCCGCCAGTTTGAGACCCCTGCTCTACATAAAGATGGCCTAGGCCAGTGATGGCGAACCTTGGCACCCCAGATGTTTTGGAACTACATTTCCCATGATGCTCATGCACATCTGCAGTAGGAATGAGCTTCGAGTTCGAGTCAAACTTATGTTCGACTCGAACATTGCCTGTTCGCCTGTTCAGCGAACAGTGAACAATTTGGGCTGTTCGCTGCAAATTCGAAAAGCCGGAACACCCTATACAAGTCTATGGGAGAAATCTAAAGTACTAATTTTAAAGGCTAATATGCAAGTTACTGTCCTAAAAAGTGTTTGGGGACCTGGGTCCTGCCCCAGGGGACATGGATCAATGCAAAAAAAAAGTTTTAAAAACGTCCATTTTTTCAGGAGCAGTGATTTTAATAATCATTAAAGTGAAACAATAAAAGTGTAATATTCCTTTAAATTTCGTACCTGGGGGGTGTCTATAGTATGCCTGTGAAGGGGCGCATGTTTCCCGTGCTTAGAACTGTCCCTGCACAAAGTGTCATTTCGCAAGGAAAAAAAGTCTTTTAAAATCACTTTCCATTGTCGGCTCCCGTAATACATAGAACACTCAATGAGTGTTCTCTGTATTAGCCGACAATTCATTCATTGATAAAAAAAAAAAAGTGGGGGTTCCCCTAAATTCAATTACCAGGCCCTTCAGGTCTGGTATGGATATTAAGGGGAACCCCGTGTAAAATTTTTACAAAAAATTGACGTGGGTGTCCCCCTAAAAATCCATACCAGACCCTTTACCTGAGCATGGAACCTGGCAGGCCGTAGGAAAAGAGGGGGGGAGCAAGAGAGCGCCCCCCCTGAACCGTACCAGACCACATGCCCTCAACATTGGGAGGATGCTTTGGGGGTCTGTGACCCCTCAAAGCACCATGTCCCCATGTTGATGTGGACAAGGGCCTCAACCCCACAACCCTGGCCGGTGGTTGTGGGGGTCTGCGGGCGGGGGGCTTATCAGAATCTGGAAGCCCCCTTTAACAAGGGGACCCCCAGATCCTGGCCCCCCTGTTTGAAATGGTAAGGGGGTACAAAAGTACCCCTACCATTTCACAAAGAAAGTGTAAAAATGGTTAAATAAGACAAACACACTTTTGAAAAATTCCTTTATTAAAAATAAAAAAAAGATTCCAGCGGTGGTAATCCACTCTTGCTATCCAGCGACGGATGATCATCTCTCTGGGGTCCAGCGAAGGCTGATCTGATCCAGCGACGGGGGATCTCACAGTCCAGCGCTGTCCATACATGCATCCGTCTTCTGTCTCCACTGCGGAGACACTGCGGGGATCCCAGCGCTGACATTTCTTATATTAGGAGGGCGGGGCCACCCGTCACCTGACCCCGCCCCCTCTGACGCTGGTGAGGGAAGCCATGGGGTTCCCCAGTGATGTATGGGTGACCACGCCCCCCTCTGATGTAACGCAGGCCCCGTCCTCCTAATATAAGAAACGTCAGCGCTGGGATCCCCGCATTGTCTCCGTAGTGGAGACAGAAGACGGATGTATGGACAGCGCTGGACTGAAAATCACCCGTCGCTGGATCAGATCAGCCATCGCTGGAACCCGGAAAGATGATCATCCGTCGCTGGATAGCAAGAGTGGATTAGCACCGCTAAAATCTTTTTTTTATTTTATTTTATTTTTAATAAAGGAATTTTTCAAAAGTGTGTTTGTCTTATTTAACCATTTTTACACTTTCTTTGTGAAATGGTAGGGGTACTTTTGTACCCCCCTTACCATTTCAAACAGGGGGGAGCCGGGATATGGGGGTCCCCTTGTTAAAGGGGGCTTCCAGATTTTGATAAGTCCCCCGCCCGCAGACCCCCACAACCACCGGCCAGGGTTGTGGGGACGAGGCCCTTGTCCACATCAACATGGGGACATGGTGCTTTGAGGGGTCACAGACCCCCAAAGCATCCTCCCAATGTTGAGGGCATGTGGCCTGGTACGGTTCAGGAGGGGGGGCGCTCTCTTGTCCCCCCCTCTTTTCCTGCGGCCTGCCAGGTTGCGTGCTCGGATAAAGGGTCTGGTATGGGTTTTTAGGGGGACCCCCATGGCAATTTTTTTTTACATTTGATGCAGGTTTCCCCTTAATATCCATACCAGACCTGAAGGGCCTGGTAATTGAATTTAGGGGAACCCCAGGCTTTTATTTTTTTTATCAATGAATGAATTGTCGGCTAATACAGAGAAGACTCATTGAGTCTTCTCTGTATTACGGGAGCCGACAATGGAAAGTGATTTTAAAAGACTTTTTTTTCCTTGCGAAATGATACTTTGTGCAGGGACAGTTCTAAGCACAGGAAACATGCGCCCCTTCACAGGCATACTATAGACACCCCCCAGGTATGAAATTTAAAGGAATATTACACTTTTATTGTTTCACTTTAATCATTATTTAAATCACTGCTCCTGAAAAAACGGCCATTTTTAAAACTTTTTTTTGCATTGATCCATGTCCCCTGGAGCAGGACCCAGGTCCCCAAACACTTTTTAGGACAGTAACTTGCATATTAGCCTTTAAAATTAGCACTTTAGATTGTGAACGTTCGAGTCTCATAGACTTTAATAGGGTTCTAAAGTTCACACGAAGTTTAGGTCTGTTCGCAGGCTCATCCTTAATCTGCAGTGTAGCTGAGCATCATGTGAAATGTAGTTCCAAAACATCTGGGGTGCCAAGGTCAGGACAGGTTCCACTCAGAACAGGCCTCGCCATGGTCCGCCAAAGAAGCTGAGTGCACGTGCTCAGCGTCATATCCAGAGGTTGTCTTTGGGAAATAGACGTATGAGTTCAGTTTAAAATTTGTTACTTTTTTTTTTAAACTAATTACTTTTATTTCAGTGTTGTCATGGAATCTTTTTTACATTTTTTTTATTTTTAATAAAGGACTTTTTCAACGGTGTGTGTGTCTTTTTTAAAATTCTTTTACACTTTCTTTGTGAAATGGTAGGGGTACTTTTTTACCCTTTTACCATTTCAAACGGGGGCAGGATCTGGGGGTCCCCTTGTTAAAGGGGGCTTCCAGATTCCGATAAGCCCCCTGCCCACAGACCCCCACAACCACCGGCCAGGGTTGTGGGGATGAGGCCCTTGTCCTCATCAACATGGGGACAAGTTGCTTTGAGGGGTCCCAGACCCCCAAAGCATCCTCCCAATGTTGAGGGCATGTGGCCAGGTACGGTTCAGGAGGGGGGGCGCTATTTCACCCCCCCTCTTTTCCTGTGGCCTGCCAGGTTGCGTGCTCAGATAAAGGGTCTGGTATGGATATTTAGGGGGAACCCCACGTCATTTTTTTTAATTTGACGTGGGGTTCCCCTTAATATCCATACCAGACCTGAAGGGCCTGGTAATTGAATTTGGGGGAACCTCACGCTTTTTTTTTATCAATGACTTTCAATGACTGTTCTCTGTATTATGGGGAGCCGACACTATTCCCTCCACTGACACCAATGATGGGGCACTATTCCTCCCACTGACACCAATGATGGGGCACTATTCCTCCCACTGACACCAATGATGGGGCACTATTCCTCCCACTGACACCAATGATGGGGCACTATTCCTCCCACTGACACCAATGATGGGACACTATTCCCCCCACTGGCACCAATGATGGGCACTATTCCTCCCCTGACACCAATGATGGAGCATTATTCCTCCCACTGACACCAATGATGGGACACTATTCCCCCCACTGGCACTAATGATGGGCACTATTCCTCCCACTGGCACCAATGATGGGGCAGAGGCACTATTCCTTCCACTGGCACCAATGATGGGCACTATTCCTCCCACTGACATCAATTATGGGGCACTATTCCTCCCACTGACACCAATGATGGAGCACTATTCTCCCCACTCACATCAATGATGGGGCACTATTCCTCCCACTGACACCAATGATGGGCACTATTCCTCCCACTGATACCAATGATGGGCACTATTTCTTTCTCTGACATCAATGTTTGGGGGACTATTCCTCCCACTGACACCAATGATGGGGCACTATTCCTTTCTCTGACACCAATGTTTGGGGGACTATTCCTCCCACTGACATCGAAGATGGGCACTAGTCTTCATACTCAGTGAATGATGGGGCACTATTCCTCCCATTGACACCAATGATGGGGCACTATGCCTCCCATTGACACCAATGATGGGCACTATTCCTCCCACTGACACCAATAAGGGGGCACTATTCCTCCCACTGACACCAATGACAGGGCACTATTTCTCCCACTGAAACCAATGATGGGGCACTACTCCTTCCACTGACACCAATGATGGGGCACTATTCCTTTCTTTAATACTAAAGATAAGACATTGTTAACTCCTATTGGCCACAGTCTGGCCCTTCTAAAGTCTGAAGGACAGTAAACTGGCCCTTTGTATAGAAACTTTGGAGACCAATGCCCTAGACCATGGTTGCCTTCTACCTACTGAGACACCCCTGAGTAAGGTGTCGAAGAAAGTCGAGTGCTAAAAGGAATCAGTGATCAATGTATACATCTTCAACAGGACTTCTTCAATGTGTTGGCTGCCAACTGCTAAAGCGCAACTAAACCTATCAATTTAAAAAAAAAACAGATACATTGCTGGTATGCCGGGAATGTAACTGTCACATTGGTTGTGCTCTCAACCAAACGCTCAAACCACCAAAGGGCTGGTGTCATAACGGATCAAATGTGGGGCACTATGGCAGTCGCAGGTCAAACAGGAGCTACTGCAAGATGGCAGCTTCCTTGGCTGAAAAGGACAGGAAGGTTTAGTTCCGCTTTAATGAACTTGATACACTTGACCAACTCATTGCTGGTTCATGTTGACACTTCACTTCCTTCTTACCCAAAAGGTCACCCACATGGCGAAGGGAACTTTGACATGCAGGTGAGCAACCTTGGCATTAGAAGATGTCTCCATGCAAGGGATCAGCTCTGTGCCCCCCCCCCCCCCCCGGAGTAATTCTGATACAGAACCATGTGGTAAAATGTGGGGTGTCCCTGGAAAAGAATGGTGTGGCCAGGCTTTTTATGACAGTTATACATTTATGGCCAAAAATATTGGCACCCCTGCATTTCTGTCAGATAACGCACCACTTCGCCAAAAAAATTGCTGCAATTACAAATGTTTCAGCATTCTGTTTATTTCTTTTGTTTATTTCTTTTTGTTTATATATTTCTTTTTGTTTATTTCTTTTTGTGTATATATTTCTTTTTGTTTATTTCTTTTGTTTATGACACAAAACGCCAAATCTGACACATTCCACGCAAAACTCCATAAATGGACTTGACAAAATTATTGGCACCTTCCCAAAATTGTAAAAAATAATTACATTCCAAGTCTGTGATGCGCCTGTATTTTGTAAGTAACCACTTAAGTCCCGGAAGATTTGGCTGCTCAATGACCGGG
Organism: Lithobates pipiens; assembly: GCF_037356315.1. Taxonomy (NCBI): domain Eukaryota; kingdom Metazoa; phylum Chordata; class Amphibia; order Anura; family Ranidae; genus Lithobates; species Lithobates pipiens. The sequence continues at coordinate 35,810,527 of NW_027507764.1, read as the reverse complement.
GCATTTTTTGCGATTCGGCACTGCGTCACTTTAACTGACAATTGCGCGGTTGTTCGACCGTTGTACCCAAACAAAATTGACGTCCTTTTTTTTTTCCCCCCACAAATAGAGCTTTCTTTTGGTGGTATTTGATCACCTCTGCGTTTTTTGATTTTTTTTGTACTATAAACAAAAGAAGAGCGACAATTTTGAAAAAAAAAACACTATCTTTTGCTTTTTGCTATAATAAATATTCCACATTTTTTATCCTCAGTTTAGGCCGATATGAATCTTCTACATATTTTTGGTAAATAAATATTGCAATAAGTGTATATTGATTGGTTTGGGCAAAAGTTATAGCGTCTACAAAATAGGGGATAGATTTATGGCATTTTTTTTTTTACTGGTAATGGCGGTGTTTAGTGATTTTTATCGGGACTGCACCATTGTGGCGGACACTTTTTTTAATCCATTAACAATTATACAGCGATCAGTGCTATAAAAATGCACTGATTACTGTATAAATGTCACGGGCAGGGAAGGGGTTAACACTAGGGGGTGATCAAGGGGTTATAGGGTGTTCCCTATATGTGTTTTTAATTGTAGGGGGAATGGGACTGTCTAGGAGGAGAGAGAGATCAGTGTTCATACTTAGTAGGAACACACAATCTGTCTCCTCTCCCCTGAAAGAACCAGGATCTGTATGTTTACACACACAGATCCCGGTTTTCGCTCTGTCACAAGCGATCGCGGGAGTCAATGCGCCCGCCGGGCATTTGCATCAGCTCCGGGCACATGCCGCCGGTGTGTGCGGGCCCCTAGTGGCCAAAAGGTGAAGCGACGTAGGATTACGTAGTTTCGCCCAGCCATGCCATTCTGCTGCAATAAAACTGTGGTGGCAGGTCGGCAAGCCGTTAAACTCACCTGTATCAATTTACAGGTTCTGACAACCTAGAAATCACACCGGCAACCAGTTATGGTGAAAAATGTACTCCAACTTTCTGTTGTGTGCCACACAGAGCATGGAGAAGAGAGAGGGCAGCAAAGAATTGTCTGAGAATTTGAGAACAAAACTTGTGGAAAAGCATGGACAATCTCAAGGTTACAAGCCCATCTCCAGAGATTTTAATGTTCCTGTGTCTGCTGAGCACAACATTGTCAGGAGGTTTACAGCCCATGTAGCTGATTTCCCTGCACATGGACGAAAGAGAAAAATTGATCGAGTTTGCCAAAATCTACCTGAGGAAGCCAAAATCCTTTTGGGAGGATGTGCTGTGGACAGACAAAACAAAATGACAGCTTTCTACTGTTTTCAGAAAAAGAAATGAGGCCTTTAACCACTTCAATACCAGATACTTTCGCCCCTTTCTGCCCAGGACAATTTTTAGCTTTCAGCGCTGTCGCACTTTAAATGGCAATTGCGCGGTCATGCAGCACTTTACCCAAACACAATTTTTATCATGTTCTTCCCAGAAATAGAGCTCTCTTTTAGTGGTATTTGTTCACCACTGGGTTTTTTATTTTTGGCTAAACAAACTAAAATGTTTGAAAAAAAAAAACTGATGGGCACTGATAAGCGGCACTGATGGGCACTAATAGGTGGCACTGACAGCACTGATAGATTGCACTGGATAGGCCGCACTGATGAGGAGCTACTGACAGACATTCCTGAGTAGCGTCTGAAGGGCACTGACAGGCATTACTGACGGGACACTGATTGGCACTTTTTTGGGCACTGATTGACACATTTATGGTGGGCACCGACTGGCACTTTTATGGGGCACAGGCTGGCAGCTGATGGGCAGTGATTGGCAGCTGATGGGCACCTCTGATAGGGGCTGCACTGATAATCAATGTGATGATTGTCAGTGCAATCCCCCCCCCCCCGACAGGGAGAGCCACCGATTGGCTCTCCTTGTCAGCGTTTACAGAGAAAAGCCATTTACCGGCACTTCCTGGTTCACGCGATGATCAGCTGTGATTGGTCACAGCTGATCACGTGTTAAGAGCCTTCGTCAGAGGCTCCATGCCATGACTGGAGATGCAGTGTGTCAGACTGTCACACCGCACCTCTGATCGGTGCGTGTGCCAGCTTGTAATTCTGATCATGTCAGGCGTCTGGTCAGGGTAACAGAACCACTTTGCCGATGTCATATTGCTATATGGCGGGCGGCAAGTGGTTAAAGAATGGAATACCGACCTCTACAGTCACACATGGTGGAGGTTCACTGATGTTTTGGGGTTGCTTTGCTGCTTCAGGCACTGGATTTCTTGACCGTGTGCATGGCATTATGAAATATGAAGACTACCAAAGAATTCTGGAGTGCAATGTAGAGCCCAGTATCAGAAAGTTGGGTCTCCGTCAGAGGTCATGGGTCTTACAGCCAGGGCTGGTGCAAGGATTTTTGACCACCCTAGGCGAAACTTGACTCCACCCCCTTTGTCCTGCCCATGTATACCCCACCTTTTTAATGAAGCACCCATCAAATGCAGCCTCACCAGCACCCATCAAATGCAGCCTCACCAGCGCCCATCAAATGCAGCCTCACCAGCGCCCATCAAATGCAGCCACACCAACGCCCATCAAATGCAGCCTCACCAGCGCCCATCAAATGCAGCCTCACCAGCACCCATCAAATGCAGCCTCACCAGCACCCATCAATGTAGCTTACTAGTGCCCATCAATACATTTTTGCTTGCTTCCATTCATTCGGGAGTCAGGACACAGACACAGTTCTCCAACACCACTGCGCCTCTGGCACTATGTGCGAATGAGGCGGCGGCTGTCTGCTGATGCTTGTCGCAGAGAGAAGAGAGTAGGAACACCAGTGACCGGGTACCCCTAGGCAGCAGTGTGCTTTAGGTGGCTGCCTAGTTTGGTTAGTGGTAGCACCGATCCTGCTTACAGCAGGACAATGACCCAAAGCACCCAGCAATGCAAGCACCCAGCAATGGTGTGAGTGCTGGAGAGTACTGGCCAGCAATGAGTCCAGATCTAAATCTCATAGAGCACCTGTGGAGCGATCTCAAAACAGCAGTTAGGAGAAGGAACCCATCCAATCTGAGAGACCTGGAGCAGTTGGAGAAAGAAGAGTGGTCCAAAATTCCAGTAGAGAGGTGCAAGAAACTCAATGATGGTTACAGGAAGCCATTGATTTCAGTTATTTTTTTCAAGGGGTGTGCTTCCAAGTATTAAATTGAGGGTGCCAATAATTTTGTCAAGCCAATTTTTGGAGTTTTGCGTGGAATGTGTAGATTTGGCTTTTTGTTTCTCCTCTTTTTTTTTGTGTCATACTAATACAACCAAAAGAAATAAACACGAGAACCTAAACATTTGTAATTGCAACAATTTTCAGGGGGAAGTGGTGCGTTATCTGACAGGGGTGCCAATAGTTTTGGCCATGACCATACATGAAAAATCAGGTTGGCAACTTACTGGAAAGGTGGGAGCAGGGGTTGTAGGAGAAACAGTTCTCTCCCGGATGACCAGGCTAGGGTTTTTTTTTTTTTCCATTTGGTGTATGTTAAAGCGGAGGTCCACCCTAAAGTGGACCTTCCACTCATTGGAATCCTCCCCCCCTCTGGCGCCACAAGGTCCCGAAGGTCCCCCGCTGCCTGCTGGGAAACACACAGATCCCAGAGGCAGCGGGCCCATCCTTATTGCTCAGCGCGACTCGCGCATGCGCAGTAGGGAACCGGGAAATGACCCGAAAGGCTCCACTTCCTGATTCCCATACCCAAGATGGCGGCGGCAGCACCCGAGAGACGATTGAGAGATCAACCTCGGGTGCTGACATCGCGGGCGCGCTGGGCGGGTAAGTGTCATTATTTTAAAAGTCAGCAGCTGCAGTATTTGTAGCTGCTGGCTTTAAAAAAAAAAAAATGCGGACTCCCGCTTTAATAAAGGTCGACACAGAATCCTGATAAATGTCACCCAAGTCATTTATCCTTTATAATTCTCTCTTGCTTAGTCTTTGAAATGTGATCCATTCTGGCTGCGTACGGGTTACTTTCTGGCCAAGTGGATGCCACGTTTGCCCTCATAGAAGAGAATGGCTAAACAGCTGCACGTGTTGCCCATCATAGTGAAGTATCAGGGGAAAGAAAGTGACTTCTATGAGCTCTTTTTCTATTTTTAGATCTTTTTGGGCAGCAGAACTGATGTGATTAATTCTCAGCAATGTGATGAGGAAGAGTCAAGTTTACTTAATAGGGGTATAACAAACAAGGCCCAGAGTCACCAGTTTTAAAGAGGAAGTAAACCCTGATGAGTTTACTTCCTTTCATTCCCTGCAAAGGTAAAGCATAATGGACTGCTATGCATCGCATACTACCCCATTATGTGTCACTTACCTGACACAGGAGCCAGCGAAGTCCCCGCTGTCCCCTGTAGTCCGGCGCTTCCATCTTCTCGGTGGGTCTCGCAGCTCCGCCGCTGTCATTCGGCGAAGCCGCGATGACGTCACTCCCGCGCATGCGCACGGGAGCCGCCACTTGCGGCATATCGCCGTTGACCGCGGTGATGCGCCGTAGACAGTGGTGCCTGTCTTTCGGCAAATATCTCCTAAACTGTGTAGGTTTAGGAGATATTTATTGGACCTACAGGTAAGCCTAAATTAAATTGTGTTGTAAGGGTTTAGAACCACTTTAAGTGTAGCACTACTAACCCCTGAAGGAGCTTCTGGTTATTTTTGGGCTTACCGTTTCCTTCTGTTCTTCTTGTTGCAGGTCTAGGGGATGTCCCGTGGTAGATGGCCCAGTAACTTAAGACTGACAAAAGATCCACTTGAATGGATTTTATTTGCAAAACTTAGACAATTGAACAGTCTTATAAATTGGGATCAAAGGGTTGGAAATGAAGTTCAGGTACTCTTATGCTGCGTACACACGACCAGACTTATGTCCGACAGACTTTCGAAGGAGTTCTGACGGAGTTCTGACAGAGTTCTGACGGACTTTACGAATGAGCGGACTTGGCCACACACAATCACACCAAACTCCGACGGATTGGAACGTGATGACGTATGACTGGACTCAAATAAGGAAGTTCATAGCCAGTAGCCAATAGCTGCCCTAGCGTCGGTTTTAGTCCGTTGGATTAGCATACACACGAACGGATTTCTCGGTAGGAACTGGGTCCGGCAGAGTTCTGGCGGAAAAATTTGAAGCATGTTCCATTTCTAAAGTCTGTCAGACTTTTGCGAATCAAAAGTCCGTTGCAGCCCACACACGATCGAATGGTCTGCCGGAATCATTCCGTCAGACTTTGGATGTTGAAAAGTCCGCTCGTGTGTACGGGGCTTTAGTGTCAAAGTCAAAAAATGTTGAAGAACTTGCTTACTTTGACTGCATCCAGAGAATAGCCATTCACAGCTGGATGAACACTCAGGTTGGACAGTCCCTCTCTCACAAGGCCCAGCAGCCAACAAGGTGATTACTCAGGAACAAGTCTCTGCCACAGACGTTGTTGTAGGACCCGTAGGAAAACTAAGCTTAAAAACACTTGTAGGATACCTGGATCTCTCAGCCTGCTTGGTGATATCCACAAGATCGGATTCTCTCGGTTACTTCAGCCCTTCCAGGCTCTTGCTAAGAAAACCAACCCGTATGTGGTCTTCTTCTGAAGAGTCCTCCCCTGGAGTGCTTGAAGTACACTGGGTGTTTCCCAAACTGGAGATGGCACCCAACCACCTCAGAATCCTTCCTTTAGTTTCCTTGCCTCGGGCTAGCCAGCCCCGAGACATTAAAGTCGGGTGGATCCGCACCCCAGGCCATAGCCTTCCTGGGGGCTGGTCAGGAGGACCAGGACCATGAAGTCAGTACATCAATCTGGACCGGAACCCCGAACCACGAGACGTCCGCATCTTAAATACCCTCTCCCAGAAAGCACAGCGAGAGGGCCACTCCCACTGGCCGGGCTCTGAGAGAGAGTAACTTAAACACCTAACCAGACCATAGTTTCATGCCTGCCAGAAGAGACAGCGCCCCCTATGGCCAGGCTGAACATCTCACAGTCCAGTCAGACTGATGCTGAAGTCCAATTTAGACAATTGTACCTGAACCAAACTGCGGTTTAGGCAAAGTTTAACTTTGAAAAAACGCATAGCGCATGCTCTTCAGGACCCGTCGGTACATAAGCAAATTGATAGACTAGACCAGCCTTTCTCAACTAGGGTTCCTTCAAAGGTTGGTAGGGGTTCCTTGAGCAATAAGCGACTTCTGCCTCTCAGATGAGTAACTTCTGTCACCAATGATCTTTTTAGCTATCTGTAAGGGGGGGATTCCTCCCAATTACCACAAATGTAAGGAGCAATTTCCTCATTGACCACCATAGTAATATATCATGAGCTGTAGATATAATTACTACTATTAGAGGTTCGCTGAGGCCAGAATGTTATTTCAAGGGTTCCTTCATGTTAAAAAGGTTGAGAAAGGCTGGACTAGACTAGTCTTCTATAGAAAACCTTCCCGGACCTTCCGAAGATCCTAGCTCTCTGGCTGTTGTTCTAATCCACAGGCTTCGATACTTTGAGGCCTTGACCTGGACCAAGCAACCCAAATCAAGAAAGTCAGAGCAAAGCCAGAAGTCCCTATTTTGGGTCAGTGACTTAAAATGACACTAAAGCTTTTTTTTGTTTTTGTTTTTAAAATAACAAATATGTTATACTTACCTCCACTGTGCAGCTCGTTTTGCAGTGGCCGCGAACATCCTCTTCTAGGGTCCCTCGGTGGCTCTCACAGCTCCTTCCCGCATTAGATAGCCCCCTGGGAGAAGCGCTCTCCTGGGGGGTTACCTTGCGGACGTGCTCCCAAGTCATTCATTCGGTCTCCATAGAAGCCGAAGGTATGACTTACCCCCGGGTCATTGAATTTGACTGACAGCAGCGGGAGCCAATGGCTGCGCTGCTATAAATCCATCCAATTGGGACCCATGACACTGGCTTTTGCTGGTGTGCTCATCCCCGGGATGTGATATAGGGGGTACGGGTAAGTAAAATGGGGGCTGCAGCATTACAGGAGGTTTTTCACCTCAATGCATAGAATGTACTGAAGGGTTGCCAGCCAGGCAAGAAAGATTTGCTCCACTTCAGCCCCGGAGGGTTTTTACCCCCTTTAATGACCAGGCTGGTTTTTACGTTACAGCACTACGTTACTTTGACGGACAATTGCGCAGTCGTGCAACGTTGTATCCAAATAAAATTGATGTCCTTTTTTTACCCACAGATAGAACTTTCTTTTGGTGGTATTTGATCACCTCTGCATTATTATATTTTTTGCACTATTAACAAAAAAAGACCAATGCCGCGTACACACGATCGGAATTCCAGCCAGAAAAAGACAGATGAGAGCTTTTCATCGGAAAATGCGTCCGTGTGTATGCTCCATCGGAATTTAGCTGTCTGAATTTCCACCAGCCAAAAATTGATAGGATGTTCTCAATTTTCCCGACGGAAAAACTTTCTATCGATAATTCCGTTCGTGTGTATGCAATTCCGCAAAACACGCCAAAAATCACGCATGCTCAGATTCAACTACGAGACAGAAGCTATTGGCTACTGACTATTGAACTTCCTTTTTCTAGTCCCGTCGTACGTGTTGTACGTCACCGCGTTATAAATGATGGGAATTTGAGGTGACCGTGTGTAGGCAAGACAGCTTGAGCCGAATTCTGTCGGAATTCTGTCGGGAAAACCATCAGAGCTTTTTCCGACGAGAATTCCGATCGTGTGTATGCGGCACAACAGTTTTTAAAAAGAAACAATATTTTTTTATTTCTGCTATAAAACATACCCAATATAAAAATGTAAAACCAAATTTCTTTATCAGTTTAGGCCAATATGTTTTCAGATACATATTTCTGGTAAAAAAAAAAAAAAATCCCAATAAGCGTATATTGATTGGTTTGCGCAAAAGTTATCTCCCAAGTCTTTTTTCTGCCTAGTGTCCTACTCCTGTAGGGGGCGATATAACCCTATGGTTCTGAATAAAGAAGGCTGTGTCTGTCAATTAACTCAGAGAAAAAGATTTTACGGTAAGTCAAAAATCCAATTTTTTTCGGCCCCCCAATATTTGTAAAATCTACAATGTGGCCCTCGGGCTGAAAAGTTTGTACATCCCTGATTGAGGTATTGCTGCCTCTGACTGCTAGCTGGAGAGGAAGCTGTATCTGAGGACCTGCAGAGCAATGATCTCCCAGATTCTGCTTCATCCATTCTGGGGATCTGTGCTTCTTTACCTCCTGCTTCGTAATCACTACCCTACTGGTCATCAGGGGAACATGAGGAGTAAAGCCTTGCCTCCACCAAGATTGCCACCTCCACACAGAGACACAGTGTAGAACAAGGCATGTTGAACCAGTACTAGGTAAAAGATCAACTGTAGGTTTCCCACAGACAATACTGGTGACCTTTGTTCTCCATTTGAATTTTTTTGGGTACATCTTCCATAGTACAGGTATTCTTCAAATATGTCCCAGCATAATGACGTCTTAACATTTGGGGTCCCAGTATAATGACATCCTCACACTTGGGGGTCCTAGTATAATGACATCCCAACTCTTGGGGGTCCCAGTATAATGACATCCTCACACTTGCGAGTTCCAGTACAATAACATAAGACTTGAGCGTCCTGGTTAGTGACATCCTAAGACTTAGGGGTTCCAGTATAGTGACATCCTAACATTTGGGGGTCATTATAATGACATCCTAACACTTGAGGGTCCCAGCATAGTTACATCCTAACACATGGAGGTCCCAGCATAATGACGTCCCAACACATGGGGGTCCCAGTATAGTGACATCCTAAGACTTGGGTGTCCCAGTATAATGACATTCTAAAACTTTGGGGTCCCAGCATAATGGAATCCCAACACTTGGGGGGCAGTTTGATGACATCCAAACACTTGGAGGTCCCAGCTTAATGACATCCCAACACTTGGGGGTCCCAGTATAGTGACATCCTAGGACATAGGATGTCATTATACTGGCCCTTAAGTCCTAGGATGTCCCTATACTGGGACCCCCAAGTGTTGGGATGTCATTATGCTGGGACCTCCAAGTGTTTGGATGTCATCAAACTGTCCCCCAAGTGTTGGGATGTCATTATACTGGCCCCTAACACTTGGGGGTCCCAGTATGGTAACATCCTAATACTTGGGGGTCCCAGCATATTGACATCCTAACACTTTGGGGACAGTATAATGACATCTTAATACTTGAGAGTCCCGGTATAATGACACCCTAACACCAGGGGATCCCAGCCAAATTATATCCTAATACATAGGGGTCCAAGCATAATAGCATCCTAACACTTTGGGGCCAGTATAATGACATCCTAACACTTGAAGGTGCCAACAATATACAGACATCTTTACACTTAAGGGTCCCAGTATAGTGAAATCCTAACACTTGGGGGTCCCAGTATAATGACATCCTAACACTTGGGGTCCCAGTATAATGACATCCTAACACTTGGGGCCCCAGCATAATGACATCCCAACACTTGGGGGTCTCAGTATAATTACATCCTAACACTTGGGGCCCCAGCATAATGGCATCCTAACAATTGGGGCCCTAGCATAATGACATCCTAACACTTGGTGCCCCAGCATAATGACATCCCAAAACTTGGGGATCCCAGTATAATGATATCCTAACACTTGGGGCCCCAGCACAATGATATCCTAACACTTGGGGCCCCAGCATAATGACATCCTAACACTTGGGGGTCCCAGTATAATGACTTCCTAACACTTGGGGCCCCAGCATCATGACATCCTAACACTTGGGGGTCCCAGTATAATGACATCCTAACACTTGGGGGTCCCAGTATAATGACATTCTAACAGTTGGGCCCCCAGTATAATGATATCCCAACACTTGGGGGTCCCAGTATAATGACATCCCAACACTTGGGGGTCCCAGTATAATGACATCCTAACACTTGGGGATCCCAGTATAATGACATCCCAACAGTTGGGGCCCCAGTATAATGACATCCTAACACTGTAGCTGCAACAAGGTGTACTAAGGGTTGTCCCAGTCCATGTTTGAGTTTGTTCTGCATGTTTTTTCCCCTCAGTCCTCTTTGTGTTACCTACTAAATAATGGAATTGCACTTCTAAAATATTTTTTTTTCCAAAACAAGTTTTAATTTTATTAGCAGAAACATTCTGACAAAAATCCCCCCCCCCCCCCCAACATACAATTCGATTGTGTTAGAAAAAAAATCAGTTTTTAGTAGACGTCATCGGATTATTACTTTTGGAAAACAATTGAAGATGAGGCGAGCTACGTCCTTTCTACACCATACATAGACATCTAATGGTCACAGAACACCTTCATTGCTTTTCTTGGCAAAGTCCTCTGGTTGAAGAATGATTGCAGAGCCGAAACGTCGTCCCGTCTTTCCTGAAAACGGGGATCTTCCCTAAACTAAGATCAGACACCTGGACACTTCCTGTATCACCCTTCCAAATACATTTCTAAAGACATAGTGACCACGGCCCACCACTAAAACCTTCTTATTTTTCTGAGCACAGCACTCCTTGCCATCAATGTCCCTGCACTAATTGTCTTCTTCAGCTGGAGGAGCGAGACTTTCATTTTCTCAGCCTATAATTACTTCTATCATTCATTATGTGTGGGTATGATCTTTAGGGCTGGTGTCAGTTACTGTACGGCTATTCCTGAGCGTTATGAAAGAACACATGCCCAGCATCCCTTTAGTCATACATGCTTCTCTCTGATGGCCACTGGGTGGTGCAGGCTTTAGTTCTGCAATAGGCTGATCAGTTGCTTGGTAACACTGTAATAAACTGTACTCAAGCAACTGATCAGCAGATTGTACAGCTAAAGTCTGCAGCACCCAGCATCCAGCAGGGAAGAGCATGCACATCTAAAGGGATGCCAGATATGTGTTCTTCAATATTGCACAAAGGGCTTGTGAAAGAAGATCTAAGGCAAGGTGCTGTCATGTTTACAGGAGCCATTAGTGTGCTGCGGAGAATGGATTGCAAGCTCCTGTGGGGACACAGATGGGTGTGAATGGTTCAGTCCTGTGGAATATGTTGGCCCTATATAATGAGTGCAATTATGTATTTCAAATATTAACGTCCTTTCAATAAACTTTCTGTGGCCTCTTCCCTCATTCCGAGGTCAGGCTCACTTTGCCGTGTAACATCCTGAGTTCAGCTCTTTCAATTTTTAATTTTTTCTCCCCCGTTTTCCTTAACGCATCACGTCCAGCTCTCGATGGCGGAATCCCGCTACATTTTTGTCAGCCGCAGTGTATTGAGGCGCACAGGGATGAAAGTCGCTCCAGAAGCGTAACGGATCTCGCGCAGCATTCCCTCCCACGTCTTCTCATCTTCATTATACCTGGAAGTGCAACATACACAAAACATGTCAATGTGGGCGCACTGTGCGGGGAACTGCCGCTAACACACTGGACTAGTGCTAAGTGCCCGCTGGCATCTGGTAATGTTGACCTGTTTTAACCACTTGCCTACTGGACACTTTCACCTCCTTCCTGCCCAGGCCAATTTTCAGCTTTCAGCGCTCTCACACTTTGAATGACAATTGCGCGGTCATGCAACGCTGTACACATATGACATTTTTATAATTTTTTTTCACATAAATAGAACTTTCTTTTGGTGGTATTTAATCACCACTGGGGCTTTTTATTTTTTGCTAAATAAACAAATAAAGACCAGAAAATTATGGAAAAAACAAAACAAAAACATTTTTAATAGTTTGTTATAACATTTTGGAAACAGGTAATTTTTCTCCTTCACTGATTTGCACTGAGGCTGCACTGATGAGGGGGCAATGATGGGCATTGATAGGCTGAACTGATGGGCACTGATAGGCTGCACTAATGAGGTGGCACTGATGAGGCTGTACTGATGGACATTGATAGGCTGAACTGATGGGCACTGTGTCAAGGCTGGGCTCAACCCCTCCTTCTCTGAGCTGGCCGCTCAGCTGTCAGCTAATTGCCAGCTCCTATTTCTCCACAGTTACTCACCTGTTGATGATATCCTGCTCATCAGTCCTGCCTACTTAAGCCGTCCAGCCCAGAGGATCTCTGCCTTTGCCTTGGTCAACATCACAGAGACGCTCTCCTGCATTCCTGTTGAAAGACTTGCTTGGCTGACATGCCTTCTGGCTCCAGATCCTGCTTGCTGTTTTACTACGTTCTTCTCCGGCTCCCTGACGTTTGGCTTGTCTGACTATACGTTCCTGAACTCTGCTTATGTTTTGACTACGTTTTGTTCTTACTTTTATTATTAAACAAGTGTGATTTAACTGTACTTCTGTCTCGGTCTGATTTCATGGTTTCTGACACACTGATAGGCTGCACTAATGAGGCGGCACTGGTGGGCACTGATAAGGAAGCACTGATGAGGCTGCATTGATGGGCATTGATAGGCTGCACTGATGAGGCTGCATTGATGGGCATTGATAGGCTGCACTGATGAGGCTGCATTGATACACTGCACTGATGCACTGATGGGCACTGATAGGCTGACTAATGAGGTGGCACTGGTGGGCACTGATGAGAAAGGACTGATGAGGCGGCACTGATATGCTGCACTAATGAGGTGGCACTGATGAGGAGGCATTGATGGGCACTGATAGACTGCATTGATTTGGTGGCTCTGGTGGGCACTGATGAGGAGGCACTGGTGGGCACTGATAGGTGGCAATGATGGGCACTGATATGCAGGACTGATAGGTGACACTAAAGAGGAGGCACTGATGGGCACTGATTGGCAGCACTGGTGGGCACTGATTGGACTGCACTGATGATCAGTGCCCTGATTATCAGTGTACTTTTTCTCTCTCCAAACTTTCAGTCTTTTTTTGTTTATTTAACAAAAAATAAAAATAAAAAACCCCAGTGGTGATTAAATGCCATCAAAATAAAGCTCTATTTGTATTGAAAAAAAAAATGATAAAAATTTAATTTGGGTACAGAGTTGCATGACGGCGCAATTGTCATTCAAAGTGCGAGAGCGCCGAAAGCTGAAAATTAATTCTTCGGTTGGAAGTGCCCCGGGTGTTGAAGGGGTTAAAAGAATAGCTGTCAGTGAGAGCATATCCAACCAAAAACTACAAAACTGGGTGTAAGAGGCTATATTGTAAAGCGCAGCGCAAATGGTTGGCAATATAAATCCTGTATAATATAGAACAAATAGAAGAAAAAGATGACCGTATGCAAAAAAAATGTGTGTTTCAGGGGATGTTGATGGAGGAAATGTCCCCCCCCCCCCCCCTCCCAGTTTTTTTTTTCTCACCTCCAGATGTCGTTTAGTTCTGTTGGCACCAATTCTTCACTCTCATTCTCCACCGTGGCGAATCCTCCGATAGCGAATAGCGTTCCACCAATGCTGACCATGCTGAGGGAACTGCGCTCCTGGGGGAACTCCGTGAAATCTTCCCACCTGAGGAACCAGAGAGGGTCAGCAACAGACCACTCTTAAATATATAGCAAAATAAAACATAGCATGGGAAAGACACATATAAGGAGAGGTAGTAGTGCTGCGCACCATGGATAATATGTTATGGGAAAGTTCCCCCAGAGGTTTTTTTTTTTAGCAGTGAAGTAAATAAATAGTAGATGTAATAGGAAAAATACGTTCTTTATTAAAAATGTGTACAGTGTTGCCCCAAAGTGCAGAGAATGTAAACATAAATTTGTACATAATATTATATGACAACTTGTCTAATGTAAGACAAACTGACGCGTTTCGACCCATTTTGTTGGGGTCTTGCGACCCATATGCGGTGGGGAAATCTTGGTTGGGAGGTCCCCACCGCATATATTGGTAACTATGTGAAATTGCCACTTTGTGCACATGTAGGCTCTCATGCATTTTTCAACCTGATGTGCTAAATGTAGTCTCTTTTGCAGCAAACCTATCCTCTGAAGAAGACGCCAACGAAAATGGGTCGAAACGCGTCTGGCTTTGTCATACATTAGACATGTTGTCATATAATATCATGTACAAATTTGTGTTTGCATTCTCTGCACTTTGGGGCATGCCCCCTTTACAGCGCATATTTTAACTTTTGTGGAAACACTGCACGCCATTCATTTTTAATAAAGAATGTATTTTTTACAATTACATCTACTATTTATTTACTTCCCTGCTAAAAAAAATAAAAAAAAAACCCTCTGGGGGGACTTTCCCATAACAGCAAAATAAAATATAATATAGAAATAAAATAATAATACATGATAAAAATATATAATAAAATAATATAATACATAAACATATACAGTATAATAAATAATAAAATATAAATACTAAATAAATAATAAAATAAATATAATAAAAATATATAAAATAATAACAAATAGGGCACTTTAATGGTACCATAAGAACTTAGGATAGCGATCTCAATATAGAAAAATATTTTTATTATTACAAAAAGGTATTAAAAATAAGCAGAGACAAAAAACATTAGCTCTATCTAGTCACGCAAAGAATTTGTGGCATGGTACAATTATACCATCTGTGTATTAGTTGCCCAACTGATACTTCATATTCCCATGGCACACGTTCCTGGTATAAGCTCTCAAGGTTTGGGTGCTGCAGCAACAACCAGCTTGGATACTGATTCAAGTCACAAGATATTTGCCAGCACACCAAGGAACGGCACAAAGTGGCGTCCAAACGGGTAGTTTATTGCATGATCACAATACAAGAAAGGTGCAATGTTTCGGGGACACGCAGCACCCCTTCGTCAGGCATGCCTGGGTTCTGCTTGACTCCGAAACGTTGCACCTTTCTTGTGATCATGCAATAAACTACCCGTTTGGACGCCACTTTGTGCCGATCCTTGGTGTGCTGATCACAAGAAAGGTGAAACGTTTCGGAGTCACGCAGGACCCATTCGTCAAGCAAGGTGCAACTTTTCGTAGTCACGCACCCGTAGTCAACGTTTCGTAGTCAAGCAGGACCACTCCGAAACGTTGCACCTTCCTTGTGATCAGCACACCAAGGATCGGCACAAAGTGGCGTCCAAACGGGTAGTTTATTGCATGATCACAAGAAAGGTGCAATGTTTCGGAGTCACGCAGGACCCCTTCGTCAGGCATGCCTGACGAAGGGGTCCTGCGTGACTACGAAACGTTGCACCTTGCTTGACGAAGGGGTCCTGCGTGACTACGAAATGTTGCACCTTTCTTGCGATCAGCACACCAAGGATTGGCGCAAAGTGGCGTCCAAACGGGTAGTTTATTGCATGATCACAAGAAAGGTGCAATGTTTCGGAGTCACGCAGGACCCCTTCGTCAGGCATGCCTGACAGAGGGGTCCTGCGTGACTCCAAAACGTTGCACCTTGCCTGACGAAGGGGTTCTGCGTGACTCCGAAACGTTGCACCTTTCTTGTGATCAGCACACCAAGGATCGGCACAATTGGCGTCCAAACGGGTAGTTTATTGCATGATCACAAGAAAGGTGCAATGTTTCGGAGTCACGCAGGACCCCTTCATCAGGCATGCCTGATGAAGGGGTCCTGCATGACTATGAAAAGTTGCACCTTGCTTGACGAAGGGGTCCTGCACGACTCCGAAACGTTGCACCTTTCTTGTGATCAGCACACCAAGGATCGGCACAAAGTGGCGTCCAAACGGGTAGTTTATTGCATGATCACAAGAAAGGTGCAATGTTTCGGAGTCACGCAGGACCCCTTCATCAGGCATGCCTGATGAAGGGGTCCTGCATGACTATGAAAAGTTGCACCTTGCTTGACGAAGGGGTCCTGCACGACTCCGAAACGTTGCACCTTTCTTGTGATCAGCACACCAAGGATTGGCACAAAGTGGCGTCCAAACGGGTAGTTTATTGCATGATCACAAGAAAGGTGCAACGTTTCGGAGTCACGCAGGACCCCTTTCGTCAGGCTTGCCTGACGAAGGGGTCCTGCGTGACTCCGAAACGTTGCACCTTGCCTGACGAAGGGGTCCTGCGTGACTCCGAAACGTTTCACCTTTCTTGTGATCAGCACACCAAGGATCGGCACAAAGTGGCGTCCAAACGGGTAGTTTTTTGCATGATCACAAGAAAGGTGCAACGTTTCGGAGTCAAGCAGGACCTGACAAAGGGGTCCTGCGTGACTCGGAAACGTTGCACCTTGCCTGACGAAGGGGTCCTGCGTTACACCTTTCTTGTGATCATGCAATAAACTACCTGTTTGGATGTCACTTTGTGCCGATCCTTGGTGTGCTGGCAAATATCTAATTTGCCCAACTAATACGCAGGTGGTATAATTGCACCATCAGGGATTTGGGTCCCAAGTGAGCCCTGTGGCCCCATGAACATCCACATACGCACTGGGTTTCCCACGCATGCGCAAAAGCATCTATCATGGAAGACCCAAGACCTTTCCCGCCTTTGCGCATGCGTGGAAAATCACTTGCACGTGTCCAGATGTGCCAAAGGCTTCTGTCTGCCCGGACCCCCCCCCCCCCTCCCCAAAACCATGGAAGAGCCCTTTGGCGCATGTGCCATGATGGCGGTGCCGGTACAGGGCGGGGGCTGCCATATTTTGCTTTAGTTTGGCGACAGGGTCTCTGTAAACACAGAATGATGGTTTGGTGTGGCTCACTTGTTAGTCTTGATATCGTAGGCCTCGATGGTGTTGGTGAGCCCCGTGTCGGTGACTCCGGCAGCGATGAGGATCTTCCCGTTGTGAATGGTCGCCCCGAAGAGAGAGCGAGCCGTCTTCATGGGAGCCAAATCCTTCCACTCAAACTTCTTGGGGTTGTAGACACAAAGGCGGTTCAGACATTTCCTGCAGAGAGTGAAGAGCGGCCGAGGTCAGTTTTTGTATCATTTGTTCAACGCGGGGGGTCAGGAACCCGAGAGCAACAAAGTAGCAGTCTGTAGAGGAGGGCGCAGTGCCTCAGTGCCGGCACTGCAGAGGAGTGCAATTCAACTGGATCGAAACCCTTCCACTTACCTCCCAACATATTTGAGATAGGAATGAGGGACACCTACTAACAAACGTATGTAGGCATAGGACACGCCCCCTGCCACACCCTCTTAAAGGAGAATTAACCCAAAAAAAACGTCAATTAAATCCACAAGGGACTTTTTTTACCACTATATTGGCTTTTAAAATGTACAAATTTAGAATTTGGATGAAAGGTTTAGCGCTGGGAAACACTTTTTGAAAGATAAAAAGTGCATTTTTATATACAACTATATAGATCAGACCAAAATGAGGGACAAATGAGGGACAGAGGGACATTGCTCCAAATCAGGGACAGTTGGGAGCTATGGCCATACACCCAGTGAGGTGACCGGCCTCAGGTGACACACAGAGATGAAACAAATCCTCCTACATAAGTTGCACCCGTTTATCTGCAGCCCTCTCTTCTCTACAGCCATTTAAGATGCAGAATTTATACAAGTTGTCTGAGCTTTCAGAAATCAGGGGGTGGGCAGCTGAAAGAGGTACTGCAGTTTCATAATTTGCAATAAAAACATCTTTTGCCATTCTGAAGCTTCCCTCCAACCTCCTTGCATATTATTTTATATATACTGTGATTTCTGTATTTGCTAAATATGCTGCAGAAAACTCCCTCCGCTGAGTCTGGCTGCAGCCATATTAACTGTGGGCAGCTGAAGCTGCAGCCTGTTCACTTCCTGGATTTACACAGAGGCACACCCCCAGCTCTGCAGCTCTCATTGGCCTTCTTATGACTCACCCCTCTTCCCTTCCCGACAAACTCTCAGGAGAGTGAGAGAGAGCGCTGTGCGTGATGTCATAAGCCTAGGCCAGTGATGGTGAACCTCGGCACCCCCAGATGTTTTAGAACTACATTTCCCATGATGCTCGTGCAATCTGCAGTGTAGTGGAGCATCATGGGAAATGTAGTTCCAAACCATCTGGGGTGCTGAGGTTCACTATCACTGGCCTATAGGATAATGACCAGACAAGAAACAGGAAGTGGGCTGTATAAGGGATTTACTGGCAGATAAAAAATGTTTTACTATCCAAAGTTAAAACAACAACAACAAGGGCAGAAGATTTAATAGATGGAAAGATGAAGAAATGACTGAAGTTCCGCTTGAAGTTACACTCTGAAGAGCTCAATGAGAGCTGATTGGAGGGAAGAGACACACCCCCTTCACACAGTACACAGAGACAGAGCTGAGACTGTCAATCACAGGCTGTGTGCTGGAGCGCTCCCTCCCCTGTCACCCTTTTTTAGAAAATGACACTTAGTGCTCTGGACTGAGACAAGTAAGGACTATAGAGGGATGTGCTTTGTCCGTATTTCATGTCTGAGATTTACAACCACTTTATTATTTACAAATCAGAAGCAAAGTTTTCAGGGAAGAGAAAAGCAATATAAAAAAATAAAGAACCATAAACTGCCCTGAACATTATAGATGCAGTAATCACTTTCAGTATTCTGGTGCATGGCACATTAGAAATGGGCATTTACAAATGGCATGCAACCAACCCCCCACCCCACCCTCACACATTTTTGTACATTTTTCCCACTATTCCTCCCACTGACACCAATGATGGGGCACCATTCCTCCCACTGACACCAATGATGGGGCACTATCCTCCCACTGACACCAATGATGGGGCACTATTCCTCCCACTGACACCAATGACGGGGCACCATTCCTCCCACTGACACCAATGATGGGGCACCATTCCTCCCACTGACACCAATGATGGGGCACTATTTCTCCCACTGACACCAATGATGGGGCACTATTTCTCCCACTGGCACCAATGATGGGCACTATTCCTCCCACTGACACCAATGATGGGGCACTATTCCTCCCATTGACACCAATGATGGGGCACCATTCCTCCCACTGACACCAATGATGGGGCACCATTCCTCCCACTGACACCAATGATGGGGCACTATTCCCCCCACTGACACCAATGATGGGGCACTATTCCTCCCACTGACACCAATGATGGGGCACCATTCCTCCCACTGACACCAATGATGGGGCACCATTCCTCCCACTGACACCAATGATGGGGCACTATTTCTCCCACTGACACCAATGATGGGGCACTATTTCTCCCACTGGCACCAATGATGGGCACTATTCCTCCCACTGACACCAATGATGGGGCACTATTCCTCCCACTGACATCAATGATGGGGCACTATTCCTCCACTGACATCAATGATGGGGCACTATTCCTCCCACCGACACCAATGATGGGGCACTATCCCCCTCCCACACTGACACCAATGATGGGGCACTATTCCTCCCACTGACACCAATGATGGGGCACTATTCCTCCCACTGACACCAATGATGGGGCACCATTCCTCCCACTGGCACCAATGATGGGGCACTATCCTCCCACTGACACCAATGATGGGGCACTATTCCTCCCACTGACACCAATGACGGGGCACTATTCCTCCCACTGACACCAATGATGGGACACTATTCCTCCCACTGACACCAATGATGGGGCACCATTCCTCCCACTGACACCAATGATGGGGCACTATTCCTCCCACTGACACCAATGATGGGACACTATTCCTCCCACTGACACCAATGATGGGGCACTATTCCTCCCACTGACACCAATGATGGGGCACCATTCCTCCCACTGACACCAATGATGGGCACAATTTCTCCCACTGACACCAATGATGGGGCACTATTTCTCCCACTGGCACCAATGATGGGCACTATTCCTCCCACTGACACCAATGATGGGGCACTATTCCTCCCATTGACACCAATGATGGGGCACCATTCCTCCCACTGACACCAATGATGGGGCACCATTCCTCCCACTGACACCAATGATGGGGCACCATTCCTCCCACTGACATCAATGATGGGGCACCATTCCTCCCACTGACACCAATGATGGGGCACTATTTCTCCCACTGACACCAATGATGGGGCACTATTTCTCCCACTGGCACCAATGATGGGCACTATTCCTCCCACTGACACCAATGATGGGGCACTATTCCTCCCACTGACATCAATGATGGGGCACTATTCCTCCACTGACATCAATGATGGGGCACTATTCCTCCACTGACATCAATGATGGGGCACTATTCCTCCCACCGACACCAATGATGGGACACTATCCCCCCCACACTGACACCAATGATGGGGCACTATTCCTCCCACTGACACCAATAACGG
This sequence comes from Lithobates pipiens, assembly GCF_037356315.1. NCBI lineage: Eukaryota > Metazoa > Chordata > Amphibia > Anura > Ranidae > Lithobates > Lithobates pipiens. Next base: position 35,790,364 of record NW_027507764.1, on the reverse strand, counting down.
GGCACTATTCCTCCCACTGACACCAATGATGGGGCACTATTCCTCCCACTGACACCAATGATGGGGCACTATTCCTCCCACTGACACCAATGATGGGGCACCATTCCTCCCACTGACACCAATGATGGGGCACCATTCCTCCCACTGACACCAATGATGGGGCACTATTCCTTCCAAAGCAGATGCTAAAACTATAGGCAAAATATTTTTTCCCCGATTTAGAGTAAAGGAGGGTTATAACCCCTGTCATTTAAAAAAAAAAAAATGTTTGCCTTTAGTTATACCGTGTGCCAGAATTGTTACTTCACATCACGTTAGTTCTAAAGCTGCTTCCTTTCAGTTCTTGGGGACCCTGATGGTGAGGTGTCCACCAGAACACCTAGAACCCCCCTCCCCCCCAAACCACTGAGGCCACAACAAAGCCAAATGATGGTGTCACCCTCCCACAATTTCTGTTGCTGCGAAAGAGTGCAAACTTCAATATGTCTATTCGGGGGATGGGCACACAAGCCGCATTGCTCCTCTCACAGGTCCCCCCCCCCCCAAGATGGAATATCATGTGTTGGAAAGAACCATTGGCAAAGGCATGTGAAGTAGGAGACTGGAAGGAAAGCAGGCTGATCCTGTATAACAATGGAGCCTCCATAGCCTGTGCCTGATATCAATGCGTTACTTACTTATCGCTCCCCTTCCCTCCAATCACATAGACCAGATTCTCATGGGAGACCACAGAGTGTCCATACACCTGATAGGGCAGGGGGTCCGACTCCCCCCACTTAAAGGACCTGAAAATAATCAACAGAGACCTTAATTAGACATCAAAAATAAATGGACTTTTTTAAAGGCAACATTTTTATAACTGCAAAAAAAAATGTATTAGGTTTATTCCGACATATATCACAAGAGACAAATCACATCAGTCTCTGCACCATAGGAGCTCACACTCTAATTTCCCACACAGTCACACACTATTATAATTATACATTTCTATAGCTCTGACATATACCACAGCGCTGTATAAAGAACACCGAGCCAGTCACATCACTCTCTGCACCAAATGAGCTTACACTCTAATGCCCCCCCCCCCCCCCCCCACAGTCACAGACTCATATCTCCTTCACCAGGGGCTGTGTGCTGGCAATGCATTAAAAATATGTTCTGGATTGCAATTCAGTGAAGAAAAACAGATAGTGGAGGTGGACAGGCGCCAGTGGTAAAGCTATCACACTGACGCCCGACTGCTCTACCACCTACTTTATTTACATAATTTCAATCCAGAACACATTTTCATTCACTGCCAGCACACAACCCCTGATGAAGGAGATGTGAGCACCCGAAACATGTTGGTTATGGTGTTTAATAAAAATCTTTTTGCTAGAAATACCTTAAAGAGGAGGGCCAGTTTTAAAAAAAAATGTAAAAGTCAGCAGCTGCAAATACTGCAGCTGCTGACTTTTAATAAGCCAACTTACCTGTCCAGGGCGCCCGCGATGTCGGCCGCCCGAGGCTGACCCGTCCCTCGGCTCTCGGGTCCCGGCGCCGCCATTTTGGCTAAGGGAAACAGGCAGTGGAGCCTTGCGGCTTCACTGCCCGTTTCCTACTGCGCATGCGCGAGTCGCGCAGTGCTTTGTGAATGAGACGCGCTGTGTTCTGGGACACACAGTTCCCAGAACACAGCGCAACCCATTACCCAGAAGATGCCGCACGGAGGAGAGAAGATAGAAGATCTCCGCGGAGGAGGAAGAGGGAGATTAGGACGATGTGCCTAGCAACAGGCATTTCTGGTAAGTTAAAAAAAAAAAAATTTTTTTTCAGATTTTTTTCTAATTTTTAATGTATTTTTTTTTCAGGGTGGCCCTCCACTTTAATGTTGTGGCACTCACATCCTTCCAGCACTCTATAGCTCCCTCCCCGGGGACCCCTTGGGATGTCTCAAAAAACAGAGAGCTACGTCCAAGCACAGAAATGAAATCCAGAACACATTTTTCTTTCACTTCCAGCACACAACCACTGATGAAGGAGATGCAAGCACCCGAAACACGTTGGCATTCTATGTTTGTATCATATTTAATAAAAGCTTTCCCTAGAATGAAATGAATGTTGTGACACTCACATCCTTCCAGTGCTCTATAGATCCCTCCCCGGGGACCTCTTGGGATGTCTCAAAAAACAGAGAGCTACGTTCCAAGCACAGAATTGAAATCCAGAACACATTTTTCTTTCACTTCCAACACACAACCACTGATGAAGGAGATGTGGGCACCCGAAACACGTTGGCATTCTATGTTTGCATTGTGTTTAATAAAATCTTTTGCTAGAATTAGCTTACTGTTGTGGCACTCACATCCTTCCAGCACACAACCACTGATGAAGGAGATGTGAGCACCCAAAACACGTTGGCATTCTATGTTTGCATTGTGTTTAATAAAATCTTTTGCTAGAATTATTTTACTGTTGTGGTCCTCACATCCTTCCAGCACTCTATAGACTGATGACTACCGATGACTACTCGTATGTGGCTACTTACGGGCGGTCGTAGCACAAGACCGAGTCCAGGGTCTGCTCTCCTTCCTTCAGCTCTTTCCCACCAATCAGGTAGATGGAATTCTCTGAATCTCCAAGGCCAAAGAGGCAGCGTGCGGACGGAACGGGCGGCATTCCCAGCCAGTCCGAGTCCAGGTGATCAAACTGTCGGAGCAGAGAGCCAGAGTTAGAATGGAACCACCACATAGATATTTATCAGATAGACAACAATAGAGCTTCCCCAATGACTTCCTTTTTTAACCCCTCAAACAATTGCCGGCACACATTTTTACATTTCGGTTGTGTCATATTTGAATAATTATAACATTTCATATAAAAAGCGTGGATATCTATGAAAAGCAGTGTAGTCAGCACCTTTACTGAACAAATTGTTAGGTTTGTAAACCCAAACAATAAACTTCTCTTATTTACCTCTTTTTGATTAAAGAAAAATATTGATGAAAATATTTTGTTATATAGGTAGGTAGATAGGTAAATAGGTAAATAGGTAATAGGTAAAAAACAAAAACAAAAAAAAACCCCTGTTGAACTTGTCAAAAATCCAGGGATGTCCTATAAACTCTCTGCAGCGTTATCTCAACCATCTCTGATAGTCTGTTCCAGGTACTACAGAACACCTTCCACTATATTATGGAGAGGAGGAGAGGAGGAGGTGTTCTGCAGGCCCTGCCCTGGGGGGGATACACATACAAAGTACAGCCTGGCTCTTGAATTGACACAGAAGTGATGTAATCTATTCAGGTTATATTTTTCCATCTATTTCTTTTTTTAACACCCCAAGAAAACAGCATGGCCGCCTTCCTAACACACTCCAACTCTCTAGTTGGCTTGAATCCCTATGGCAAGTCTAAAAAAAATAACTGTCCATTATAGAACTGTCTCGTATTATGGGCAGTTGTTGGTGGTCTTCTGGGATGGAAGCAGTCTCTGATGATCTCCTGGGATGGAAACAGTCTCTGGTGGTCTCCTGGCATGGAAGCAGTTTCTGGTGGTCTCTTGGGATGGAAGGAGTCTCTGGTGATCTCCTGGGATGGAAGCAGTCTCTGGTGGTCTCCTGGGATGGAAGCAGTCTCTGGTGGTCTCCTGGGATGGAAGCAGTCTCTGGTGGTCTCCTGGGATGGAAGCAGTCTCTGGTGGTCTCCTGGGATGGAAGCAGTTTCTGGTGGTCTCCTGGGATGGAAGCAGTTTCTGGTGGTCTCTTGGGATGGAAGCAGTCTCTGGTGGTCTCCTGGGATGGAAGCAGTCTCTGGTGGTCTCCTGGCATGGAAACAGTCTCTGGTGGTCTCCTGGGATGGAAGCAGTTTCTGGTGGTCTCTTGGGATGGAAGCAGTCTCTGGTGATCTCCTGGGATGGAAGCAGTCTCTGGTGGTCTCCTGGGATGGAAGCAGTCTCTGGGGGTCTCCTGGGATGGAAGCAGTCTCTGGGGGTCTCCTGGGATGGAAGCAGTCTCTGGAGGTCTCCTGGGATGGAAGCAGTCTCTGGTGGTCTCCTGGGATGGAAGCAGTTTCTGGTGGTCTCTTGGGATGGAAGCAGTCTCTGGTGATCTCCTGGGATGGAAGCAGTCTCTGGTGGTCTCCTGGCATGGAAACAGTCTCTGGTGGTCTCCTGGGATGGAAGCAGTTTCTGGTGGTCTCTTGGGATGGAAGCAGTCTCTGGTGATCTCCTGGGATGGAAGCAGTCTCTGGTGGTCTCCTGGGATGGAAGCAGTCTCTGGGGGTCTCCTGGGATAGAAGCAGTCTCTGGGGGTCTCCTGGGATGGAAGCAGTCTCTGGAGGTCTCCTGGGATGGAAGCAGTCTCCCATGGTATCCTGGGAAAGAAGTAATCTCTGGTAGCCTTCTGGGATGGAAGCAGTCTCTGGTGGTCTCCTGGGAAAGAAGTAATCTCTGGTAGCCTTCTGGGATGGAAGCAGTCTCTGGTGGTCTCCTGGGATGGAAGCAGTCTCTGGTGATCTCCTGGGATGGAAGCAGTCTCTGGTGATCTCCTGGGATGGAAGCAGTCTCTGGTGGTCTCCTGGGAAAGAAGTAATCTCTGGTAGCATCCTGGGATGGAAGGTTTCTCTGGTGGTCTCTTGGAATAGAAGCAGTCTCTAATGGTCTCCTGGGATGGAAGCAGTCCCTGGGGGTCTCCTGTAATGAAAGCAGTCTCTAATGGTCCCCTGGGATGGACGCAGTCATTGGTGGTCTCCTCCTGTGATGAAAGCAGTCTCTGGTGATCTCCTGTAATGGAAGTGGTCTCCTGGGATGGAAGCACTCTCTGATGGTCTCCTGTAATGGAAGCAGTCTCTGGGGGTCTCCTGTAATGAAAGCAGTCTCTAATGGTCCCCTGGGATGGAAGCAGTCACTAGTGGTCTCCTCCTGTGATGGAAGCAGTCTCTGGTGGTCTCTTGTAATGGAAGTGGTCTCCTGGGATCAAAGCAGTCTCTGGGGGTCTCCTTGGATGGAAACAGTCTCTGGGGTCTCCTGGGTTGGAAGCAGTCTCTTTGGGTCTCCTGGGAAGGAAGCAGTCTCTGGGGTCTCCTGGGAAGGAAGCAGTCTCTGGGGTCTCCTGGGAAGGAAGCAGCCTCTGGGGTCTCCTGGGATAGAAGCAGTCTCTGGGGGTCTCCTGTGATGGAAACAATCTGTCAGTCTTCTGTGATGGAAGCAGTCTCTGTCAGTCTCCTTTAGCGAAAACTGTCTTTGGCAGTCTTCTTGGATAGAAGCAGTCTCTGGTGGTCTCCTGTGATGAAAACAGTCTACGGCAACCACGGGTGCTCTGCTGGAAGGTGTCTCTGGTGGTCTCCTCCATTGGAAGAAGTCTATGGTGGTCTCTTCTAGTAGAAGAAGTCTCTGGTGGTCTCCTCCATTGGAAGAAGTCTCTGGTGGTCTCCTGTGATGAAAACAGTCTACGGCAACCACGGGTGCTCTGCTGGAAGGTGTCTCTGGTGGTCTCCTCCATTGGAAGAAGTCTATGGTGGTCTCTTCTAGTAGAAGAAATCTCTGGTGGTCTCCTGTAATCTAAGCCTTCTCTAGCAGTCTCCTGTAATGGAAACTATTTCCTTTGGTCCTCTGTAATAGAATTTTATAGCAGCTTCCTGTAATGGAAGTACTCCGAAAGTCTCCTGTAATGGAAACAGCCCCCAGCAGTCTCTTGTATTGAAAGACATTCCTAGCAGTCTTCTGTAATGAAAGCAGTCTCTAGCAGTCTCCTGTTACTTGAAAGCAGTACCCAATTCTATTTTGGAACATGGCAGCAGCCTATAGCCAGGGCTGGTGCAAGACTTTTTGACACCCTAGGCAAAACCTCAGTTTGCTGCCCCCCTAGCTCCACCCCCTTTGTCCTGCCCATGTATACCCCACCTTTTTAATGAAACGCCCATCAAATGCAGCCTCACCAGGGCCCATCAATGCAGCCTCACCAGCACCCATCAATGCAGCCTCACTAGCACCCATCAATTCAGCCTCACTAGCACCCATCAATGCAGTCTACCAGCACCCATCGAATGCAGCCTCACCAGCGCCTATCAAATGCAGCCTCACCAGCCCCCATCAAATGCAGCCTCACCAGCGCCCATCAAATGCAGCCTCACCAGCGCCCATCAAAAGCAACCTCACCAGCGCCCATCAATTCAGCCTCACCAGCGCCCATCAAATGCAGCCTAACCAGTGCCCATCAAATGCAGCCTCATCAACGCCCATCAAATGCAGCCTCATCAACGCCCATCAAATGCAGTCTCACCAGCGCTCATCAATGCAGCCTCACCAGCGCCCATCAATGCAGGCTTACCAGTGCCCATCAAAGGCAGCCTCACCAGCGCCCATCAATGCAGCCTCACCCGTGCCCTTCAATGCAGCCTCACCAGCTCCCTTCAATGCAGCCTCACCAGGGCCCATCAATGGAGCCTCACCAGCACCCATCAAAAGCAGCCTCAACAGCGCCCATAAAATGCAGCCTCACCAGCACCCATCAATGCAGTCTCACTAGCACCCATCAATTCAGCCTCACTAGCACCCATCAATGCAGTCTACCAGCATCCATCGAATGCAGCCTCACCAGCGCCTATCAAATGCAGCCTCACCAGCCCCCATCAAATGCAGCCTCACCAGCGCCCATCAAATGCAGCCTCACCAGCGCCCATCAAAAGCAGCCTCACCAGCGCCCATCAATTCAGCCTCACCAGCGCCCATCAAATGCAGCCTAACCAGTGCCCATCAAATGCAGCCTCATCAACGCCCATCAAATGCAGCCTCACCAGCGCCCATTAAATGCAGTCTCACCAGCGCTCATCAATGCAGCCACACCAGCGCCCATCAATGCAGGCTTACCAGTGCCCATCAAAGGCAGCCTCACCAGCGCCCATCAATGCAGCCTCACCCGTGCCCTTCAATGCAGCCTCACCAGCTCCCTTCAATGCAGCCTCACCAGGGCCCATCAATGGAGCCTCACCAGCACCCATCAAAAGCAGCCTCAACAGCGCCCATAAAATGCAGCCTCACCAGCACCCATCAAATGCAACCTCACCAGCGCCCATCAATTCAGCCTCACCAGCGCCCATCAAATGCAGCCTAACCAGTACCCATCAAATGCAGCCTCATCAACACCCATCAAATGCAGCCTCACCAGCGCCCATCAAATGAAGTCTCACCAGCGCTAATCAATGCAGCCTCACCAGCGCCCATCAATGCAGCCTCACCAGTGCCCATCAAAGGCAGCCTCACCAGCGCCCATTAATGCAGCCTCACCAGTGTCCTTCAATGCAGCCTCACCAGCTCCCTTCAATGCAGCCTCATCAGCGCCCATCAATGGAGCCTCACCAGCACCCATCAAATGCAGCCTCAACAGCGCCCATAAAATGCAGCCTCACCAGCACCCATCAAATGCAGTCTCACCAGTGCCCATTAATGCAGCCTCACCAACGTCCATCAAATGCAACCTCACCAGCGCCCATCAATGAATGTTTGCTTGCTTCCATTCATTCGGGAGTCGGGACAAAGACACAGTCCTCCGCTGTGCCTCTGACACTATGTGCGAACAGAGCGGCGGCTGCCTGCTGATGCTGAGACTTAGCTGTTTGCTTCAGAGAGAAGAGTGTAGGTACACCAGTGGCCGGGCACCCTAGGCAGAAGTGCGCTCTAGGCGGCTGCCTAGTTTGCCTAGTGATAGCACCGGCCCTGCCTATAGCAACATGCTCCTTGCCGTGTCCTGTAGTCTGGGAGGCAGAGTGGTTATGAAACAATTTGCAAGACCAGGCCCCCATTAAACCACGTGCCGCCTTCTCAGTGTAACGGGAGCGAAAATGTCTAGAAGGAATTCTCTATGCAACATCTGTACATAGCGACATCTCCAGTCACCCTCTGATGTACTAATATCTGAAAGGATCTAGACACAGGTCATCGCGGGTGAGGTTACCGATGGTGGATCTTGGATAGGGGTCAGGCTTGTGCCTAAAAAAATGGGACCTTTGACCCATGTCAGCCGACCAGATGAAGAAGAAATTGCACACGTGATCATTCGCGTCCCCGCTAAATCTATTATTTAATGGCAGCTGGAATTTTTATTTCCATGGTTATGATTAACCCTTCAGACGCTGACAAGAATTTGTCCTGTATTTTGGCAGCTGTTATGACTGCTGTGACCCCCCCCCCCCCTCTCCTCCCATGCTGCGCTCATTGTCACCGCGCCCCGGTCTCAGCTGTTGCAAGGGATCAAGAGTTCCCCCTCGTTCCACAGAAAGCTGAATGTGCATCATGGCCGCCCGCCAGCGCTTCTGCTCCATGGCTCCTCTGCGCTCAAATCCGCTGACTAAGCATTGACACCTCGCAGCATTCCCAACTTCTCCCCGAGGCTACAGATTTCCATGTAAAAAAAAGAGTCTCTTAAAGGGAAGCTGCACTGAAGCATATGTATAAATCGCAGTTGCAGACCTCTTTTTTTAAAAATGCCAATTTCCTGGCTGCCCCTGAATTCAGCAAGTCCTGAGCTGGAACAGGCATGTAGGCATGCAAAAATGACAGTGAAGTCAGGACGGCTGATCTGCAGACGTGTTGTGGGCCAGAAAGTCAGGAAGTGCCCAAAGCCATTGGATCACCATGACAGCCAGGCAACATGGCAGCCTCCACATTTCTCTCTCTTCAGATTAACCACTTCAGCCCCGGAAGGATTTGTCCCCTTAATGACCAGGTCGTTTTTTTGGTTTTTTTTGCGATACGGCACTGTGTCGCTTTAACTGACAATTGCACGGTCGTGCGGCGCTGTACCCAGACAAAAATTGACATCCTTTTTTTCCCCACAAATAGGTGGTATTTGATCACCTCTGCGGTTTTTGTTTTTTGCGCTATAAACAAACAAAGAGCGTCAATTTTGAAAAAGAAAAACCTTTTTGTTTTACTTTTTGCTATAATACATATCCCCCAAAAAATATATCTAAAAAAAAAAAAAAAATGTATTCATCAGTTTAGGCCGATATATATTCTTCTACATATTTTTGGTAAAAAAACAAAAAAAAAAACACTAGGCGTATATCGATTGGTTTGTGCAAAAGTTATCGTGTCTACAAACCATGGGATACTGGTAACGGCAGCGATCTGCGATTTTTAGCGGGACTGCGACATTGCGGCGGACAAATCTGACCCCCAGATGACACTTTTTGGGGACCAGTGACATTATTACATTGATCAGTGCTATAAAAATGCACCGATCAATGTAAAAATGACACTGGCAAGGAAGGGGTTAACACTAGGGGGCGATCAAGGGGGTTAACTGTGTTCCCTGGGTGTGTTCTAACTGTCGGGGGCATGGGCTGCCAGGGACATGACAGAGATCACTTGGAACAGTAGATCCCTGTCATGTCCAGTCAGAACGGGGATTCTCCTTGTTTACAAAGACAGATCCCCGTTCTGCCCCTCTACTAGCCATCGAGTCCGCTTGACCCGCGGGCACGCTCCCGCCTGCCAGCGTCTGCTTGAGCCAACGTACAGCTATAGCAATTCCTGCAGGAGAGCCAACCTGCCACTTTATAACGATGGCAGCTGGTTGGCAAGCAGATAAAGGGAAAGCCCAGTTCTTTCTTAACCCCTTCAGATCCACGCTATAGTAGAATGATGGCTACAGCGCGGGTCTGCTTTGTAGGGAGGACATCAATAGACTCCCACCCCCCTTTGCACACTCCCCGTGTGCCCAATGCACGGCGAGCATCGCGCGCTGTGATCACCGAGTCAATGAGACCCGGGTGATCACAGATCGGAGTAAGGGGTCGATCCCGGCCCCTTACCACGTGATCAGCTGTCAGCCAATGACAACTGATCATGTGATGTAAATAGAAGTCATTAAGGGGGCAAATTCTGAAGTGGTTAAATCACCTTTGGCTTGACTAAAACAGCATCATTTCGAAATGGTACTCTAATAACACGCACTGGGGGTTACTTCCGAAAGGCAAATCCACTTTGCACTGAAAGTGCACTTGGAAGTGCAGTCGCTCTAAATCTAAGAGGTAGATCTGAAATGAGGGGAAGCTCTGCTGATTTATTCATCCAATCATGTGCAAGCTAAAATGCTGTTTTTTATTTTCCTTGCATGTCCCCCTCAGATCTACAGCGACTGCACTTCCAAGTGCACTTGCAGTGCAAAACGGAGTTTCCTTTAGTAAATGACCCCCACAGTCTTTGATTTCAGAAACATGTTTACAGTTCAAATGCGACTGGAATTTGATGTAAAATTTTATTCTAATTTCAATTCCGATTTCGGAAATTCGGACGAATTTCGTTTCGTTATTCGGAGCATTCGGTAAACTTCGTTTATACCGGAATTGGGGTATTTGGATATATCCAAATCCCTGAATGTCGAAAAATTTGTCTGAATATTTATTTTGAATGAAACAAATTGCACATGTCTACTACTGTGAGCTGCGCTGTGCACGGCCTGCAGCAACTGTCGGGGTTCTGTATCAGAGCATGTAACAAGCTGGAAAAGTGGGCGGGGCCAGAGTGTGCAGGGAAGAGTGTAGAAAAAAGGGCGGTCTCAAATGCGGCCCCTGACATCACCAAAGGGCCGCACATAATGTTCAATATATATATATATAATGCTTGCGAGGGGTGTTAGAGGTTACAGACTGCAGCCCTAACAGAGGAAATGAGTGTCAGAGAGTGAGGACAGATATATTGTTGGTGGGGGGGGGGGGGGGGGGGGGTGTGCTGCAGAAGACAATAGGAGACTTGGAACATGTTACATGAGGAAGAAGAGATAGAAGAGATCCAATGCTATCCCCCTAATCAATGTTCCCACTACAGACTGCTGAGGTCCAAGGGCCGCACATCACATACCAAAGGGCCGCATGCAGCTACAGTGCTACAGTGCGGTCGTCCAGTTCTGGGAGGGCGTCTATTTATTTCTTCCCAGTGCCACATATCACTGACCATCTGTGCGCATATCAGTGCCCATTAGTGAGCATATCAATGACCATCAATGCCACATATCAGTGCAGCATATCAGTGCCCATCAGTGAGCATATCAGTGACCATCAATGCCACATATCAGTGCAGCATATCAGTGCCCATCAGTGAGCATATCAGTGACCATCAATGCCACATATCAGTGCAGCATATCAGTGACCATTAGTGCACATGTTGAACTTCCAGTGACCAGTATGAGTGAGTGAGAGCGATAATACCAAATTTAACACACCTGCTCCCCATTCACACCCGAGACCTTGTAACACTAACGAGTCACATGACACCGGGAGGGAAAATGGTTACTTGGGCCCAATTTGGACATTTTCACTAATGGCACATACACACGATCGGAAATATGGTCGGAAAAAGCTCTGATGGTTTTCCCAACGGAATTCTGACGGAATTCCGCTCAAGCTGTCTTGTCTACACACGGTCACACCAAATTCCGATGGAACGCGGTGACGTACAACACGTACGACGGGACTAGAAAAAGGAAGTTCAGTAGCCAGTAGCCAATAGCTTCCGTCTCGTAGTTGAATCTGAGCATGCGTGAGCTTTTGCGCGTCGGAATTGCATACACACGATCGGAATTTCCGATAGAACGTTTTTCTGTTGGGAAAATTGAGAACACGCTCTCAAATTTTTGCTGGCGGGAATTCTGTTAGCTAAATTCTGATGAAAAGATGCCATTGGGCTTTTGCTGGCTGAAATTCCGATCGTTTGTACGTGGCATTAGGGGGTGTACTGACTTTTGTTGCCGGCGGTTTAGACATTAATGGCTGTGTGTTGAGTTATTTTGAGGGGACAGCAAATGTACACTGTTATACAAGCTGTACACTCACTACTTTACATTGTAGACAAGTGTCATTTCTTCAGTGTTGTCACATGAAAAGATTTACAAAAATGTAAGGGGCGTACTAACTTTTGTGAGATACTGTATATCTCATTTAAACTGACTTTTAAAAAAGGGCAGTGATTGGAATGCAAATAGATTTTTCACACTCTACTATATATCCGTCTTCCGTAACGTTAATGAATATGACCTAAGGCTTGACAGCAAAGTGTCCGGCAATTATGTAACACATCTATAGCATTTTCTATGACGCAATGTTTAGAGCAGCCATTCTCCACCAGGCTCTGTGGAACTCTAGAGATCCTCCAGTGGTTTCTAATGCCGCGTACACACGATCGAACTGTCCGGCGGAATTGGTCCGGCAAACAATCAGCCGGACTTTATAACGAACGGACTTGGCCACACATGGACGCTCCGAAAGTCCGGCGATTTCTAACGTGATGGATGACGTACAGCACGTACGACGGGACTAGAAAAAGGAAGTTCAATAGCCAGTAGCCAATAGCTTCCTTCTCGTACTTGCTTCAGAGCATGCGTCATTCTTAGTCCGCCGGACTAGCACACTGACGAATGGATTGTCCGTTGAAAGCCAAGTCCGGCGGACAAATTTTGAGTCAAAACTACTTTCTAAGTCCGCTGGACTTTACGATGAAAAAGTCCGCTGGAGCCCACACACCATCGAATTGTCCGGCGTGTGTACGCTGCATAAGGGTTCCTTGCACTGTGGCTGACTGAGCTCCCATCTGATGGTGCCTACATGGTTCTGGGGTCAACACCAATTGGTAGAGTCAGCTGAATACCCCCAATGGTCTCTTTAGCTGTCCATGGGTGGCATTCTCACTACTACTGAAAGGAGAGCATTCTTCCAATGGAGGCACTAGTTCTGGTGACCTGGGGGGTCCTCAAGGGATTCCCTTAATTTGTAGGGATTTCCTCACACTTCCTGTTTTGGCTATGGGACAGGAAGTGAAGGGAAATCTCCCCAATGGAACACAGATGGCAAAAAATAATGAACCGTCCTTACTCTATCCAAAAAAAAAAAAAGGTTTTGCCTGTAGCTTTATTTTAAGGCTGATTGAAGATTTAGAAAAGCTGTTGGTTTCTGTTGTCTTCTACTTCAGAAAGCAGGAACTGAAGTTGACCACACACATGGCAGTTTTCACTGCAAATATGATGGCAAATAATTTAATCCAGAAACTACCATCCATGAGTTCAATCGACCAGCAAAATTAAATCAATTGTCAAGTCTAAACTAAGCAATAATGAATCAATATGAATCAAAAACAGAAAAAAAACTGGCAATTAATAGAGCCATTGACAAATGGCCTAGAGATAGTAAGAGGTTAATTATCTATAAAAACTGTACACTGTATTACAATAATGCCAAGGTCTTTAATCTGTACTGTCAAAAAATGTAATAAAATTTATTGGAAAAAAAAAAACTGTCAATTTAGTTGAAAGCAACCATATTTTCCCAGAGTGATTTTAATCCCACCCCTTGTGGTCAGTAGAAACCACTATTTTAGGTTTTGCTGGTCTTTTTTGATTTCAACAAAAAATTGGAATTGAAAGTTCCGCCGTTCTATTAAATTGACATGTGTGGTTTGTTGCTGTGGGCAACAAATATACTTTATGTTTATTTCCTTCTTTTATAAAGGATAAATATGACGCCTGCTGTGTGGCTTTGTACATGCACATATTTTAACCCAGCTGATCAAATCCGTTTCAACACAGAGGAACCCTTGAAATAACTTTCCGGTCTTAGGGAACCCCCTACTAAAAATTACTATATCTACAACTCATGATACATTAGAGCAGTGATTCTCAACCAGGGTTCCTCCAGAGGTGGTAGGGGTTCCTTCAGCATTGGGCAATTTCTGCCTCTCAGATAAGTTCCCACCGACACCATTGATCTTTTTAGCTCTCTGTAAGGGGGTAATTCTTCCCAATGACCACAAGTGTAAGGACCATTCTTCCCACTGACCATCACACTATTGTATCATGAGTTGTAGATTTCTAATTTTTAGCAGGGGGTTCCTCAAGACCGGAGAACTATTTCAAGGGTTCCTCTGTGTTGAAAAGGTTGAGAAAGGCTGCATTAGTGTGATAGTCAGTGGGAATGATGCTCCTTACACTTGTGGTTATTGGGAAGAATTACCTCCCTTACAGATAGCCAAAAAGATCAGTGATGTCAATAGGAACTTATCTGAGAGGCAGAAATTGCTCATTGCTCAAAGAACCCTTAGCAACCTCTGGAGGAACCCAATGGTTCCATGGAACCCTGGTGGAGGAAGAAAGCTCCTTACACTTGTGGTCATTGGGAAGACTAAAGCCCCATACACACGATCAGTTTTTTCTGCTGAGTTTTTCCTTCAGATTTACCAAAACCATATAATATGGAGGCCAAACCTTAGGAGTTTCAAATTGTATGCAGTCATGCAAGCCCTTGTACTACATGGTTTTGGTAAACCTGAAAGAAAAACTCAGCAGAAAAACTGATAGTGTGTATGAGGCTTAACCTCCTAACAGATAGCCAAAAAGATCAGTGAAGCCACTGGGAAATTATCTAAGAGGCAGAAATTGCTCTTTGCTCAAAGAACCCCAGCAATCTCTGGAGGAACCCTGGGGCTCCATGAAACCCTGGTTGAGAAACCCTGTTCAAATCACTTTAATTTCAGTTCCTTATTGACCCTGATTATTCCTGTACAGCACATGCCTGCTCATGAATACAGCCTACACCACAACTTTGGGGGTTCACTGGGATTCCACAAGCACAAGTATGTGTACTGAGCAATGAGCATGTATGCAGTCCCAGGTTGTATAAGCCCCTGTACACACGGTCGGAAATTTTGCCAACCAAATCCGTCGGATTTTGTGCGTCGGATTTTGTCCATCGGATCTTGTCCGCAACTGTTGCATACACACGGTCGGACAAAGTTGGCGAAAAATCTGATCTTTCAGAACGTGATGACGTAATTTCGTTACGATGGGACTACATTCAGGTTAGTAGCCAATAGCTTTGATGTAGGAATTTGATCTGAGCATGCGTGGCACTTGGTCCGATCAAAATTCTCTACACATGATCGGAGTATGTCCGACCGGACCAGTTGGTCGGGAAATATTTCCAACATATTGGAAAATTGGGTCCGACGGATATTCCGTCGGAATCAGTCCGATGCATACCACACACAGTTGGATTATCCGACGACATGGTCCGATAGGACACATTCCGACGGATTCTCCGACCGTGTGTACAAGGGCTAAGGGACAATTGTTTGGTAGAGAAGCATGAGTTTCATTTCATCGCACGTTGCACACCACTGTAAAGCTTACCTGCAAGAAGTAGGATCCAAGTGGATCTTCCTTGTTTTCTTCATTGTAGTAAAGTCCACCAGCCACGAAAATCTGGTTCTCTTTTGTGACCAAACTGACATGATTCTTTGGGATCTGAGCTGACAATGAGGCAAAATAACATTCATTGGCATTTGGGTCATAGGCCACTGCTCCTGTGTCACTGATCATGAATATGAGGTCTTTCAGGAACATGCCAAATCTCAGAGTATCATTTAGAATTCCCGGTAGGACATCTTCATCCTCCTCCTCCTCCACATCACCATTAACAACTTTCTCCCCATCTTTGCTCTGCTCTGCTGCCTTCTTTTTGACCACTGGTAGTTTACCTTTTGGAGTGTCCTTAACCATCTGAAGCTTTTTCAAGAGTTCAGAGTTTGACTTGACTAATTCGTGTTTCTCCACCTTGTTGTTGATGTAGTCTTCTGGCATCAGACGGAACCGAATGCTTTCAAAGATGACCGGCAAGGCCTTGGCCCGGTTCTCTTTATCCTTAGCTGCCCACTTCATGACCACCTGAAATACATCCTCTTCCTTCTCCACATTAAGGGAGTCACTGGAGATAACAGCAATAACTTCATCGGGGGAGAGCTGGCTGAATTCCTCGTCCCTAGTGATGAGGTTGAAACGATCGCACAAGAAGTCCCGTGCGGAGACCGCCAAGCGAGGACAATCCAACATAAGGCCCAGTCGGAAGATAGCCAAGCAGTTACTAAGACACAGTTTTTTCTGAAGGAATGATACGCACACAGTGAATATGGAAGGAATCTGAAACATGTTGGCCACTGAAAATATATCCTGGACATTTTTTTCGGTAATCTCGATCTCCGAGGTGTAGATGTAGTGAAGGATCTTCCCCATGACATCAGGATCCACATCTTCAAGGTCGATTTCCTTCTTCTTGCTTTCTTCTAAGTCCGAGAGGAACATGGCCCGAAAGTATGGGCTACAGGCTGCCAGGACCAGACGGTGACAAGGGAATTCTTTCCCCTGGATCCGCAAAACACAATCTATAAATTTATTGTGGTCTAGCATGTCCTTCAACCCATCTTGAAGAAGAGTTTGTTGGTAGAGCCTCAGCTCTTCGGCTTGTTGAACGGGAAGTGCCATTTTCAAAGAAGGATCGTTATCGTCTCTATGCCCACAGAGCCTGGGCAGACAGGTCTTTCCACTGATGTGAATGAATCTCAGAAGGCACTTTCCTACCTCTAACCCGACGCTCCAACGACAAGTCTTGCTTTTACAGCTGACTACTCTCATCAGCTGCCTGTCTATATATATATATATATATATATATATATAGCAACAACATTACAAAGCAGTGGAATTATGACTGTAACGTGATCGCTACTTGACGTGACACATTGGACAACTAGAGGGGACAGCTGCCTTCGGCCGGAGAGAACACCAGGCATACTCTGTTCAAGCGTGACTCATCACTCGAAGTCCCAGGCCTTACCCAGGTCCTCGTTACCAAGAAGGGCTGTGGCAAGTTTTCATATTTAAAATATTCTAGGGATCTGATCCAAATTCATGACTCAAATTCTGAAACGTCTTCTGCTCTCACCTTTTGTAACAGAAGCCTCTTATAGAATGCTCTTTTAAGATCCTGAATGTTCCATCAGATATATGGGCAACACAGTGGTTAGCACTCTCACCTAGCAGTAAGAAGGGTCACTGGTTCAAATCCCAACCATGACACTAGCTGCCTGGAATTTGCATGTTCTCCCTGTGCCTGCGTGGGTTTCCCCCCACAATCCAAAGACATGCAGGTAGGTTAATTGGCTTCTGTCCAAAATTGGCCCTAGTATATGAATGGGGACCTTGGATTGTTGGACCAATGTGAGTATGCAATGTACAGGGATGGGGACAATTGTGGACACTCTCTTAGGTTGAACTAGATGGACTGGTGTCTTTATTCAACCTTACTAACTATGAAACTATATGTCTAAAAGTTGGGCCATGCTGTGAGAAGCAAAATGATTGGCCCACAATGTCCAACCTGTTTTTTTTTTTTTCTAATAATATAAACAAAAAATATGATTGATCCTGCTGGCAATAATTCAAATTTTATGTTTATTTGCTTGAATGACCCCTATAATCTGGAGCTGTGGAAATCTGGGTGTAAGTGGGTGCAGCGTGGAGTGGTGGCAATTACACATACACACAGTCCAGACGAAATTAGTAGAACTTTGTATTGTAGTTGTAGCGCCCCTACCATTTTGGTAACTACCAACTACAAAAACAATGCTTAGTGGTGTTTTTGATAGTGTAGGAGGTAGAAATAGGTCAATTTAACCAGGACTATGTGTTTTTACTGGGCCTGGTTGTGGATTTGAGGTTGGGAGTGATAGAGTAGATGGGGGTGTGGCCGCCTACACTTGGACTCAAGGATACCTCCTCTGCTTGGGAGTGGACTCTGCTGGCAAGAGAGGATGGGCTAACACCTGAGTGGCAGGAAACCCCATGTGAGGGAAGTGACCAATAGTTAACTTTTGTGGTCTGGAAAGCGGTCTCTCATAAAAAAGGGAAGGGGTCACGTGTCCCCGAAGTGATTTTTCCAGGAAAGGGCTCGAGGTCCAGAGGTTCGGGACCGGAAGCCCGGGGGTTCAGAGACACTGAGGCCACGGGGAGGAGGCTGGAAAGCCCAGGAGTTCAGAGATCCCGGAGCCGGATAGCCGAAGGCAACTCTAGGGAGGCCAAGGTCGGGTTCCCTCGAGCAGGAGTCATCATGTAACGCAGGAGGAAGTAGCAATTAAGTGGAAGAAGAATACTGGGAACAGGTTTCTGTGAGTAGAACATGGACTGTTGTTGGGAGAGTGCAAACCCAGTGGAGCTATTCAGAAATTCTTTGCTGTGTATCCAAGGACCACAGTAGGAAACAATTCTCGGGGGTTAGTGGAGGAGGCTGGACACTGTAAGTCATGAAAATAGGTGGCGAGGCCTAGGACTTTGAGTTTCAACTTCCACGGCATTATTCAGAGCAATTAAAAGTGAACAGTTGGTCCTGCGCAAATCTACCAAAAATCCTATATAAAGTGCTACGTGCTAGTGAATAATATAAATGATAAAAATAATTAAATATATAGAAAGCAGGCAAAAAACAAAGTCCATATGGTGGATATCAAAGTCTAGTTCACTGGCACCAATTTGGGAAAAGGCAGACAAAAACGGTACTTATAAAAACTCGGGGGGCTGAAGGCTCCCAGAACTCTCACCTCCAAGTGTAGAAAAATAGGCACATCAAACAAAGCAGACCAACTCCATTATCGTTCCTAGCCACTAGAATCCCCTGAAGAAGTCACGTAATTGACGCAACTCGTAGGGAGTGGTCTACGTCGTACCGGAAGTGAAGTAGGACTGGCAGAAAACGCCAAGACACCATTTTGCTTTATGTGCTGTTTTTACTGTTTAAATGTGAGAGTCTGATTTATACATTTTCTATTAATTAAACTATACTATTTTAAAAATTACTACACTATCAGAGCCTTCCCTCTCTCTCCATGTTAATTATTTTTTTGAGCTGCACACTCCTGTGGCTACCTTCTTCATAGCAACAGTACAGTCTACATAGTAATATATGGCCCCCTTGTGGCCCAATGCGGAGATCATTGTTTCCTAGTCGGCTGTAGCTGAGGACCCCCTGGTGGCTGGGAACGATAATGGAGGTGGTCTGCTTTGTTTGATGTGCCTATTTTTTTACACTTGGAGGTGAGAGTTCTGGGAGCCTTCAGCCCCCCGAGTTTTTATAAGTACCGTTTTTGTCTGCCTTTTCCCAAATTGGTGCCAGTGAATTAGACTTTGATATCCACCATATGGACTTTGTTTTATGCCTGCTTTCTATATATTTAATTATTTTTATCGTTTATATTATTCACTAGCACGTAGCACTTTATATAGGATTTTTGGTAGATTTGTGCAGGACCAACTGTTCACTTTTAATTTTTGTCTGGTAGTTTTTTGTAATGCTATCAGGTTCAGCTGCAGTTTCTAGCACCTTATTGTGATACTTGCACGTGCACTTTATTGTATTATTTATTTCATGCATTTTTATTTATTTTTATATAGATTTTTTATATATGAGGTATATTTACCCTGTTGTTTATTGATCAGCTTTACCTATAAATAGTAGCGCGAAAGGCCTTTTTCTCACTACTTATTATTCAGAGCAATGCTCAGCTGCCCATAGTGAGAGTTTACTTCAGAAATCAGAAAAGGATCGCAAACAGGGGACTTTAATCTACAAAGCTACGGTTACAATTCGATATTTCCCTTTTTTATTTCAAATATGGGATTCAACGAGGCATCTCATATGCTTCATTCTATTGCCCTACAAATGTGTCCCAAATAAAGCCAATTTAAAAAGTTCAGAGTGTGAAGTGCTACTTTTATGGAATCGCATGGGAGGATCGGAAACGGAACAAGCTGGCATAAGGTAAAATGAACAAAATCAGCAGCTCCTAAGGGGGTAGTGCGCTACATAGTAAAGGCAAGACAGTTAACAAACCCGTTGGGAAAAGGCCCAAGCGGGAATACTCGAAGACGCTGTTAGCTGAACTGACAGCGTTTTTCTGGAAGGGCAGAATGTGGCTTGGCTGTCTTCTACCCAAACGGGAAGATGTCCAAGGAGCCCTAAGCTTTCCCCTCTGGTCTCAGGAGACCTGCCTCTACACTACCCACATGTGAACCCAGGGGCAATGGTATTAAATAGACTGTGCCACACCCAAGATGGCATTAAGAGTCACATGGCTGGCCAGCATCCAATCGAAACCTTGCCACAGTGATTTGGGAAACCATAGAGAAACCATGCTCCTCAATGCCACTTACTGGGGAATTGGTGTACAGCTGGCCCCTCAGCAATGTAATTCCAATTAGAATTGTCTCACTGATTTTCTCAGACGTCTGCACTAAGGTATAAGTAAAATTTTAAGCATTTTATCTTACCCCATTTCTTTTTCTTCTCTCTCTCTCGCTCTTTCCCTTCCCACTTTTTCCTTACCATTATTATTTCTATTAATTAACATTCTCTTCACATACATATATATTCTTCCCATCACTGTTCCACTTCATTGTCTGCATCATTATATATTCCTCAATTCATTCCATTTTCAATTTTATTTTTATTTTTATTTCAATTTCATTTTTATTCTTATTCTTTATCTTCATGTCCATTTTAATTTTTAATTTTAACCTTTACTCATTTAGTTATATACTTTTTTCTTTACCTCAGTTCACCTATCTCCCATTTCAGCTGCTTCCAAATCACAGAATTTTAAATTCTTTCTTGTTATATATAAAAAAGTATTTTATCACCCCCCCCCCCCCCCTTCTTTTCTACCCCTGCATTATCTACGTTGCTCATCTTTGTTCACATGAGCTCGATCAGTCCAATCCGGCCTGACACACCAGTGCCGATTCTGTAATCAGAAGCCCGTCCCATGAGCGGTTGCCATGGCAGGGCATGGCATAGACCAGTGATGGCGAACCTTGGCACCCCAGCTGTTTTGGAACTACATTTCCCATGATGCTCATGCACTCTGCAGTGTAGTTGAGCATCATGGGAAATGTAGTTCCAAAACATCTGGGGTTCCAAGGTTCACCATCACTGGCCTAGACTATAAAAAACCTCTCCAAACGTGGCCCCAACTAGAGCCCGAGTGCTTTCACACTGGGGTGGCTTGAGAGGTAATTTTCCCACGCTACTTTTAGCACTAAAACCCCTGAAAAGCACCCCAGTGTGAAAGGGGTCTTGGGCTACTTTCACACTGAGGCATTTTCAGGCGTCTTACCGCTAAAAGTAGCACCTGTAAAGCGGTTTGAAAAGCGCCTCTTAAGCGACCCCAGTGTGAGAGCCCCGAGTGCTTTCACACTGGGGCGGTGTGCTTGCAGGACCGAAAAAAAAAAGTAATGAAAGCAGCGTTTTTGGGGCGGTGCGGGAGCGATGTATACAGCGCTCCTAAACTGCACCTGCCATTGAAATCAATGGGCAGTGCTGCAACATGGGCACTTTTAACCCCTTGTTAATCCCTTCTTTGGGGTTAAAAGCGCCAAACTCCCGCCCGCAATCGCCGGTAAAGTGCCGCTAAAACGAGCAGCACTTTACCGCTAGCGTGGGGCGTGCAGTGTAAAAGGGGTCTTATCATTTAAAAAAAATAATTCTACTAGTAATGGTGGCAATCAGCGACTTATAGTGGGACTGCGACATTGTGGCGGACAAATTGGACACTCTGTGGCAGTTTTTTTGGGACCGGTGACACTAAAACAGTGAGCAGTGCTAAATAATATGCACTGTCACTGTGCTGACATTGGCAGGGAAGGGGTTCACATCAGTGGCAATCAAAGGTTTAAATGTATGTATAGGGGGTGCTTTCTAATTGTGTGTGTGTGTGTGTTACAGAACGACAATCTGCCTTGTTTACACCGGGACCGGGTCGCCGGTGGTGCACATGCGTGCCCCAGTCCCAGAAGAAGAAATAACTTACAGGTATGTGATTTCACACTTAACGTCCCCCCCGACGCAGTACATGTACGTGGGACGGTCCTTAAGCCACTCACGATAAAAACCTTATGGTGTCTGTCAACCGTGTATGACCCCAGCTGTCCACTGCCAGCCAGAGCCTCAAGGGACAACAGAAGAAAGGCTATTCAATCATTATCTGTCCCAGTGGAAACTTTACTCCAATATGTGATCTTATATACTGTATAGGTGTCTTATTATTATTATTATTATTATTTATATTATTATTATACAGGATTTATATAGCTCCAACAGTTTGTACAGTGCTTTACTATATAAAGGGAGTTAGTACAGTTACAATGAAATAAAATACAAGAGAGTTAAGAGGGTCTGCTCATAAGAGCTTACAATCTAATAGTGTGGGGCAAGTGGTACAAAGGGTTGTAACTGTGAAGGAGGTTCTACATCTCATTTTTACCTGGACTGCAAAGCATGAATCTATCCATATCGCTGTAGCCCCCCCCTATTCAGGCGTCTGGCCCCTTTTAGGACGTCGGATGCCTGAATTCCAGCGGCGAGGTGTTTTTTTTTTTAAGCACCTGATTAGAGCCATAAGCTCTAATAGGCTCCAAAAAAGGTGGACTCGGAGCGCAAAGCATTGCGCTCGAAAACCACCCAGGTGCGTTTAGAAACGCAAATAAATAATAAATTTTATAACACTGAACCACCTCTCAGCCAATCAGGACGGGCAAGTCTAATACCCATCACCTGATTGGCTGAAGGCACAGATGCTCCGACGCCTAGCAGGAAGGAAGAAGAGACAAATGGAGGACACAAGAGCCGTCGCCTGACCCACTGCTCATCCCACAGCTTGCTGCCGTCACCCGCTGCCTGATCCCCCACCAAGATGGGGTAAGGTGAACGGGCAGTCAGCGAGCAGGAGGGTGGGGTCACAGTAGCGGCATTTGATGGGCACAGTGGCTGCAATTCATGGGCACAGTGGCTGCATTTGAAGGGGCACAGTGACAGCATTTGAAGGGGCACAGTGGCAGCAATTGATGGGCACAGGGGCGGCAATTGATGGGCACAGTGACAGCATTTGATGGGCACAGTGGCTACATTTGATGGGCACAGTGGCTGCATTTGATGGGCACAGTTTCTGCAATTGATAGCACAGTGGCTGCATTTGATGGGCACAGTGGCTGCTATTGATGTCACAGTGTCTGCATTTGATGGGCACCGTTTCTACAATTGATGGCACAGTGGCTGAATTTTATAGGCACAGTGTCTGCTAATGATGGCACAGTGGCTGCATTTGATGGACACAGTTTCTGAAATTGATGGCACAGTGGCTGAATTTTATAGGCACAGTGTCTGCAAGTGATGGGCACAGTGGCTGCAATTGATTGGCACAGTTTCTGAAATTGATGGCACAGTGGCTGCAATTGATGGACACAGTAGCTACATTTGATGGGCATAGTGGTTGCATTTTACGGGCCCAGTTTCTGCTAATGATGGCACAGTGGCTGCATTTGATGGGCACAGTTTCTGAAATTGATGGCACAGTGGCTCCATTTGATGGGCACAGTGGCTGCTATTGATGACACAGTGGCTGCATTTGATGGGCACCGTTTCTACAACTGATGGCACAGTGACTGCATTTGATGGGCACAGTGTCGGCTAATGATGGCACAGTGGCTGCATTTGATGGGCACAGTGGCTGCAATTGATGGCACAGTGGCTGCAATTGATAGGCACAGTGGCTGCAATTGATAGGCACAGTGGCTGCTATTGATGGGCACAGTTTCTGCAATTGATGGGCACAGTGGCTGCATTTGATGGGCACAGTGGCTGCATTTGATGGGCACAGTGGCTGCATTTGATGGGTGCAGTTTCTGCAATTGATGGCACAGTGGCTGTATTTGATGGGCACCGTTTCTGCAATTGATGGCACAGTGGGTGCATTTGATAAGCACAGTGGCTGCTATTGATGGCACAGTGGCTGCATTTTATGGGCACCGTTTCTACAATTGATGGCACAGTGGCTGCAATTGATGGCACAGTGGCTGCAATTGATAGGCACAGTGGCTGCTATTGATGGCACAGTGGCTGCATTTGATGGGCACCGTTTCTACAATTGATGGCGCAGTGGCTGCTTTTGATGGGCACAGTTTCTACAATTGATAGGCACAGTGGTTGCTATTGATGGCACAGTGGTTGCATTTGATGGGCACCATTTCTACAATTGATGGCACAGTGGCTGCATTTGATGGGCACCGTTTCTACAATTGATGGCGCAGTGGCTGCTTTTGATGGGCACCGTTTCGTCAATTGATGGCGCAGTGGCTGCTTTTGATGGGCACCGTTTCTACAATTGATAGGCACAGTGGCTGCTATTGAAGGCACAGTGGCTGCATTTGATGGGCACCGTTTCTACAATTGATGGCGCAGTGGCTGCTTTTGATGGGCACCGTTTCTACAATTGATGGCACAGTGGCTGCATTTGATGGGCACAGTTTCTACAATTGATGGCACAGTGGCTGCATTTGATGGGCACAGTTTCTGCAAGTGATGGGCACACTGGCTGCAATTGATGGGCACAGTGGCTGCAATCAATGTTTTTTTTTCAGTATTTTTCCGTTTGTTTGCACCCCCCCCCCCAAAAAAAAATGCTGAGCACCAGCCGCCACTGCTTAATTGAGAATTTAGAGGGTTTACCAACCTCCCCTATCACCTCCCCTATCAGAAAACTCAAATTTAAGGCCGTTGGGGTGACATTTAGTTCATTTTTTGATCCACCAGAAAACAACCAGCCCTGGAAGCTGTCAGCAAATGTCTACAGACACATTTAGTCAAACGTCTGACTTGCAGCAATTGTCCGGCATCATCTAATCTCTCCTGTCTTTACTGTCCCGGCACACGGCTCCCGGTGATGACCATTCTATATTTGAGTCCTCCTAAGGCCCATGGCATGCACAGCTGCCGGCTATACTTAGCATCTCTGTCAGGGCAGCAGAATGGGAAGTGCTAAATAGGACACTTGTACTACCAGATCCCAGACGACCACTTCATCGCAACCCGGCATTAACCGAACCACGTCAGGATTACGGCAATCCTCGTCACCGGGACCCACGCAGGGCTTCAAATAGCCTGTGTGTGGGGTGGCCCTATACGGCATCACCCGGCAGATCAAGGCTTGTTGAATAAGAGCACAAATGATGGAAAAATGCTATAACTTCTGGCAAAACTTAAAGAGGAACACTGCCCAGCACCAGCTAACAAGTTGTAGTTGCAGAAACTTGGGGAAAAGAAAGGTTTGCAGTAGGGTTGCACCAATACCATTTTTTTATCCGCAAGTTTCAGTACCGATACTTTCAATCACGTACTCGCCAATACCAAGCACCGATACTTTGCGGTGCAATTTGCGTTCATACAAAATGAATGGGTGCAAATCGCACTGCAAAGAATTGCATACGATTTGAACAGGAATGCAGTGTGATTCCTGTCCGCATTGCATGCGATTTTCCCCACTGCTACTGTGTGTGTGAACCCGCTAGAGAAAGCAAAGCGCCATCTAGTGCAGCAATAGGTGGTTTATTAAAATGTTATACCAACTCCCAAAGTAAATATCTACAGTGCCTCCGGAAAGTATTCACAGGGCTTCAGTTCTTCCACGTTTTGTTGTGTTACAGCAGCCTTTCTCAACCTTTTCAACACAGAGGAACCCTTGAAATAGTTCTCCGGTCTTGGGAAACCCCTGCTAAAAATTTGAAATCTACAACTCAGGATACATCAGTGTGATGGTCAGTGGGAAGAACGGTCCTTACACTTGTGGTCATTGGGAAGAATTACCTCCTTACAGATAGCTAAAAAGATCAATGGTGTCAGTGGGAACTTATCCGAGAGGCAGAGATTGCCCAATGCTGAAGGAACCCCTACAACCTCTGGAGAAACCCTGGTTGAGAATCACTGTGTTACAGCCTTATTGCAAAATGGATTCAATGAATTAGTTCCTCAAAATTCTACAAACAATACCTCATAATGACAACGTGAACGAAGTTTGTTTGAAATCTTTGCAAAATTATTAAAATATAAAAAAACGAAAAAAATCCCATGTACAGAAGTATTCCCAGTCTTTGCTGCCCATGGCACTCAAAATTGGAGCTCAAATGCCTCCTGTTTCCACTGATCATCCTTGAGATGTTTCTACAACTTGATTGGAGTCCACCTTTGGTAAATTCAGTTGGTTGGACATGATTTGGAAAGGCAAACACCTGTCTATATAGAAGGTCCCACAGGTAACAGTGCATGTCAGAGCACAAACCGAGCCATGAAGTCCAAGGAATTGTCTGTAGACCTCCGAGACAGGATTGTATGGAGGCACAGATCGGGGGAAGGGTACAGAATGTTCTGCAGCATTTAAGGTCCCAGTGAGCACAGTGGCCTTCATCATCTGTAAATGGATGAAGTTTAGAACCACCAGGACTCTTCCTAGAGCGGGCCGCCTGGCCAAACTTGGCGATTGGGGGAGAAGGGCCTTAGTCAGGGAGGTGACCAGGAACCCGATGGTCACTCTGACAGAGCTCCAGTGTTTCTCTGTGGAGAGAGGAGAACCTTTGAGAAGAACAACCTTCTCTGCAGCTCTCCACCAATCAGGCCTGTATGGTAGAGCGGCCAGACGGAAGCCACTCCTCAGTAAAAGGCACATGACAGCCCACATGGAGTTTGCCAAAAGGCACCTGAAGGACTCTCAGACTATGAGAAACAAAATTCTCTGGTCTGATGAAACAAAGATTGAACTCTTATGGCAACCGTCATGTGTGGAGGAAACCAGGCACCGCTCATCACCTGGCCAATACGATCCCTACAGTGAAGCATGGTGTAACATGACAAAACGTGGGAGATTTCAAGGGGTATGAATACTTTGTCAGCATGGGAACCCTGACTAGTCTGCAGCTACACAACCCCATACACAACAAACTGCCATGAGGATTTCTTCTGCTTTCAACACATCAGCTTCAGGGACAACATGTTCACTTGCTGCCTAATATATTCCACCCAATTTCAGATGTCATTGTAAAGAGATAAACCCATGTTATTCACCTTACCTGTCAGTGGTAATAAAGTTATGGCTAATCAGTGTGTATATATATATATATATATATATATATATATATATATATATACACACACACACACTATATCACAAAAGTGAGTACACCCCTCACATTTTTGTAAATATTTTATTCTATCTTTTCATGTGACAACACTGAAGAAATTGTTCTCCCACATAGAGGAGTTTATCTCCGATGGTTGAGACACAGGTTCTTTCATTCTATTACTAGGGTAGGACCCACAAATTTGGGGTACTTTGTCGTAGTAAGTGGACTTAGTACTATATGACCATATAGTGTGACCAAACCCCTGTATTTTTTAATCTGTTCAGGTGTTTTTAACTAGCCTTGCAGGATAAATGTCATTTTTGTATGTGTGCGCTGTAATCTGTATTGTTTTTTTAACACTGAAGAAATGACACTTGTCTACAATGTAAAGTAGTGAGTGTACAGCTTGTATAACAGTGTAAATTTGCTGCCCCCTCAAAATAACTCAACACACAGCCATTAATGTCTAAACCGCTGGCAGCAAAAGTGAGTACACCCCTAAGTGAAAATGTCCAAATTGGGCCCGAATAGCCATTTTCCCTCCCCGTTGTCATGTGACTCGTTCGCGTTACAAGGTCTCAGGTGTGAATAGGGAGCAGGTGTGTTGAATGTGGTGTTATCGCTCTCACTCTCTCATACTGGTCACTGGAAGTTCAACGTGGCACCTCATGGCAAAGAAACTCTCTGAGGATCTGAAAAAAAGAATTGTTGCTCTACATAAAGATGGCCTA
This sequence comes from Lithobates pipiens, assembly GCF_037356315.1. Taxonomy (NCBI): domain Eukaryota; kingdom Metazoa; phylum Chordata; class Amphibia; order Anura; family Ranidae; genus Lithobates; species Lithobates pipiens. The sequence goes on along the minus strand of NW_027507764.1, from coordinate 35,762,842 downwards.
GGCTATAAGAAGATTGCCAAGACCCTGAAACTGAGCTGCAGCACGGTGGCCAAGACCATACAGCAGTTTAACCACTTGAGATCCGCGCTATAGCCAAATGACGGCTACAGCGTGGATCTCCTTTTCCGGGACTACGTCTATTGACGTAGTCCCATGTACGAGCGGCCTGCGCGCCCCCTGAGGGGTGTCCATGAGACTCGCCTGATCACCGATCCGTGCAAGGGGTCGATCCCGACCCCTTATCACGTGATCAGCTGTCAGCCAATGACAGCTGATCAGGTGATATAATGGAGCCGGTGATCGGCTAGTATTCCTCCTCGCGCTGGAGAAAAAAAAAAGCCGATCACCGGCGGCCGTGATCGGGACATTCGACCCACTTGCCCCCTGCCAGTGCCCACCTGCCCCCTGCAGTGCCACCCTAATAAAAAGTAAGTGCCCCCCGTCAGTGCCACCCAGCAGTGCCCACAGTGCCACCCAGCAGTGCCACCCACAGTGCCACCCACAGTGCCCACAATCTGCCTCAAAGGTGCTGCACCCCAGTGCCGCCCATCAGTGCCCAGCAGTGCCGCCCATCAGTGCCCAGCAGTGCACCTATCAGAGCCACCTATCAGTGCCCATCAGTCCCATCTATCAGTGGTACCTATCAGTGCCCATCCGTGCCACCCATCCGTGCCACCCATCCGTGCCACCCATCCGTGCCATCTTATCTGTGCCCATCTTTGCCCATCAGTGCCGCCTTATCTGTGCCCATCGGTGCCACCTTATCTGTGCCTAATAGTGCCGCCTTAACTATGCCTATCAGTGCCCACCAGTGCAGCCTATCAGTGCCCACCAATGCAGCCTATCAGTGCCCACCAATGCAGCCCATCAGTGCCCACCAATGCAGCCTATCAGTGCCGCCTAATCAGCGCACTTCAATGAAGGAGAAAAATGACCCGTTTGCAAAATTTTATAACAAACTATTAAAACATGATTTATTTATTTATTTTTTTGCATCTTTTTTTGTTTGTTTAGCAAAAAATAAAACTCCGAGCTGTAACTAAATACCACCAAAAGAAAGCTCTATTTGTGGGAAAAAAATGATAAAAATTTCATTTGGGTACAGTGTTGTATGCCCGCGCAATTGTCATTCAAAGTGCATCAGCGCTGAAAGCTGAAAATTGGTCTGGGACTGAGGGGGGTTTAAGTGCCCAGTAAGCAAGTGGTTAACAGGACAGGTTCCACTCAGAACAGACCTCACCATGGTCCACCAAAGAAGTTGAGGTCACGTGCTCAGCGTCATATCCAGAGGTTGTCTTTTGGAAACAGACATATGAGTGCTGCCAGCATTGCTGCAGAGGTTGAAGGGGTGGGGGGTCAGCCTGTCAGTGCTCAGAGCATATACTGCACACTGCATCAAATTGGTCTGCATGGTGCCCATCAGTGCCACCTATAAGTGCCCATCAGTACTACATATTGGCGCCTCATCATCGGTGCCCATCAGTGCCGCCTCATCAGTGCCCATTAGTACCGCCTTATTAGTTGCCATCAGTGCCGCCTTTTTAGTGCCTATCAGTGCAGCCTCATGACTGCTTGTCAATGAAGGAGAAAACGTACTTATTTACAAAATTTTATAACAGAAACGAAGAAAAACTTTTTATTTTTTCAAAATTTTTGGTATTTTTTTATTTGTTTAACAAAAAAAAAAATCCCAGAGATGACTAAATACCACCAAACGAAAGCTCTGTTTGTGGAGAAAATATTGTAAAAAATGTCATATGGGTCCAGTGTTGCATGACTGCGCAATTGACATCCAAAGTGTGACAGCGCTGACGCTGAAAATTGGCCTGGGCAGGAAAGGGGGTAAAAGTGCCCGGTATTGAAATGGCTAGAGGATTGTCATATATATATATATATATATATATATATATATATATATATATATATATATATATATATATATATGAAATCTGTACCACACCCTTAATAACAGACCCCAGCTGCTGTATCAATAAATATCCCCTGATATTTAGAATACAAAATGAATAATCATAATACAGAACTAATGAATTACCCATCAGCTCTATACTGTACTCTATCCCTTTACACTAAAATGCCATCATTATAGTGTCCGTACTCCTAGGGCATCCTAAACCATGAACATCCTATACACATACACTACATACATATCATCATCTGCAAATACCCCAATTCCTATAATATATAACAATGTGCAAATACCTGGGTGCAAAGCTCTGCCGGAAGCTGTGCACACCCCGATTCCTATAATATATAACAATGTACAAATACCTTGGTGCAAAGCTCTGCCGGAAGCTGTGCACACCCCAATTCCTATAATATATAACAATGTGCAAATACCTGGGTGCAAAGCTCTGCCGGAAGCTGTGCACACCCCAATTCCTATAACGCATAACAATGTGAAAATACCTTGGTGCAAAACTCTGCCGGAAGCTGTGCACACCCCAATTACTATAACGCATAACAATGTGCAAATACCTGGGTGCAAAGCTCTGCCGGAAGCTGTGCACACCCCAATTCCTATAACACATAACAATGTGCAAATACCTGGGTGCAAAGCTCTGCCGGAAGCTGTGCACACCCCAATTCCTATAACACATAACAATGTGCAAATACCTGGGTGCAAAGCTCTGCCGGAAGCTGTGCACACCCCAATTCCTATAACACATAACAATGTGCAAATACCTGGGTGCAAAGCTCTGCCGGAAGCTGTGCACACCCCAATTCCTATAACGCATAACAATGTGAAAATACCTTGGTGCAAAACTCTGCCGGAAGCTGTGCACACCCCAATTACTATAACACATAACAATGTGCAAATACCTGGGTGCAAAGCTCTGCCGGAAGCTGTGCACACCCCAATTCCTATAACGCATAACAATGTGCAAATACCTGGGTGCAAAGCTCTGCCGGAAGCTGTGCACACCCCAATTCCTATAACACATAACAATGTGCAAATACCTGGGAGCAAAGCTCTGCCGGAAGCTGTGCACACCCCAATTCCTATAACACATAACAATGTGCAAATACCTGGGAGCAAAGCTCTGCCGGAAGCTGTGCACACCCCAATTCCTATAACACATAACAATGTGCAAATACCTGGGAGCAAAGCTCTGCCGGAAGCTGTGCACACCCCAATTCCTATAACACATAACAATGTGCAAATACCTGGGTGCAAAACTCTGCCGGAAGCTGTACACCCCCCCGATTCCTATAACAATGTATAAATACAATTATGATACAGTATGTATGTACAATAGGTTGATGTTCATATTTTAGTAAGCCTTATGGCCCGTACACACAATCCAAAATTCGGACGCTAAATAGCGCTTTCAAATCGATCGTGCGGTAATCAGATCGTTAGCACAGAGGTTTCGAGAGCCGATCACGGGAATTCATCCGATATTATCCGATTGGACAAGCGAGAAAATTATTCTGGAATGATAGCAGATCGTACGATTTTCGTTTAATCAGTACAGTTGTCGTCCGAAAATACATGACAACACATGACATCACTTCCGTTTTTTTTATTCTGTCGTACGAGAATTTTCGTAACTCTTGTAAACTTCAGGATTTGATATACGACTAGCATGCAAAAAAAAAAAAAAAAACAACAACAAACGATCTGTCATGCGATTTTCGGATCGTGTGTACGGGGCATTTGAAGCACAGACACTTGTACTTATAAGACTTTAGTTTAAAGGGATAGCGCACAGTCCTTGGTGCAAAACTCTGCCAGTAGCTGTACATGTGTCAGTTTTTATAACGCAGTCAATACAATGCTATGTGCAATATAACAATGATGGAGAACTGCACATATAGCTGCATTGAGAATGATAGAACTTGGTGAAAGCACAGCTTCCAGCAGAGTTTTGCACCCAGGACTTTCACATGCCATTTTTTTTTGTAAATTGCTTGCATTTGCACATTGTTATATATTATAGAACTTGGGGTATGCACAGCTTCCAGCACAGTTTTGCACCAAGGACTTTGCACATTGTTATATGTTATAGGATTTGGGGTATGCACAGCTTCCAGTAGAGTTTTGCACTAAGGACTTTTGCACAAAATTTTTTATTTTTTTTTGTGTATTGTGCACAGAGTTGCTTGTATTTGCAGATGATGATATGTATGTACAGTATAGAAGAAGCCCGGACAACAAAGACAGAGTGCCTGCACCCAGGAGGGGACGCCTGCGTTTCACACTGACCTCAGAGCTTCTTCAAACCGCTATGGTATATGTTGGCGCTATATAAATGTATAGTAATAATGTGTACTTGTACTACGCTGCAGCATATGTCAGAGCGATATAAGCGTATTATAATAACAATAATATTAATAGTAGTCTTGGATTTTACAGCGCCATGGAATATGTTGGTGCTATATAAATATGTTATAATAATAATAATAATAATAGTGTTGGATTTTACAGCATTATGGAACACGTTGGCACTATATATATATATATATATATATATATATATATATATATATATATATATATATATATATATATATATATATATATATATATATAGTAATATAATAATAAGTAATAATGTGTAATTGTACTACGCTTCAGCATATGTCAGCTATATAAATGAATAGTATTAATAATAATAATAATAATAATAATAATAATAGTGTTTGATTTTACAGCACTATGGAACATGTTGGTGCTATATAAATATATAGTAATAATGTGTAATTGTACTACGCTGCAGCATATGTCAGCTATATAAATGAATAGTAGTAATAATAATAATAATAATAGTGTTGGATTTTACAGCATTATGGAACATGTTGGCACTATATATATATATATATAGTAATAATGTGTAATTGTACTACTCTGCAGCATATGTTAGCTATATGAATGTATAATAATAGTGTTGGACTTTACAGCACTATGGAACATGTTGGTGCTATATAAATATATAGTTATAATGTGTAATTGTACTACACTGCAGCATATGTCAGAGCTATATAAATGTATAATAATAATAATATTGGATTTTACAGCACTATGGTATATGTTGGCGCTATATATATATTTATATATATATATATATATATATATATATATATATATATATATATAGTAATATTGTGTAATTGTACTATACTGTAGCATATGTCAGAACTATAATAATAATAATAATAGTAGTATTGGATTTTACAGCACTGTGGAACATTGGCACTATATAAATATATAGTAATAATGTGTAAATGTACTATGCTGCAGTATATGTCAGAGCTATATAAATGTATAATAATAATGTAGCACCCTCTACCATAAGTAGGTGCTAATAAACGTATAGTGTTATAGGTTCTGTCAGTAGAGGTAAATTTAGGCAGGCCTATGTTGCAAGCTAGGCCTGTTTGTTTTGATTTGGGGGCCGGGAGTGGTCAGAGTAGCAATGGGTGTGACCACCTGTGTTTTAGTTCTGAGGCGCCTGCCCTGCTTCAAGGGAGAATGTTCTGGAAGAGGCAGGGCCTGGAACTGGAGTGGCAGGTAGATCTTGTGAGGAGCCCTGACCAATACCCAACTGGAATTGGCAGGGGGCAGGCCTCCCATATAAGCTGAGGTAACAATGGGGAGGAGTTGTCGGCCGGGTGAACTGAAGGATGGAGTTCTAGACTGCGTGCAGGAGGAACACCCCAATTTGGGGTGGGGGGTGGGGTGTACCTCAGGTGGGGAGCTGGGAGGGAGCCTCTCCTTACACGGGTCATGGGGAGGTGTCCTGGAACAGGGGCTGGAGAAGCAGTCGGTCGGCACGGTCCGGGTGAATCCCTCAGGAAGGACTCAGGGCAGGAGTCGGTGAGTGTGGCACTGTGGAGAGATCTGGAAGAGGCATGCCACGGGAGCTGGGCGCAGAGCCAGATGAGAGACTGTGGGGTTTTGTGTCAAATCATTGCAGCCTGAGGGCACAAGATTTGCAAGTCGGGCTTGCTGGGATCAGTAGTCCCTCATCAAATATCTTTTTTTAGATTAAATGTTTTAAGGCTGCCAAGAAGGAGTACTGCAGGCCTCTGGCCTATTAAAATCATCAAGTGAAACTACTCCTAGGACTTATTCAGAATGAGGCCTAGTCAGCTCAAGATGGTGGGACAGGATGTCTATTACTGTGACAGGAAAGGGTTGTGCAGGAGGAGAAGTGTCCTGGAGGTAAAGTGAGCAGGGAGAGTGCAGAGGAGGAAAACAGTCTGAAGTAACGCTGGCAAGATTAGAGTCTACCATTTCTTTGTCTTATTCAAGGAAATATAAAGTATAACTACTAATGACATTGGTCAATGTAAGCTGGATCCACTATAACATTGCAAATACCAATTTGTTCTATGGGCACCCCATATCACCTTCACCCCAGGGGTCTCCAAACTTTCTAAACAAAGGGCCAGCATACTGCCCTTCAGACTTTAGGGGGGCCGTACTGTGGCCAGTAGGAGTGAAAACAATGCCCCATCATTGGTGTCAGTGGAAGTAAACAATGCCCCATCATTGGTGTCAGTGAACGTAAACAATGCCCCATCATTGGTGTCAGTGGAAGTAAACAATACCCCATCATTGGTGTCAGTGAAAGTAAACAATGCCCCATCATTGGTGTCAGTGAAAGTAAACAATGCCCCATCATTGGTGTCAGTGGAAGTAAACAATACCCCATCATTGGTGTCAGTAGAAGGAATAGTGTCCTATGGTTGATATCAGTGGGAGGAATAGCACCTCATCCTTGGTGTCGGTAGGGGAAATAGTGCCCCATGATTAGTGTCAGTTGTGGATGAAATAGTGCCCCAAGGGCTGGATAGAGGCAAGCAGAGGGGCAAATTCTGCCCCAGGGCTGCAGTTTGGAGACCACTGTTTTACCCCAACCAAGTTCAATATCCCTAAATAAAACAACAAAATAAAGCAAAAGACTTTTCATTGTCTACAAGTGTGACGTACGGATGTCTGGCAGCGGGGTGAATTTGCTTGGATGTTAGTAACTACTGGCAACACACCGCTACAATAATACAGTTCTGGGATTTTACAGCACTATGGAACATGTTGGTGCTATATAAATATATAGTAATAATGCGTAATTGTACTATGCTGCAGTATATGTCAGAGCTATATAAATGTATAATAATAACAACAATAAAAATAATAGGCATGTTGAAATTTACAGCACTATGGTATATGTTGCCGCCATATAAATATATAGTAGTAATGTGTAATTGTACTACGCTGCAGAATATGTCAGAGCTGTATAAATGTATAATAAAAATAATAATAGTCTTGGATTTTACAGCACTATGGAACATGTTGCTGCCATATAAATATATAGTAATAATGTGTTAATTGTACTACGCTGCAGCATATGTCAGAGTCGAGCTTAATAAATGTATAATAAAAATAATAATAATAGTCTTGGATTCTACAGCGCTATGGAACATGTTGGTGCTATATAAATATATAGTAATAATGTGTAATTGTACTACACTGCAGCATATGTCAGAGCTATAATAATAATAATAATAGTATTGGATTTTACAGCACTATGGAACATTTTGCCACTATATAAATATATAGTAATACTATGTTATTTGTACTACGCTGCAGTATATGTCAGATCTATATAAATATATTATAATAACAATAATAATAATAGGCATGTTGAATTTTACAGCACTATGGTATATGTTGCCGCCATATAAATATATAATAATAATAATCTGTAATTGTACTACGCTGTAGCATATGTCAGAGCTATATTAAGGCTGGGTTCACACTGCTGCGGGGGGAGATCCGGATGTGATTCGCACCGCAAATCACATCCGATCTCCGTAGCGATGCGAGTTCAGCCATACAGATAGTATGGCTGAATTCGCATCGGTCCCGCAGCAAACTCGCACGGGACCCTTTTTTTGGTCCGCAACAGAATCGGATCGCATGGGGGTTCACACCATGCGATCCGATTCCTGTGCGAGTCGGCAGATCGCACTGCGATATGCGGACGGATCTGGGGGTGTCATTAACATATCATTGACACTCCCAGCCGTCCGCATAGGGCTGTGTGAACTGCCGGCGGGAGTAATGCGATGCGGGAAAACGCCGCGGATTCTCGGCGTTCCCGCATCGCAGCGGTGTGAACCCGGCCTAAAGTGGAAGTAAACCCATCAATTTAAACAGTTAAAAAAAAAAAAGGCATGCCGGGAATGCTAACTGCACATTGGCTGTGCTCTCAGCCAAATTATCAAACCATCCAATGGCTGGTGTCATAACGAATCACATGTGCAGCACCATAGCAGTTGAAGATTAAACAGAGGCAAAGATGGCAGCTTCCTTGGCTGAAAACAATAGGGGAGTTTACTTCCACTTTAAGGGTCTTTCCACACCATGCTGCACATAAAAATGCACTGAAATGCTTGTTGCATTACATTTTATATGCATTATGTTGTGCTGTAAACCGTTGTTTTCTATGTGCCCTTGCAGAAATATGTATTTATCCCCAAAAAAGGAAAAAAAAAATACCAAATGTATCATTTGTTCTTTCCAGTAAACAGTCCTCGTGTATACCAGTGCTTGTTTGCACAAAGCTTCACAATATGTCAGAAGAGGTGGGGGGGGGGGGGGGGGGGTTGGCAGTTGGCATGACAGTTGACAGTTGGAAGTCACATGACACTCTTGTTTACAATCTTGAGTCTTGGTGACAGTTGGTAATACAGGAAAAGATCACTTATTTAAAAACAAACAAGCAAAAATATAAAATTCATTTCAGCCAAGTCCAATGAGATTTCATAGATATAGAAAACCCTTTTTCTTGTGTTAAATCTTTGTGAATTGAGTTTTGTGCCTGGAAATAAAATAAACCCAGGAAAGGCACATAAAACGAGATATTATTTATTTATTTTTTTTGCTGACCGGACAGATTGTCAGTTACAAAAAAAAAAATTCAAATCTCAACAGTCTGTGCAACTCTGAAAGCTGATTGGCTAAGAGAACAACAGTTATGCTTGCTGGCCTATAAATAGAGCTCTGCAGATCGCCTTGCTGATCAGTCTTCACTGGCAGTTGGTGAGGGCACACAGCTGTTTCTGTGTTGGCTGATTTTATCATCTTATTGCATTCCAAATAAATATATATTGCACAATATATATTATATAGAGGAAAACCAAACACATAGGAGGTTTTTATCTACTTAAGCAATCTCTTGGAGGATGAACGAGATTTTAGCAGAGATTTCAGCAGAGATGCTCTGCTGTGCAACATTTAATATGTCAAAAATGACAACCAGGAAGAGGAGCAGCGCTGAGATCTATGATCGCGCTGAGGAGGATATAGAGTCAGGCAAGACTCTGAAGAAGGCACGTCTGGAAGATAGCGCTAAGGAGGTAGTACAGTGCTCCGCGGAGAAGTCATACATGGCTTCGATGAAACGAGGCAGGGAGGAGATATGTAATAGCGCTAAGGAGGATATAGAGTCAGGCAAGACTCTGAAGAAGGCACGTCTTGAAGACTTAGAGGAGTCAAGCAAGACTCTGAAGAAGGCACGCATAAATCCTAGCACTAAGGAGGTAGCACAGGGCTCTGTAGGGGAGTCAGGCAAGGCTCCAAGAAAGGGGGGCAGGGAGGAGATATCTTATAGTGCTAAGGAGATAGCAAAGAGCTATGCAGAGAATCAGCTTAAAAAGCAAAAAATAGATGCAGCAGGTATGGATTATAATGATACATTTTCAAACAGTACTTAGGTAGGGAAAATGGGAGATTTCTCCATCAACTTTAAAGCCCAATACGAAAAATGTTATATATTGCAGTTTAACCACTTGCCGACCGCCGCACGCCGATGTACGTCGGCAGAATGGCACGGGCAGGCATAAGGGCTTACATGTACGTCCTTGCCTGCCCGCCGGTCGGGGGCCCGATCGGGCCCCCGCCCGGTGCCTGCGGCGGTCGGTATTTGTTCGGGAGCGATCCCGGACGAGGGGACGGCCATTCATTCATGGCCACCCCCTCTCGATCGCTCCCGGTGAATGAAAATGTCCGGTGACATCACTTCCTCTCCTGTAATGTAAACACAGGAGAGGAAGTGATGTATTCTCTCCTCCGTGTCTGTAGTTTTCGTTCCGGCACCGAGGAGAGAGGTTCGGTGAGTTGCACCAACACACCCCACATACAGTAGAACATGCCAGGCACACTCACACCCCCCCCTTTACCCCCGATCACCCCCCAATTACCCCTGCCCCCCCAGTCACAGTGACACCAATTGCTTTTTTTTTTTTTTTTGCATTGGTGTCATTTGTGACTGTAGTAACTGTTAGGGCAGTTAGGGTTAGCCCCCTTTAGTTCTAATGTGCCCCCCTAACCCCCCCAATAAAGGTTTAACCCCGTGATCACCCCCCGTCGCCAGTGTCACTAAGGCTGGGTTCACATTGCAGCGGTTTATGAGAACGAATGTGATTCGCACCGCACTGCAGTGCAAATCACATCCGATCTCTGTGCGATTCGAGTTCAGCCATACAGATAGTATGGCTGAATTCGTGTCGCACCTGCCGCAAATTCGCACGGGACCCTTTTTTTGGCCCGCAGCAGAATCGGATCGCATGGGTGTTCACACCATGCGATCCGAGTTTGCAGATTGCACTGCGATATGCGAACTGATATGGGGGTGTCATTAACATTTCACTGACACTCCCAGCAGTTCGCATAGGGCAGTGTGAACTGCCGCCGGGAGGCATGCGATGCGGGAACCCGCTACGGATTCATGGCATTCCCGCATCGCTCCAGTGTGAACCCAGCCTAATAAGCGATAGTTTTTCTGATCGCTGTATTAGTGTCACAGGTGACGCTTGTTAGGCAGGTAGGTATTTAGGTTCGCCGCAGCTTTTTATAGCGCCAGGGACCCCCATATACTACGGCATAAAGCCCCCTGATTGCCCCCTAGTTAACCCTTTCACCAGTGATCACCATATAACTGTTACAGGTGACGCTGGTTGGTTAGTTATTTTTTTATAGTTTCAGGGCACCCGCCATTTATTACCTAATAAAGGTTTAACCCCCTGATCACCCGGCGGGTGTCATTTGTGACTGTAATAACTGTTAGGGCAGTTAGGGTTAGCCCTTTAGTTCTAAGGTACCCCCCTAACCCCCCCAATAAAGGTTTAACCCCGTGATCACCCCCCGTCGCCAGTGTCACTAAGGCTGGGTTCACATTGCAGCGGTTTATGAGAACGGATGTGATTCGCACCGCACTGCAGTGCAAATCACATCCGATCTCTGTGCGATTCGAGTTCAGCTATACAGATAGTATGGCTGAATTCGTGTCGCACCCGCCGCAAACTCGCACGGGACCCTTTTTTTGGTCCGCAGCAGAATCGGATCGCATGGGTGTTCACACCATGCGATCCGAGTTTGCAGATCGCACTGCGATATGCGAACTGATCTGGGGGTGTCATTAACATTTCACTGACACTCCCAGCAGTTCGCATAGGGCAGTGTGAACTGCCGCCGGGAGGCATGCGATGCGGGAACCCGCCGCGCATTCGTGGCGTTCCCACATCGCTCCAGTGTGAACCCAGCCTAATAAGCGATCGTTTTTCTGATCACTGTATTAGTGTCACAGGTGACGCTTGTTAGGCAGGTAGGTATTTAGGTTCGCCGCAGCTTTTTATAGCGCCAGGGACCCCCATATACTACCGCATAAAGCCCCCTGATTGCCCCCTAGTTAACCCTTTCACCAGTGATCACCATATAACTGTTACAGGTGACGCTGGTTGGTTAGTTATTTTTTTTATAGTTTCAGGGCACCTGCCATTTATTACCTAGTCTCACTAGTGTACCCCTAAATTTAGGGGTGTCTACTTTCCAAAATGGGGTCATTTGGGGGGGGTTTGTGCCATCTTGGCATTTTATGGCCTTCAAAACTGTAACGCCCTTAGAAAGCCTGAAGGCGGTGCTTGGTTTTCGGGGCCCCGTACGCGGCTAGGCTCCCAAAAAGTCCCACATATGTGGTATCCCCGTACTCAGGAGAAGCAGCAGAATTTATTTTGGGGTGTCATTTCACATATGCCCATGGCATGCGTGAGCAATATATCATTTAGTGACAACTTTGTGAAAAAAAAAAAAAAAAAAAAAAGTTTGTAATTTTCCCGCAACTTGTGGCAAAATATAAAATATTCCATGGACTCAACATGCCTCTCAGCAAATAGCTTGGGGTGTCTACTTTCTAAAATGTGGTCATTTGTGGGGGTTTTGTGCCATCTTGGCATTTTATGGCCTTCAAAACTGTAATAGGTAGTGAGGAGTGAAGTCAAATATTTACGCCCTTAGAAAACCTGAAGGCGGTGCTTGGCTTTCGGGGCCCCGTACGCGGCTAGGCTCCCAAAAAGTCCCACATATGTGGTATCCCCGTACTCAGGAGAAGCAGCAGAATTTATTTTGGGGTGTCATTTCACATATGCCCATGGCATGTGTGAGCAATATATCATTTAGTGACAACTTTGTGAAAAAAAAATAAAAAAAAATTAAAGTTTGTAATTTTCCCACAACTTGTGGCAAAATATAAAATATTCCATGAACTCAACATGCCTCTCAGCAAATAGCTTGGGGTGTCTACTTTCTAAAATGGGGTCATTTGTGGGGGTTTTGTGCCATCTTGGCATTTTATGGCCTTCAAAACTGTAATAGGTAGTGAGGAGTGAAGTCAAATATTTACGCCCTTAGAAAACCTGAAGGCGGTGCTTGGTTTTCGGGGCCCCGTACGCGGCTAGGCTCCCAAAAAATCCCACACGTGTGGTATCCCCGTACTCAGGAGAAGCAGCAGAATTTATTTTGGGGTGTCATTTCACATACGCCCATAGCATGTGTGAGCAATATATCATTTAGTGACAACTTTGTGTAAAAAAAAAAAAAAAAAAATTTTTTTTTGTCATTATTCAATCGCTTGAGGCAAAAAAATAAAATATTCAATGGGCTCAACATGCCTCTTATCAATTTCCTTAGGGTATCTACTTTCCAAAATGGGGTCATTTGGGGGGGTTTGTACTGCCCTGCCATTTTAGCACCTCAAGAAATGAGATAGGCAGTCGTAAACTAAAAGCTGCATAAATTCCAGAAAACGTACCTTAGTTTGTAGATGTGACAACTTTTGCGCAAACCAATAAATATACAATTATTGACTTTTTTTTTACCAAAGACATGTGGCTGAATACATTTTGGCCTAAAAGTATTACTAAAATTTAGTTTATTGGATTTTTCTAATAACAAAAATTAGAAAATATCATTTTTTTTCAAAATTTGCGGTCTTTTTACGTTTATATCGCAAAAAATAAAAATCGCAGAGGCAATCAAATACCATCAAAAGAAAGCTCTATTTGTGGGAAGAAAAGGACGCAAATTTTGTTTGGGTACAACATTGCATGACCACGCAATTACCAGTTAAAGCAGCGCAGTGCCAAATTGTAAAAAGACCTCTGGTCATTTACCAGCAAAATGGTCCGGTCTGAAGGTGGTTAAAGCGGGAGTCCACCGGGACTCCGCGTTTTTTTTTTTTTTTAAAAGCCAGCAGCTACAAATACTGCAGCTGCTGACTTTTAAAATAGTGACACTTACCTGTCCAGCGCGCCCGCGATGTCGGCACCCGAAGCCGATCGCTAGGTCGTCTGTCGGGTCCTGCCGCCGCCATCTTGGGTATGGGAATCAGGAAATGGAGCCTTTCGGCTTCATTTCCCGGTTCCCTACTGCGCATGCGCGAATTGCGCTGCGCAATAAGGACGCTCCCCGCTGCCTCTGGGAGCTGTGTGTTTCCCAGCAGGCAGCGGGGCACTTGCGGGAAGGGGCGGGCACTTGCGAAAAGGGGCGTAAGTTACGCCCCTTTCTGCAGAGAGCTGTCCCGGAAGTGGGTGCAGTTACCTGGATTATCCAGGTAACTGCGCCCCCCTGAAAGGTGCCGATTGTGGCACCGGAGGGGGGGAGGGTTCCGATGAGCGGAAGGTCCACTTTAGGGTGGACCTCCACTTTAACAATGATTAGATGTGGTGGTTGCATCCTTTTCCTTTTATTTGGCTTTTTCCCCCTCTCTGTTTTCACCTGGTGATCTGCCCAGTAACACACCTCCTGTATTAGTGAGACACAACTCTGGATGAAGGAGCACAGGAGGCACAGCAAACAGCCGTGCTGGCAGTCTGTGGGGAGGGGAGTGTTAACTATATTAGCAAATGTAAATACAATAACAAACTGAAGCCAAACTCAGCTCACACTTTATAATCAGTTACAGCAAACAGTTTATTTGCCTTTTTGGATAAAGGTTTAACATGAATAAATAAAATATGATCATTTTAACCACTTGCCGACCAGCGCACGCCGATGTACGTCGACAGAATGGCACGGGCAGGCAAATGGGCGTACATGTACGTCCCTTTAAATTTGCCGCCCTGCCATCGGGAGCGCGCCGCCGGCGGCGCGCTTCCGTGCTGGTTGGGACCCCCGTGAGTCCGGTCGCGGGACCCACGGACTCGATCGCCACGGGCATCCCCGCGATCGTCTCATGGAGCGGCCGAATGAAGAAATGCCGTTGTAAACAACATTTCTCCATTCTGCCTAGCAACTAGTGATGCTGATCTCTGCTCCATGTGATTGGAGCAGAGATCAGTGTTCACTAAATGAAAGCCCAACCCCCCCACAGTTAGTAACACACCCCTAGGAACACTTAACCCCTACACTGCCACCCCCTGGTTAACCCCTTCACTGCCAGTGTCATTTACACAGCAATCACTGCATTTATATAGCAGTTATTACTGTATAAATGACAATGGTCCCAAAAATGTGTCAAAAATGTCCGATGTGTCCCCCACAATGTCGCAGTCACAATAAAAATCGCTGATCGCCGCCATTACTAGTAAAAAAAAAAAATAATAAAAAATTATTAATAAAAATGCTATAAAACTATCCCTATTTTGTAAACGCTATAACTTTTGCGCAAGCCAATCAATAATCGCTTATTGCGATTTTTTTTACCAAAAATATGTAGAAGAATACGTATCGGCCTAAACTGAGGGAAAAAATTTTTTTTTTTATATATTTTTGGGGGATATTTATTTATTATAACAAAAAGTAAAAAATAATGCGTTTTTTTCAAAATTGTCGCTCTATTTTTGTTTATAGCGCAAAAAATAAAAACCGCAGGGGTGATCAAATACCACCAAAAGAAAGCTCTATTTGTGGGAAAAAAAGGACGTCAATTTTGTTTGGGAGCCACGTCGCACCACTGCACGATTGTCAGTTAAAGCGACGCAGTGCCGAATCGCAAAAAGTGGTCTGGTCTTAAGCCAGCAAAATGGTCCGGTCTGAAAGTGGTTAGTGTCGCTTTAAAGCAGAATTAAACTCAAAAGCAAACATTAATTATATTGCAGCTTACCAATTCTTAGATGTTATGGCTGCATTGAATTGTCTTTATTTATTTTATTGTCATCTGGTGATCCAGCCAGTAAGTTTGTTGTTTTTCAACAACAGAACAAGCTGTCCTGCAGATGTAGCGGTTAGGAGGATGAGACAAACCATTTACCACTGTTAGAGGTGTTTACAACTATCAACTTATATCTATTTATGTAAAATCTTTATCCCAAAAGGAATACAACTATTCCTATAACTGCTTAAAAGGTGTTAGCTGGAGTTTGGCTTTAATTTGTTTGTGTATCGAAAGCTGCTAGTACATCTATCACCCCCCCTCCCCCCAACTGACAATGCTGCTGTCCAAAGTGTCTCTCCTGCTCTTCCTTCCAGAGTGTAGGCACCCTATACAGGAAGTGTGTTACAGATCATCAGGTGAAAACAAAGGGAACAAAGTCTTAAAAAGAAAACAAATGCAGCCACCACATCTAATGATCGACAAGCTACAACATATTATATTTTTGGTTTTGGGGCTAATACCGCTCTAAAGCGGAACTGATCTAAAAGAAAAAAAGTAAAGCTGTGCTTTGTTATAGGGAGCATTTAGAAATGTATTCCTCTGATTAATAGCAGTGCCTTTCCTGTAATGTGAGGGGGGCCTTGCATCCCATTGCTGTATATGTGCAGTGTGAGATCACAGGCACTGCTGCCCCTGAATGATAGTCTCACCAGAGACTTGGACTCCAAGAAAAGGGTTCTACCATGAACACACACGTCCTATTTCCTTTCTCACCCATTGAGGGACAAAGGAAGTCTTTTACTCTCAGGAAGTCCAAATCTAGTCCAACTGAGGGGGTGGGCAACCTGCTAACCGGCCCAACAAGGATAAGGCCCCCGTTCACACCATACCTGCAGTTGCCAACCGCCTTATAGCAGTTTTCCTGCTATAGGGTGGCTTGCGCTATGCAGGATCACCTATATATATATATATATATATATATATATATATATATATATATATATATAGGTGATCCTGCACTTCCGGGTAGCGGGCGTGAGTGTGCGCTGCCGGTGGCTCGCTCCCACTATGATTTTACCGGGAACCCGCCGATCGTTCCATACTCTGAAAGAATGACAGTCTGCCTATGTAAACAAGGCAGACTTTCATTCTGTGAGTACAGAAGACATGGATCTTGTGTTTCTGTGAAGCAGATCCACGTCTTTAAGTAGTAAAATCAGCTCCCCCACAGTTAGTAATCACTCCATAGGCACACATTTTCACACAGCAGGAGCCGATCAGCGGGTCCCACAGACCCGATAGAAGTTTGTAGGGTCATTTGATTTGTATGGGGACAGAATAATAAATTTGTTTTTCTTTTCTCTCTCTAGAAGTTGGCGGGACAACAAATATCCCTACCACAGAACGCATAGAGACCCCTCTGGGTCCGGAGAGCTTCATCTATCATAAAATTCTTGGACAAGGAGGCTGTGGAAAGGTAAGTAACCGAAGATACAAATGAAGGGTCCACTGACAAAGGGGGAACCAACATGACCATCCTCAGGGAAGTTTGTATGGTGGGTGCAGGGGGGAGGAGGGAGGGAATGAAGTACTAAGCAAATGAGCTGACCATCCTTGGGTTCCCTTCCACAATACTTGTGTAGAGCACCCCCTATGGAGCCACTGGTGAATTTGGTCCTATTTCCCCTTTTAGGGCACACACAGCATTTTTTTTCCACTTGTTCATAAAACTGTCTGGGTTCTTTTTTTTATTGGAACGTGAATGAATGAATGATTTGTATAGCACTGCAATGCGAACTGAAATGCCTCAAGGCGCTCGATCTGTGCTGTGTTGTCTAGCTTCTAAGCCCCTGTACACACGGTAGGAGATTTCCACAACCAAATGCGTCGGATTTTGTCCGTTGGATCTTGTCCGAAACTGTTGCATACACACGGTCGGACTAAGTTGTCGAAAAATCCGATCTTTTAGAACGTGATGACGTAATTTCGTTCCGATGGGACTACATTCAGGCTAGTAGCCAATAGCTTTGATGTAGGAATTTGATCTGAGCATGCGTGGCACTTGGTCCGATCAAAATTCTCTACACATGACCGGAGTATGTCCGATCGAACCAGTTGGTCGGAAAATATTTCCAACAAGTTGGAAAATTGGGTCCGACGGATATTCCGACGTAATCAGTCCGATGCAGACCACACACAGTCGGATTATCCGACAACACGATCCAATAGGACACATTCCGACGGATTCTCCGACCGTGTGTACAAGGTCTTAGAATAGGTAGGTCTTAAGTTTTTTCCTGAAGGCCTGATGATTTCTTTCCATGCGGATGTAAGTCGGTAGAGCATTCCATAGCCATGGTCCTTGGACTGCGAATCTTCATTCTCCCTTTGATTTGTAGCAGGATTTGGGAATGAGGAGGAGGTTTTGTAGTTGGATAAGGATAGGGAGCATAGGATACCCATAAACTAAACAATCTGAGGACTCCTCAACTTCTGGCTGCACTCCGTACACTGAATGTCCCACAGGATTCCTAATGCTGCTGGTGACTTGTACTCCCTCAAGAGTTTGAAAATAGGCAAAAAGAAACCCAAAGAGAAGGGGCTACTTAACAAGACTAGTAATGCTTTTATTATCCCAAAAAATACAAAAATTAAAAAACCTCCTCCACCTCTCACTGATGAAAAATGACAACCTTGTCTTGAATGGCACTGGGAGCGGCTGGTCACATATGACCAACCATGCACAATGGTCAATTGGTGGCCGGCATTATTTGAACAGTACCCTGGGAGAGGTCAAAACGTATGGTTTACTGAGGGTGGAGGTTTGCCCTATTGGCTATTAGCCTGTTTGGCCTGGGATGATTAGTCCTTTGGTTACTTCCCCTCCGTCTTCCCTTCCATTGGGAATCTGTCCAATAGTCCCTCGGCCAATTGCTCCTAGGAGGGAAGCCTCTGTCTATATCAATTAGTATTGGTATGCATGGTTGGTCTTAAGTAAGCAGCTGCTCCCCTTACAATTTATGACAATGTTGTCACACATTTTTGGATAATGAAAGCATTACCAGTCAAACTGCCTGGTCTTGTTAGGTAACCCCTTCTCTTTGGGTTTCTTTTTGCCCATTTGTTTTTGATATGCATCTTGGTTACAAAAACAAGGAGAGGATCACTAGTTGCCTTCTGCTGATATCAACCAGGCACTTCCTAGTGAGGAAGATGTAGGCTCACACCACCACAGAACAGTTGGACTCTTTCCCACCAACTTCCTCCTGGCTCTCTCCCATTAACCTCTCTAGACTTAATTATTTCAGCTTGCGAAAAAGGCCCCTCAGCTAATCCTCTCTGGGTCCTCAATGTCTTCACCAAGGCTTCTCTGGCACTCCTGCCCCAGGGGCAGAGCCAGCAAGACAAGACCCAGCAACACTGCACCCTGCTGCCCAGGCCTCAGACTATTTATGGTCTCTCTCTCCACCTTCTGGGCTCACCTCCCTAGGGATTGGTTGGATTACCATAAATATTCACACTGCCTGTTCTGCTCTACCTCCCACTATAGTTCTAGAATCCCCTCGAAGTCATAATTCATGTTGTACACGTTTTGTAGTTACAGCTAAAGCACATGGAAATGATGATGTATTAACCCTTCTCTCTCCTACAGGTTTTACTGGCGACCCATCGCGACAGCGGCAAACTGGTGGCCGTAAAGATGGTCCTCAAGAGCTCTCTCATTAACTGTGACCCAAAACTCATCCACGTTGAGCGTCAGGTCCTGGAGATAGCTGAGGGCAGCCCTTTCTGCGCTCACGCTTACGCCACGTTCCAAACAGAGGTAAGTCAGTTTTTGGAAAAGTCAAAAGAAAAGAATTAATAAATGAATGGCATATAGAAAATCGAATATATAGTAGAACGAACATCGCTTGATGATATCTGCATGTACGCATGTGATCAAGGCAACCCTGCCAGATGGTGATCAAGGCAACCCTTCCATATGGTGAGCAAGGCAACCCTGCCAGATGACATTGCAGGGTCAGTGACCTCACTTTCTCTCTGCAGTAGTCAAACAATGGAGCTTGGTCACCTACCTCCAGCTTCCTAAGCCCTTGTACACACGGTCGGACATTCCGACAACAAAACCCGTTGGATTTTGTCCAAAGGATTTTGTCCGAAACTGGTGTTGCATACACACGGTTGGACAAAGTTGTCGGAAAATCCAATCGGTCGTAACATGATGACGTAATTTAGTTACGACGGGACTACGTTCAGGCTAGTAGCCAATAGCTTTGGTCTCGGAATTTGATCTGAGCATGCGTGGCACTTTGTCCAATCGGAATTCTCTACAAACGATCGGACAAAGTCCGATCGGATCATGTTGTTGAAAATTTTTATAGCCCAGCTCTAAAACTTTGTCCGTCCGATATTCAGACGGAAACAGTCCGATGGAGCCCACACATGGTCGGATTATCCGACAACACAGTCCGATCGAACATTTTCTGTCGGAATATCCGATCGTGTGTACAAGGGCTTACAGGACAGCATTTCACCAATTGTCACACTGCATTAGGCAAAGCTATATACTGCAACGTGGCCTAACCGGCTCACACTGATACCTGTCCCTATCCCAGGTTGAATTCTGCTGCAAGGAAGGTGGGTAGGTGCGGCGGGCAAAAAACACACAAGTCTAAATGCAGAAACAGGAATATATTGTAACAGAAGTCCAGCAATACACAACAGTCCCCGTGGTAAGGCAAACCGACCGGGAACACTCACAAGGCGTAAAGGCGATGTGACAGCAGATTGGTGACTTGGAGGTGCCAAAAGCATCTGTCTTGATGGGGGTGGAATGTGGCCTGGCCAGTCTGTACCCAAATGTGGAGGCCTCCAGGTAGGATGGCCAGTCCCTGCACTTCCCCTACTCCTCTGGAACATTTCCCTGATGCTAAGCACTGTCCCTGACAGACAAGTGACCTGTCCCTACTCTAGCCACTCACAATGCACACCAAACCCAGGAGCCAGGGTCTTAAATACACTCTGCCCAACCCAAGAGGACCACCAAAGTCACCTGGGGTGCCAGCATCCAATCGGATAGCTGCCTCCTTGTGACTGACGAAACCATAGAGGAGCTAGGTTCCTCTCAACTGTTTCCCCCATCTGCATTGCCAGTGTGGACAGCGCCACCCGCAGTGGGAAAAAATTGACTGCACTTGCCTACAAGCTAATATAAAAATAGCTTTTTGATATTTTTACTGGCTGTATTCGGGAAACAGTTGTCATGAATACATCAATGGAATCAAGCAATGTTTTATATTTGTCTGGACTTCAGGTATTAGATATTGGATTATATTAGTCTGATGTAGGGGAAGACTAGAAACATGTTAGCAAAGGATTATGGCATTGAGAAGTTTAGTATACATGTGCTTTCTCCATGGAGGAACCACCCTACAGTATTTGTGGCAGCTGCCTGAAAGTGAGAACGGAACAGCAAATTGTACGATAGGCGTCACTTATATTAGTTCATGGAGCAAAGATGGCCTAGATAGATAGATAGATAGATAGATAGATAGATAGATAGATAGATAGATAGATAGATACATAGATACATAGATACATAGATACATAGATACATAGATACATAGATAGATACTTTCGTTTGGACCTTCTAGCTGAATTTCATTCACGACTTGTCTGTATTTCCTTCCCCAGGATTATATGTTCTACGTTATGGAATATCTCAGCGGAGGAGACCTCTACCACAAGGAAAACACCATAGATCCATGTGACCTCACCACCATCAGACTCCTGGCAGCAGAGATCCTCTGCGGTCTGGATTTCTTGCACTCCAAGGGTGTAGCTCACAGGTAACTATATTCAATCATTCTACAATCTGTCCCTTCCCCCCCCCTTGCTCTCAATGCCTCAGGATCTTAATGGTTACTCTACCCTATTGGTGGAAAGGACGAACGTGAGTGCACACTCACCCGTTCATCCTCCGCTGTTCAAGACATTGTGAAAATGGGACGCGACTTTGTATTGAAGTCAACTGGAGGCGGTTTTGCATTGAAGCCAAAAGGAGGCGGTTTTACATTGAAGTCAATGGGACACGTTTCTGCATTGAAGTCAATGGGATGCAATTTTGCATTAAAGTCAATGGGACGTGTTTTTTTCCTTCTATTGACCAAATGCTGATAACCCTATTTCTGGCCTACAATTTTTAGCGGTGCATCCCTATTCACATTGAAAAATAACTGCTGTATTGTGTCTAATATATTTATTTCTTAAGCCCGTCAGCTCCTTCTAGGGGCCATAATGCAGTATTTTTATGATTGAAGTATTTCAGGAACATTCTGCATTATGGCCACAATATGGAGCTGTTGATCACAGGAAATAAACACACGACACATGCGGCAATCAGTTCATGAAAGATACGATTGTTTCCTGGATCATATCTATGGGCAGTGCTAGAAAAGGAAGCTTTGTAATTGTCGATCCCTCAATGGACTAGTAATACCAGGATATATGAGAAGATAATTGTCTGAACTGCAGAGCTGACACTCTTTTTTTTTTTCCTTTTTCACAGGGATATAAAGCCTGAGAACATTTTTATTGACAGCACTGGACATGTGAGAATCGGGGACTTTGGCTTAGCAGCAACCAACATGTTCGGATTGGAGACAACGAAAAGAAGAGTCGGAACACGGACTTTCTGGGCCCCAGAGGTAAGTAGAAAGGTTTGCTTGATCCAGTGCACCCATTTACAGGTTATTTATCCACCACTTAAATCCTGAATTTATGAGAACCTGAATACACAAGGCAATAAAAGACCAGATTAGGTCTGTCCAGAAGTAAACAGAACCTGTATACACAGAGAAATTATAGAACATGTATATAAAGTGCAATTACCAAGCAGATTAGGCCTTGATTACAGGGAACATGCATATGAAGTGCAATTACCAACCAACCAAGCCACCTCTCAGGATTTCTAGAAATGTATGTAATAAGTGCCCCTGTCCCTTGCAGGTTTGTTTTCCTTCCCTTTTATTGCCCCTGACAGGGGCAGAGGATTAGCTCTGTGTACACAGGGGGTGACACTGGAGCATGTGTAATGGCTAGTTTGTGTCCACCACATACAGAAGTGGGATGGTTCTAAATAACTGGTCTTCAAACTGTGGGTGGGCCAGTTATGGCCCCCTTTGTCTGGCCTTATCCAGTCCTCGGGGCACTATTTCTGTTATTATTGCTTCTATTGACACCAACAATGGGGCACCATTCTTTCCATTGACGCCAAAATTGGGGCATATTTCCTTTCACTGACACCAATGGTGGGGCCCTTTTCCTTCCACTGACACCAACAATGGGCATACTTCCTTCCAATGATATAAACTTTGGAACATTATTCCTTCCATTGATACTTATGATGGGGCACTATTCCTCTCACTAATACCAATGATGGGGCACTATTCCTCTCACTAATACCAATGATGGGGCACTATTCCTCCCACTGATACCAATCATGGGACACTATTCCTCCCACTGATACCTATGATGGGACACTATTCCTCTCACTAATACCAATGATGGGGCACTATTCCTCCCACTGATACCAACGATGGGCCACTATTCCTCCCACTGATACCAATGATGGGGCACTATTCCTCCCACTGATACCAACGATGGACCACTATTCCTCCCACTGATACCAATGATGGGCCACTATTCCTCCCACTGATACCAATGATGGGGCACTATTCCTCCCACTGACACCAATCACTATTCCTTCAATTTTCTACTCAATAGTCTGAAGGACAATAAACTGGGTCCTTTGTTTAGAAAGTTTGGAGACCGCTGATCTAAATGAATGAAAAGTTACAAATGAAGAATTAAAACTTTTGGTCTGAGTTGTGTGTTTTGTGTCTGAATTGTCACCCTGATCCTTATCTCTCTTATTTCCCTACAGGTAGTCCGTTCTCGGCCATACGGCACAACCGGCGATTATTTCTCGCTGGGGATTTTACTGTATAAGACGGTCTTTAGAATGAATCCTTTCTACGGAGCATCCATAGAAGCAATTATGGGAAACATAACCTGCGGAAAGCCAAGATTCCAGCATGGCATAGACCCCGTTCTTGCAAACTTTCTATGCCAGGTATGTATGGGCAGCCTCATAGTGGGACAAGGAAAGTGGACCTACAGGCCCATCCAGTCTTTTTACATTTTAGTTTGTGCTTTGCCACTCTGAAACAAGTAAAGCCACGTTCATTCTACTGACTGTAAAGAAAAACACACACTCCACTATGCATTTTATTAATAGGATGTGAATTGCCAGCAGGACCAGATCTAGATTGTCTGACCAGGGGGTGCAGTAAGTCAGGGGACATACCATCAACACACATTAGAGTCCCCCCTTCATATGACAAGAGAGCCATCTGTCCTCCCCTTCACAAATAGTCCTAGCTTCAAATCCTCACCACGGATCCTTAAACATTCATTGTAACATTAATGTTACTTTTGTATCTACTCTGTTTCATTCATCTGCAGATCAAAGTGATGAGCTTCAGTCTCCCCTACACATCAGAGCCCCCTTCCCATCAGGGTCCCTTCTTCACACCAGAATCTCCCCCACCACATCAGATCCCCCCCTCACACCAGCATTCCCTCATTATATCTGAGCCCCCTTCACATTAGAGCCTACCAATCACATGAGAGTCCCCCTTTACACAGTAGAAGCCCATCCCATCATATCAAGTCTCCCCTACACATTAGAGTGCCCCCCCATCAGAGCCCTCAGTCCTTCATTCACAAACAGTCCTACCTTGGGGATGGACACTGTGCAGCCATGCTGACTCTACATTCTTACTTTACTATTCTTGAGAATGAGCAGTGCCCCCCAGCCCCTCAATAAGGTCCTGGGGGGGTATATGAATGAAATCTGGGGGGGGGGGGCTCAACTAACCCCAGCACCCCCCAAGATCTGGCCCTGATTGCCAGCTCTGTGTGGAGTGTGATAACCGTAGGTCTTAATTAATAGGCCTCTTAGCATTGTTGCGTCATTATAGTGATCTGATGTTTTTCTGTTTTCTTTTTCCCCCCCCGCAGTTCCTACACAAAGACCAAAAAATGCGAAAAGAGGCCGTGGCCAACATTCGACAACACCCATTTTTCAATGGCGTAAATTGGGAGGAGGTGGAGGCACGGAAGACACCCCCACCATTTGTAATGCGATCGGTAAGTAGAGATTCCAATCAAGGTTGTGACCCGTCATGACATCGTAGGTGTTTATAGAGGAAAGCTATGACATCATAGGTGCTATGACATTTTAGGTGTTTATAGAGGAAAGCTATGACATCATAGGTGTTTATAGAGGAAAGCTATGACATCATAGCTGTTTATATAGGAAAGCTATGACATTATAGGTGATTATAGAGGGAAGCTATAACATCTTAGGGGTTTATAGAGGAAAGCTATGACATTATAGGTGTTTATAGAGGAAAGCTCTAACATCATAGGTGTTTATAGAGGAAAGCTATGACATCATAGGGGTTTATAGAGGAAAACTATGACATCATAGGTGTTTATAGAGGAAAGCTATGACGTCATAGGTGTTTATAGAGGAAAGCTATGACATCATAGGTGTTTATAGAGGAAAGCTATGACATCATAGGTGTTTATAGAGAAAAGCTATGACATCATACGTGTTTATAGAGGAAAGGTATGCCAATTGTGAGGTGGTATCATTGTGCTTAACCACTTGCCGATCGGGTGATAGACAAATGACGTCCTCGGTCAGAAGAGAAATACCGGGGATTTGGCTGCAGCAATATGTGGTTCTCGGGCTTACCTGGGTGATCAGTAGCCCCGAGAAGTGATCCGGTGGTTGCCGCAGCTGGCAACAGAGATGAGCGGAGGAAAGATGGCTTCTACTCCTTTTTTTATAAACCATTAGATCAATGATTATGTTTTTGATCTAATGCTTTACACTGTGGAGGAGAGATGTGGGGTCTTATTGACCCCAGATCTCTCCATAAAGAGGATCAGTCACGGCTTATCTCTATCACAAGGGATGTTTACATTGAAAGTGATTAAAAACATTTTGTTAAGGGACAGTGTAAAAAAGTAATAAAATAAATAATAATAGAACAATAGATTTTTTTTTTAAAAGTGCACCCATCCCCCCGGGGCTTGCACGCAGTGGTGAATGCATACGTAGGTCAAGCCCGCGTATGTAAACGGTGTTCAAACCACACATGTGAGATTTAGTAGTGAACCCCAGAGCAAGAGCAATAATTCTAGTGCTAGACCTCCTCTGTAACTCTAAACTGGTAACCTGTAGAAATGTTTAAAGTGTCACCTATGGAGATTTTTAAGTACCGTAGTTTAGCGCCATTCAACAGGCGTGTGAAATTATAAAGCATGACATGTTGGGTATCTATTTACTCGGCGTAACATCATCTTTCATATTTTACAAAAAAAAAAATGGGTTGTACATTTTATTTTGTTTTTTTTATTCATTAAAGTGTATTTTTTCCCTAAAATTTCTCATAATATCTAATTTCTCTCTCATTTTCCTTGTTCAGAGCCCCACGGAAATTACAGAATCGGTAATCAAGCTGGAAGACCTTGTAAAGAAGCAAATGCTGATTGCAGACACCAAACAGAGATTGTTCGATGGCTTTTCGTTTGTAAGTGACTCATGGAGAGCCATGCAGCAGCCAAAATGCAGCCAAACGCACACCAGGTAGCTTATGGAAAACTAGCATAAAACAATGCAAGGTGTTTCAGACCTAACATTAACATCACAACCATGATATACTCATAGTTGCCAACTGTCCCGAATTTCCTGGGACATTCCCGGGATTAGGAGATAGAGGTCTGCGGCCGGCGGAGACAATGTCTATCTGAGGTGAGGTTTGGGAACAACGCTCAGACCTGGAAGGAAGGGAACAGTCGTAACTCTGCTCTCTGACCCGCTGAGGACATCTTCATTAGAGGCATGCATCATCCATTACAACAGTCCCTTATTTAAAGCTATGTAACAACTAGTTGTATGCCTAACGAATTAGGCATAGTGTTGTATGCCTAACGAAGGTACATAGATAGTTTAGGCACATACGTATTCAATTTAACTTTCTTTACACCTTTTTACATCTTCAATCCAGTGAAGATATGTTTTACACCTTATAAATGCCTAAACTTCAAATTAACCCCCTCCCCCGCTAAAACATTGGGGGCTCGTAACCCGGGATCACACCCATGTTCAACAAAACTGGGAATTATTTCTGATATCTTTGCTGATTGTTGAAGGGGAAACCCCTCATAAACTGATCTAATGATGCCCTAACAAGGCAATGCCCCTACAGGCCAGAAGCACGTATGTAGCAGTAGGACACGTGCTAGTTGATCCAGGGAATATCCGATTGCCTCTCGAGGGATCAGGAAGGAATTTTTTCCCCTGCTGGAGCAAATTAGTTCATGCTTTGCTGGGGTTTTTCGCCTTCCTCTGGATCAATTGTGGGCAAAATGATTGTATATGTAGCACTGACCCCAGAAGGAGCTGCACCTTCCCACTTCCAGCACACTCTGGTGAATACAAGAATGAGAATGACAAATATGGTACAACACAACTACAAAGGGAGCTCCCCCTATTTTAATAAAGGTATTTAGTTGCACTACAAAATGCAGTCTTTGATCTTCTTTCTTCTGCTAGCTATTTGTGTTTATAACAATTTGTAATCCAATTGGAATAACAAGGGTTAACTTGAAATGAATATTGGACTTGTTCCTGTGGTGTGATAGACCTGTAATTTCTTTGGGATAATACAGTGCTAATAGTATCGTGATGAATAGGCTTGAGGCCTGCTTAACTCAGTCTCTTTATTAAGTTCTCTTCCATGGGACTACAGGTCCCAGCAACACTGTATTAAAGTCTAGGTGTATGAAAATGCGTAAGAAACTGTGGGCAACAGCCCTGTCACCAAACTGGGTTTGAAGGAAGGGAACTGCTCTGCTCCGCTGGTCACAGTCTTGCTTCTCACCGGGCCGACTCCATCACACCGCTCCTCGAGATGAACCGGACCCTCTGATGGCTCCAACAGGTGTCTCTGGATCCTTTCCGGTGACTCCGTCTCTCCGGCGATCAGATGAATGGCAGAGTCTTTGGATGTTCTGTTCCGCAGTGGCTTTAGGCCGCGCTCTCTTGAGAACTCCTCACAGCTCCTTACAGGCAGGCCATGCGTCCCAAAGAGAAAGAAAATGGCCGCGTGTGTCCTTTTATAGCCTACCCAGCATGCAGTTCAGTACAGAGTGATCTTGAGTAGGTCACTTGGCATTCTGGGTAGGTAGGTCACAGTAAGATGTAAACAGAACAGTCACTTCCTATTATCTTTCTAGTGCTTGGAAAAGGAAAATAATTGAAGTCCATTTCCTGTATTTAGCTGCTATATGGCGCCAAATACTAAGCTATAATCTTGTCCATAGAATTACATTGCATTACATTAATAGGCAAAAATGCCAGCGCTACATATACATAGGATTGAATGTTTTTTTTCCCCTTCATCCCCCTTTCTCTCTCTCTCTCTCTCTCTCCATCCCTCTTTCTTTCCCTTCATCCCTCTTTCTCTTCCTCCATCCTCTTTTTTCCTCTTTCTCTCCCTCTATCCCTCTTTCTCTCTCACACCCTCCCTTCATCCCCCTTTCTCTCTCTCTCTCCCTCCATCTCTCTCTCTCTCCATACCTCTTTTCTCTCCCTACATGCCTCTTTTTCTCTCCCTCCTTATTTCTCTCTCACAACCTCCCTCCTTCATCTCTCCTTAATCCCTCTTTCTACCCTCCATCCCTCTTTCTCTCTCCCTTCTTCCCCCTTTCTCTCTCCATTCATCCCCTTTTCTCTCTCCCTCCATTCCTCTTTCTCTCTCCCTCCATTCCTCTTTCTCCCTCTCTCCATCCCTCTTTCCTTTCCTCCATCTCTCTCTCTCCATCCATACCTTTTTCTCCATCCCTCCCTCTCACACCCTCTCTCCCTTCATCCCCCTTTATCTCTCCCTCCATCCCTCTTTCTTTGCCTCCTTTCCTCTTTCTCCCTCTCTCCATCCCTCTTTCTCTCTCCCTTCTTCCCCCTTTCTCTCTCCATTCATCCCCTTTTCTCTCTCCCTCCATTCCTCTTTCTCCCTCTCTCCATCCCTCTTTCTTTCCCTCCATCTCTCTCTCTCCATCCATACCTTTTCTCTCTCCCTCCCTCTCACACCCTCTCTCCCTTCATCCCCCTTTATCTCTCCCTCCATCCCTCTTTCTTTGCCTCCATTCCTCTTTCTCCCTCTCTCCATCCCTCTTTCTCTCTCCCTTCTTACCCCTTTCTCTCTCCATTCATCCCCTTTTCTCTCTTCCTCCATTCCTCTTTCTCCCTCTCTCCATCCCTCTTTCTTTCCCTCCATCTCTCTCTCTCCATCCATACCCTTTTCTCTCTCCCTCCCTCTCACACCCTCCCTCCCTTCACCCCCTTTCTCTCTCCCTCCATCCCTCTTTCTTTCCCTCCATTCCCCTTTCTCTCTCTCTCTCCATCCATACCTTTTTTTCTCTCCCTCCCTCTCACACCCTCTCCCTTCATCCCCCTTTATCTCTCCCTCCATCCCTCTTTCTTTGCCTCCATTCCTCTTTCTCCCTCTCTCTATCCCTCTTTCTCTCCCTCCATCTCTCTCTCTCTATTTCTCTCCCTCCATCCTCTATCTCTCCATCTTTCTCTTTCACACCCTCCCTCTCTTCATCCCCCTTTCTCTCTCTCCTCTATCCCTGTCTCTCCATCCCTCTTTCGTCCTCTTTCTCTACCTCCATCTCTATCTCTCCCTCTCTCCTTCTCTCCCTCCATCCCTCTTTCTTTCTCTCTCCTACACCCTCCCTTCCTTCACCCCCCTTTCTCTCTCCATCCCTCTTTCTTTCCCCCATCCCTCTTTCCCCCCTCTCTCTCCCCATCCCTCTTTCTTCCTCGTTCTCTCCCTCCACCCCTATTTCTCTTCCTCCATCCCTCTTTCTCCATCTGCCAGGTAGAAGGGAGAAGTCTGGGGGGGGCTTCTGTAAGAGAGTGGAGACAAGTCTGTAAGGGAGTATGGTGGAGTCTTTAGGGAGGAAGGAACATGTAAGGACCTTCCTCCTTGCACGCTCCTTCCTCCCTGCAGCCTCCTAGAAAGGGTGTATAGCAGTGTGCAGAGATTCCATTCATGTGGTCACACCTCTTTAGCACCTGATATGTATAAACTATTGGCATATGAGCATAGGTATATCTTATTTCCATCACATAGCCCAGGAAAGTAACCAGACCTGAATCTGTAGTTCCCAAAAAACTTGTATCTATCTGCCCCATATTGGCACTATATCCACTGGAGCATTTGCATTGTTGCATTGTGCAGAGTAGAGTAGAGACTGGCCAGAGAGGGATTACTTTAACGCAGTTGGCCAGCTTAATTAGTTTCGGACCAGCCGCCGCAGTTTTACTGCGGCAGGTTGGTCCGGCTGCGCAAAATGGCTGCGCAAAAAGGTATACGTTCCACGTGCGCGCACCCCCCTGCTGGCAGCGTCAATCAGATTCAATAAGGAACTGATCAATCCCCAGGCCCAGGCCAATGATATGAGGCCTGGACCTGGTGATCGGTCCTGACGAATGAGATCCTTCCCCTGTCTGTGTAACTGTAAACACTGACAGGGAAAGTGATGTAATCTAAAAGTGAGTTGCACAACACTACACTGACATCAGGTCTCATAGGCACACAATTCCCCCCCCCCCCCCCCCAGTTAACTCCTTCACCATCTGTCACTGTGGTGTCACCCAGTACAGCAATCAGAGTTTTTTTTATCGCTGTACTGGTGTCATTAGTGACAAAAATCAATGTTAGGGTAATTAGTCTTAGGCCCAGATAGGTCTAGGGACCCCCCCTAACCCCCCAATAAAGTTTTAACCCCCCCAATAAAGTTTTAACCCCTTGATTGCCCCCTGTCACCTGTGATCACAGTATAAGTGTCACAGGTGATGCAGTTTAGTTAGTTTTTTTTTTATAGCATCAGGGAACCCGCGGTATTTTACCCAATAAAGGTTTAACCCCCTGATCAGCCGGCGGGTGATCAAAGTTAGGTTTTAATGTCAGATAGGGTCTGCGTCGCCCCAGGCAGCGTCAGATTAGTGCCAGTACCGCTAACACCCATGCACGCACCATAAGCCTCCCTTAGCCCCTGTACACGCGGTCGGACATTCCGACGGAAAACGTCCAATCAGACCGCGTTGTCGGATAATCCGACCGCGTGTGGGCTCCATCGGACTGTTTCTGTCGAAATTTCCGACCAACAAAGTTTTAGAGCGGGGCTATAAAATTTTCCGACAACATGGTCCGATCGGACTTTGTCTGATCGTTTGTAGAGAATTCCGATCGGACAAAGTGCCACGCATGCTCAGATCAAATTCCTAGACCAAAGCTATTGGCTACTAGCCGCAACGTAGTCCCATCGCAACGAAATAACGTCATCACGTTACGAACGATCGGATTTTCTGACAACTTTGTCCGACCGTGTGTATGCAACACCAGTTTCGGACAAAATCCGACGGATTTTGTTGTCGGAATGTCCAACCGTGTGTACAAGGGCTTAGTAGTATAGTGTCTGAACGGATCGATATCTGATCAGATCTATACTAGCGTCCCCAGCAGACTAGGGTTCCCAAAAATGCAGTGCTAGCGGGATGAGCCCAGATACCTGCTAGCACTTGCGTTTAGACCCTCCGCCCAGCCCAGCCCACCCAAGTGCAGTATCAATCGATCACTGTCACTTACAAAACACATAACTGCAGTGTTCGCAGAGTCAGGCCTGATCCCTGCGATTGCTAACAGTTTTTTATTGCAGCGTTTGAAGCAGTCGCTGACAGTCAGGAGCTTTTTTACCTGTGAGTCTCACTAGCGTACCAGTAAATTTAGAGACCAAAATGTCAAATCGAAGGTACACTAGTGAAGAGGCCTACACGTTTCTGAGCAGGACAGATATGCAGAGGAAGTCACTCATCTGTCAGATTCAGGCTCAGAATACGAACCTGTAGACAGCAGCGGCACCCTGACAGACTGCTCTGATGACGGAGTTGTGGTCCCTGCCAAAGTCAGGCATACCAGACCCCAATCTTCTTCTGCTGTCGTTGAGGTGCAAGCACCGCAGGTCCCTCGTATGGAGCAGAGAAGTACTAGCGCTGCTATTCCTTCTAGTGAACTGGCAAGCACTAGCGGCCTAATACATCCTGGTCATACATCCAGCTCTGCAGTAACACTTGGTGATGTGACGAGTCCCATAAGTGCATTTCAAGCTGGTGAGGTGGCAAGCAGGAGTAGTGTCCCGCTGCCACCAAGAAGAAGACAAACACAGGCCCATCGAGCCCATAGTGTCCCTCCTGCTGCATTCGCCAATTCTAATTGGTAACCCACCATTTCTGCAGCACACGTACTTCCCCCATTCACTGACCAACCCGGAATTCAGGTGGAAACATTTGATTTTACGTCACTTGATTTTTATTTGCTGTTTTTCAATGAAGATCTCTATAGATCTATTGTGGACCAAAGCAATTTGTATGCTGGTCACTTCATCGCCGCTAATCCCCAGCTGACCCTTGCCAGAGATCGAAAACCAATTACGGTTTCTGAATTTAAGACTTTTCTGGGCCTATCCCTCCTCTTGGGCATAACTAAAAAGAATGAGTTGCGGTCATATTGGTCCACTGACCCAATTCACCATATGCCTGTGTTCTCTGCCTCCATGACCAGGACACGATAGGAGCAGATCTTGTGGTTCATGCACTTCAATGAAAACTGTCGTTCTCGGGGTGACCCTGGATTTGATCGGCTCTACAAAATTCGGCCCCTCGTAAACCACTTGAACCAACATTTTGCTGCCTTGTTTACTCACGATCAAGTTGTCTGCACTGATGAGTCCCTGATTATGTTTTCTGGCCGCTTGTCTATCAAACAGTATCTTCCCAGCAAGCGTGCCAGATATGGGGTAAAGATGTATAAGCTCTGTGACAGGGCCACAGGCTATACAAGAGATAGTCACGCAGAGCCGGAGAACTGCCCAGACTACATAGGGAGTGCTGGTAAGATTGTGTGGGACTTGTGTGGTACTTGGTGTCACCCTTATTCGGAAAGGGGTACCACAATTATTACACGAGCGTGCCTCTTTTTAGTCACCTTTTTGATCATGGAATTGGCGCATGTGGCGCTTCTCCCGACGGCTTGTAGAATCCCGACTTAGACGGGAGGAGAGAGTCTGCTTGAAGTGTAATAAATTGTTAGCATTGAAGTGGAGGGATTCACGGAATGTTTTCGTTCTGTCCTCGCTTCACGCAGACACGGCAGTCCAAATTTCTACGGCGACTGGTGAAACCCCTCTGTGTCCACGAATACAAACTTAAAATGGGAGGGGTGGACCTCAACGACCAGTTGTTGGCGCCATACCGAATTGCCCGTAAGGCCAGACGCTGGTACAAAAAAGTGTCTGTTTATTTATTTCAATTGGCTTTGCTGAACGCTTTTGTGCTATACAATACTTCAGGACGGACTGGATCCTTCCTTAAATTCCAGGAAGAGATAGTCATAGCCCTTTTGTTTCCAGATGGTGCTCTTGCCCAACTTCCCAACGCAAATGCAGTGAGCTGGCTGCACGAGAGGCATTTTTTCTTATGCCCTCCCTGGTACCCCTACCCAAAGAACACCCCAAAGAAGATGTTGTGTCTGCAGCAAACGCGGATTTAGGCATGACACCCGCTTTTATTGTCCTTCCTGTTCCGACCAACCTGGTTCCTGCATTGGTGAATGTTTCAAACGCTACCACACACTAGTGGAGTTTTAGCATAGGGTACAGCACCACACAGTCCTAGGCACACTAACACATGGTCCCAGGGTCTCGAAAATGTGATAGCCATCACATTTTGAGAGACCCCAATCTGCAACGTTCAGTTTACAGTTTTTTTTACAGTTTTTATAAAAGTGAAAAAAAACCCCCACAAAAATAGAAAAAAATAAAATAAAAAAATCCAAAAATAGTTGTGGTTGTATTTTTCTTCTCTCTCTCTTTTGTTCTCTCGCTTATATTCGCTCTCTACTGTCCGCTCTACTGTTCTCTCACTATTGTTCTATATGTAGCGCTGGTATTTTTAATACCAATGCTAGTGTATCTTTGTAAATTTAAGTTGTCTGAAGCTGCAGTTTGGCTCAGAATAATTATGTCAGGGTTCTGGTCTCTGTACCAGTTCAGCTGGGTTGTGCTAATTTCCACTTGACCGTAGGTGTCACTGTCACCATCGGTAAGTGTTGGAAATGCAACAGGCTGAATGCATTGAATACCCCTTTTACTCGGAAATAGCCCAGTGGGAGTGGTTCACCCGCTGTGCATTCTGGGTGGGGGTACTTAAGGTACTGATGCCATTTTTTGAGGTCCTTTTCCTGGGTTCGCTATCCCTACCTCATGGCCCTCCTGGCCTGGGGTGTGTACTGTCTGTTCCTGTTTCTCGAGGCCGGCTGGCCCAAGGCTTTGCAACTGAAAGGGTAGGCCTAAAAGTCTTGGGGCTTACCGATCCAGGGGTGGTCCCGTGCTGTCTTGCCTGCGGGGAGAAGCCAAGAAACTGGAGGATCCAGGGAGGTCTTTTCCAGGAGAGGATCAAGCACCAAGGCTGGTAACCAGGAAGAGCCTGGAGACTTGGAGGACGCAACCTGGGTCACCTACCACACAGTATCGCCGGATCGGCTGAGGAAACTGGTACTGTGTGATAACTCTTCAATATTTTCAACAAGCCTTTTTCTGTTTTTGCTTTCCTGTGGCAGAGGATCGCATAACAATTTCATTTGAATTGACAAGTCTGTGGCAGAGACTTTGTTGGAGCATCTCACCGGCTGCTAGGTCAGTGAGAGAGGCCTATCCGGTGACTGCCAGATCCAGCCTGTGGAAGCTGTTTGTTCCTCTGGATCAAGAGAATACCTCTACCCGCATTTACAAGGTACCTGAACTCCCCTTAACCCTCTATCCCTCTATTGCACAACTTTATGTTTCTTGCAAATAAATCTTGGAAAAAGGACTAAGTGTCAGGACTAACATTCTTTAATTTACTTCTCAATGGGACCCCTGAGACGGAGAAGCGAGCAGGTGAGGTAACGGTAAGCCCAAATCAGGGGAGTAACTATAGGGGGTGCAGCAGTTGCGACCGCAACCGGGCCCTGTGATGCAGGGGGCACATGCAGCCCCCTCTACATATGGCTGCTCTTTAGTTGTGCATTCCCCGCATGACCTGTGTCCTCAGCCGGCTCCTCAGAGTAACCCTCTCCTGGTCCATGCATTGCCGCTCAGTCCGATGTCTGTTCTCCCCAGCCAGAGTCCCGCCCACCCCGAGTCCGGCCCACTCTGCACTGCAAACTTTTCCCGGGTAAACAAACTTTAAGCACACAGATGCAGTGCAGCCCTATGAGAGCCGGCTCCCCGGAGGACACTGCAGGCTTGTCTGCCAGCCCCCCCTCCTCCCGATGATAAAAGGTCTTTATGGGAGATATGCTGATCACCCGTGCAGCACACTGGATGGAGCCCAGGCCAACATGGATGAGTGCATGGCCTACAGCTTGGTCATGGTGAGTGAGAGGAACCCATGCCCCACACACCATTACATAACCACTCCATCTCCCCCCGGGGACAGGGACCCCTTCTCACGTGGGGACAGGGACCACCACTTCCCCTGGGGACAGGGACCCCTTCTGACCTGGGGGCAGTAACTTCATCTGCCCTGGAGAAAAGGACCTCATCTCTTCTGGGGACGGGGACCCCATCCTGCCTAGGGACAGTCACCTAAAAATAAATAAAAATAAAAATACTGATACCAGTGGTGGAACTACAGGGCTCACAAAGGTCATACCTGTGACCACGCCCTGGAGTTCCACCGCCGGACTTGGAGGGAAGGGCCCTGGATGGGGTTCAGGGGGGCCCTTCATGGTTTCTTGCATTGGGGCCCTGAAGGTTCTAGTTACACCACTGTCCATGACCACATCACGGAGCTGGTGGATGTTGGAGACCTTGTGCTCCTCCACCTTCTGTTTGAGGATGTCCCACAGATGCTCAATAGGGTTTAGGTCTGGAGACATGCTTGGCCAGTCCTTCACCTTTACCCTCAGCTTCTTTAGCAAGGCAGTGGTCATCTTGGAGTTGTGTTTGGGGTCGTTATCATGTTGGAATACTGCCCTGCGGCCCAGTCTCTGAAGGGAGGGATCATGCTCTGCTTCGGTATGTCACAGTACATGTTGGCATTCATGGTTCCCTCAATGAACTGTAGCTCCCCATTGCCGGAGTCCTGTCGGATAGTGTCCGCTGTGTACTGCGCAGATTCCGAAAATAGCTGAAGATGAATGGTGCATGTGCCGTGAGTCCAGGTTCTAGCCCCACCATCCAAGTGGACATAGAGTTGGAATAAAAAGAGCCGAGTGAAGCGAGGCCGTGCCCGAAGAGTGGCGAGCGAAGCGAGCCCGCGAGGGGCCCTCTAATATTGGCAGCCCTATGTCCACTTGGATGGTGGGGCTTGCACCTCGACTCACGGCGCAGGCGCCGTTCATCTTCGTAGATTTTCCAAATCTCCTTCTGCTTCGTACTGCGCAAGTGCTGCGCCTGCGCAGTACGGGGCAGACACTTTTCGATGGCCGGACTGTATATGTCACAACACCGGCAGCACTCATGCAGCTCCAGACAATGAGAGTCCCACCACCATGTTTGACTGTAGGAAAGACACACTTGTCTTTGTACTCCTCACCTGGTTGCCGCCACACACGCTTGTCACCATCTGAACCAAATACGTTTATCTTGGTCTCATCAGACCACAGGACATGGTTCCAGTAATCCATGTCCTTAGTCTGCTTGTCTTCAGCAAACTGTTTGTGGACTTTCTTGTGCATCATCTTTAGAAGACGCTTCCTTCTGGGACGACAGTCATGCAGACTAATTTGATGCAGTGTGCGGTGTATGGTCTGAGCACTGACAGGCTGACCCCCCACCCCTTCAACCTCTGCAGCACTCATGTCTATTTCCCAAAGACAACCTGTGGATATGACGCTGAGCACGTGCACTCAACTTCTTTGGTGGACCATGGCGAGGCCTGTTCTGAGTGGAACCTGTCCTGTTATACCGCTGTATGGTCTTGGCCACCGTGCTGCAGCTCAGTTTCAGGGTCTTGGCAATCTTCTTATAGCCTAGGCCATCTTTATGTAGAGCAACAATTCTTTTTTTTTTTTCAGATCCTCAGAGATTTCTTTGCCATGAGGTGCCATGATGAACTTCCAGTGACCAGTTTACGCCCGCAAAAGTAATCGGTGTTCAAATCACACACGTGCGGTATCGCCGCGATTGTTAAAGCGAGAGCAATAATTCTGATTATCTGTAACTCTAAACAGGTTACCGTAAACGTAAACGGTAAACGTTGCCTATGGATTCTTTTTTAAGCACCGTAGTTTGTCGCCAAGCATGTCAAGCCTTAAAATTGCGCATGCCCGTGGAATCGCAAATAACGATGGTACCCAAAATTCTCCATGGGTGACGATTTGAAAAAAAAAATGGTTTCCAACCCCTAATGCTGCGTACACACGCCCGGACTTTCTGACGGACTAGGAGTTCCAACGGACTTTCCGAATGAACGGACTTGGCCACACACAATCACATCAAAGTCCGGCGGATTCGAACGTGATGACGTACAACCGGACTAGAATAAGGAAGTTCATAGCCAGTAGCCAATAGCTGCCCTAGCGTCGGTTTTCGTGCGTCGGACTAGCATACAGACGAGCAGATTTCTCGATAGGAACTGGGTCCGGCGGAGTTTCCGGCGAAAAAATGTGAAACATGTTCTATGTCTAAAGTCCGTCAGATTTTTGGACAGCAAAGGCCTGATGGAGCCCACACACGCGATCGAATTGTGCGATGGATTCGTACCATCTGACCTTTTGCTGTCGAAAAGTCCGGCCATGTGTATGCGGCATAAGACTCTCGTACAAACGAAAAATTGGGCGAATGTTTTCATCTGAGGAGCTTTCGTAAGATTTTTGTATAGTGTGTGTACCCAACTTTCGACAGCCGATTCCAACTTTTCCTATGAAAATTCCCGATGGGACAAACTTCAACATTTTTCTTGTACGAGAACATAACAAACGATTTTTGTTTAATGTTTACCGTTTCCATGCGATTTTTGTACAAGAAAAAACAGAAAAGAAAGACGCATGATCAGGAACAATAAATACAAAAATAAAAGCCTTTGTCATACAAGAATTTTCGTACAAATTTTAATTCATCAGTTGGCTGTGAAACTAGGAAAATCGGACGATCGCTCACCCCATTTTCTTATAGTGTGTACCCCACATTACATACACCCAGTGAGGTGAGTAGCCTCAGGTGATACGCAGAGATGAAACAAATCCTTCTACATAAGTTGTACCTGTTTATCTGCGACCCTCTCTTCTCCACATTCAAAGTCCAGAATGTATAAAGCTTGTCTGAGATTTCAGAAAACAGGGTGGAGAGTTGAAAAATTACATGCTGCAGAGCTCAGCGAGGAGAGCTCTGAGAGCTGATTGTAGGGAAGGGATACACATGAGATGAGGCTGTCAGCCATAGGCTGTGTGCTGGAGCTCCCTCCCCTGTCACTATTTTTCTCTTGGTGTCTTGTCAGAAGGGACTCATGCAGACAACAGAGGAAGGAAGCAGCAGAGAGAAATGACACTTAGTGCTCTGGATTAAGACAAGTATACAGTATAGAGGAATATGCTTTGTTCATGTCTGAGGTTTACAACCACTTTAACTGTGAATTATGGACATAGAATTATTGTAACTCACTCCGACGTTCATGATGAAACCTCACGTGTGGAGCAATTGATTTTTACATACACGTGCTCGCCTCAGCCTGCGATTTTTATTTGGAGGGTGCATATATATATATATATATATATATATATATATATATATATAATTATTTTTTTATTTATTTATTTCAGTTACTTATATAGCGCCATCAATTTACTCAGCGCTTTACATATACATCGTACATTCACATCAGTCCCTACCCTCAAGGAGCTTACAATCTAAGGTCCCTAACTCACATTCATACATACTAGGGACAATTTAGACAGGATCCAATTAACCTACCAGCATGTCTTTGGAGTGTGGGAGGAAACCGGAGTACCCGGGGGAAACCCACGCAGGCACAGGGAGAACATGCAAACTCCAGGCAGGTAGTGTCGTGGTTGAGGATTTGAACCAGCGACCCTTCTTACTGCTAGGCGAAAGTGCTACCCACTACACCTCTGTGCTACATATATACACACATTATATATATATATATATATATATATATATATATATACACAGTGCCTTGCGAAAGTATTCGGCCCCCTTGAACTTTTCAACCTTTTGCCACATTTCAGGCTTCAAACATAAAGATATAAAATTAAAATTTTTTGTGAAGAATCACCAACAAGTGGGACACAATTGTGAAGTGGAACGAAATCTATTGGATATTTTAAACTTTTTTAGCAAATCAAAAACTGAAAAGTGGTGCGTGCAAAATTATTCGGCCCCTTTACTTTCAGTGCAGCAAACTCACTCTAGAAGTTCAGCGAGGATCTCTGAATGATCCAATGTTGTCCTAAATGACTGATGGTGATAAATAGAATCCACCTGTGTGTAATCAAGTCTCTGTATAAATGCACCTGTTCTGTGATAGTCTCAGGGTTCTGTTGAAAGCGCAGAGAACATCATGAAGACCAAGGAACACACCAGGCAGGTCCGTAATACTGTTGTGGAGAAGTTTAAAGCTGGATTTGGATACAAAAAGATTTCCCAAGCTTTAAACATCCCAAGGAGCACTGTGCAAGCGATCATTTTGAAATGGATAGAGTATCAGACCACTGCAAATCTACCAAGACCTGGCCGCCCATCTAAACTTTCAGTATGGATGATGAATTAGAGTGTAGACTGCGAGCCAGGCCTTCTCGTCCAACATCAATGCCTGACCTCACAAATGCCCTTCTGGAAGAATGGTCAAACATTCCCATAGACACACTCCTAAACCTTGTGGACGGCCTTCCCAGAAGCTTGAAGTACTGGTGCCAGTGTTCCAGCCCGGAGTGCCAGAGCCAGCGTTCCAGCCCGGAGTGCCAGAGCCCGCGTTCCAGCCTGGAGTGCCAGAGCCAGCGTTCCAGCCCGGAGTGCCAGAGCCAGCGTTCCAGCCCGGAGTGCCAGAGCCAGCGTTCCAGCCCAAAGAACCAGAACCTGATGTGCCCGTGCCTGCTGCCCAGCTTGATGTGCCTGCTTCCCAATCTGATGTGCCCGCTTCCCAGCTTGAAGTGCCCATGCCTGCTTCCCAA
Organism: Lithobates pipiens; assembly: GCF_037356315.1. Lineage (NCBI taxonomy): Eukaryota > Metazoa > Chordata > Amphibia > Anura > Ranidae > Lithobates > Lithobates pipiens. Next base: position 35,723,067 of record NW_027507764.1, on the reverse strand, counting down.
CCTGATGTGCCCGTGCCCATGGCCCAGCTTGATGTGCCCATGCCTGCTTCCCAACCTGATGTGCCCGTGCCCGCGGCCCAGCTTTATGTGCCCATGCCGGCTGCCCAGCTTAATGTGCCTGTTGCCCAGTTCCATGTGCCTGCCACCCAGCTCAATGTGCCTGCTACTCAGCTTGAGGTTCCTGTGCCTGCTATCCAGCTTGAAGTACTTATTGCTCAACCAGATGTGACTTTGCCCACGGCTCGGCTTGACGCCATGGACTTTTCTCAGCAACCACTAGTTGGAGCGTCCGGAGGTCACTCCTTCGAGGGGGGGTACTGTCAGGAAAGGTTCCCTCCGCTGGAAATATCGATCATTTGGCGTGCAGTACTGTGATCCACTAGCAGGTGTCTCCTGGCAGTTTTGAGCTGTCAGAAGAGCTTTTCCCTGCTGGAATTATGTCATCTTTGGGCCGCAGTACTGGTGTCTACCAGCGGAGGGATCCTGGCAGTGTGGAGCAGGTATTACCTTCTGCAATCAGGAGTCACATGACTGATAACAGCCATAGTGTAAATACCCAGCAAGTGCACACATACCTTGCCCTGGTATTGTCCTTGTGCCCTGACCTTCAGCCTGTTTATCTGTTACCTGATCCTGAACCTTGATTCCTGCATCCTGCCTCCTGAACCTGTTGTACCTGATCCTAACTATTCCTGCATCCCTGGAACCTTATCCTGCAACCTGATCCCTTTCTCCTTGTCCCCCATCTGCTGACCTCCTGTTTATGACCCTGGCCTGGCTTGACTACGATTCTGGTACTCCCTTTTGCTACATATGCTGGTTTGTTTGTTTATCATCACTGTTTGGTTGTTTGGTTTGTTCACTCAGTTTGTATTGGTGGTGTGTCACATTTACATGCCTTTACTTTAATAAACTTACTTTCACCTATTTATGTCTGGTTCACTGTCGCAGTCACACAGTTCTGGTCACATCTAGTTTATGACACAGAGTATTGGCTGGGTATGGCAGAGTATTGGCTGGGTATGGCAGAGTATTGGCATGGTATTGCAGAGTATTGGCTGGGTATGGCAGAGTATTGCAGAGTGTTGGCATGGTATGGCAGAGTATTGCAGAGTATTGGCAGAGTATTGGCAGAGTATGGAGAGATGGCTGTGACTGCAATTGTCACAGAGCAGCGCTGTGGGCACTACAGATCCAGCCAACAGCGCTGCTGCCATCGGATCTCTCCCCTCCACTGTAGAGATCAGTACACAGAGGGGAGAGAGGAACCGGCGTCATGACATGAGCACTCCGCGGATTGCGGTGTGTGCCGATACGAACAGGGGGACCCGTTTGGATCAGGGATCGGTGACGATCCGTTGCACCCCTAGTGCCCTGTGTCCTGATGTGCCCCATGCCCTGATGTGCCCCAATGTCCTATGCCCTGATGGGCCCTCTGACCTGATGTGCTCCGTGTCCTGATGTCCTATGCCTTGATGTGCCCCGATGTCCTGTGCCATGATGTCCTGTACCCTAATGTGTTGTGCCCTGATGTGCTGGGCTCTGTACCCTGATGTGCTGTGCCCTGTCCCCCGATGTGTTGTACTCTGATGTGCCTTGTGCCCTGATGTGCTGTGCCCTGTACCCTGATGTGTTGTACCCTGATGTGCCTTGTGCCCTGATGAGCTGTGCCCTGTGCCCTGATGTGATGTGCCCTGTACCCTGATGTGTTGTACCCTGATGTGCCTTGTGCCCTGATGAGCTGTGCCTTGTGCCCTGATGTGCTGTGCCCTGTACCCTGATGTGCTGTGCCCTGTACCCTGATGTGCCGTGCCCTGTACCCTGATGTGCCGTGCCCTGTACCCTGATGTGGCCTGGTGTGTTGTACCCTGATGTGCTCGGCTCTGTACCCTGATGTGCTGTGCCCTGATGTACCGTACCCTGATGTGTTGTGCCCTGGGCCGGTCTGGATGAAGTCCAGGGCCACATTTTTGTCCCAGTCCAGCCCTGTGATACGGTGGTGTTATACCCTCCGCTCACCTTAATTAAGATAATAGATCCTTATTTCTCCAACTTCAGGGGCACTTAGAACTTTAATTTACCTGGTACGGCCCCCTTAGTAGTGGGTTGTCACTCTTTTCACACCCATAATTAATTATGTTTTTATCTTCGCATAATTTTACATATAATGGGGCATTTAGACATAATTTGCCCTCAACCCCCTGTTATCACTACCTCACACCCTTTACCATTCACACCCTCCTTCACAACCATTATTTATTATTTTCATATTACTTTTCACTCAATTTCTCAGGATGAGTCCTTATTGATCACTGTTTGGTTTCCTTCATTTACCCTTGGCACCCTTGCACCCCCAACATCAGTTGGTGGAGCTCAACAAGCACCTTATTTTGGTCGGGCCTTTCCTGCCTGGCACCCTTACACTACACTTTAACCCCCTTTCCTCCCCCCCCCCCCCGTTTTCTTCTTTCTCTCTCACTTTCCCTTTCCCATTCCTCACCCCCGCCACTTATCAATAGGGGTGCCTATTTATCTGAGCGGCTTGATGCCGCACATGACCACCTATTCACTGGGTAAGCTACTTCATTATTATTATTACCCTTTTATATATGCTGTATTACGATAATTGAACTGATTATGTTTGTGTTTTATTGTATTAATTGTTTCATAGATTGGTCCGGGTCTTGACTAGTTTTGCGGTGTTACAGCTTCCTCAGGAGGACCATTCTATAATATGTAAAATAACAGATATTCCTTGGGGGAATCCTGAGCTTCTGTTTTTTTCAATTTTAACATGTATACTATGCAATTTTCTGTAATGTAATAAACTCCTTCTTTACATAATATGTATGTTATGTTTTATCAGAACTGAGATAGTCCAGCCTTTTATAGGGTGGGAATGTTATGGGGTCAGCATCAGCCACTGTCCCCTTGTCCCCACCCCCTCCTGTTTCACTTTAATGTAATGGAGGACTCCTGATATGAAAAGGGACTCTTGGATTATAAGGGGAGATTGCTGTGTGAAGACGATACTCTGATGTGAAGGGGGAACTGCTGTGTGAAGGGTGGACTTCTTTTGTAAGGTGGACTTCTGATGTAAGGAGGGACTCCTAAAGTGAAGGGGCTTTCCTGTAAGGAGGTGCGCTGATGTTTAAGGTGGGCTCATGATGTGAAGGGGGATTCTGATGTGAATGGGGCTACTGTTGCGAAGGTTGCTAAGTAGTCACTGTATATTTTATGAATTTATTCTATAAGGTAGGCTTAAAAGCATATTCGATAAAAGCGTTTATTTTTTTTCGTTAACCACTTGCCCACTTACACCCCCTTCCTGCCCAAGCCATTTTTAATCTTTCAGCGCTGTCGAACTTTGAATGACAATTGCACGGTCATGCTACACTGCACCTAAACAATTTTTTTAATCATTTTCTTCTCACAAATAGAGCTTTCTTTAGGCGGTATTTAATCACTGCTGGGTTTTTTATTTTTTACAAAAAAAAAGACCAAAAAGTTTCAAAATAGTTTTTTACTTTTTAGGATAGGCTGCACTTATGGGCACTGATGAGGCGGCACTTATGGGCACTGATGATCAGTGCCCTGATTACATTCCTAGATGTCCCCCTGTGAGGAGATGCCGCTGATCGGCTCTCCTCTCCTCACACACTGTCAGTGTGAGGCAAGGAGAGCCAATTACCGGCATCTCTGTGTTTACATGTGACCGGCTGTGATTGGACACAGCCGATCACATGGTTAAAGAGCCGCGGTCACAGCTCTTTCCAGAGATCGGGGTTGCGCCGTGTCCTAGCAACACGGCGCGGCCGCGATCAAGTGAGGGCCGCACCACCCCACCGTCATTTGAGGGTGGGCGGGCGGCAAGCAGTTAATTATGGGGGCTGAGTGTTGATCATGCCTGTTAGACTCAGGTTTTATTAACTCATGCCCCTATAATACCCTCCCACTCATAGCACAATCTGGCCACACTCACTATTACTACTGAAAATGATATAGTGTATGGGGGGAGTGTTTTAAAAAATGTCCATGCGTAGTTGGCTGGAGTCTGGCATCATTTTCCCTTATTGCAGGCTGACGGGGGGCCCAACTTATGAAGAAAATGCCCCTCTTGGTTTGTGTAGCTTCCAGCCTTAGGGTTACATCTGGGACCTCCAATATACCATATGGTGCCACCCCTCCTCTCAACACCCACCCCCAATGTAAGGGCCGCCTGCAAGCCACTGCAGGGAGCATTAGGACCTGATTCTCTGCCCTGGCCCATAGGTGATATAGTACTGATACTGGAAATGGGGCAAGGGTCCTCACCCTGCTGTTATTCATAATTACATTGATCAACAGATAAAAAGAAAGGAGAAAAGAAACTTCACACACAAATATAATTAGAGGACAACCAATTTTTATTTGAGTAAATCCATAGAATGATTTATAAAGCTTTGGAAAACATTGAAGATCGGTCACTTTTATCCTCTGACTCCTCAGAAGTAATTTCTTTTCAGACCCCTAAACCTTCCGATGATTCAGAGGAAGGCAAAAATAACCCCCTTGGTCAGATTGGCTCCAAAGGGGAAAAAATTCCTTCCTGACCCCCTAAGGCGATCGGATTGTCCCTGAATCATCAGTCTAGAGCGCCCAAATCATCTACCTGTAAAATTCCATCTATCTGTCTGTCTATATCTCTATCACCTATCTATATATTGATCAGTTAGTGTTATTCTCTAACTTTTCAGTCCCCTAAACCTTCAGAGGAAGGCAAAAAAAACCCTTGGTCAAATTTGCTCTAAATAGGGAAAAAAAATCCTTCTTGACCCCTTAGACCCCTTTCACACTGGGTCGTTTTGCAGGCGCTATTGCGCTTAAAATAGCGCCTGCAAACTGTCCTGAAACTGTTGCTGCTGTCTCTCCAATGTGAGCCGCGAGGGCTTTCACACTGGAGCGGTGCGCTAGCAGGACGGTAAAAAAAAGTCCTGCTAGCAGTATCTTTGGAGCAGTGAAGGAGCGGTGTGTAAACCTCTCCTTCACCGCTCCTGCCCATTGAAATGGGGCAGCGTGGCTATACCGCTGGCAAAGCGCTGGTTTTAACCCTTTCACACCCCCGCTAGCCCCCTTCTCTCTCTCCCCCACTCTTTCTCACGCCCACCCTCCTTTCTCTATCAACCCCCCTCTCTCTCACCCTCTCTCTCTCTCCCCCACTCTTTCTCACCCCCACCCTCCTTTCTCTCACTCCCTCTCTCTCATCCCCCTCTCTGTAAACCCTCACCTTCCCCACTCTCTTTCACCCCCCGCCCCTCTCTCTCCCTCTCTCCCCCCTCCTCTCTCTCACCCCCTCTATGTGAATCCCCACCTTCCTCTCTCACTCTCCTCTCTGTCACTCCCCACCCCCACACTCTCTCACCCCTTCTCTCTCACCCCTTCTCTCTCTCTTTCTCTCCCCCCACTCCCTCTCTCTCTCCCCCCCTCCTCTCTCTCTCACCCCCTCTATGTGAATCCCCAACTTCCTCTCTCACTCTCCTCTCTGTAACTCCCCACCCCCACACTCTCTCACCCCCTCTCTCTCTTTCTCTCCCCCCACTTCCTCTTACTCTCCCACTCACCCCTCACCCCCCCCCTCTCTCTCTCTCTCTCTCTCTCTCTCTCAACCCCTCCTCCCTTATTTATATAGGTATAGATCTAAAGTCAATTTCCGGGTGTGGAGCTCTGTTCTGTATCTTGGCCCAGTCGAAGTTCTTGAAGAACAGGTGCCTTCTGAGGTCCCTTACCTGGATGTTTCGTCTTTCTTGTTCGATCTGTAAGAGCTATAAAAGAGAATAAATAAAAAACAATAAGAATAGCTGAACAATAGAACTCCCCACTCAGTTTAAATCTGATTCCGTTTCAGCTTCCTTTTGACTTTCAAACCTGTTACTATGTCGGGAATGGATTTATTCTTAGCGCAGCCCCTTATTTGTTTAATATTAGCTTATAATAGATTTTAATAGCAATTAATAATAATGTATTCAAAATTATCTTTTTATATAAATCTGCAACTGCCATTCTTTTTTATTAGAACGATGGCAACACCAGAAGTTTATATTCTGTTTAAGGAATGTCCCAAAAAATTAAATTTTCCGCATATGCGTCAGCCCCATAACTTTCTATATTAAACACGCAGACTGCAAATTCAAGTTCTACACATCCTCTACAATGGAATTTTAGGGGGCACAAGGGCTGCTGCTTTGTTTACACAAATGATGGGGCACTATTCCTCCATACCAATGATGGGGCACTATTCTTCCCACTAATAGTAATGATGGGGCACTATTCCTCCCACTAATAGTAATGATGGGGCACTATTCCTCCCACGAATAGTAATGATGGGACACTATTCCTCCCACTAATACCAATGATGGGGCACTATTCCTCCCACTAATACCAATGATGGGGCACTACTCCTCCCACTAATACCAATGATGGGGCTCTATTCCTCTCACTAATACCAATGATGGGGCTCTATTCCTTTCACTAATACCAATGATGGGGCATTACTCCTCCCACTAATACCAATGATGGGGCACTATTCCTCCCACTAATACCAATGATGGGACACTATTCCTCCCACAAATACCAATTATGGGGCAGTATTCCTCCCACTAATAGTAATGATGGGGCAGTATTCCTCCCACTAATAGTAATGATGGGGCAGTATTCCCCCCACAAATACCAGTGATGTGGATCTATTCCTCCCACTAATAGTAATGATGGGGCACTATTCCTCCCACTAACACCAGTGATGTGGAACTATTCCTCCCACTAATATCAATGATGGGGCACTATTCCTCCCACTAATACCAATTATGGGGCACTATTCCTCCCACTAATAACAATGATGGGGCAACAAATACCAATGACGGGGCACTATTCCTCCCACTGACACCAAAGATGAGTCCAGTATTTCTCTTCCTACTAACCACAAGCACTGGGGGAGATTTATGAAAACTGGTGCACTTATAATCTGGCACAGCTGTGCATGGCAGCCAATCAGCTTCTAACTTCAGCTTGTTGAATTAAACTTTGGCAATAAAACCTGAAAGCTGGTTAGTTTCTGTGCAGAGATTTTGCCCTCTCCAGTTTTAGTAAGTAATTCTATTAAAATCTTTCCGACCACCAAGCCTGAGACATTGTTAACCTCTTCCTGCCAATGGTACGCATATATGTGGCCCTATGTAAACGCTTTTCTGTGCTGAGAGCGCGCGCCTTGAGCGCTCCCAGCACAGTCACCGGCAGGGACCAGAAAGCTCCCGATGCAAACCTGCGATTGGGAGCTTTATGATCAGTTGACCGCTGTGACAGGCAATCGCAGCGATCACATGACCCAAATACCTGCCTCCACCTCCCGAAATCGAAGTGCTTTTAAAGGGCCAGGAGGCGGCGGCAAGAATGCTGGGGCACTTTCTATTCCCACTGGCAACAGACTGGCCCCCTTAAAGTCTGAAAGTCAGTAAACTGGCCCTTTGTTTAAAATATAGAGGCCCCTGATCTACATAAATGTGTGTAGGTAAGAATGTCAAATTATATTTTCTAAAAATCCAAACAACAATATATATAACCTGGGAAGGATTTTGCCCCTTCCCATTAGCTAAAGCCCTACGTATACTTACCCTTTTAATGAGGTCACAGAGATGAGGGTTCATTTGTGGTGGATAATACACATTGACAGAGAGCAATGCCCTCAGTATTTCCCTTGGAGTCTTCTGGCCTTTCCAGAACGGGTGTTTCCCTACAGCCATCTCGTATACTATTATTCCCAGTGAAAAATAATCAACCAGGGTATAGTATGGAATTCCCTGAAGGACCTGTAAAAACATAAGAAAGAAGTATGAGAACATTGTTGGTTGAAGCAACAGACATGACTCCATGTTGGCATATGTGGCGTAGAAAGCCTGCCAGGAGTTTCAAAATCTTGATCAAAAGACATTAAACTGGGGCAGAGCTTGTGAATATTGGCAGTGGGGCTTAAAGTGTATGTATAGTCAAAACTTTTTGTATTTGTGTTGGGTGGAGTAGATAAAATAAATTGGCAGTTTTATTTATTTGATTGGTTGGGGTTGGGTCAGAACTTCCAGGTTCTGACTGAACCCAAGTTCATCCCTGGTCAACATGACAATTAGAGAGAGTGGTTTTGCCCTTTATAAAGGTATGTTGACCCCAACAACTCAATGTTCAGAAGCCTCACTATATTAAAGTGACTACAGCAGGTGAGCTTTTATCTTATTTTTATATCTCCATTGGGTCCTACAAAGTAGCTTCAACGCTGCTGCTCAGAACTTCCCACCTTTTGTTGGGGATATAGTTCTGGCCTTGAAACCCACTGAAAACAATTGGAGTATCGGTGGAAAAATTCTCCATTTAGTGAAAGGGGGGAGCACCACTTTTTATGTATACAATAAGGATAATTAGTATATCTGAATAGATGATCTAAGTCTAATACCAGGCGAGTTGTAGGCTACTTACCTCTGGGGCCATGTAAAGCAGTGTCCCGCAATTTTCTCGAATTCTGTTGTTTTCTGAAACACCGCTTTTTGACAGACCTAAATCGGCAATTTTGGCACGTCCGGCGTCATCCAATAGAATATTAGCTGGCTTTAGATCTCTGAAAAGAAAAGAAGTGGATGGTGAGCTATGCATATCAAGTTTACTAAAGATGGAAAAATCTTTTTTTTTATGTAGAGTAATGCAATCATTACCTGTGCACGATATTCTTAGAATGCAGGATCTCCAGGCCGCATAGTATGTCCGCAGGGAGATTTCTGATGAAGAAAGAAATCTATTAGCATTCAAAATGATCACAGAATAATTAAATGTACAGTTAAACATAGGTGTATGGATGGACGGGGCTGAGTTGGAAGGGCCTGGCTTTGTCACTGCCTGTCCTCAGTGGTCAGCCACCCCCAACTCTAGTGTGACCCAGTCACTGGGCTTACCTTATGGTGTCCTCAGGAAGTGGAGCTGAATGCATGATCAGTTGCGAGAGATCCCCTCCGCTCAGATATTCCATGACAAGAACAAGTTGGTCCTGCGTTAAAAAAAAAAAAAAAAAAGAAGAGGTAAGATGCATGGCATTTATATTAGATTTGATTTCCAAAAAAGGCACCATTTACAGAACTATTTTAAGGGGTCAGGATCAGTAGGGGAGTGTAATACAGGAAAGAGATAAAGAAATAGGAAGATAAAATGACTTACCTTTGATTGGAATGAGCCATACAGATGGGTAATAAATGGGTTGTTTCTGACTTGTTCCAGCAGACGACCTTCTATGAGGGAAATGCTGGGATAAGGGTAATTTTTCCTCTCAATTATTTTCACTGCCAGCATCTTGCTAGTGCCGGGATGAGAGGCCAACATCACCTTACCGAAAGTCCCCTGTCCAAGTATCTTCTGAAAGGTGAAGCCTTTTTCCATGGCCAGTCTGTATGATTTGTCCCACATAACATTGGTTATGGGGGCCACTGAACGTGACTGATACTTCATGGCACCAGCTCTTGGCAGCACTGCAGGTAACTGATCCTTTATGGCACCAGCATTTGACTTTATGGCATCGATTTTGCTCAACACTGCATGTGCCTGGGACATTATGTCAATTTTTTTGAGCACCGCCGCTGGGGAGGACGAGTCCCTCTTGTCATCAGTATAGGGTAAACAGACCTTCTTGGTTCTGTAAGATTGGACTGCTGAAGATGGCTTATGGTTCATGGTGGTGTTAGTAATGGGGGTAACACTCTGCGTGACGGTTTCTTCTTGGTTCTACTGGATGGGACTGGCAGAAATGGATTATGGTTCACGGTAGTGTTCCTAAAGGGGTGTAACACTGTGCGTGACTGGTCCTTCGTGGCAACAGTTTTGAGGACCTTTGTGTGTGATTGGCCCTTCAAGGTACAGGTGTTGGAGACCACTGTGCATGACCGATCTTTCATGGTACCTGTCTTGGTGACCACTGTGACTGATCGGCCCTTATTGGCACTGTTGGATGGGACTGGTAGAGATGACTTATGCTTTTTGATGGTATCAGTGTTGGAGGGTAACACTGAGCTGTCCTTTATAAGTGGTGTAGGGTATCCAAAAGACTGGCTTATTCACGGCAACAGTGTTGGAAACTGTACGTAATTGGATCTTCATGTTATAGGTGTTGGAGACTACTGTGCATGGCTGATCTTTCAGCACACCATGGTTTGTGACCACTGCGCTTGACCAGTCCTTCTTATAGCTGTTGCATGGCACTGGTGGAGATGGCTTATGGGTAATGGTGGTGCCAGTAATTGGGGGTGACACTCCACATGATCGATCCTTGGCAGTATCCTTCATGGCACTGGTGTGAGCAACCACTATGCATAACTGATCTTTCTTGGCACTGTTGGATGGAACTGTGGGAGATGGCCTATGGTTCATGGTGGTGCCAATGGTGTCCGGTATGACAGTGTGCAAGTGGATTCTAATGGCACCAGTGTTGTGCACCATTGCATTCAATCGATCAACAGTGCAGGGTAGAACACTGCTTGACCGATCCTTCATGGCATCGGTGTTGAGGATCACTGTGTGTGTTTGATCCTTCAAGGCACTTGTGTTGGGAACCACTGCATGTGACCAGTCCTTCTTAGTATTGTTGGATGGGACTGGTGGGGGTGGCTTCATGGTGGTGGTGTCAATAGTGCCAGGAATAACAGTGTGTGGCTGGTCCTCAATGGCACCAGTTTTGGGCATTACCACACATGACTTGCCCTTGATGTCACTGTTGAATGACCCATGTGAAGGTAGGGTGGTTGGAGTTTGATGGTTGTCCTCGGTGGTAGTCCGTTGAGCTGTCTCTCTGTCGCTGGTGGATAGGACATCATTTACTCCTGGAGAGAGAAAAGAATAGTTTTTAGTCCTGCTATTTATACATCAATCATGTATTTATATTACACAGAATTTGTGGACATTTCAACAAATTTTCTTTTACATATATAAGTGAATGTTGTCTGTTATTAAATAATGTTGTGTTTCATGTTTTTCCTATATATAGATAGACAATAATAGTAATTTTTTTTGCTTGGCAGTCCAATCTTTGCACATGGCTTTCTGTGCCAGAACAAGTGTAAGTGAAAGTGCCCCGTGATATTGGGGTTGATTTACTAAAGGCAAATAGGCTGTGTACTTTTGAAAGTGCGGTTGCTCCAAGGCTTAGTAAATGAGGTGAAGCTTCACATTACAAAGAATACCCAATCACATGCAAGGGAAATTAGAAAAAAAAAAAAAAAAACAGCATTTTTTTTTTGCACATGATTGGATGATGGAAATCAGCAGCGCTCTCCGTCACTTAATAAGCTCTGGAGCAACTGCACTTGGAGAATGCAACTTCACTTTCAAAAAGTGCACAGTCTATTTCCCTTTAGTAAATCAACCCTAATGTCTCTAATGGCTAAATCCCTGGATAATCAGACTTAGACCTTCAGGTCACCAAAAGACAGCAATTCTAATGTGATATATCACAGCGCTGAGATCTTGGTGCCTTGGCCCACTGATCTTCTACAAGGGGGAAGCCATATTGGCTTATATTATTATACTGCATATGTAGGCTGTACTTCCTGCCTGATAGTGGTTTGTATTACTCTTCATCCTTCTCAATGCAATTCCATTCGTATCTTTGGCACCGCACTTCATCTATACATAGTCTCTAATACAGATTAGAATCATTTTTAATTTTAATTACTATGATTCTAATCATCCTAATTAAAAATTATTCTAATCTGTATTAGAAAATATGTATAGGTGAAGTGTGGTGCCAAAGATACTACAAATATGTGGGTGTGGCTACATATCGCTTAATATTGGGCCTGGCTTAAAGGGGCCTGGTTATGATCCTAAAGGGTCGGATGCTGTCAGTATTTAACTGGAGGTGGAAAAAATTCCAAAAAAAAGCCATAGCTGATATTAGGAGTCATTAGATACAAGGGAAACACCATCATAAAGTACCCAGATCTCAAAGGCATAAAGAGGGGCACCGCCCCAAAAGACCTTTCCACCATGAGTTCAACACTTCATGGATTTTGAACCTTCAGGTTCATAATTATTGATTATCGATTTGTAACTCATCATCTTTACACTCATCTCCTGTTATCTCCTTCACCAATGTGAATTTGCTCTGATGCAGCACAAGGTTTGCTTATACTCTATTTATATCAGCTTTCCAGCTTATATAAATACAGTATAGAAGCAGATTGAATATATGGGAAACATACTATATAGAGGGTTTTTATATCTATCTATATATACATAGATATATAGATATATAGATAGATGCATATAATATTATATATATATATATATATATATATATATATATATATAGTCTGTCTGTCGAGATATGTGTATAGATAGATATAGATATATATGCATATAGAGATAGATATATATATATATATATATATATATATATATATATACTGTAGATGTCTATAGGTAGGTAGATAGGTAGGTGTCTGCTCTTTTGTGGTGCGATGCAGTGTGATTTGAGCCCATTCAAAACGAATGAACGGACTCGCCCACACACGCGGAGGAAAGTCTGCTCATTTCGAGCCCGTCTCCAGGTAGGCGGGGCCCGCGAGGGAGACGTCGCTGGCCCCGCCGCCTGGTATGGACTTAAAAGGGAACCCCAACGCCGAAAAAAATCGGCGTGGGGTCCCCCCCAAAGTCCACAACAGACCCTTGTCCGAGCACGCTACCCGGCCGGCCAGGAAAGGGGGGCGAGCGAGCGCCCCCCCTCCTGAGCCGTACCAGGCCGCGTGCCCTCAACATGGGGGGTGCCTTGGGGGTGCCCCCCACCCCAAAGCACCTTGTCCCCATGTTGATGAGGACAAGGGCCTCTTCCCGACAACCCTGGCCGTTGGGGTCTGCGGGCGGGGGGCTTATCGGAATCCAGGAGCCCCCTTTAATAAGGGGGCCCCCGGATACCGGCCCCCCACCCTATGTGAATGAGTATGGGGTACAATGTACCCCTACCCATTCACCTGTAAAATAAAAGTACAAAAAAAAAAAACACAACACACGAGATAAAATACTTTATTGCACAGCTCCGGGGTCTTCCGTCTTCGGGGGTCTTCGGTGTCACATGGCTTTATGTCACATGGGTTGGTGTCACATGGTGACCCCGCCCCCTTACGATGTCATAGTCCCCATGTGACATCAACCCATGTGACCAACCCATGTGACATAAAGCCATGTGACACCGCCCCTTGTCCCTATACAAGTGGCCGCGCAGCGCGGCCCTGGCATTGTGGCCGGAGAGAGCGTCGTGTCAACATCTCCTGGAGAAGAAGAAGGAGAAGAAGAAGAAGAAGAAGAAGAACGGGCGGCGGCGGCGACAGAAGACCGGCAGAAGAACCGAAGAGGGGGACAAGACCCCCGAAGTCGGTAGAAGAGGCCGGCGGCGAGGAAGAAAGCCGGACTCCTCCGCTAGCAAAAGAGCTACAAGAAGATAGCGGAGGAGTCCAGCGAGAAGACCCCTGAAGACGGAAGACCCCCGGAGCTGTGCAATAAAGTATTTTATCTCGTGTGTTGTGTTTTTTTTTGTACTTTTATCTTACAGGTGAATGGGTAGGGGTACATTGTACCCCATACTCATTCACATAGGGTGGGGGGCCGGTATCCGGGGGCCCCCTTATTAAAGAGGGCTCCCGGATTCCGATAAGCCCCCCGCCCGCAGACCCCGACAACCAACGGCCAGGGTTGTCGGGAAGAGGCCCTTGTCCTCATCAACATGGGGACAAGGTGCTTTGGGGTGGGGGGGCCGCGCGGCCCGCCCTTTCCCCAAGGCACCCCCCCATGTTGAGGGCACGCGGCCTGGTACGGCTCAGGGGGGGGGGGGGTGGGCGCTCGCTCACCCCCCTTTCCTGGCCGGCCGGGTAGCGTGCTCGGACAAGGGTCTGTTGTGGACTTGGGGGGGACCCCCACGCCGATTTTTTCGGCGTAGGGGTTCCCCTTTAAGTCCATACCAGGCGGCGGGGCCAGCGACGTCTCCTTCGCGGGCCCCGCCTACCTGGAGACCCGCTCGAAATGAGCGGACTTTTCTCCGGGCGGGAAAAGTCCGCTCATTTCAAAAGTACGGCGGACTGGCATACACACGGGCGGATTGTCCGCCGAAATGCGAGTCCAGCGGACAGTATTTCGAACATTCCGAAATACTTAGTCCGCCAGACTGCACGCTGAAAAAGTCGGCTGAAGCCCACACACGAGCGGACTGTCCGCTGAAATGTGTTTCGGCGGACTAAGTAGGCCAGACAGTCCGCCCGTGTGTACGCGGCTTGACACTCCCCTCCACATTAGAATGACAATACTGCTGTCCCAAAGGATAACTGACCCAGAATGGAGGCACTTTAATACTGGAGGCGTGTTACTGGCCAGATCACTAGGTGAAAACACAGGGGAAAAGACCTTAAAAAAAAGAAAGCGAATGCAGCCACCACATCTAATGATTGGTAAGCTGCACTATATTACATGTTTGGTGTTGGGTTTAATCCCAGTTTAAATTGATAGATTTCCATTTTTAATGTCCATAGTCTGGGCACAGGCTCGCATTGAAGTAAATCTGCACCCGATAGGGTTTCCACCTGTCCGGGGTTCAGCCACACAGGTTCTGTGGCTGATTAAGGTGGTAATTAAACTCACTTAGTGCCTTACCTGCATTTAATTAGCCTCAGAACCTCAGAACCTGTGTAATTTATATGTGTTCGGGTTTAAAGGGATGAGGTGGCAACTCTACCATACACCCCCCTCCCCCACCATACATTATACATACACCCCTCCCCCCACCATACACTATACATACACCCCTCCCCCCACCATACACTATACAAACACCCCTCCCCCCACCATACACCCCCTCCCCCACCATACACTATACAAACACCCCTCCCCCACCATACATTATACACCCCCCCTCCCCCCACCATACACCCCACTATACATACACCCCTCCCCCCACCATACACTATACATACACCTCTCCCCCACCATACATTATACTTACACCCCCCTCCCCCACCATACACTGCTCTATTGACACCGTCCACTGCTCTACTGACACCGTCCACTGCTTGCCCTACTGACACTGTCTACTGCCTGCCCTACTGACACCATTTACTGCTCTACTGACACTGCCCTACTGACACCATTTACTGCCCTACTGACACTGTCCACTGCCCTACTGACACCATTTACTGCCTTACTGACACCATTTACTGCCCTACTGACACCATTTACTGCCTTACTGACACTATTTACTGCTCTACTGACACTGTCCACTGTTCTACTGACACTGTCCACTGCCCTACTGACACCATTTACTGCTCTATTGACACCGTCCACTGCTCTACTGGCTGACAGTGTCCCCTTTTAAGGTAGGCTATTTTCACTGACATTTCTTTTATTAATCGAATCATATTTTATGCGTACACTAAATCCTTTTGTTTTATTTAATCATGCCCCTTTAAGTCACCCCACTTTTAATGCAATTTGGCTATAGCAACTGTTCACTGTAGCACACTTCATTACTACTCTTTTTGGGTAACCCAAGGTATTTTACAATCCTATAGCGTGTACTACAAAAAAATTGCCATGTGTCGTGAAAATGTTCGGGTTTGGTTTGAAGAAAAGGTGGCAACCAGAGGCGGCTCTCTAATTAGGCAAATTAGGCGATCGCCTTAGGCCTCGCAACTCATAGGGGCCCCGCGATCGCCTAATTTGCCTGACCGGTGCGTGTGAGTGGCAGCGAATATCTCCCGTCAGTGTCCCCAAACTAGCGGGAAGAGTGAGCGGGATGAGCGAGGCTCAGCAAGCAACTACTTTTTAGAGTGGTATGGATTGTCAGCTCCCGGGGTAAGGCCACTCATTTTGACCCCCTATCCCTAACTCATAATGGAGCACCCAGTCAATAACTCCATTGAAACGCTGTTACATCAGGGTTATGGGCTGACCAGAAAGAGAGTAAGGCTGACAACAGATGGAACTGGCTGGCACCGGTAGGTAGCACTGGTTGCCACTGGCAGGCACGTGGAACTGCCAGATGGCACCGGAAGGTGACACTGGTTGGCATTGGCACGTGACACTGGTTTGAAACTGGCAGGTGACACTGGTTTGGAACTGGCAGGTGACACTGGTTTGGAACTGGCAGGTGGCACTGGTTTGGAACTGGCAGGTGGCACTATTGGCACTGGCAGAGGTGGCACTGGCGGTGGCACTGATTGGCAGGTGGCACTGGTTTGGAAGTGGCAGGTGGCCCTGGTTGGTAAAGGCAGGTGGCCCTGGTTGGCGGTGGCACTAGTTGTCACTGGCAGATGGCACTGATTGGTGGTGGCACTGGTTGGTGTTGGCAGGTGGCACTGGTTGGCGGTGGCACTGGCTGGCAGTAGCAGGTGACACTGGTTTGGGACTGGTAGGTGACACTGGTTTGGAACTGGTAGGTGGCACTGATTGGCGGTGGCACTGGTTGGTGGTGGCAGGTAGCATTGGTTGGTGGTTGCAGGTGGTATTGATTGGCGGTGGCACTGGTTGGCACTAGCAGGTGGCACTGATTGGTGGCAGGTGGCACTGATTGGCGGTGGCACTGGTTGGCACTGGTAGATGCCATGGTTGGTGCTGGCAGGTGGCACTGGCAGGTTTCACACAGAGCACTCTGTTACTGAAATGTAACAGAGGAGCTGTCAGAATTGAGGTTAATGTCGGAATGGGCGACACCCAGCCGGGGTGTGAAACTGACAAGTAACAGAGAGGCGGATATGTCAGATTTGAGCTTGATATCGGGGTGGGCGGGACCCGGCCGGGATGGGCGGGTTCCGGCCGGGTGGGCGGGACTCAGCAGCTATCAAACACCGGCCAACCATTGGGCTGCTTAAGAAAAGGGGCGGGCCACATACACGTAGCGGCCCGCCAGATTCCATTGGCTGGTGTTTGATAGCTGCCGGGTCCCGCCCACCCCGACCGGTTCCCGCCCACCCCGGCCGGTTCCCGCCCACACCGACATCAAGCTCAAATCTCTCCATTGCTTGTCAGTTTCACACACTTAGTGCGCCGCTGAGTGTGGAGGAGGGAGGAGGACAGCAGTCAGTGTTAATGCTGCTGCATGTCTGGGGCATCAATAGTGAGTGGGCTGGTGGCAGCTTAGGCGCCAGGTTGTGATTTCTGGTCTCATTGGCAACCTGGCGCCTGGGGTTTGTGGAGCCATGGTGTATGTCTTGTGTTGATTTTAACTAAAAAATGTAATAAAAAACATATGTACCTATGGCAATGTGACCCAAAAAATGTTTTTGAAAAAAGAAAAATTTTTTTGAAAAAATAATTTTTTTGAAAAAAAAATTAGAAAAAACTTTTTGAAAAAAAAAATGTGACAAAAAATTTTTGGGGAAAAAGAAAATGTGAAAAAAAAAAAAAAAAATTATGAAAAAAATAATAATCTTTGAAAAAAAACACATACCAATCTCTGTGTTTGTATTCTGGTGATGTCCATTGGCTTTACAGCCGGAACCGAAACATCCAACGATGGCTCTGAAACAGCCACGCACAAACGCTCGGGTCCTCTTCATCTTGGAGGGCTTTTTGGTTGGGGTATCTGCAGGCTGCTCACTAATACCTCCTACCATGGCCCTTCCTTTGCTGGGTTTCTCTTTGGTGTTTTTCAGAGAAAGAATCTGATTACATTTAAATCGGTTCATTATTAAGAATAAACACGCTTTAAATGTATGACAATAGAAATCGCAATGAAATTGAATTGAACTAAATCAAATCCAATAAAATCGCAAGGTAACTCTCAGGAGAGTTAAAAAGACACGTCCTCACTGGTCAGTGAGCTTCTGATGCCTTCTGTCCCTGCGACTGACTATATGGGGCTCAGCCAATCACAGTGACTTTGGCTCAGCCAATCACAGTGACTCAGCCAATGAAATCATGTGGGATTTCACCATATAAGCTCCGATTTGTGTTTTATAAAAAGTGTAAAATGCAAAACTCCGGTGGGTGTAAAAAGATGTCCGCCTTCCCCCCTTCTCGGTCTATCCTCACAGTGGAAGAGTGCGAGGTGTAGCAAGATGGCGGCGACGGATCGTCACTTCCGTTACTAATTCTGAGGGGTCACGGAATCTGACGGAACACCGGAGCCAGCGCTGCAGCGGTCAGTCCGCCCGATTCTCTTGTATGAAATCTTCGCTCTCCACCCTTCGTCTCTCAGCTCCTCCCCCTATCACACAGGCTCCACCCTCCTCTCACTCATCTCCGTGGTAACCGTACACTGCAGGGGGAGGAGATAAGAGATGCAGCCCCACCCCTCATTCCTCCTCTCTGTTTACTTAAATGGAGGCTTCCAATCAGCGGCGGGACAAGTGACCAGCAAGGAAGGCGGGGCCGGTAGCGGAAGGGACGGGGCAGGGATGGAAACGCGCAGTGTCTGGTAGTCATGATCATCTCTCGCCAGGTGACACCCCGGAGCATCATGGGGGAGAGCGGAGTGTCCCCTATAGAGGGTCCCCCTCCCCCAACACACACAGAGGGCCAATCATAGGCTGAGCTCTACTACCATCCCCCATCATCCCAGGAGGGACCCAGGGGTGGACTGACCATTTGGTCACTCGGTCAGAGACCTAGGGCCCGGCCACTAGGGGGCCCCATCAGGGTTGTCAGCCATAATAAAAACCAGGGACAGTATGTAAAAAATCTGTGTTTTTTTTACTTCTGTCCCTGACATGTCCCTTACGACATACTTTTAATGTAAAAATCTCGAGATTGTAGTTGCCCCGCCTCTCCACTGCCTCCTCAGCCAATGGGAAAACAGTGTACCCGCCCCCTTCTACAGCGCGGCTTATTTGAGATATGAGCAGGAGATGCCGACAGCTGGAGGAGAGAAGAAGAAGAAGGAGGAGGGGGGGACAGCCTGCAGCCTGATAGAAGGTAAGTAACTGAGCTGAATGTATTATTATGAGTGGTTTACCCTTGTCAGCAAGGGGGGGGGGGGGAGGGGGAGGCTGTGTTTGCTCAAGCAGGGCTCTTCCTGTCTCTGAAGCAGTTAGATCGTTTGTCTGAGGAGAAGTGAACTGCTTCTGGAGGATGTGCTGAATATCTCCCCCCCCCCCATCTCTGCTACACCTCCCTACTCATTACCTGCCTACCAGTACACAGGCACAGTCCCCTCCCATGCATTACTACTTCCTGTGTCTGTGAGCTGCTGGGGTACTACTGTTATGGATTGTTTAATACTTTGATTAAATAACTATTTTCTATTATGCCAAGATATATGCTGAATCTCCTTACTCAAAATGCCTCACCTAGAGACCCCCCTCCCATCGGAGAGAGTCCAGGAGTCCACAAGCCATCAGCAGAAAACCTGGATGAAACTGGCCAGGACCCCTTAGATAAGGGTCCTCCAATCTCTGATGACAGCACAGAATACACCTGAGATGATGCTTTGCAAACAATGAGTCATCTTCTACTATAAAGGGGCTATATGCCCAGAGCAATAAAGGAAGTTTTTCACTGAACAGTGTGTGTCAGCGTACTCCTTCTAAACATGCATGCATGGACATTTGAATTAGACCAGGTGCAGATAACTCGGCCAGAGATTTGTCTGGGATCCAAAACAGCTTGGCAGCTCAACGTGGGGCTCTCGGGTTGCGAACCGGAGGAACAGCCGACCAAGAGGCCACTGAGGAGGAATCACCACGGGAGGGACAGAGACTGATCAACTCTGAAAATACAGTAAGATATCACATTCATGTCTTGCTAGTATATCCCGTTCCCGTGTGGGTCCGTCTCTGTGTCCGTGTCGGCTGCCGAAGGTCGCCAAAAGACAGGTAATACTTGCCCGAGGTCCATTATATGAACCTGTATTCCGATTATCTGCAGCCTGTAAGAACATTGTGTTGTTGTATTGTACGAGTCTGTGTTGTTGTGTTGTATGAGTCTGTGATTGTGTTGTATGGGTCTGTGATAGATGATGTATGATGTTGAAAGAGATTGACACACAGCTGGGTCCCAGCTGACGTTGACAAACTCCTTTGGTAAAGGTGTTAGTGCGGTGTAGCATTTCACCCAGAAGGGGGGCGTCAGGGACGTGGACAAACTCCTTTGGTAAAGGTGTTAGTGCGGTGTAGCATTTCACCCAGAAGGGGGGCGTCGGGGACGTGGATAAACTCCTTTGGTAAAGGTGATGGTGTGGTATAGCACGTCACCGAGAAGGGGGCGTCAGGGACGCAGGTAGCGTGGCTGTGGGGTTGTTATAATTCAAGCATGCACATCTATTACAAATCATACAAATGTCATGTTATAATTGTGTTTGTGGATTGATGTTCAGCATTTTTGAAGGTGGTTGGAAGGTCAATTGGGTCTATAGAAAGTGAATGTAGAAAGAGTGGACAGGAACCGATAAGGTGTCCTGAACAAGTGGGAGATTTAGAAGAAACAGAGGGAAGTGAAAATTTGAGGATCTCATTGTTCAATATTAACTGCTGTACTTATCTGTCTGTTAAATGTCTTGTTGAGGGAAGTGAGTGGTCACGCACTACCCGACCCCTATTCTGTGGCCGTCTCGGACGGGCAGAACCGTGACTGAGTCTACGTTTTGGGAAGACGCATCAGGGGCGACCCAGGTGGCAGTCGAGCATTGTAGACAAAACCTCTCTCTGTCATACTATCTGTTTTGTCCTCGTTAACTTGAGATTGGGATATAGTCTGAACCGGTACCAGGTGACGAATAGAGGAATTGCCAGACCCTTTCAGAATCCAAGGCAACCTCGTGACCCGTCTAAAATCCTGAGCAGACACATAAATATCTCAGTCATCAAGACAGAAAATAATGGGGCAGAAATTGGTTAAAGCGGAGGGCCGGTTATAAAAAAAAAAAAAAAAAGTCAGCAGCTGCAAACACTGCAGCTGCTGACTTAATAAACACACTCACCTGTCCAGGGCGCCCGCGATGTCGGCCGCCCGAGGCCGACCCGTCCCTCGGCTCTCGGGTCCCGGCGCCGCCATCCCTTGTAAGGGAAACAGGCAGCGGAGCCTTATGGCTTCACTGCCCGTTTCCTACTGCGCATGCGCGAGTCCCGCAGCTACTGCGCATGCGCGAGTCCCGCAGCGCTTTCTGAATGGGACGCGCTGTGTTCTGGAACACACAGTTCCCAGAACACAGCGCGACTCATTACCCAGAAGACGCCACGACGAAGAGAGAAGACAGAAGATCTCCGCGGAGGAGGAAGAGGAAGATTAGGAGAAAGTGCCTAGCAACAGGCATTTCTGGCAAGTAAAAAAAAAAAATTTTTTTCATTCTTTTTTTTTTTTAGATTTTTTGTAATTTTTAACATTTTTTTGTTTTTCAGGGTGGCCCTCCACTTTAAGCCAGAGAAAGGGAGAGAGAGAGAGAGAAAGGAAAAAATTAGCGAAGATTTGTAGCATCACCATTCCTCCAGGGGGTAGATTGCAGCCGGAGGAATGGTGGAAAATACTGAAGGAAAAACGAGAGGTGTTACCTGACAATGGTTTACAGAAAACTACAGAAGCCTAGTATAATGTGTGCTGAAACTTTAGTTATGAGCCTGTCAACATTTTTATAATGCATATCACTGATGGGTCTAGCAAAATAGAATATCAGGCAATGCATACTGTACATTAGAAGTATCGCTGAGATAAAAGAAATATAAGCCTGAAGACTCATTTTTTGAGCATGGCAGAGCATTCTGCAGCTGTGCTCCTCACCCCCATCCTTACGCTTCACTGCAAGGAGTGAGGTGCCCCTCCCTTCAGATCCCTGTGTGAGAGACTGTCTGTAGGGATGTTAACGGTTGAAAGGCTGTGAGATTACTGGTATAATGTGATGTTTGCATGTGTGGGATATACAGGACCGGGTTGATTTAGTTATTATTCTAGCAGGCTAGAATATTAAAGGAATTTTGCAAGTTGAGAAAACAGTAGTTAGACAATGAAACAGTACAAAAGAGAATATATGTTTAGAATGGATGTTATGAAGAAATATGCAAAGATGAATGAAAGAAAAGGCTGAGAATGTTTTGATTACTTTAAATGTAGCAAAGACCACTCACAGGAAACAATAGAAGAGATGGAGAGTTTTCTGCAGGAAAACGAGTCTCCTGATGAAAGTTGCCGAGTAATAGGCAGTGGGAAAAAACCCTACTTAGCAGTATGGAGAAATCTAGTCAGTTTATGTGAAATTAAAGCTGGAGACGCTCACTGGCCCATCATGGAGAAAAGTCTCTGTGATGCAAGGATTGTCGATGACAATACCTTTAATTCTGGTGTGGAATTCTGTGAGTAGCTGTGCGATTGGGCGGAGGGCAGACTGGCTGATCAAGCTACAAGTATCCAAGATGTTACTCAAGACAAAACGGAGTCAGTAGGAAAGTTTTACACCGGACTGTCACAATTTTTTTTTAGATTTGGTATTCATCACCCATAATATGGCACACAGCCAGATGCTGTCTTCAGCCTTTGTGGCAGGCCTCAAGAAGTCAATCCGAAAAGGCCTCACCATGGCCCAACCGGAGTACCATGTGCAGCAGCAACAATATCAAAACCCTGGACATCCCACCTCGGAACACCAGGATCTCCTATGCTAGGAATTGGGCAAGCCTGTGTCACTAACCCATGTCAGGGCAACCTCTTCAAAGAACTCAGAAGGCCCATTAGCGAGGGTTACCCTACCCATTGAGGGACATCCAACCGCTTTCCTAAGTGACACAGGTGCAGCCAGAAGCGTGATTAGAGAAAAGGATTTACCTGACCACTCCTACGTTTACAGTATTGACATATCTTGTGTGGGCATAGATGGAACTCCCAGAACTAACCCATTGACCCGCCCCCTACAAGTTGGAAAGTACCCAAGACCTTCTGGCTCGATTCTTTGTCTCTTCCACCTGTCAACTCAATCTCTTGGGAGCAGATGTACTGTCTATAGTTCAGGCTTCCATTGTCTTCTTTGAAGATGGATCTATTACTGTCTCTTCTCCCCTGGACATTAAGGACACTTCTGCTATGGTCCACAGGAGCTGAGGATGTAGGACATTTAAAGGTGCCACCAGTCATGGTGCAGTTGAAACTTGGAGCTCCCCTGCCCTGGAAACCCTCTAAAGTTATCCCAATCTGCAAATCTATTTCACAGCATGTCAAAACCCTCATGTCAAATGGCGCCCTGATACCCTGTACATCTCCATACAGCACACTTCTGTTCCCTGTGAAGAAGAGAATCCCCAAGGCAGAACCAGACATGTACAGAATGGTCCAGGACCTCCGAGCAGGGGCGTACCTAGAGCATTTGGCACCCAGGGCCCATCCTATATCTGGCACCCCGCCCAACTGTAAAAACACCCACAAAAAAACACCCTCCTCTGCCAAGATCAGCGTTTTTTAATTCTGCTTTCTATTTTAAATGGCGCTGTTGGCTACCGAGTAAACCGGAAGTGACACTGTGCTGTCGCTTCCAGTTTTCTACATCGGAGACCTGATCAAAGGCAAATTCGGCTTTGTTCGGGTCTCTGGCCAGCTGGCTGGTGGCTCAAGTCTGCGGGTGGGATGGGAGACCTGGGCGGAGCTGTGGGGGGATGGGGACGTCCCCTCCCGCTCCTTGTAATAACAGCCGATGCTGTTCATCCATGGTAGCCAGTGACAATAGACAGGACAGGACAGAGGTGTCAGTCACTCAGGTGTTAGCAGATGCCACATTTTTGGACAGATTGTGCCGCGGTCCAGAAAGTGGAGAGCCGGACTGGAGCTGCTATGAGGGAGACATCAGAGTGATACAGCTGACAATACAAAGTATGGCCCATGTCTACTGTCCTCAGGGACAGATCTAATCCAGATATCCCACTGTATGGCGATCTCTGGATCGGATCTGTCCCTGGGGACAGCATTGGCATTGATGATTTGATTCAG
This sequence comes from Lithobates pipiens, assembly GCF_037356315.1. Classification (NCBI taxonomy): domain Eukaryota; kingdom Metazoa; phylum Chordata; class Amphibia; order Anura; family Ranidae; genus Lithobates; species Lithobates pipiens. The sequence continues at coordinate 35,699,130 of NW_027507764.1, read as the reverse complement.
ATTTGGGAACTGACCTTCTGACAAGGCGTGTTGCTTGCTGGACCGTGGATGGGATCTGATAGCCGCAGGGAAGATGGCAAGATGCCGCTGTGACCTGCTGCTTGCTGGATGAATCTGATGGCTGCAAGATGTGGGTGTAAGTCCCCCCCTTTATCAGACCAGCTCATCTACTCTATACCTGGTTTGTGAACACAGCAACACCACCCCCCCCCCCTTACCAGGTAAGATCACAGCTCAGCTACTATAGGTGGGTGGTAGACACACAGCAATATACAGCACACACATGCATTCTGCAACCTGTACACAGCACACGCCTGCATTCTGCAACCTGTACACAGCACACGCCTGCATTCTGCAACCTGTACACAGCACACGCCTGGATTCGGCAACCAGTATACAGCACACGCCTGCATTCTGCAACCTGTACATAGCACACGCCTGCATTCTGCAACCTGTACATAGCACACGCCTGCATTCTGCAACCTGTACATAGCACACGCCTGCATTCTGCAACCTGTACATAGCACACGCCTGCATTCTGCAACCTGTACATAGCACACGCCTGCATTCTGCAACCTGTATACAGCACAAATCTGGATTCTGCAACCTGTATACAGCACAGGCCTGGATTCTGCAACCTGTATACAGCACACGCCTGGATTCTGCAACCTGTATACAGCACACGCCTGGATTCTGCAACCTGTATACAGCACACACCTGGATTCTGCAACCTGTATACAGCACACACCTGGATTCTGCAACCTGTATACAGCACACATCTGGATTCTGCAACCTGTATACAGCACACACCTGGATTCTGCAACCTGTACACAGCACACGCCTGCATTCTGCAACCTGTACATAGCACACGCCTGCATTCTGCAACCTGTACATAGCACACGCCTGCATTCTGCAACCTGTACATAGCACACGCCTGCATTCTGCAACCTGTACATAGCACACGCCTGCATTCTGCAACCTGTACATAGCACACGCCTGCATTCTGCAACCTGTACATAGCACATGCCTGTATTCTGCTACCTGTATATAGCACAAATCTGGATTGTGCAACCTGTATACCGCACACGCCTGGATTCTGCAACCTGTACATAGCACACGCCTGCATTCTGCAACCTGTACATAGCACACGCCTGTATTCTGCAACCTGTACATAGCACACGCCTGTATTCTGCAACCTGTACATAGCACACACCTGCATTCTGCAACCTGTACATAGCACACACCTGCATTCTGCAACCTGTACATAGCACATGCCTGCATTCTGCAACCTGTACATAGCACACGCCTGGATTCTGCAACCTGTACATAGCCCACACCTGGATTCTGCACCCCCCCCCATCAGGTCAGCTACACTATACCTACTACACAGCAACCCCCCCCCCTTCTATGACAGGCCAGCACAGTAAGGATGGCAGGACAGACACACTCCTCCAACGTCTTCTCACAGCTCACACATCCCCTATCACCAGCTCACCTGGCTCTCAGCTTCAGCTAGGGAGGTTTAGACTCTGGAAGATGATGTGGACACAGTGTGTAACAGCAACCACCCCCGCGCTGAATGATGACACACTCAGCTCGGCTGCTCAGCAGTGGTGGGTGGAGCTAGCAGGGGAAAACAGAAACTAGACCATACTATTTCGGCCACAGTGCTGGGGGTGTTCCAGCTCACAAAAAAACTCACAAAAAACAGAGCAGCCAGAGCCAGGGATTCCCTTCAGGATTATGTTAGACTGTCTGAGTGCAGAGTGAACCCAATAGCAATGGCACCCAGCCACTTACACCCCCTCAATGTGTGGCACCTGGGGCGGAACGCCCCCCCCGCCCCCTGCTTGGTACGCCCCTGCCTCCGAGCAGATAATGAAGCTACGGTCCGGAAGCCTCCTTACTGATGCAACCCATTTATGATGGCCTGAAGTCTGAGCCCTTCCAAATGTCCTCAGAGGCAATATCCAACTTCAAGGCCCTCAAACAAGCCATTTCATCAGCTCTGGTTTTAGGGCTCCCAGACTACGAAAAAACATTCAAGCTCTTTGTATCTGAACGTCTGGGACATTGCTGCCATACTCAACCAGATCCAGCGGAAAATCTGTCCACTGCCAGACATTTGAGACTCCAATGTTTCCTCCTTCTACCGGACAACATTACTCTATTACATTGTCAAACACTGAACCCTTCAACCCTTTTTCCACTTCCCGAGGGGGGAATAGAGGAGGAGCCACCCCATGACTGTTTTCAATTAATGCATCTGGAAACCACACATATTCCCAATGTGAGTGAAATACCCCTGCATAAATTCAGGTCTAACACGGTTCTACAAGCTGAAGCCTTACCACCGGGGATGTCTGCACAGGAGACAGAGCTGCAAGCACTCACTATAGCATATAAACTGGCAGAGGGAAAAAGAGCCAACATTCATACAGACTCAAGATATGCTTTTAGTGTTGGCCATGACTTTGGTGTTATCTGGAAGGCCAGAGGATTCCTGACAGCTGCAGGAGCACTTGTGAAACACAGTCCAGCTATCAATGACCTGATGGACGCCTTACTTCTCCCAACCCAAGTGGCTATTTTGAAAGTAAAAGCACATGGCAAACTGAACTCGAAGGAAGCCGGAGGCAATCATCTAGCCGATTCAACTGCCAAACAGGCAACCAACGGTCCACGAGAAGTTGAAATAGAGTGGTAGAAGACCACCCCGTGCTTGCTCTACAGACTGTCCCAGTGGACAGAGTTTATCTGAAAGAACTACAAGAAGCAGCAAGTGCGGATGAGAAGGAAAGCTGGAAGCAGAGGGGAGCAACCCTCAAGGATGGACTATTTGAGTGCACCAAGAAGCCTTGCTTACCCAGGAATATGTACTTGGGTGTGGTACAATGGGCACATGGAGCTGCCCATCTGTCAAAGACTCTTATGAATGTAGCTTCAGGAATCACTCCACTGACTAGCAACTTCTGTAAGTCATGCACCATTTGTGCAAAGTGTAACCCGGGATGCATAGAGAAGATGCCGCAGAAACGCCTGGCAAAGCCCTCGTACCCTTTCCAGCGAATACAATTTGACCACATCCAAATGCCAAAGATTGAATGATTTGAGTACACCTTAGTAGTTTCACACAGCCTACCACCCCCAGAGTATCGGGAAGGTAGAAAGAATTAATGACACATTAAAGACTTGAATGTTAAAAATGGCCCAAGAGACTGGTATGCATTGGCTGGACAGCCTGCCCATTGCCCTGTTCAGCATCAGATACACACCAAGGGGAGAACACTCCCCTACCCCCTTATGAGATTTTGTTTGATTTAGCCCCTAGACTTGGTTGTTATTTTCCACAGTTATAATTGCAGTATGATGTAGTGACTAATTATGTAACCGCATTATCACGAGAATTAACCCGAATACATGCCCAGGTGTTTTCTTCCATTCCAGATCCTGAATTAGATACACGAACACACTAACTACTACCTGGAGATTGGGTGCTGGTAAAGACATTTGTGGGAAAAAGTTCTCTTGAACTCAGATATGATGGTCCCTTTCCGGGTGCTGCTGACCACAAGCAAATCTGTAAAGTTGGCTGGGAAAAACACTTGAATCCACCCCTTCCACTGTAAGAAAGTCCCAAGTCCGGAGGACAAGACATTGACTGCACCATGATGTCTACATTGTATATCCTTTTTCTGTTAAATCTGGTGAGGGCCCAACAGGTGGCTATCACTAAGAGGAGTGCTCCTGAGGGAAGTTTTCACCCACATGTGTATATAGATGCCATAGGGGTCCCAAATGAATTTAAAGCCCGAGACCAAGTAAAGGCAGGTTTTGAGTCTTCGATTCCCATCACTGTCAACAAAAATGTAGACTGGATAAATGACATATATTACAACCAGCAGTGGTTTGTAAATTACACTAGAGATGCCCTGCAGGGGATTGCTGACCAATTAGCACCCACATCTTACATGACATTTCAGAATAGGATGGCCTTGGACATGATTTTAGCGGAGAAGGGGGGTTGTTTGTAAAATAATAGAAGGTACAGGGACATGCTATACATACATACCTGACAACACCGGTCCAAATGGTAAGGTCACCCTGGCCATAAAATATTGGAAAGCCTATCAGTAGAGCTGAAGAAGAATTTGGGTATAGATCAGCCAAGGGACCAGTGGTTTGGGTGGTTGGCAGAAGACCTTGGCTCGGATAGGTACTGTAATACTAGTTATTCTGGTCTTTCTAGCCACTATAGTATGTTATGTTATTCAATGTGTAAAGAAATTCCTAGGCAAAACAGTTGACCAAGCGACCCCAGTGATGATACAGCAGGATGCAGAAGATGAGGACTATAAGAAGCCCTATGCCCCATTAAAGTCCCTCCCCATATCTACAAATTATAAGATCATTCAGCCATAGGGATAGCATCTGACTTCCACATGTGCAAAGACTGTGGCAAGGGGGGTGATGGGCTAGCCATCAACCGTCTAACGTACAGCAAGAAAAAAGTTCCAAGGCACATGAGGACAGATGAGTTAGACCACCTACTAGGGACAGAATAGGAAATAGACATTTCAAGGGGGGACTGTTATGGATTGTTTAATACTTTGATTAAATGACTATTTTCTATTATGCCAAGATATATGCTGAATCTCCTTACTCAAAATGCCTCACCTAGAGACCCCCCTCCCATCGGAGAGAGTCCAGGAGTCCACAAGCCATCAGCAGAAAACCTGGATGAAACTGGCCAGACGACCCCTTAGATAAGGGTCCTCCAATCTCTGCTTGACAGCACAGAATACACCTGAGATGATGCTTTGCAAACAATGAGTCGTCTTCTACTATAAAAGGGGGCTATATGCCCAGAGCAATAAAAGGAAGTTTTTCACTGAACAGTGTGTGTCAGCGTACTCCTTCTAAACATGCATGCATGGACATTTGAATTAGACCAGGTGCAGATAACTCGGCCAGAGATTTGTCTGGGATCCAAAACACTACAAGTCCCAGCATGCCAGCAGATGGAGGCAGCAGTGTGTTCCATTAGACTTTTTGGGTAAAAGTGCTGGTGTGTGTACTGTGTATATGTATACTGTATGTGTACTGTGCATGCTAGTGTTTGTATACTACGTGCACAGTATACTTACAGACACACACACACACACACACTAGTGCACAGTATACACACACACACACACACACACATGCCTGCACAGTATACACATTATATATATATATATATATATATATATATATATATATATATATACTGTGTGTATACTGTGTATGCATGCATGTGTGTGTGTGTATATGTGTGTGTGTATATATATATATACTGTGTAGGCGTATGTGTGTGTATACTGTGCACTACTGTGTGTGTGTCTGTGTCTGTAAGTATACTGTGCACGTGTCTGTGTGTTACTGTGCATGCGTGTATGTATACTGTGCATCTGTGTGTACTGTGCATGCGTGTGTGTATACTGTATGATCCATGTGTGCTCACTGCCACTCAACAGAATTTGATCCAACAATCCTGTGGCCGTGAAAAATGCCCTTGTTGCCATTTGGAGCCATCTGGTGCACTGCTGAGCTCAACCTCGGATCAGGCAGCAAGGCAGGTCAGGGTGCACACCTGTGCAGTGATAACATGGTGCACAGCTTTTATTCATATGCCCCACTGCCCGATCTGAGGCCAACCACTGCAGTTCACTATTCCGCTGGCTCTACGACAGCACATGTGCAGTTCAGAGCCTGCAACATGTGGCTTTATTTTTATTTTTAAAGACCTTGCCCGCCAGCTGCCTACCTCACCAAGCACCAAGGTGCAAAGGTGTGTGTGTGTGTGTGTGTGAGGGGATATTCATGGAAGGTGGCACTCTGGGGGCTCTGCTGTAGGGCATGTCAAAAGTGTCCAATCTGTCTGCCATAATGTCACAGTCCCGCCGTCATTACTAGTAAAAAAAAAAAAAAATTATAATAAAAATGCCATAAATCTATCCCCTATTTTGTGGACGCTATAACTTTTGCGCAAACCAATCAATATACGTTTATTGTGATTTTATTTTTTAACAAAAATATGTAGAAGAGTACATATTGGCCTAAACTGTGGAAAAAAAAAATTTGTGTGTGTGTATATCTATGTATCTATCTATCCATCTTACTTTTTTTTTTATAGTATAAAGTAAAAAATATTGCTTTTTAAAAAAGATTGTCTGCCTTTTTTCGTTTATAGCGCAAAAACTAAAAATCCCACAAAAGAAAGCTCTATTTGTGGGAACAAAATGACATCAATTTTGTTTGGGTACAACCTCGCACGACTGCGCAATTGTCAGCTAAAGCGACGCAGTGCCGAATCGCAAAAAGTGCTCTGGTCAGGGAGGGGGTAAATACTTCCGGGGCTGAAGTGGTTAAGACTCTCCCATTGACCATGCCCATTGTTCGCCTGGTTCACTATGCATGCCACAGATCATCATCTCCGTGGTAGGGGTCCCAGTGCAGTATTTTGCCCAGGGGCCCATGATGTTAAGGTGGCACTGCCCATGAGAGGCTCGTGGTGCCTTTACTGGGTCACCAGCTCTAGGTCTCCTGCCACCCAGCATGTCGCCGAGCTTGGTGCCCCTCCTCTAAAAAAAAAAAAAAAAGAGGGTGCGACGTGGCGGCCATCTGTAAGCCTGGGGGCCCCATAATCTCTTATTGCCCGGGGGCCCCATAAGTTGTCAGTCCGCCCCTGGCCCAAATAAAAACCAGCAGCTCCTTTGGGGGTCAGTGCTACATATATCTATCGCTTTCTCTCTGTTTTATTTTTACTATATTTTATTGTATTTGCTTTGCAGGTATGGTGTTATACTGTAATGTTTGTTTTATTGTTAACTATCATTTGCTTAGCAGGTACGCCATTCAGCTGCAGCATGGGTTTATTTATCTTGGCAGCAACAGCGTTTGCTCCCACGATAGATAAAGGCATGACTCCAACGCTGTCGGAAGTGATTTCACCACCACAGTTAAAAAAAAGAGCATATATGCCAAAACATGGGGCAGGGGTGGAGGAGCGATTTGCTCCTAACATTAGGGTCGGATTGCCCCCATGCTTCGGCATATATTTTTTTAGGCACAGGTTGCAAAGTTTTATTTTAATATGCTTTATTGTATTTGCTTCCTACGGATTTTGGCCAAATTTGTGTTGCATACACACGGTCGCACAAAGTTGTTGGAAAATCCGATCGTTCTGAACGAGGTGACGTCAAATACGTACGTCGGGACTATAAAAGGGGCAGTAGCCAATAGCTTTCGTCTCTTCATTTATTTTGAGCATGCGTGGCACATTGTCCGTCGGAATTATCTACACATGATTGGAATTTATGCGATCGGATTTTGTTGTCGGAAAATTTTAGATCCTGCTCTCAAACTTTGTGAGTTAGAAAATCTGACGAAAAAAGTCAGATGGAGCCCACACACGGTTGGATTTTCCTACAACATGATCCGATCGCACATTCCAGCAGAAAATCTGACCGTGTGTACAGGGCATTACTGTTATACTGTAATGTTACTTTGTTTTATTGTTAACCATCATTTGCTTAGCAGGTATGCCATTCAGCTGCAGCACAGGTTTATTTATCTTGACAGCAACAGCGTTTTCTCCCACGATACGTAAAGCTGCGACTCCAGTGCTGCTGGAGGTGATTTCACCACCACAGTTAAAAACAAAATGGTGCATGTATGCCCATCATTAGAAGTGGGTGGATGAAGGGCAGTATTCTAATGGTGGGCATATCCACTGATCAATCCCTTTTTTTTTCCATTCAGCCCACAGGCTGCATAGAAAAATTAACATTACAATGTATGCCCAACAAGGATCAGCGGCGTACTGGTATGTTGCTGGGCTTTGAGTGTTTATACCAGAATGATGCCTGCGGATTTGGGTATTATCTTGGTATCATTTTTTTTAGCCAGCAGTCAGCTTTCATATAAAAGCAATCTTAGCAGCTAATTGGCCTCTAGACCCCCAACACTCTTCCATGGTTTTCTCAGGCTCTCCTGTCCCAACAGGGAACCCGAGAATGCAGCCGGTGGTTCATCCAGCTGACCATAGAGCTGATCAGAGACCAGAATGGCTCCAATCATCTCTATGGCCTAAGAAACCGGAAACTACGAGCATTTTGTGACTTGGGTTTCGCCGGATAAAAACAGCGCCATTGGGAAAATGGCAAAGCATTTTGTAACAACCGATCTTGGTGTGGTCAGATGCTTTGAGGGCAGAGGAGAGATCTAGGGTCTAATAGACCCCAATTTAAAAAAAAAATAAAAGAGTACCTGCCACTACCTATTGCTATTATAGGGGATATTTACATTCCCTGAGATAACAATAAAAATGATAAAAAAAAAGAAAAAAAAAAAAGAACAGTTTAAAAATATATTTAAAAAAGCAAATGAAATAAAAAAAATAAGCACCCCTGTCCCCCCATGCTCATGCGCAAAGGCGAATGCAAGCATCGGTCTGGTGCAATATGTAAACAGATGTGAGGTATCACTACGAAGGTCAGATTGAGGGCAGTAATTTTAGCAGTGACCTCCTCTGTAGATCTAAAATGGTTACCTGTATAGGCTTTTAAAGGCTTTTAAAAATGTATGTAGTTTGTCACCACTGCACATTTGTGCGCAATTTTAAAGCATGTCGTGGTTTGGAATCCATGTACTCGGCATAAGATCATCTTTTTTATGCCATCAAACATTTGGGCAATATAGTGTGTTTTAGTGCATTAAAATGAAAAAAGTGTGCTTTTTCCAAAAATAGCGTTTGAAAAATTGCTGCGCGGATACTGTGTGAAAAAAAATTTGCAACACCCACCATTTTAATCTGTAGGGCCTTTGTTTTAAAAAAAATATAGAATGTTTGGGGGTTCAAAGTAATTTTCTTGCAAAAAAAAAATATATATATATTTTTTTCATGTAAACAAAGAGGGCTTTGTCTTCAAGTGTTTAGAAGAGTGGGTGATGTGTGACATAGTTACATAGTTAGTCAGGTTGAAAAAAGACACAAGTCCATCCAGACATAAGCTTCTAAATGTTGTGCATAAAACAATGACCCCTTTTTGGAAAGTAGACACCCCAAGCTATTTGCTGAGAGGCATGTTGAGTTCATGAAATATTTTATATTTTGTCACAAGTTTTAGGAAAATTACACTTTTTTTTTTTTTGCACAAAGTTGTCACTAAGCGATATATTGTTCAAACATGGCATGGTTATATGTGGAATTACACCCTAAAATGCATTCTGCTGCTTCTCCTGAGTACGGGGATACCACATATGTGAGACTTTTTGGGAGCCTAGCCGCGTACGGTACCCCGAAAACCAATCATCGCCTTCAGGCTTTCTAAGGGCGTAAAATGGTGATTTCACTTCCTCACTACCTCTCAGTAAAAGGCTTGAAGTGCCTTCTTTCCAAAATGGGGTAATTTGGGGAGGTTTTGTGCCATCTTGACATTTCATGTCCTCCGAAACTGTGATAGGCAATGAGGAGTGAAATCAAAAATGTACGCCCTTAGAAAGCCTGAAGGCAGTGATTGGTTTTCGGGATCCTGTACACGGTTAGATTCCTAAAAAGTTCCACACATGTGGTATCCCTGTACTCAGGAGAATGTATTTTGGTATTTTGGGGTGTAATTCCACATATAACCATGCCATGAGTGAGCAATATATAATTTAAACCCCTTTCACAATGGGGCGTTTTTCAGGCGCTTTAGCGTTAAAAAAAAGCTCCTGTAAAGCATCAAAAAGAAGTCTCATCTGCAATCCCAATATGAAAGCCTGAGTGCTTTCACACTGAGGCGCTGCGCTGGCAAAGCGTCAAAAAAGTCCCACAAGCAACTTCTTTGCAGTGCTTTTGGAGCGGAGAATACACCGCTCCTAAAGCGCCCCTTCCCACTGAAATCAATGGGAAGCGCCTGCAAAACGCCTGCAAAGCGATTTTGGCAGCAGTGCTTTGTGGGCACTTATAACCCTTTATTTGGCCACTAGTGGGGGTTAAAAGCACCCCGCTAGCGCTCGAAAAACGCTGGTAGAGTGAAAGGGCTCTTAAAGCACTTAGGCTTTCACATTGGGATTGCAGATGAGGCTTCTTTCAAGCGATTTACAGGCGCTATTTTTAACACTAAAGCACCTGAAAAACGCCCCAGTGTGAAAGGGGTCTGACAACGTTGTGTAAAAAAAAAAAAAAAAAAACAACAATTTTTAAATTTTCCCGAAACTCATGGCAAAATATAAAATATTCCATGGACTCAACATGCCTCTAATCAAATAGCTTGGGGTGTCTACGTTCCAAAATGGGGTCATTTGGGGGGGTTTTGTGGCCTTCAAAAGGTAGTGAGGAGTGAAATAAAAAATGTATACCCTTAGAAATGCTGATTGGTTTTCGGGGACCCGTATGCGGCTAGGCTAAGGGTGTAGCATAAGGGGTTGCAGGGGTCACAATCGCAACCATGCCCCTAGCTCCAGGGGGCCCCTCCAGCCTCCCTGTCATATTATCATATCCTCCACAAAATCCAGCCCCAATCTGCCCTAGGGCCCCACAGCCACGCTCCAGTACTGGGCTTCTACTTTGCCTTCCACAGTTCATACCCCTCTGTTCTCATTGGCTGTGGAGAAGCTGTAAGCCATTTTCTGAATGGAGAGGAGCACGAGCTGAGAGCAGCCCAGGATGGGGAAGTTTCTGTGCTGTGTGCTGGCAACATGGAATGGTAACCAAGCACAGTGAGTTAAGAGGAGGAGAGTGCCGTCCTGTAGCCACGATGGGACCGATGTCACTGATGAGGTAAGACACCACTCAGTGTCTCCTAGTCACCAGCTGGGATTCTCTGTACTCCCCCCCCCCACCCGGGGATGTCCACTTAACTCACTTCCCTGACAAATGGGGGAAAGACACACACACCTCAGGGAAATGACCTTCTCCCAACACCTGCCAACACTGACAGAGAAATCTTCAGAAATTGCTAAAACAAATCCCTTATCACCTCATCGGGGGGCACCTGAAGGGCTGCATGCTCCAGATTGTGTGTCACGTGGCTTTGCCCCCCCAGATCTAAGTTGCTCCCCCCAAAGCTCCCTGACCTTCCCCTCCACCCTGCATGCTATGCTCGGCTGCTGAGCTCCTTTCCCATTACAGCACTCCATACTGTTCCTCCTCCGCAGGGCTGAAATCACATTCCTTTACAACACAGCCAGCTAGCCATGATCTGCACAGGGTGTATCTGCCTACTGCAACTACACTGCCGTTCCGACCAGAGAATTTCACAGGTCAGAAGGGCAACATAAAGGCCAGAAATACCCTGTGAAGACAGAGACTGTGTGTAAAGGAATGTGATTTAAGCCCTGTGTATTGTGTGTGGGGGGGGGGAGCTGTATACAGTGTTGGGATGGGATGGGAAAGGAGCTCTGTAAGTAACCTGCCAGGGGTCCCTGTCCTCTGATTCTCCAGAGGCAACCCCTGTCCTCTGATATGAAGAGGAACTCAAAACGTTTAAGGCAATTTGAGTTTCTTGTTGTGCGGTGGATGTATCTGCATGCACGTTGGATGTAGTGGGGGGAGGGGCCCAGGCCAACTTTTGCACTGGGTCCCACAAACTTCAAGCTTCGCCTCTGGGCTAGGCTCACAAAAAGTCCCACACATGTGGTATCCCCGTACTCAGGAGAAGCAGCGGAATGTATTTTGGGGTGTAATTCCACATATAACCATGGCATGTGTGAGCAATATATCATTTAGTGACATCATTGTGTAATTTCTTTTTGTAATTTTTCAATCACTTGTGACAAAAAAATTAAATATTCAATGGGCTCAACATGCCTCTCAGCAATTTCCTTGGGGTGTCTACTTTCCAAAATGGGGTAATTTGGGGGGTGGGGGGTTGTACTGCCCTGCCATTTTAGCACCTCAAGAAATGAGATAGGCAGTCATAAACTAAAAGCTGAGTAAATTCCAGAAAATGTGACATTAGACACTAGTTTGCGGATGCTATAACTTTTGCGCAAACCAATAAATGTACACTTCGCTTATTGAATTTTTTTTTTACCAAAGACATGTGGCTGAATACATGGTCTAAATGTATGACTAAAATTGAGTTTATTCAATTTTCTTTATAACAAAAACTAGAAAATATAATTTTTTTCAAAATTTTCGGTCTTTTTCCATTTATATCGCAAAAAAATTAAAATTGCAGAGGCAACTAGAAAATGCATTTCCTGGAGAAAATGCGTGAGAATGCTAAATAGCATCAACACTGCCCCATCATATTGCCCCCATCAACACTGCCCCATCATATTGCCCCCATCAAAACTGCCCCATCATATTCTTCTATTATAAATCAGTACATGGTGTGTCTGTGTTCTCCCCCATCGCCCATCACTGTGTATAAGAAGCTTTGGTAACCATGGAAACAAAGCAAACAAAAGCCTGGATGCCCTAAATTTTATGAAATTTTCTGAAATGATTACTAAACTTAAACAGCTTTTTCACAAAAAAAACCTGTAAAATATATCAAACTGAAAAGATATAGCCAGATAGCTGAATATTGTTTGAACATTTTAAAGTTTGTATGGCGTTTGTAGGTGAAAGTATGAAGGATCTGAAACTTTAGGCAGCGGAAGATTTTAAGGATTTTAAGCATGCTCTCATTGACTGCAATGTTAAAAAAAGTGTTAAAAAGCTTAATATTTTTAAAAATATAAATAGTAGAAAAAAAGTTGAAGAAGTGCACACATCAGCTGAAAGAGCAGAACATTTTAAAAGTTGAATGGCTTTAATAGCTGAAAGTATTTCGAAGTTACGCAGAGCCAAAAAACGTACGGAATAATAAAATTAAAAAGGATGATGATGATGATGATTAATAAATAAAAAAACGAATAACAATAGTGGGATTGCTAAAGCAGTCCCACTAATCAAATACCATCAAAAGAAAGCTCTATTTGTGGGGGAAAAAAAAGGACGCAAATTTTGCTTTGTTCGTTTGCATGACCACACAAATACCAGTTAAAGCAGCGCAGTGCCAAATTGTAAAAAGTCCTCTGGTCATTGAGCTGCCAAATCCTCTGGGGCTGAAGCGGCTAACGAAGTTAGCCGCCATAGACACATATTGCAATGCATGTGAACTACAAATCCCTGTTATTGTGCAACAATTGCTAGAAAGGGTGTATAGCAGTGTACAGAGGTTCCATTCATGTGGTCACACCTCTTTAGCGCCTGATGGGTTATATGTATAAACTATTGGCATATGAGCATAGGTATATCTTATTTCCATCACATAGTCCAGGTCAATGACCAGACCTGAATCAGTAGTTCCCAAACAACATGTATCCATCTGCCTCATATTGATTGGCACTATATCCACTGGAGCATTTGCATTGTGCAGAGTAAAGTAGGGACTGGCCAGAGAGGGATTACTTTGATGTAGTTGGCCGGCTTAAACATGTATTGCAATGTATGTGAACCTTTTTTATTCAAAGTTTACTAGAAAGGGTGTATAGCAGTGTGAAGCGGGTTCATCCAGAATTTTTAATGTGTACACCCCTGTCTGCTGCCTTTGCAGCTCAAGGCTAGGCTCACATTGTTGCAGGTCGGGCACAACATGTAAATTGCACCTGTTCCCCCACCCGCAGCCATAACGCACTGCTCTATGTTGCAGATGTACGGGGGCTGCCATTCATTCTTTTTCAAATTGTTTATTTATAGGAAACAGGAAGAGGCAGATCCAACATTTCAAATCTACATTGCACAATTGTTCACATAAACATGAAAAGGTACATATGTAAGCCAAACTGAAAGTCAGTATTAAAGTGGTGTTGCCACCCAAAAAAAAATAGCTCAAAATTCATAAAAATAAATAAATAATAATAATTGAATGGATAAATGCCTGTTGCTAGGGGGTCCCTCGTAGTCTGCCTTCTTCAGTGCCCAGGCTGGTGACATCACTTCCCCTCATGCCACACAGTCATCTGGGACCTGTCACGTGTCCCAGATGACTGTGCGGCGTATCATGGCGCCTGGCGCCGCTTGCGCATGTGCAGTGGGTGCCCGGCTGTGAAGCCACAGCCCGGGTGCCCACAGTAAGAATGCCAGTGCTGCAAACGGAGCGGGGAATGAGGGGAGGCTTCGTTCCCCCGCATCGCTGGACCCTGGGACAGGTAAGTGTCCCATTATTAAAAGTCAGCAACTGCAGTATTTGTAACTGCTGACTTTAAAAAAATTTTTTTTTTTTAGGGGGCACCCCACTTTGAGGAAATGACACATCATTAAAACATTACTGATACTAATTCCGCAATAGATATCACTCTTGTATCTACAGGTGGGTGTGTATAGAAAACAGCCCTATGAAAGGGGTATAGAACTACCCTTTCCTTATTTTGTAATGGTATAAAAGATTGAGACAAAATTGAGAAATAGAACAGCTAAGAGAAAAAAAGAGATGGGAGGGGGAGGGGGGGTATAAAAAAAAAAAAAAAAGAGAAGGAGGGGAGATGGGGTCAGGAGAGGGGATATTGGGGAGGCCAAGGAATACCATGGCTAAAGACAGTATGCCAGTGGTAACTGCTTTTAGGCCGGTTATGGGCCCACCAGGGCTTTCCCTTTGTCAGAAAAAAATTATATATTCCATAGTCTCCAAGTCTTGGAATACTTTTCCTGTTTGTGTTGTGCCATTATAATCAAATCTTCCATTTTGTTAATTTCTTCCACCTTTTGAATACAACAGCCTATAGTAGGGGGATGAGGGTTTTTCAAAATTCAAGGGGAATGCAGGTGTCAGGGCTGGGCTCAGCCCTTCCTTCTCAGAGCTGGCCACTCAGCTGTCAGATAGATTGCCAGCTCCTATCTCTCCACCGGTACTCAGCTGTTGATGATATCCTGCTCGTCACTCCTGCCTACTTAAGCTGTTCAGCCCAGTGAATCTCTGCCTTTACCTTGGTCAACATCACAGAGCCTATCTCCGGGGGTCCTGTTTAAAGACTAGCTTTGCTTACATCCCTTCTGGCTCCAGATCCTGCTTGCTGTTCCACTACATTGATCCCTGACTTCTGGCTTGGCTGATTATCCGTTCCGGTTGCTGAACTTTGGCTATGTTTTGACTACGTTTGTTCTTTTTACTTTTATTATTAAACAAGTGTGATTTAACTGTACTTCTGTCTCGGTCTGATTCATGGTTTCTGGCAGCAGGATTTGGCAGCATTTAACAGGTGACGTATTATGGACTTCTTATATATTTTCTTTGGAATGGATGAGCCATGCAACAAGAAGGCCTGGTCGTCCGGGATCTCAAAGTCAGTGAACTCCTGAGTAATCCTCCGCACCTCCTTCCAGAAATTAAAAATTTTAGGGCAAGACCAAAAAATGTGAAGAAGTGTTCCCTTTCCCTTTCTGGCACTGCCAGCAGCGATCTGTGGTGGTACGGTAGAATTTATGTAAAAGGTATGGCATGTGATACCACCTCGTTAGGATTTTGTAATTGGTTTCTTGGGTTTTCGTGCAAATGGATGATTTAAGAGCGAACCTTATAATGTTATGTTTTTGCGTTATCGAGAAACCGCGCCGTAGATCTGTTTCCCAGTGTTTCCCGGTGTTTCAGACAAGGTAGATCTGGTTGTTCAATAGGACAGGTCAGTAAATTCTAGGCTTTGGAGAGAACCCTTGGTAGGGTACCTTCCTCAGAGCAATATCCTTCAAAAGTGGTCAACTGGGGACTAAAGCCTCTAGGGCTTGGTAGAGAAAGTAGCAAGTGGTGCAGCTGTAAAGCGGTCCAAAAAGTAAGGCAAAAGAGGCCTGTAGCAGCCATTAAGGATGCAAGGGAAAGCCAACTGCCATTCACCAAAAAGTGAGATGCTTGGTGACGTCAGGATTGTAGCAAGTGTCAGAGTCGTCGATCATGGGAGCCTGGTAGGAATTGGGGGGTTCCCTAGTACTGGAAATAGGGGAGAGTCACACGTAGACAAAGAGGCTTGTGAGAAAAGTTGAGCGCAAGTTCGCAGTGTGGGTACGATCAGGGGGTGTAGTTTTAACGTACGTGGTAGGTCACGATAGCATCAAGAGGCTCCCAGTAGTGAAATGTCTGAGCTTGCTCGATTTGCACCCAAAGTTTGTTTGTAGAGTGACAGTGCCAATCAATCAATCTACCAAGGAGAGTAGCCTGGTAGTATTTCAGCAGGTCTGTTAATTGTCGGCGGAGAGCCATGAGATCTCTCTCCAGCTCCAGAGTAGGGTCCTGTTTATGCTAGGACTCAAGGTTGTGAATTTCAGATAGAAGAGATTCAAGTTTCTCTGTCCGTTGCTTTTCATGCTTCATGAGTTCTCCTCTGATTACCGCTTTATGTGCTGTCCAAAGAATGTCTGGGTCACAGTCTGGTTGGTCATTCATTTGGAAATAATACTGCAATTCCCTGGTCACCTCCTCCAAAATCTCCGGAGTCTGGAGAAGACGCTTATTTAGTCTCCAGATTCGGGTCTCGAGAGCGCATAAGTCAAAACTATAGGGGCATGGTCTGACCACGCCATGTCACCTATAGAAGTATCTTTTACGGCTTGTAGTTGACAATGGGGGATCAGAAAGAAGTCTATACGAGTGTATATTTTATGAGGGGAAGAGAAAAAAGTGTAATCTCTTTCCCCTGAATACTGCAAATGCCACACATCTATAAGTTGCACCTTGTGTAAGGCTTGTGCTACTCGGTTCCTGGAACCAGGAGGGAAAGAGGAACCACCTGAGGAGGTGTCTACAGATGGAATCAGAGGAGCATTAAAATCGCCACCTAAAATCAATTGGCTGCCATTCATTCTTAACCACTTCCCGCCTGGCCTATAGCAAAATGATGGCTGGGCGGTGGTTCAGTTATCCTGACTGGGCATCATATGATGTCCTTCAGGATAACAGCCACCGTGCGCCTGTAGGGGTGGGCGTTACACGGCGATCGGTGGTGCGGTGTGTCAGTCTGACACACCGTTACACCGATCTCGGTAAAGAGCCTTCCGACGGAGGCTCTTTACCACGTGATCAGCCGTGCCCAATCACGGCTGATCAGGATGTAAACAGGAAAAGCCGTTGACCGGCTTTTCTTCACAGACGCAAGTAGAGGAGAGGCGATCGACGGCTTTCCTGACAGGGTGAGGGTCTGCGCTGATTGTTTATCAGCGCAGGTCCCCCACTCGGATGCCCACACTGGACCACCAGGGAAGCGCCAGGACCACCAGGGAACCCCCCAACATGTGGATGGCCAGGTACATCCCCCATGGCCATCCACATGTGCCCAATCTATGCCAATCAGTGACCACAAATGGGCACTGACTGGCACCATAGAGTAATATATGAATTGAGTAATGTCCAGAAATGCCACCCATTAGTGTCATCAGTGCCACCCATCAGTGTCCATCAGCGCCACCTATCAGTGCCCATCCGCACCACCTATCAGTGCCACCCATAAGTACCCATCAGTGCTGCCGAAGCATGTCCATCAGTGCCACCTATGAGTGCCAATCAGTGCTGCATACCAGTGCCACCTATCAGTGCCCATCGGTGCCACCTATCAGTGCTCATCAGTGCCACTCATCAGTGCCACCTCACCAGTGCCACCTCATTGGTGCCGCCTTATCAGTGCCCGTCAGTGCAGCCATATCAGTGCCTGTCACTGAAGAAGAGAAAAGTTTGCGGCGGGCCCCATTGACTTCAATGGCAGGCGAATTTTCAAAACCTACAGGTCATATTTCCAGCCACAAAATAATTACTAGCTGTGCACACATAGTCCCACCACATGGCCACTGACATAACACATGTATGAAGTGAATCTGGGATCGACAACTACAAGCATTATTTTTTTATATGTGAAATTTTGACAATTCAGGATTCAGGAGTGCATGAAGGCAATGGAGGAGAGGAAAGGTCAGGGTAGGCTATGAAGAGAGTGCAGGAGATGATCACCATCACCGAGATATAGAGCACTGACACCAGCACCGTGATAGAGTGCACTGTCACCAGCACCGTGATAGAGTGCACTGACACCAGCACCGTGATAGAGTGCACTGACACCAGCACCGTGATAGAGTGCACTGACACCAGCACCGTGATAGAGTGCACTGACACCAGCACCGTGATAGAGTGCACTGACACCAGCACCGTGATAGAGTGCACTGGCACCAGCACCGTGATATAGAGCACTGGCACCAGCACCGTGATATAGAGCACTGACACCCCTATCTGCTGGTCCATATCTCCCTCTGAGCTCCCCTCCTCTTCCTCTCTTGTGGGCACCCACGTGACATCACTAGACACGTCATCATCAACGTCACCTTCTCCACCGCTATAATTAGAGATCTCAGAGTAGGCAGCAACAGTGGGGACCAACCTCCTCCTTGGGCTGATCTGGGTACTGTCGTCAGACTGCTGAGTGGCGGTTGTTGCTGCCTCCTCTTCCTGATCTAATGCCAAGAGTGGCTGCGCATCGGAAATGTCTTGATATGGATCGGAAAATAATTCCTGTGACTCAAGTGGAAGGTATAAGGTGGTGGTGTTGGTGGAAGTGTCTTTGGGGGTGCACATAGCAGAGAGTGAAGAAGAGGGTGCAGATCAAGAGGATGAGGAGGGTGCAGAAGAGTAAGGCTGAGTGAGCCACTCAACCAAGTCTGGTGCTTCCTTTGACATAATTGCACGCACCTTCTGCAATTTGCCACTTTGGCTCAAGCCTGTTGCTCCTGCCCTACCCCTACCACCCCTACGGAAGGGCCTGCCTCTTCCTCTGCCTGTCATTTTTTAAATGACCCTGTGACAAAAGTCTCTAGAGAAGTGCAGTATGTATGTGGAAGAAGGTATATAACACCCTGCTTCGATCTGTTGTTTTTGGGGGCCACTGGTCTATCACACCAGTTATAATACTTTTTTTTTATTGCGTTTGTCACTCTTTGTAGTATCGCTGCAGAACCTCTCAGCAGTCACAATGCTGCACAGTGGAAACGCACTATACTATGCTTTCTATATGTGCAAGTATTTTATACATGTATTACACAACTATATACTGCACACCAAATAGTACACCTATACCAGTCCTTATAAGGACCTTTGTGGAACTAGTAGCTAGTGATTAGCAGACTGTACCTCAGTCCCTACACTGATAAAGGACTGCTGCAGAATAGGGCAGCAATCTGCAGCAGTGCACCACAACCCTATATATTGTGGTCCTAAACCAGTCCTTATAAAGGACCTTTGTGGAACTAATAGTAATAGCTAATGATTAAACTGACTGTCCCTGCTACACCTGCAGAATAGGGCAGCAGTCAAGTATAATATTCTTTCTATATTTGGAAGAAAGAATATTATACGTGTACAACTCTATATACCGTACTACACCTATACCATACCAGTCCTTAAAAGGACCTTTGTGGACCTAATAGTAATAGCCAATGATTAAACTGACTGTCCCTGCTACACACAGCGTCCTGTCCCTCCCTGCACTCACTAAAGACAGGCTGCTGGAATCACAAGCACAGCAGTGCACTCAACCCTATATACTGTACTACACCTATACCATACCAGTCCTTAAAAGGACTTTTGTGGACCTAATAGCTAGCGATTTGTGTCACTGCAGTCTCTCCCTGCTCCACACAGCAACCTCTCCCTATAGTGACATACGAAACCGGATCGGGTCTATTTATAAGTTAGGGGGAGTGTCCAATTGTCCATGTGCTGAAATGTCTCAATTGGCTGTCCTGTACCTCATGATGGATTTGTCATCATGGCAGGGGCGTACCTAGAGCATTCGGCACCCGGGGCACTCCTATATCTGGCACCCCCCCTCACTTTAAAAAGGTAAAAACACCGCACTGTGACCCCTGCATACCTCTGCATCCCCCAATATCTCTTTGTCACTACTTTGTACCCAAAACTGTCAATAACAATCAACACTGCGCTATCCCCAAGAACTATAAACGAAAAGAAGCTGCTAACACGATCACAAGGATATAAAACAGTGGTGTATTCTGAGAAGCATCATTTATGAATGTTATTTAAGTTTGACACTTATATAATATTGTTATATCACTAAGTAGTTATAAATAGGCTACTTTTCTTTTCTTTTATAGCGCTACACTATAATTTAACATTTGGAATTTTGTTCACTACTTTGTACCCCCTCTCCACAACTGGGCCCCTTTACATTGCACAGCCCCCCGCAGCTCTGGATCCCTTTACATTACACAACCCCCTGCTCCTCTAGACCCCTTTACATTACACAACCCTCAGGGCCCCTTTACATTACACAGCACCCTGCACCTCTAGACCCCTTTACATTACACAACACCCTGCACCTCAGGACACCTTTACATTACAAAACCCTCTGCACCTCCTGGACCCCTTTACATTACAAAAACCTCTGCACCTCTGGACCCCTTTACATTACACAACCCCCCTGCACCTCAGGACACCTTTACATTACACAACACCCTGCACCTCTGGACCCATTTACATTACACAACCCCCTGAACCTCAGGGCCCCTTTACATTACACAGCACCCTGCACCTCTAGACCCCTTTACATTACACAACACCCTGCACCTCAGGACACCTTTACATTACAAAACCCTCTGCACCTTTGGACCCCTTTACATTACACAGCACCCTGCACCTCTGGACCCCTTTACATTACACAATCCCCCTGCACCTCAGGACCCCTTTACATTACACAACCCCCTGCACCTCAGGATCTCTTTACATTACGCAATCCCCTGCACCTCAGGATCCCTTTACATTACACAACTCCCTGCACTTCAGGACCCCTTTACATTACACAGCACCCTGAAGCCTTTGGGTTTACACTGGTGTCCTGGAGTTTGTCGCAGTGCTGGGGTATATGCAGTTTTTCTGCATATAATCCTAATTTTTAGCTGCAGTCCCACAGACGTCTATTAGTTGGGGTCATTTTACTGTGTTTTATGAAAGATTTAGTATAGAGGACATTCGGTGCGCTTTCAGAAAATGGTGCAAAAATGTGTAACCTAATAGAAGTCTGTGGGACTGTAGTGAAAATTGAGGCAACTGAACCACAGCGCATCAGTGTGAACCCACTTGAGTCCTGGTTCACATATATGCGATGCAGGTTTCGGTGAGATTCCAGTGCAGATTCCTGCATCACATGTTGCTTATTGGCTGTTCACGCTGCCCTTTGCAAGCTACGGGTGTCAATGTAAAATTAATGACATCCCCAGATCAGTGGCGGCTGGTGAAGTTTTAAGATGGGGGGGCGCCAGACTCCGCCCTTCCTTTCAGACTCCTGCCACTTTTCACAAGCCACACCCCTTATAGAATCCACCCACTCCGTCTCCTGTGTACATCATATACCAGGCTGTACATTATACACAGGGATCTTTACATCATATACCAGGCTGTACATTATACACAGAGCTCTGCACATCATGTACGTTTAGTCTAACAAAGACTAAAAAAATAAAACGAATACGGTCATCACATTTAGGGACTGGAATAATGCAATATCTTACATGTTTGCATTTGGGTTCAATATCACATGAATCCATAACTCAGAGCAGATCTACACAAGGTATTATTACTTAAAATGCATGTTCACAAATAACAAACCTATGGTGTTCTGATTTCTGTGGAAGTACAAGTCCCAGGATGTCCTGTCCATGCCTATGACAATGGTTCCTCAGTCCCTCAGCAGCACAAACAGCTCAATGCTTGAATATCATCGGACATGTTGCATAATATATATATATGTGTATGTATGAAGAATAGCATCCGTGACCGGGCGCATCAGGGATCACGGTAAACGGCCGCTGATAGCGGCCATTTACCACGTGATCACTCCATCACTTGTAAACAAACCTGTGTCACGTCATGTCGCCGGTTCCTCCCTCCCCTCTCTGTACAGATGTGTACAGTGAGAAGAAAGAGCGGGAGAGATGGCAGCAGCTCTGTGGGCTGGATGTGAAGTGCCCCCAGTGCTGCTCAGTGCCAATAATCTGTAGTACTCTGCCCATACTGTGCAATACTCTGCCACACTGTGCAATACTCTGCCACACTGTGCAATACTCTGCCCATACTGTGCAATACTGGGCAATACTCTGCCCATACTGTGCAATACTCTGCCACACTGTGCAATACTCTGCCCATACTGTGCAATACTCTGCCCATACTGTGCAATAAATTTTAAAAGAAACAAATAATTTTATTTATTTTTTTACCAAATTTTCAGTCTTTTTTAATAGCGCAAAAAATAAAAAACCCAGCGGTGATTAAATGCCACCAAAAGAACGCTCTATTTGTGTGGAAAAAAAAAAAAAAAGGGACAACAATTTCATATGGGTAAAGTATTACATGACTGAGTAATTGTCATTCAAAATGTGAGAGCACCGAAGGCTGAAAATTGGTCTGGTTAGGAAGGGGGTTTAAGTGCCCGGTGGTCAAGTGGTTAAACTCTGTCCTTATGACTAATAGTTGTGCAAGAATTCAAGCAGTGGAAGAGTTAATGAGTAATAAAAGAATCTGCAATTTAATATAAAACACAACAGCAGAACCAAAGCATTAACATTATAATTCAAATCCTCATTATTAAATTTAAATGAAAATGCATAGAAATATAAGAATTTAAAGCGGAGGTCCACCCTAAAATGGACCTCCGCTCATCGGAATCCCCCCCCCCCCTCCGGCACCACAATCGGCACCTTTCAGGGGGGAGGAGGGTGCAGTTACCTGGATAATCCAGGTAACTGCACCCACTTCCGGGCTAGCTCTCTGCGGAACGGGGCGTACGTTACGCCCCCGTTCCGCAAGCGCCCGCCCCCTTCAGCAAGTGCCCCGCTGCCTGCTGGGAAACACACAGCTCCCAGAGGCAGCGGGGACCGTCCGGATTGCGCCGCGCGGCTCGCGCATGCGCAGTAGGGAACCGGGAAATGAAGCCGAAAGGCTCCATTTCCTGATTCCCATACCCAAGATGGCGGCGGGACCCGGCAGCCGAGCGAGCGATCGGCTTTGGGTGCCGACATCGCGGGCGCGCTGGACAGGTAAGTGTCACTATTTAAAAGTCAGCAGCTGCAGTATTTGTAGCTGCTGGCTTTTAAAAAAAAAAAAACGCGGAGTCCCGGTGGACTCCCGCTTTAAGGCATAATTAGCAGGGTCAGACAAGAATGCAAGGGCAGTAAACTAACGCAGGAACTCAGAAAATAAGAAACCAAAAGGATGATATTATGTGTTGGAGTTGGAGGGATGAGGAATGACTGAAGGACGATGTCCAGAAAACTGCACAGAGATAAGACAGTCTTATCAAGTAATTGTGGGATGTATAGCAAGGAGAAAGCATTGTCACGGCTATATAGAGCAGGTCAGGGAGGTTAGGAATACTGACAAGATTATGTGCAAAATCAGGACTGCACAAAGGCACTACAATTACACACATCAGCTAGGCAGCTGAGCTGGAAAATGTTCCTGAGTACACAGTACTAACAAAATGCCTCAGGGCTGCAAGGCTCTTACCTTGCTTCCAACTCCGCTTGGGCCATGCAAAGAAGGGAGCTGTGAGGTCACTTCCTGTTTTCGTAAAACCCGGAAGTAACCTCTAAATTAACCACTTGCTTACTGGGCACTTAAACACCCTTCCTGACCAGACCAATTTTCAGCTTTTGGTGCTCTCACACTTTGAATGACAATTACTCAGTCATGCAACACTGTACCCAAATGAATTTTGTGTCCTTTTTTCCCCACAAATAGAGCTTTCTTTTGGTGGTATTTGATCACCTCTGGGGTTTTTATTTTTTGCGCTATAAATGAAAAAAGACCGAAAATTTTGAAAAAAAACGCATATTTCTTTGTTTCTGTGATAACATTTTGCAAATTATAATTTTTTTTTCATAAATTTTGGCCAAAATTTATACTGCTACATATCTTTGGTAAAAATAACCCAAATTAGTGGATATTATTTGGTCTTTGTGAATGTTAGAGAGTCTACAATCTGTGGTGGCCTATCAGGAAAGTCAGGAAAGTACAAATACCCCCCAAATGACCCCTTTTTTGAAAGTAGACATTCCAAGGTATTTACTAAGATGCATGGTGAGGTTTTTGATGTTGTCATCTTTTTCCCACAATTCTTTGCAAAATGAAGATTTTTTTTATTTTATTTTTCTCACAAAATTTTCAATGTAATAGGTTATTTCTCTCACATGGCATGTGTATACCACAAATGACACCCCAAAATACGTTCTGCTACTCCTTCTGAGTATTACGATACCAAATGTGTGAGACTTTTACACAGCCTGGCCACATACAGAGGCCCAATATTGAAATAGCACCATCAGGCGTTCTAGGAGCATAAATTACACATTTCATTTCTCAACCACCTATTACAGTTTTGAAGGCCCTGGAGCACCAGGACAATGGAAATGCCCACAAAGTGACCCCATTTTGGAAAGCTAACACCCCAACGTATAATCTATGAGGCATAATGAGTCGTTTGAATGGTTCATTTTTTTTCCAGAAGTTTTGGGAAAATGTGGAAAAAAAATGAAAACGCATTTTTTTTACGCAAAGTTGTCCATTTATAAGATATTTCCAACACATAGCATGTACATAGCAAAAATGACACCCCAAAATACGTTCTACTACTCCTCCTGAGTATAACGATACCAAATGTGTGAGACTTTTACATAGCCTGACCACATACAGAGGCCCAATATTGAAATAGCACCATCAGGCGTTCTAGGAGCATAAATTACACATCTTATTTCTCAACCACCTATTACAGTTTTGAAGGCCCTGGAGCACCAGGACAATGGAAATGCCCACAAAGTGACCCCATGTGGCACTGACGACACGTAGCACTGACAGATGGCACTGGAGGCAGATGGCACTGGAGGCAGATGGGGCTGGCAGATGGGGCTGACAGATGGGGCTGGCAGATGGGGCTGGCAGATGGGGCTGGGGCTGGCACTGGCAGATGGCACTGGCAGATGGTGCTGGCTATTTGCTCTGGCTAATTGCTCTGGCAAATGGGGCTGGCAGATGGCACTGGCGCTGGCAGGTGGCGCTGGCAGGTGGCACTGGCAGGTGGCACTGGGGCTGGCGGCACTGGGGCTGACGGATGGCACTGGCGCTGGCAGGTGGCACTGGCAGATGGCACTGGCGGCACTGGGGCTGACGGATGGCACTGGCGCTGGCAGGTTGCACTGGCGCTGGTAGGTGGCACTGGCAGGTGGCACTGGCACTGGCGGCACTGACAGCACTGGGGCTGACGGCACTGGGGCTGACGGCACTGGGGCTGACGGATGGCACTGGCAGGTGGCACTGGTGCTGGCAGGTGGCACTGGCAGGTGGCACTGGCAGGTGGCACTGGGGCTGACGGCACTGGCGGCACTGGGGCTGACGGCACTGACGGCACTGGGGCTGACGGACGGCACTGGGGCTGACGGACGGCACTGGGGCTGATGGACGCCACTGGGGCTGACGGACGGCACTGGGGCTGACGGGCGGCACTGGGGCTGACGGGCGGCACTGGGGCTGATGGGCAGTACTGGCAGGTGGCGCTGGCAGGTGGCACTGGTGCTGGCGGCACTGGGGCTGACGGCAGGCGCTGGCAGGTGGCGCTGGCGGCACTGGCACTACTGGCAGATGGCACTGGGCTGACAGATGGCACTGGCACTGGGGCTGACAGATGGCACTGGGGCTGACACTGGCACTGGGGCTGAAACTGGCACTGGGGCTGACACAGGCACTGGGGCTGACACTGGCACTGGGGCTGACACATTGATCGCTCTCCCTCCTCACACGCTGTCTCTGTGTGAGGAGGGAGAGACACGGCAATGGGAGATGATCTCATATGTTTACATATGAGAGCATCTCCCATTGGCAGCTGCGATCGCGCTGTGAACGGCCGCTTTGATTGGCCGTTCACGGCGATCTGTATTTGCCTGTCTCCGGGAGACACGGCAAATACCAGGCCATCCAGGGACGGCCAGGCGAAGGAAGCCGCCCGCTCTAAGGCCATCATTCGGCTATAGGGCGGGCAGGAGGAGGTTAAACAACAATGCTCCCGCCCATAGTGATTCTACGGGCGGAAGCTAATCGGCACTTTCGTTTGCTCCACAAGGCGGGTTAAAATCCTGCAAATGAAGCGCCACGTCTGCAATCTCATGATTGCATTGACGTGGTGCTTCCCATAGTGCACTGCGTCCGGCGCCTGGACACAGTGCACTTAAGGACCTTTTTTCAAATTTTTTTTAAAGGGCCAGTTTTAAAAAAATATATATTTTTTTCATTTTTTTTCTTTGGTGACTGGGGGGGGGGGGCTGGCGGCGCCCAGGCGCTACCCTATGGACGGGTCGCCACTGCCCCAGATCGGTTTGCAAATTGCAGTGAGAACTGTGAAATGGTGCAAGAATTGGTTTGCAGAAATGTAAACACCCATCCAATCCAATTCCAGTGCAACCAACAAAAGGGTCTCTCACCATTTTGGTGCAAATGCGATTTCAGCCGCACAGTTTGTATGGCTGAATTTGCATCGCACAGACATTACATGTGATTTGCACAGCAATTCGGTGCGAATCACATGCAATGTCTATGAACACACTAGTGTAAACCCTGGTAAAGGAACATGATGGAAAGATTCTGGAGGACAACAGAGGAAAGAGGGGGAGTGAATGAGATTTAGGAGAGAGAGGGCGGAGTTGGGACACAGGAACAGTGCTGATAACTTACTTGGATGTTCCCAGGTTGCTCACACTGTTTAAATGTCCCCGCCCCCACATTCCTTTCAGAGTGACGCAGCACAGCTCAGCACA
This sequence comes from Lithobates pipiens, assembly GCF_037356315.1. Classification (NCBI taxonomy): domain Eukaryota; kingdom Metazoa; phylum Chordata; class Amphibia; order Anura; family Ranidae; genus Lithobates; species Lithobates pipiens. The sequence goes on along the minus strand of NW_027507764.1, from coordinate 35,672,330 downwards.
CAGGCTGCACAGAGCATGGATGGGACACGCAGGGGGGAGAGGGGGCAGAGCCAATGCAGACTCTTCCATCTCTGTAGAGGGAGGGGGAAGTTGTACTCACTCACTGGGCTGTTAGATTTTAACAGAGAGTGAGAGCATTGTGACAATGGGTCAGTCTGCCTCTCCCTGCTCAGCATGTCACATCGGCTGCACTACCAAGCCTGTCTCACTCTCACTGTTTCATACAGGGGAGCCGCCTAACACCCCCCCAATGTGTGGCACCTGGGGCGGTCCGCACCCCCCTCCCCCTAGTTAGTACACCACTGCATCATGGGTCAAAGTTCTTTCACACTGTACACACATAAATCCGCCGGGCTAACAGCGGCAATAGTCCGCCGATCGGGCGAATCGCGAACAGGCAAAATTTGCCACGAACCGACCGCCGGGCGAACCGTTCGGCCATCCCTAGTGCAAAAGCACCATGCCATTTCCCTGCAGTTGCATTTTTAATAAAGTGCAGGGATCTTTTTCCTGCATTTCCTGCAGGTACAGCAAATGAATAGGCTGCTATGCCTGTGCCAATGTGAGCCGCAGCAAATGCATAGGTGTGAACCTAGCGGAAGGGGGAGCAGTTGCGTGTTAAAATGGGGCTCAACCTAGAGTTGCCACCTCATCCCTTTAAACCCGAACACATATGAATTACACAAGTTCTGAGGCTAATTGAATGCAGATAAGGCACCAAGTCAGTTTGATTACCCCCTTAATTGGCCACAGAACCTGTTTAATTAATATGTGTTCGGTTTTAAAGGGATGAGGTGGCAACCCTAGCTCAACCATGTGTTTTTACTGGTCCCCAACAACAATTGTAAACAAAACCTGGGAGGGTCTGACCAGGAAGAGAGCGAATCATTTGCTCTAATAGAAAACGAAACCACAATACCCGCGTTAGTGTGTGAATACAAAAACTCAAAACTTTACTTTAATGTAGCGCTGACCCCGTGGGGTTGCTAGGTGTTGCGGCATCCACACATTTTACCCCGCTGCCAGATGTCCATCAGACACACTTCTCAGTCAATGAATAGTCTCTTGCTTGTTTCTGTTGTTTTTATTAGGGGATTGAACTTGGTTGGGGAAAAGGGACATGGGCTGTCCATAGCAGACATCTCACCTCTCGCGCGAGTCGCAGGAGTTTCCTGCATTTGGGTGTGGGCTCCCAGTCCCCCGCGAGCGCTCGGACTGCTCTGTCTATGGCTGAGTAACAGGAGGCGCTCCCCTCCCTCCTCCTCCCCCTTCTCCTCCACTACGTCGGTCACACACAGCGGTCGGAGCTGAGTGTAAAAAAACTTTGGCCGCGCTGTGATGGACAGAACACTGCGTCTATCACACGAGCTGGTCTAGGAGGAGGGCGGGACATTTGTCACAGCGCGGTCAAAGATTTCACACTGAATTCCGAGACACAGCGGGGGGTGCCTGGTGTGCGTAAGGCTGCGATTATGGGCACTGTACAGCTGCAATTATGGGCACGGTAAGGCTGCAATTATGGCCACTGTAAGGCTGCAACTATGGGCACTGTAAGGCTGCGATTATGGGCACTGTAAGGCTGCAATTGTGGGCACGGTAAGGGTGCGATTATGGGCATGGTAAGGCTATGATTATGGGCACGGTAAGGCTGCGATTATGGGCACGGTGAGGCTGCGATTATGGGCACAGCGAGGCTGCATTTAATTGGGAGGGGGGGGTTTCAGTGGCGGCGCAAAACCTCCCTGAAATGAGTTTTTGCAGGTTGGGATGTCTGCCATAGGAAAAATTAGTACTTTGTAGAATAAAGTAACTGCGTCACACTTCTCAGTAGAACAAGATGGCTGACCCTAAACCGAGACTTTTATCTCAGAACACTTCTTCCTCAGCACACGACTTCACCGTCCAGTCTTAGTACTCCTGTCACACCATCAGAACATGACTAGGCCTCACTCTGAATAAGTCCCGGTGTCTTTACTTAATGGCCTTTTGTAGGCCGGGGCCTGCAGTACCCCTTAGTGGCAGCAACTGATTTACTTGAGAAGAATAAATGTAGATGGACTACTGATCCCAGGAAGTCCGACGTGCAAATCCTGCCCGCCCTTCTGGCTACAGCGACTTGACACAAAACTCCTACAGTCTCTACATCCGGCTCCCCTTGCATGTCTCTTCCAGATCTCTCCACTGTGCTTTCCACTCACCGACATCTGCCAAGGATCCCTCCTGAATGACTTTACTCCGGACGTGCAGATGGGGTTGCCACCTTTTCTTCACACTAAACCCGAACACTTTAACAGCACATAGGAAATTTTCCCCTCTCCTTAGAGACCACCCATTAGAACAGAGTCCCCTTATATCAGCACCTCTATTAGATTAAAGACCCCCCCCCCATTAGACAAGAGTCCCTTTATATCAGTGGCCCCCCTAATGACCCCCCCTCATTAGATCAGGAATCTCTCCTTTCACATCAAAGTCCCCCTTAGATTAGGAGTCGACTCATCACATCAGGAGTCCCCCTTCATCAGGTTTCCCCATTTACTTCAGGATCCACATTTACATCAGTATTTCCTCCCCCCCCCCCCCCTTACAACTGGTTTCCCCTATACATCAGGAGCTCTGCACTGAACATCAACGGTCCCCTTATTGGATCAGAGTCCCCCTTTACATCAGAGTCCTCCCTCACATCAGCAGGGGCCCTTTATATCAGTAACTCCTCTTATATCAAGGGCCCCTTTACATGAAGAGCCCTCCTTAAATCAAGAGCCCCTCTTTCAAATCTCCCTTTACATTAGTAATCTTCTTTACATCAGTATCCCAGTGTGACAGGAGGGGGGGCAGAATGTGACACGAGGGGGCAGAATGTGACACGAGGGGGCAGAGTATGACAGGAAGAGACAGAGTGTGACAGGAGGGGGCAGAGTGTGACAGGAGGGGTCATAATGTGACGGGAAGGGGCAGAATGTGACAGGAGGGGGTGCAGTGTGTCATGAGGGGGCAGAATGTGACAGGAATGGGGCAGAGTGTGACAGGAGGGGGAAGAGTGTGACAGGAGGGGGAAGAGTGTGACAGGAGGGGGAAGAGTGTGACAGGAGGGGGAAGAGTGTGACAGGAGGGGGCAGAGTGTGACAGGAAGGGGCAGAATGTGATAGGAGGGTTCAGTGCGACAGGAGAGGGCAGAGTGCCAGAGGGGTTCCCTGCTGACAGCTGAATGTAAAAAAAGAATTGCCGGCAATAAAAAAGAAAAAAAATATATAAGAGTCTGCTATAGATTGGGGGGGGGGGGGGGCCCACGCCATTTTTTTAAAAAAATTGTGGCATGGAGGTTCCCTTCAAAATCCATACTAGAAGGGCGAAGGGCGTTTTTTCCTCATTTTTTAATTGTCAACAGTTGCCGACGATTGGCAATTATTTTTGTTACTTTCAGCTGTCAGTGGGGAACCCCACATTAATTCAAAGGCTTAGCAGAGGGATGGACCCCCCCGGAGTGTAGAGGGGGAAACCTACAGCAAGTGGATTGCATTGGTGAAGTCACATATATGGGAGAGGTGGAAGGAATTCCACTTATTGTCACATCATTGGAGGAGGAAGATTGAATCTAAAGGAGGATACAGCAGCACAAGGGACGCATCCTACTGAGGATAAGCAACGTCCCTTGTGCTGATTATGCAACGTCCCTTGTGCCGATTAGGGATGAGCCGAACACCACCCTATTAAAGTCTATGGGACTTGAATGTTCGAATTCAAAAGTGCTAATTTTAAAGGCTAATATGCAAGATATGCTACAGAACAACACCAGCAATAAGGGGTAGCTTCAGGTGTATACTGTGCAGGAGGCACACAACAACCACTGTAACAGCGCTAGGTTCCCAAGCAAAAAGACACTCTCCCTGCCTATCTTGCTCTTTTCCTGCATGCCAACACACTACACAAGTTCACCGCGCTGGCGGCCTTATATAGTGTGGGGCGTGTACTAAACCCCCCTGAGCTATAATTGGCCACCGGCATCCTGCCTGTGGCCAATTATGGCTCTCCTTGCTGTCGGCGATGTGATTGGCCAAGCATGCACTGTGACCCCGCATGCAATGGGGGGGGGGTCACAGTGCACACATACGCCCACTGCACATAGTGCTCACATACGCCCACTGCGATGGCGTAGTGCATTGTGGACCGTTCGTGCCACACGCATTTGGTGCGAATGGTCCACAAAGTTCTGAATTCGCCGAGCTCATACCTAGTGCTGATTATGCAACGTCCCTTGTGCTGATCCTTTATTTTAGCTACACTTAGGTTTTAATTTGAACACCAACAGCCATGATGATGTGAAATCACTATTAATATCATTTATTTCCATTAAAAAAAAACACCCCAATTATTGCTGTGACCACATTCCCGGTGTCCATTTATTTGTGCTCAAGCCCCAAGTTTGAACAGGACCAACAACAGCCATGTAGAAATTAATATTAAAGCCTAAGTTTAGGTAAAACATTTTCTAAAAAAATAAATAAAAAATAAATAAAAAATACAGCACAAGGGACAGTACTTACATTTAACAGAGGTGTCCCTTGTACTGATGCCACCCGTCATAGTTGAATTTCCCTTCCCATACCCTGGTGCTGTGGGAGTTAATACAGCCGCTGGACCTGTTCTATGCACTCATATAGAGTGCTGACAATGCTGCCCTTTCCCTACCCCGCCTCCATTCATAGAAGCTGTATCTGTAGCTTCCAGCAATGAAAAGAGATTTATTTTTTTGGTGGTTTAAGCGCAGTAATTATAGATTTATTTACAAAATTTACTGACAGAAATTAAGAAAAACTTTTTTTTATTTTCAAAATTTTCTGTCTTTTTTTGTTATTTAGCAAAACATAAAAACCCGGCGGTGATTAAATACCATCAAAAAAGCTCTGTGTGTAGACAAACAGGTAGCAAGTCAATATTATATATATATATATATATATATATATATATATATATATATATATATATATATATATAAATAAAAATTTAATTTATTTTTTTTAAAGTTTTGCTTATTTTTTTATTTTATATATAAAACCCCAATAAGAATAACTATGACACATTTAAATATACAGAGTTTATTTTGCAACATTTTTCTAGAACAGAACACAGAACTGCTGACACAAAGACACAGTATGCACTGGGGAATGTTGGGGAAAACCATCTGGATTTTGCATTTACTCCTTTAAGAGCAGTGTAACCCTTTGGGTAAACTTGCTTGCAATTTAGTCATTGCTATTTGTGTTCCACTGATAGAACTCCCATAGATTGGAGTAGAACCGCACAGGGGGACAGCGAGGTGCTGCACTGTATATTCCTGTTTTAAGAATCAGAAAAGTTCTTATTTGGTCCTCCTGGGATTGCTTAGCTCCGATATGGGCGTGGCAGCTCCTCCCCCGAGGTACACATTGCTGTTCTTGCTCTGCAGGTAGTGTAATACATTACAACCCATCCATTTTCTGTTCACAGCGGGGAAGTCGATGATGAATTGGAATGAGCTCTCTTGTTGAATACTCTCAATGAATGGAAATGCATGTAGAGCGGTTAGCGCTTGTCCAGTTCTCTGGCTCGATTTGTTGCAGCTTCCACAGCATTCATTACTGTGGCCCTTAGGGCCCCCTTCTCCAGTTCATGGAGTCCGTGTATGGTGGTGCCTCCGGGAGTGCAGACATCAGAGCGCAGCTTTGCAGGGTGCTCTCCACTTTGTAGAATCATCTTTGCTGCCCCCTGAAATAAGAGATTCAAGGTGAGTTATCTACAGAAGTGGTGGCCAACCTTTCCGACCTCGCGGACCACTAAACTCAAAATTCTGAATCCCGCCGACCACCAACATGAATTTTACAATGCTTCGGCTCTCTGCCCCCTCCCCTTGGACCACCCTGCTGCCCTATACACACAAAGCTCTGGCTCTCTACCCCCTCCCCTCGGACCACCCTGCTGCCCTATACACACACAAAGCTCCGGCTCTCTGCCCCTCCCCTCGGATCACACTGCTGCCTTATACACACAAAGCAATGCTCCCGCTCTCTACCCCCTCCCCTCGGACCACACTGCTGCCCTATACACACAAAGCTCCGGCTCTCTGCCCCCTCCCCTCGGACCACACTGCTGCCCTTTACACACAAAGCTCCGTCTCTCTGCCCTCATACACACAAAGCAATGCTCCTGCTTTCTGCCCCCTCCCCTCGGAACACACTGCTGCCTTATACACACACACAATTCTCCGTCTCTCTGACCCCCCCCACCTCAGATCACACACGATGCTCAGACTCTCTGACCCCCAACCCCCCCCCCCCCCCCACACAATGCTCTGGCTCTCTGCCCCCCATGCGCACTGCACCAAACTGCTGCTTTATACACTTAATGCTCCGGCTATCTGACCCCTCCCCCTTCCCCTCGCACCACACTGGTGCCTTAGGCTGGGTTCACACATATCTGGCTGCGGTTTGCAGTCTGGATCGGTTTTGTTCACCGGTTCAGGTGCACATTTTTACTTGAATTCGCACCTAAATCGGACCCAAAATTGCATGGCACCCTTTTCAGAAATGGACCGCGGTCGCCCCTGACATGTGTGAACCGGCTCCATTGAAAGCCAGGCCGATTTATGCTATGTGAATCGGATGCAGTTAAAAACGCATCTGATTCTCATAAGTTAACAGAGTCTTCTACACACAATGCCCGGCTCTTGACTGTCAGCACACATTGAGAACAACACTGGAAACAACATTGGGTGGTATGCATCTGCCACAATGTTGATTTGCGGCAGAACCCCTGGGGACCACCAAAATGTTCTTGTTGACCGGACCACTGGTTGGCAATGGCTGATCTAGAGCAGTAGTCTCCAAACTGTGGCCAGAGGGCTGAATGCAGCGCTTTGCTTGCCTTTTACCTGGCCCTTGGGGCACTTTTCCTCCCACTGATGCAAGACACTGACACAAACCATGGAGCATAATTCCCGTTATTGACAACAGGTAACTATTTCTCCCATTGATACCAGGGGCACCATTCCTCAAGCCGACACCAATGATGGGGCACTATTCCTCCTATTGACGCCAATGATGGGCCACTAGTCCTCCCATTGACACCAATGATGGGCCACTAGTCCTCTCATTGACACCAATGATGGGCCACTAGTCCTCTCATTGACACCAATGATGGGCCACTAGTCCTCCCATTGACACCAATGATGGGCCACTATTCCTCCCATTGATACCAATGATGGGACACTATTTATCCCGCTGACACCAATGATGGGTCATTATTTCTCCCACTGACATCAATAATGGGGCACTATTCCTTCCACTGACACCAATAATGGGGCACTATTACTACCATTGACACCAATGATGGGGCACTATTACTCCCATTAACACCAATAATGGGGCACTATTACTCCCATTAACACCAATAATGGGGCACTATTCCTCCCAATGTCTGAAGGACAGTAAACTGGCCCTTTGTTTAGAAAGTTTGGAGACCAAGATCTACAGAAATTGAATCAGGGGTTAACGTAATACAAGATAAAAAAAAGCACCACAAAGGCTTGATAACTAATAACTTCTAGGACGGCCTTGCACTGAGACCAGACACACTTGGGGAAAAAACGTAATGGGGGCTTACTGGAGTTTCCCAATGAAAAACACAATTTTGACACATATGGAACAAAGATGGTCTCTGGTTATGGCAGTGCTGAATACCGTTTGACGTGTCCAGAGCTTCCAACTCCTATCTGTGTCCTCATTGGGACGTTTCCTCCTCACTTCCTCTCAAGGTGTCACCATGAAAGGAAGTGAATAGAACTCTTACCAGGAGGTGAAGATTGAAAACAGAGCAGCAAAGCGGCTTCCACTCTAACTTATTTTTTATAAATAAATATGTGAAAAGTGTGGGGGGTACATTTGTATGGCGCCCCCCGGAGTCAATACTTTGTAGAACCGCCTTGCTCTCCAATTACAGCTGCAAGTCTTTTTGGGGATGTCTCTACCAGCTTTGCACATCTAGAGAGGGACATTTCTGCCCATTCTTCTTTGCAAAATAGCTCAAGCTCTGCCAGATTGGATGGAGAGCGTCTGTGAACAGAAATTTTCAAGTCTTGCCACAGATTCTCAATTGGATTTAGGTCTGGACTGTGACTGGGCCATTCTAACACATGAATATGCTTTGATCTAAACCATTCCATTGTAGCTCTGGCTGTATGTTTCGGGTCGTTGTCCTGCTGGGAGGGGAACCTCCGCCCCGGTCTCAAGTCTTCTGCAGACTCTTAACAGGTTTTCTTCTAAGATTGCCACAAGCAGTGCCACCTTGCCACCGTATAAGTTATACGGGTGGAAAGTGCTTAATTGGACCCTGAATCATACATTTTTTTCCTCCTCTTCTATGAATATATACTCACCAGCAGGGTTTGGGCTGCAATGCGGTTGGACAAGGCACTGGGCATCCCCATCTTCACCGCGCCATCCGCCAGAGCTTCTGCAAACAGGTAAACCTGGGCACAGGAAACAAGAACCGTGAGAAGGCCAAAATACGGGAGATCAGCACCATTATTATTAATGCCGAAAATTCTTTATTTTGGGGTAAGAGCAACTGCCAGCTGCAGGTGACATCGATGCCAATCGTCCCAAAACCTGGAACACTCTACTATGTAAATCCATCACTCCCAACTGTCCCTGATTTGGAGCAATGTCCCTCTGTTCCTCCTTCCTCCTCATTTGTCCCTCATTTAGGTCTGATCTATAGGAGTTCAAAACATGTTTTCCAGCACTAAACCTTTCATCTAAATTGCTGCATTTGTAAATTCCAAAAGCCAATATAAAGGAATAGTAGTGGTAAAAAAAAAAAGCACTTGTGGGTTTAACCAATCTTGTTTTTTTGTACAATTCTCCTTTAAGGGGGCGTGGCAAGGGGGTGTGTCCTATGCCTGCATACTTTTGCTGATAGGTGTCCCTCATTCCCATCTCAAAAAGTTGGGAGATATGCAAATCTGAGAAGTCCCTCCCCCCGCCACTCACAGATCACTACTGCTTCTCTCAGTGCGATGCCCACTTACCCGATTTCTCTGCTGAATTTTGGAATTGCATCATTGGGTGCCATGGCTTTCGGGGGCTCCTGGCGTGCACACTTGTCTACAAAGTTGGGTGCACACTTGTTTGCTAGCTTTATTGTAGAGCGAGAGTACTATGTGTTATAATAGCACATGATGGCAAACACCCCCCCCCCCCCCCGGGTCCTAAAAGGAGAGACCCTGTATAAAAGCTGGCCCATCTCACACACCCTTCTGTGTACTCACATAGGCCACCCCGCTGCCGCTCAGCCCGGTGTGGATATCGATGTAGGTCTCCGGAGTCTCCTCACACAGCCCACAGTCAGACAGAAGGTTCTTCAGCATGTCCGCCTCCCCCTGCCCCGCACAGGAACCGCGGGCGAAGACCACGGCTCCCTCCTGCACCAAACACGGCAGGTTAGGACTCATACGGAGGAACTTGGTCCCGGGGGGAGAGAGCTGCAGGGAAAAAAAATAAAAACACGATTGACAAAACTCCAATCACCTTACTCTACTTTCCACTGTGTAATATTCCTGTTCACCACTTCCAAGACAGAAACGCAACGCAATAATGTCGGCGGACCCAGAATTCGGTTTAAAGAGGAAGTATAACCTTTTTTCCTGTGCAAAGTAAAAGCATAATGGGCTAGTAGGCATCGCAAAAGTATTCACCCCCCTTGGCGTTTTACCTATTTTGTTACATTACAGCCTTTAGTTCAATGTTTTTTTTTAATCTGAAAGATATGTGTTGGATCAGAACACAATAGTCTAATCAATTCAATACCGGGCACTTAGACACCATCCTGCCCAGGCCAATTTTCAGCTTTCAGCGTTGTCGCAATTTGAATGACAATTATGCGGTCATGCTACAATGTACCCAAACTAATTTTTTATTGTTTTGTTCCCACAAAAACAAGCTTTCTTTGGTGGTATTTGATCACCTCTGCAATTTTTATTTTTTGCGCAACAAATAAAAATTCAGAAAACTTTTAACAAGTTTTTCTTTGTTTCTGTTAAATTTTTTTGTAAATAAGTAAGTTTTCTTTTTCAATGACGGGCACTCATATGGCTGCACTAATGGGCACCAATGAGGTGGTATTGATGAGGTGGCACTGACAGCCACTGATAGGTGGCACTGGTATTCAGCACTGATGGGCACTGGTATGCAGCACTGATGGGTATTTATAGATGGCACTGATGGGTACTTATGGATGGCACTGATGGGTGGCAATGCTGGGCATCACTGATTTTATTTGGTACATGATGGTGCCAGTCAGTGCCCATCGGCGTGCGCTTAATTAATATAATATACCCCAAGTATCTTGTTTCATATAAAGTCCCACCTTCCCTTTTGGCCCCTTTCCCTTAATCAATTATCGGGGATGGAGTCTTGTGTACTGGATGGTCACGGCTCATATAAAGTCCCACTTGCATTTATCTCTTCCATAGCCGCAAAAGGTGGATCTACAAAGTATTGATTTTAGGGGGGTGAATAGTTATGCACATTGACTTTTTCTGTTATTTTGTCCTATTTGTTGTTTGCTTCACAATAAAAAAAAAAAATCTTCAAAGTTGTGGGCATGTTCTGTAAATTAAATGATGCAAATCCTCAATCCATCCATGTTAATTCCAGGTTGTGAGGCAACAAAACACAAAAAATGCCCGGGGGTTGGGTGTGAATATTTTTGCAAGGCACTGTATACGGTAACCAAAGAAGTTGAGTGCCCGTGCAGATTTAAGAGATCTTTCCAGTACCTACAGGTAAGCCTTATTACAGTCTTACCTGTAGGTAAAACACTAGGTTTGCAAACACTTTAATACTAATTTTAACCACTTGACCTCTGGAAGATTTACCCCCACCCCTTCGTGACCAGGCCATTTTTTTGCAATACGGCACTGCATTGCTTTAACTGACAATTGTGCGGTGCTGTAGCCAAATATAATTTATTTTATTTTATCCCCAAAAATAGAGCTTTCTCTTTTTTGGTATTTGATCACCTCTGCGGTTTTTATTTTTTGGCGCTATAAACAAAAAAAAGAGCGACAATTTTGAAAAAAAAAGAAGAAAAACAATATTTTTTACTTTTTGGTATAATAAATATTCAAAAAAACAAAACAAAAAAAAAAAAATGTATTCCTCAGTTCAGGCCAATATGTATTCTGCTACATATATTTGGTTTAAAAAAAAAAAAAAAAATTATATCGGAATAAGCATATATTGATTAGTTTGCGCAAAAGCTATAGCGTCTACCAGCTATGGGATAGATTTATGGCATTTTTCTTCTAGTAATGGTGATCTGCAATTTTTATTGCGACTGACATTGCGGCGGACAGATCGGACACTTTTGACACTTTTTTTGGGATCAGTGACATTTATACAGCGATCAGTGCTAAAAATAGCCACTGATTACTGTATAAATTTCACTGGCAGGGAAGGGGTTAACACTAGGGGGGCGCTCAAGGGGTTAACTGTTCCCTGGGAGGTGTTGCCAACTGTATGGGGGATGGACTGACTGGAGGAGGAGAAAGATCGCTGTTCCTAAGCACTAGGAACAGACAATCTCTCTACTCCCCTGACAGAACGGGAATCGGTTTGTTTACACCGACTGATCCGCGTTCTGCCTGTCTCTGGAGCGACCACAGGTGGCTGGAGAGACATAGAGTCTGCCGTACCCGCTGGTTGGCTCCCCGCGCTCGTGAATGGGCGCGTGCCCACAAACCGCCGTGTACGCACCCGACGTACAATGGTGGCAATTCGCACAGGAGAGCCAACCTGCCACAGTGCAACTGTTGGCGGGCGGTCTGTAACTACTTAAACCTTGTTTTAACCACTAGACCTCCAGAAGATTTACCCCCCTTCATGACCAGGCCATTTTTTGCGATACTGCACTGCGTTACTTTAACTGACAATTGCGCGGTCGTGCGACGCTGTACCCAAGTAAAATGTATTTTCTTTTTTTTTCCTCCCACAAATAGAGCTTTCTTTTGGTGGTATTTGATCACCTCTGACGTTTTTTAATTTTTGAGCTATAAACAAAAAAATGATAACGCTGTACTGCACTGGTGTATAAAAAGAAAAAAAAGTTATTTCTTAATTTTTCCAAAAATTGTGACCAAAAATTAGCTTAAAAAATAAAAAAATCCCCATGCCTCTTACTAAATACCTTGGATGGTCTACTTTACAAAAAGTGTGTGTGTGTGTGTGTGTGGGGTATTTGTACTGTCCTGGCATTTTTGATTAGATAATCCATCAGTATTGATCAATTTTAAGATACCCGTATTTATCAGCGTATGACACGCACATTCATTTTAAGAGTGAAATTTCAGAAAAAATAAATAAATGTAAATTTTAAATAAGGAACTTTGAAGCAAAATAAGGGTCAATGCCCATCTGCAGCCTCACCATTGCCATCAATGCAGCCTCACCGTTACATAATTATTAAGGTTGAATAAAGACACCAGTCCATCCAGTTCAACCTGAGTGTCTACAATTGTCCCTATCCCTGTACATTGCACACTCACATCAGTCCCTACCCTCAAGGAGCCCACAATCCAAGATCCCCATTCATATTCTAGGGCCAATTTTGGACAGAAGCCAATTAACCTACCTGCATGTCTTTGGAGTGTGGGAGGAAACCGGAGTACCTGGAGGAAACCCACGCAGGCACAGGGAGAACATGCAAACTCCAGGCAGGTAGAGTCGTGGTTGGGATTCGAACCAGTGACCCTTTTTACTGCTAGGTGAGAGTGCCAACCACTACACCACTGTGCCACCCGCTACACCACTGTGCCACCATTGATCAGGCTGCATTGATGGCAATGGTGGCACAGTGGTGTAGCGGGTGGCACAGTGGTGTAGTGGGTAGCACTCTCACCTAGCAGTAAAAAGGGTCGATGGTTCGAATCCCAACCACGACTCTACCTGCCTGGAGTTTGCATGTTCTCCCTGTGCCTGCGTGGGTTTCCTCTGGGTACTCTGGTTTCCTCCCACACTCCCTGTCCCCTCCGAGGCAGCTAAAATTGAAGTATTGGCATATAACACGCACACGCACACACTTTTTACACCCGATTTTTCGTATATATCCCATAGTTTGTGGACTCTATAACTTTCATACAGACTAAATAATATACACGGATTTGAGTTTGCTTCACCAACAAAATGCAGCAAAATACATTTTGGCCTAAATTTATGAAGAAAAATTCTTTATTTACAAAATTTTCTAAAACAAATAACATTTTCAGTCTTTTTTTAGCAAAAAAAAAAAAAAAGAAAAAAACAGCAGTAATTAAATACCACCAAAAGTAAGCTTTATTTGTGTGGGGAAAAATAATGATAAACATCTCTTATAGGTAGAGTGCAGCATGACCGCGCGATTGTCGTTCAAAGTGCGACAGCACTGAAAATTGGCCTGGGTAGGAAGGAGGGGGGATGAAAGTGGCCGGTATCGAAGGGGTTAAAGCTTTTAAATGGTGAGCGGCTTCCCTTTCTCTATGTGTGGACCTCAAACTGGCAGCAGTTTAATCTCCACCCAAAACGGCTATGCAACCCCTTGAACACCATTTACCATCTCACCTTCTCCAGGGTCTGCAGAGATACCCCGGCGGCCATGGAAACGATCACATGATTCGGTGTGAACGCAGACGACACCTCCTGCAGTACGGTGGGAATAATGTGCGGCTTGGTGGCCAGGAAGATGACACGACACTTGGACACCACATCGGAGTTGGTATGAGTGGTGCTGCAGCCGCGACCCTGAGAATGAGAGAGGGAAAATGTCAGGCTCCCCGCCCACAAGGACTGGACTGGTACAGCACGTACATCCCCCCCATCGTGCGTTTGCACGCAATGCACGCCATGCGGCTGCAAAGCGCCGAACAACAATCCGAACAACACCCAATGACTGATTTATAGGTATTCATGACTACCGGTCTGATCACGTGACCCCCAGTGTATGGGTATTTGCAGTGCGCATTTTAAAGTGGAGTTGCGCCCCCCCCCCCCCCCAAAAAAAAATTTAATCATCAATGTTCCTAAAAAAAAAAAAAATTGGATTTTTTTTTTTTAAACTCACCTCTAAATGCCTGTTGCTAGGGGTTCCCTCATAGTCTGCCTCCTTCAGTGCCTGGGCTGGTGACATCACTTCCCCTCCGTGCAGGAAGGGCTCAGCTATGCCTCCTGTCAATCATCTGGGACACGTGGACAGGTCCTAGATGATTACGCGGCCATTCATGGCACTGGGAGCTGCGCAGTGGGTGCCCGGCTGTGAAGCCGCAGCCGAGTGCCCACAGTTACAATGCCGGCACTGCCGAATGGAGGGGGAGACGAGCAGGGCTTCGATCCCCCGCATCGCTGGACCCCGAGACAGGTAAGTGTCCGATTATTAAAAGTCAGCAGCTGCAGTATTTGTAGCTGCTGACTTTTATTTTATTTTTTAAATGGGCACACCACGTTAAGTAGTTATGCTAAAATTATTTTTATTGCTGCTGCTCCTGGCAGCATTTTTCTGTGAGCTCAGGGTAGTTGGATGACACACATCCTGGGAGGCGTGGCCATGACAACCTAGGCTTACAGGACACTGACCGTCATTTAATCTGGAAGACTGAGGACATCTAGTGGTATAAAAGAAGTACTGCAGGGGATAGCTTCAGATTAAGGCTAATTTTACCTTAATGACCACGTATCATTTAGGGTATAAAATGAAACATGGCAACATTCCCCGATCTCCCCACCATCAAACTGCCCCCCACTTACCTGAATCGCAAGGTTTATTCTCCCTGCAGCATCATGTAATATTTTTTTTTATGGTGTGGCTCAGCTTGCATTGCTATGCCATCCATTCACATGGATCCGTGAATGAAAGACTACAAGTCCCATCTTCCACCGTGACCGTGGTCAATGGGAGTGCCACTTGTGATGAGATCACCACATTCGTAGTCACTTCCTTCAGCTCCAAAACCGAAATATCTATATCTCTGTACCAACCTGGGGCTGGAGGAAGACTCAGCGGGAGCCTGTGCGTTGCACCCTTGGTCCGCTGAAGGTGGCTGCAATGCTCTGCCCAAAGCTGAACTACAGGGGTTGCTGGAAATGTGGGTATCACAGCACCCCCAATTTCAGGGCTCCTTGGGTGGGGTACAAGGCATGTCGGCAAGCACGTGGCCCCTTTAGGTGCCGTCTTTTAACATCACCTGTGTTTAAGCTGCACGGTCACAAAAGTGTACCAAAGAAAAATTTGCCACCCAGAATATACTTTTGGCAGCTTAATGTTTTTTCCAACTCACCCGGAAATACTGCAGGTTGGTATCAGTCGGCGCGCTCACTGTGATATTCTTTGCCGGCACCTTACCTGGAAAAGAAGCATTGAGGGCAAATTATGGCAGGAAAGGGGACAATGGGCGTCAGTGGGAGCAGACCGCCTACCTTGATTGTTTCCAGCTGTTTTAGGGCTACAAGTCTTAGCATACCCAGCCAGGCAGGTTCAGTAAGCCAACCAAAAGTGAGATAAAGGACAAATTCAGTAGTTCTACAACCTCCCCCCCACCCCAATCATGGTGTTTCCCCTAAGTTGTCTACATCCTGGTGTTGGGCTCCTGGTGTTAGGAAGAGGGATTGGGTATTTTGTTTTTGTAAGGAAATGAGTGAGAAAAATTCTAACATGGATAGCGGTCACCCAGACTGGTGTCCCTGTTGACAGACTTCTCCATTACCTCCTGTTGGTGTAACAAGGTAGCTCCAGCCGCACAATGTGAGGGTTGTCCCCAGGGATTTTGCCCACCAGGATTGTCCTGATGATTTCTTCCCAAAGAAACCTAACATGAGGGTCAACCTTACAACTTCCCCGCGCCAGCACAAGGGTCATATTAAGGGCTCCTCCAGGTCAGACCCAGCGTGAGGGTGATCCTGAAGACTCCTGCCCATTAGACCCAGCATGAGGGGTGCCAAGGGCTCCTCCCCACCAGACTCAGCACAAGTGCCATCCTGAAGTCTCCTCTCCACCAGACCCAGCACAAGGATTGTTCTCAGGGCTCCTTCTAACTAGACCTAGCGTAAATGCCATCCTGAAGTCTCCTCTCCACAAGACCTAGTGCAAGGATCGTTTTGAGGGCTCCTTACAATTAAACCTAGTGTTAGGGTCCAACCTGGGGCCCCTTCCTACCAAACCCAGTGTGAAGGTTGTTCTTAGAGCTCCTTCCCACCACACCCAACGTGAGGATTTTCCTGACTTAGTGTGAGGGTAATCTTAAGGAGATTCTTCCTACCAGACCCAGCGTGAGGGTCTTCAGGAGAACGCTTTATGACTGTGTCACCCTGGGGGTTCCTCCCCACCAGATGCAGCATTAGGGTTTTCGTGAAGGCCCCTCCCAACAGACCCAGTGTGAGTCATTCCAAGGGATTCTCCCCACCAGATCCAGCGTTGGGGTCATTCTGAGAGCTCCTTCACACCAGATCTACCTTTAGGGTCAACCAGAAGTCTCTTCCCTACCAGACTAATCAGAACGTCAGCCTGACGGTAATCACGAGGGGATCCTGAGGTCTTCTTCCCATTGTAAGGGTCACTTTGAGGGTCCCTCCCCAACAGATACACAGTGAGAGTATTCCTGAGGGTTGCTCCCCACTAGATCCAGTGTCAGGGTTGCCCCGAGGACTCCTCCCCAGCAGACCCAGTGTGGGAGTAATGGCAAGGGCTCATTCTCACCAGATCCAGCGTGTGGGTTGTCCTGAGAACTCTTCCCCACCAGACCTAGCATGAAGGTTGATCTAAGGTCTCCTTCCCACCAGACCCAGAATGAGGGTAGTCATAAGGGGATGCTCCCCACTAGTCCCAATGTTAGGATCTTTCTGAGGTCTCTTCCCATCATAAGGGTCCCCTCAAGGGTTAATCCCTGAAAGATCCAGCACGATGGTCACCCTGAAGGCTCCTCCCCACCAGACCTAGGATAAGGTGTACCTAAAGACACTTCTTCACCAGACCTAGCATGAAGGTTGTTCTGAGAGCTCTTTCCCACCAGACCCAACATGAGGGTTGTCCTGACCCAATATGAGGGGATCTTCCCCACCAGTCCTAACATGAAGGTCTTTCTAAGGACTCCTTTCTATTGTAAGAGTCACCCCGAGAGTTTCACCTCACCAGATCTAGCTTGAAGGTCACCCTGAGGGCTCCTCCCTAGCATTACCTAATGTGAAGGTTGTTCCAAAGGATCCGTCCCAGCAGACCCTGTGTGGGAGTCATGCTAAGGGCTCCTCCTCACCAGATCCAACATCAGGCTTGTCCTGAGAGCTCTTCCCCACCAGACCTAGCATGAAGGTTGTTCGGAGGGCTCCTTCCCACCAGACCCAGAATGAGGGTAGTCGCAGGGAGTTCCTCCCAACCAGTCTCAACGTGAGGGCCTTTCCAAGGAATACTTTCCATCCTAAGGGTCACCCCGAGGGTTGCTCCCTGGAAGATCCAGCATGAGAGTCATCCTGAAGGCTCCTTCCCACCGCGAGGGTTGTCCTGACCCAGCGTTAGGGTAATTATGAGGGGATCCTCCCCACCAAACACAGAATGAGGGTCTTTCTGAGGACCCCTTCCCATTGCAAGGGTCATTTTCAAGGGTTCCTCCTCACCAGATCTAGCTTGAGGGTCACCCTGAGGGCTCCTCCCCCCCCCCCCAGATCTAGCTTGAGAGTCATCACCAACAGATCGAGCTTGAGGGTCATCCTGATGGCTGCTGCCCACCAGATCTAGCTTGAGGGTCACCCACAAGGGTTTCTTCTCACCAGATCTAGCTTGAGGGTCACCCACAAGGGCTCCTTCTCACCAGATCTAGCTTGAGGGTCACCCTGAGGGTTCCTCCCTCCCAGATCTAGCTTGAGAGTCATCACCAACAGATCGAGCTTGAGGGTCATCCTGACGGCTCCTACCCACCAGATCTAGCTTGAGGGTCACCCACAAGGGTTTCTTCTCACCAGATCTAGCTTGAGGGTCACCCACAAGGGTTTCTTCTCACCAGATCTAGCTTGAGGGTCACCCACAAGGGTTCCTTCTCACCAGATCTAGCTTGAGGGTCACCCACAAGGGTTTCTTCTCACCAGATCTAGCTTGAGGGTCACCCACAAGGGCTCCTTCTCACCAGATCTAGCTTGAGGGTCACCCTGAGGGTTCCTCCCTCCCAGATCTAGCTTGAGAGTCATCACCAACAGATCGAGCTTGAGGGTCATCCTGACGGCTCCTACCCACCAGATCTAGCTTGAGGGTCACCCACAAGGGTTTCTTCTCACCAGATCTAGCTTGAGGGTCACCCACAAGGGTTTCTTCTCACCAGATCTAGCTTGAGGGTCACCCACAGAGGTTCCTTCTCACCAGATCTAGCTTGAGGGTCACCCACAAGGGTTTCTTCTCACCAGATCTAGCTTGAGGGTCACCCACAAGGGCTCCTTCTCACCAGATCTAGCTTGGGGGTCACCCTGAGGGTTCCTCCCTCCCAGATCTAGCTTGAGAGTCATCACCAACAGATCGAGCTTGAGGGTCATCCTGACGGCTCCTACCCACCAGATCTAGCTTGAGGGTCACCCACAAGGGCTCCTTCTCACCAGATCTAGCTTGAGGGTCACCCTGAGGGTTCCTCCCTCCCAGATCTAGCTTGAGAGTCATCACCAACAGATCGAGCTTGAGGGTCATCCTGACGGCTCCTACCCACCAGATCTAGCTTGAGGGTCACCCACAAGGGTTTCTTCTCACCAGATCTAGCTTGAGGGTCACCCACAAGGGTTTCTTCTCACCAGATCTAGCTTGAGGGTCACCCACAGAGGTTCCTTCTCACCAGATCTAGCTTGAGGGTCACCCACAAGGGTTTCTTCTCACCAGATCTAGCTTGAGGGTCACCCACAAGGGCTCCTTCTCACCAGATCTAGCTTGGGGGTCACCCTGAGGGTTCCTCCCTCCCAGATCTAGCTTGAGAGTCATCACCAACAGATCGAGCTTGAGGGTCATCCTGACGGCTCCTACCCACCAGATCTAGCTTGAGGGTCACCCACAAGGGTTCCTTCTCACCAGATCTAGCTTGAGGGTCACCCACAAGGGTTCCTTCTCACCAGATCTAGCTTGAGGGTCACCCACAAGGGTTTCTTCTCACCAGATCTAGCTTGAGGGTCACCCACAAGGGTTTCTTCTCACCAGATCTAGCTTGAGGGCCATCCTGAGGGTTCCTCCTCACCAGATATGTTGAGGACTCCTCCTCTCCACATCTAGGGGGGTTTCATCCTACCAGTTCTAGCTTGAAGGTCCCCCCTCACCAGATATAAGTTGGAGGTCACCCCTCAGTGTTCCTCCCCACCATACATCTCACACAGACAACATTTGCCCAGACCTGATAATAACCCCAGCAGAGTGTTAGTGGAAGAGAAGACAGGTACACTTTAGCACAATCAGTGACTGAGCACTGCCACCTAGTGTACGAGTCCAGTACTGCACCCGGACGGCGTGAGCGCTATGCTGCGGGTATGTACCGGTGATCAGCAGTCCTCCCAGCACCCCCCGCGCCATCTTCCCGGCCCCGATACATCCCACATGGATCTCCTCCACCGACACCTCCGCCATCTCCACCGGGGGACCAGGAGGGGGGGCGGAACCGAGGTCACGTGCAGAAGGAAGTGGGGAACGAGGGCGGGGCCAAAACCAGACGGAGGAGACCGGCTAGGGGGCGGGGCTAAATGGCACGTATTGACGACAGGCCGGCTAGGGGGCGGGGCTAAATGGCACGTATTGACGACAGGCCGGCTAGGGGGCGGGGCTAAAGGGCACGTATTGAAGAGAAGTCGGATAGGGGGCGGGGCTAAAGGGCACGTATTGAAGAGAAGCCGGCTAGGGGCGGGGCCAAGTCACACGTGTAGTAACAGATCAGGGCGGGGCCACATTGACAGCGCCGGATGCCACTGGTCCTTGTGGGGGTGACGTCACCTATACGACATTATATAGTGGGGGGAGTGGGCAGGGGTGTATGAGTAAGTAGGAGGGAGAACAGGTGAGGTGTCCTTGGAGGTTATACACAATACTGCGCTAATAACGGAGCCTCTGGAATGAAGTGCAGCTTCTTGTATCTGGATGAGACTCTCCGATGGAAATTTTTTTTTTTTTGCTATGGGGAGTGCAGCAGGAGGAGTGAGACTCCTGCAGGTGTTAATGGAAGGGTTTCATCATGACTGTGCATTGGAGGGATGATCTGAGATCTGCAGGATACCTGCCAACCCCCCCCCCCCCCCCCCCGAAATGTCATTTTTAATTTTATTCTTTTAGATATTTTTTATATATATATTTTTTTTAATATTTAATTTTTTTATACTTTCTTTTATATTTTTAGATTCCTTTTTTTTATATTTAATTTTCTATATTTTAATTTGATTTTATTTATATATATATATATATATATATATATATAATTTATTTTTTCATGTGGCTGCACATCTGCATTATCCACTTACCGAGATCTGTGAATGGAGAGGCTACAAGTCCCGTCTTCCACTGCAGAAGACCCATCGCTCTCTGTGGCGCATGGTGATGTCTTTTGATTATTTCCTCCGTGACGGTTGGTTTGGAGGAATAGTCTGCAGGACCCTGTTGCGCCCCATCATGGTTGCAATACTTTGTTGTATCCCATGCAATAAAAACAAATGAATAAATGCATTGTGTGCAGATTTAAAGGCCATGTCCACATTTCTTTCATGTTGCACCCATATTAGAGCCACATTTTCTAGTCCACTCCCTGTTCCCTTTTTACCTTGAGTCATGGTGTTCTTCCTCTGTGTGTGTGTGTGTGTGTGTGTGTGTGTTCCCTATTTCATATAATAATTTTTCATAATTTTTTTTATGCATTTCAATTTTTCTTTTTTTGCACATCTGCAGTATCCATTCACTGGGATCTGTGCATGGAGAGGCTATTGATGTCTATTGATATTTCCTTCAGCCCCATAATGGTTGGTCTGGAGGAATAATCTGTAAAAGTCTATTAAATCCCATCACGGATGCAATGTTTTGCTAGGTCCAAAGCAAAAAAAATGCACCATATGGGCAGATTTAAAGGCCATGTCAGTTTTGCAGCCCCATTCCCCTCCAAAAAAAGATCACCGACCGCCACTGCTGCCAGGACAGGAGCAGTGTGGGGAAGAGATTGGGGACAGTATTCAGCCTCCGTACATTTTGGATCTGAGACTGATCCTGTGTTCACTCCTGTAGGCAGAGGAGAGAGCACAGCCCACACCTCCTTCCAGCTCTCTTCTCCTACCGGCTGCTGTCGGTCTTAAAGTCGGCAACACAGGAAAGCTGTCATTGATTGGTAGGATGTGGGCGGACAGCCAGCACAGCTTTCTGGGGTGCCAACATTAGACAGACAGCAGCGGGTGGGGGGAGAGAGCGGGGTGGAGGTGTGGGCTGTGCGCTCTCCCTCCTGGGTATACAGCAGTTAAAACCGCATTGCTCTCAGGTCCCAATATACAGGGTTGGGACAGTTATTTTGTTTTGTTTTTGTTTTTCCCGCGAAACCCCAATTGAGAATCGCTGCTCAAAACTAATGACCTTTGGGGGGCTTTTAAAGCTTCAGTTATGAAAAATATGGTTCACTGAAGTTCCTCCTCAATTTAAAGCTTTACATGTTTGGTAACTATTTACTCGGTGTAACCTGCTCTTTTATTTTTTTGCACCCCTGATAAATTGGATACTATAATGCATTTGTTCACCAACATTAACTTTGAAATTTTGTGCTTGAACTGCTGGGCAAATATGTGAATTAAAAATTTGGGACCAATGTTTTATTCTCTAGGGCGGGGGTCGGCAAGCTGTCAATCGCTATCTACCAGTCGACCATGGGGAGCTGACAGGTAGATCGTAATGAAGGATGATGTGGAGGGGACAGAGGACACTGCTTATGGGGAGGCAGAGATCAATGCTTTAGGGGAAGGGGGTAAAGTACACTGCTATTGGGGGGGGGGGGGGGGGGTGAGCAGCAGACAATGCTATTGGGGGGGGGGGGAGTGAGCAGCAGACAATGCTATTGGGGGGGGGGGGGAGTGAGCAGCAGACAATGCTATTGGGGGGGGGGGGGGAGTGAGCAGCAGACAATGCTATTGGGGGGGGGGGGGGGGGGAGTGAGCAGCAGACAATGCTATTGGGGGGGGGGGGGGGAGTGAGCAGCAGACAATGCTATGGGGGGGGGGGGTGTGAGCAGCAGACAATGCTATTGGGGGGGGGGGGGGTGTGAGCAGCAGACAATGCTATTGGGGGGGGGGGGGGGGGAGTGAGCAGCAGACAATGCTATTGGGGGGGGGGGGGAAGTGAGCGGCAGACAATGCTATGGGGGGGGGAGAGTGAGCAGAAGACAATGCTATTGGGGGGGGGGTAGAGTGAGCAGAAGACAATGCTATTGGGGGGGGGGGGTAGAGTGAGCAGAAGACAATGCTATTGGGGGGGGGGGGAGAGTGAGCAGCAGACAATGCTATTGGGGGGGGGGGGAGTGAGCAGCAGACAATGCTATTGGGGGGGGGGGGGGGAGTGAGCAGCAGACAATGCTATTGGGGGGGGGGGGGGGGGGGAGTGAGCAGCAGACAATGCTATTGGGGGGGGGGGGGGGAGTGAGCAGCAGACAATGCTATGGGGGGGGGGGGTGTGAGCAGCAGACAATGCTATTGGGGGGGGGGGGGGTGTGAGCAGCAGACAATGCTATTGGGGGGGGGGGGGGGGGAGTGAGCAGCAGACAATGCTATTGGGGGGGGGGGGGAAGTGAGCGGCAGACAATGCTATGGGGGGGGAGAGTGAGCAGAAGACAATGCTATTGGGGGGGGGGTAGAGTGAGCAGAAGACAATGCTATTGGGGGGGGGGGGTAGAGTGAGCAGAAGACAATGCTATTGGGGGGGGGGGAGAGTGAGCAGCAGACAATGCTATTGGGGGGGGGGGAGAGAGTGAGCAGCAGACAATGCTATTGGGGGGGGGGGGGAGAGTGAGCAGCAGACAATGCTATTGGGGGGGGGGGCAGAGTGAGCGGCAGACAATGCTATGGGGGGGGAGAGTGAGCAGAAGACAATGCTATTGGGGGGGGGGGGGAGAGTGAGCAGAAGACAATGCTATTGGGGGGGGGGGAGAGTGAGCAGAAGACAATGCTATTGGGGGGGGGGGGAGAGTGAGCAGCAGACAATGCTATTGGGGGGGGGGGAGAGTGAGCAGCAGACAATGCTATTGGGGGGGGGGGGGAGAGTGAGCAGCAGACAATGCTATTGGGGGGGGGGAGAGTGAGCAGCAGACAATGCTATTGGGGGGGTGGGGAGAGTGAGCAGCAGACAATGCTATTGGGGGGGGGCAGAGTGAGCAGCAGACAATGCTATTGGGGGGGGGGGGGGGGGCAGAGTGAGCAGCAGACAATGCTATTGGGGGGGGGCAGAGTGAGCAGCAGACAATGCTATTGGGGGGGGGGCAGAGTGAGCAGCAGACAATGCTATTGGGGGGGGAGAGTGAGCAGCAGACAATGCTATTGGGGGGGGGGGGGGGAGAGTGAGCAGCAGACAATGCTATTGGGGGGGGGGGGAGAGTGAGCAGCAGACAATGCTATTGGGGGGGGGGGAGAGTGAGCAGCAGACAATGCTATTGGGGGGGGGGGGAGAGTGAGCAGCAGACAATGCTATTGGGGGGGGGGAGAGTGAGCAGCAGACAATGCTATTGGGGGGGGGGGGGAGAGTGAGCAGCAGACAATGCTATTGGGGGGGGTGGGGAGAGTGAGCAGCAGACAATGCTATTGGGGGGGGGGGGGAGAGTGAGCAGCAGACAATGCTATTGGGGGGGGGGGGGGAGAGTGAGCAGCAGACAATGCTATTGGGGGGGGGGGGGGGAGAGTGAGCAGCAGACAATGCTATTGGGGGGGGGGGGAGAGTGAGCAGCAGACAATGCTATTGGGGGGGGAGGGGAGTCAGCGGACACCACAGTTGGGCGGTGGGGGGGGATGATGTGAAGGAGGCAGAGGACACTGGTGGCGCATAGGGGGGGTACAGTGGGAGGGTGATGTGAAGGGGGAAGAGGACACTGCACAGGGGGGGGGGGGGGTGGAAAGGGGTTGCAGGGCCATACTGTGGGGGGTTGTCAGAAAACACTACTGTGGTGTTTTTTTTTTTTTTTTAGGGCTCCTGCCTAAACCCTCCCGGGGGTCTTTGATTTCCTTCATGTTGTCCAGGTGGATCTCAATTTGATTGCCTACCCCCTGCTCTAGAGTGTCTGCTTTCAGAAAATTTGGGGGTTTTAACGAGTCTTCAGACCTAAATTATTTTTTAAATGTGCGCAAAAAAACTCTGGCAGCAAAAGGGTTAAAGCAGAACTCCGGGTTCTCCTAATATTTGGACATGGAAGGGCAGTTCTGGTTTGGTAACATGGTACAGGGCACGGTGAGCTTGTGTGATTGCCGTTTCTATTTCAATATGATGGAATGATTGGACTTCCTCTGCTCCTTTCTGTAGGTCTAACAATGCATCTCCCTGGTCATCTCCTGCTTCTTCTCGCCCTCCTCACCCTTCCCGAACACACCGGGGCGTTTTTCGGCTGGTTTACCCGCAAGACATCCGGTCGGTCCTCTGGTACACAGAAGGAACAGGCTCCAGATCCTCAGAGCCTGCCCAATGCTCCCTTCGAGATGATCGCCACCGATGAAAAGTTTCTGGCCGAAGCAAAGCAGCTCGAGATGTCCCCATTGGACAGCTGTCACTACCAGGTGACCCCCCCAGACACCAAGCCACTGATACGGGCTGCCAGATGGCATATAGAATTGGCCAATCAGATGTTTGGGAATCATTCCTCATCCCTTGGTCTTCAAAATGTATCCAAAGATTACTATTTTGTTTTGGGTGGAGTGTGGTGGAAGTGTTGGAAGCTCCATCAGGCTTTTATTGGTGTCTTGTGCCACCACTGGGGAAATTCGCCCCTCTGTCATGGTGGACAGTTTAACAATTTAGTTGCATTCTCATTTTGGAGAGATTTCAGTTCACTTGTATGATTGTTTTGGGACAGGAAGTGAAGAAAAATCTCCAATGTGACGCGGATCAAAAACCCCTGAATGGAATTTTTAACCTTTCCACGCTCCATCAAAAACAAAGGGCTTTAGATTGGGAGCTTTGGCTGTGAGGGCTGGAAACAGTTTGCACTCATTTAAATGTGTGTAGGTCAATTAAAACAAAGATTTCCCCCTCTTATCTATTAGGCCGGGTTCACACCACAGCGATGCGGGAATGCCGCGAATCCGCGGCGTTTTCCCGCATTGCACACTTCCTGCCGGCAGTTCACACTGCCCTATGCGGACGGCTGGGAGTGTCAATGATATGTTAATGACACCCCCAGATCCGTCCGCATATCGCAGTGTGATCTGCAGACTCGCACAGGAATCGGATCGCATGGTGTGAACCCCCATGCGATCCGATTCTGTTGCGGACCAAAAAAGGGTCCCGTGCGAGTTTGCTGCGGGTGCGATGCGAATTCAGCCATACTATCTGTATGGCTGAACTCGCATCGCACAGACAGATTGGATGTGATTTGCACTGCAGTGCGGGTGCGAATCGCATCCGGATCTCCCCCCCCGCAGCAGTGTGAACCCAGCCTTATGGTGACAACGTTCTAAGAGTTTCCTCACTTTGGAGAGATTTCCTCCAACTGCCTTCTGTTTCTCCAAGACAGGAAGAGAAGGGTAATCTTGCTTCCGAAATAAAGATGGGAGGTACCCCCTGCTAATATGCTAATTTTACTGTATCTGCAGCTCAGAAGTCATTAGTGGTATGGTCACTGGGAAGAATATTCCTTATGTAGCCAAGTTCCGAGCCTCTCCAGGCCTAATGGTGACCTCCAGAGTAAGGGACAGCTGATATCCTTCTGTGTAGAGGGGGTTGCAAGGCATGGTGGGTGTAGCGCAAGGTGGATTAATGTGCACCAGACACTTCTTGAATGCAGAGTTTTTTTTTTCTTGAACAGAACTGAGAGAGGGTTGGGGCCAGGACACCCTTTAGTAGTTGCAATGTTAATTGGCAGACTCCTTGACTTCTATAGGTAGACAGCCATGCAGGGAAAGGTACCCAGCCGGACAGCACATCTGCATGTGTAGAAACAGGAAGGTAGGAACAGTTTCTAACAAAGGTTGTAATGAACTTTCACTTCCTCCACATTCTCCTTTTTAGATCTTCGCTCAACTGAGCTCCCAGTCTATCACTTAGACCTGCTGATCCACTGCCGCTGGATCTCCTGAGCTCTTCCAATCTTCACATTGAGTATCTTTCTCAAGCGTCCCCTCCGCATCCATTCCGGGTCCCTAGCTTGGCACTCAGACACTCTTCAAGCTTCACCTCACTGGCCTGCTTGGTCCCTGGCCTGGCATACAATGCTCTGCAAGTGTCACCTCCACTGGTTGGGTCCCTGGCTTGGCATCTGCTGAAATTTCCCAATTCTCCACCTTCCCTGGTTGGTGAGAATACTGCTCTGGTACTTCAGCTACTCAGTGGTCCCTGATAATAAGGTGGCTGGGTCCCTTGGTGACGACGGCTTCCCCTCTGCCTCCGACCATGACAGGTTCTCCGGCCGGCAGATCCGTCACTTCTGGTTGGACTGCAAGCCACAATCCCAACCCTGCGCTGCTCTCTTGCTTCTGGATAGGGCCTCACACAGCCTAGCAGCCAGATGCCCTCGGGATAGGCCTCAGGTCTCTGGCCTAGCAGCCCGGGGTAACACGACACATGTCCACCCAGACAGCCATCCAGGTGGCACAGAACCCCCGATCACCTGACTCCACCAAAATATATAGGCTCTCCCAGCAGGCCAGTGAACCCAAGAAAATCCCTGCCCATTGGCTGAGACACCCCATTCATTCCTAATCTGTCCTTGCACTCCCCTTGTCTTATTTAATGCCACCAGGTACCCGGCCACCTAGCGACAGAAGAGAGAAGTGCAGCAATTTCAGAATTGGGGAAAAGTTAGTTGGCCTAGCAATTGGCTAAGGCAACTATCACTTGGCAAATTTGTGAGAAACCCTGCCTAAACATCAGGGTGCTACATCTACTTTGGGAATAATCTCCTACAGATCGCTAAAGAAATCAATGCTGTCAGTGGTTATTTACCGAAGAGGCAGAAATTGCTCATTGCTCAGGGAACGAACAGCAACTGCTGGAGGAACCCAGAACTTCCATGGAACGTTGGTTGAGAAAGGCTGGTCTACACAATGGGTTAGCTACTTTTTGACATTAAAGCGGAGGTCCACCCTAAAGTGGACCTTCCGCTCATCGGAACCCTCCCCCCCCCCTCCGGTGCCCCCCTCCGGATAATCCATGTAACTGCTCCCACTTCCGGGATAGCTCTCTGCGGAAAGGGGCGTAACGTACGCCCCTTTCCACAAGTGCCCG
Organism: Lithobates pipiens; assembly: GCF_037356315.1. Taxonomy (NCBI): domain Eukaryota; kingdom Metazoa; phylum Chordata; class Amphibia; order Anura; family Ranidae; genus Lithobates; species Lithobates pipiens. Next base: position 35,644,889 of record NW_027507764.1, on the reverse strand, counting down.
CCCCTTCCCGCAAGTGCCCCGCTGCCTGCTGGGAAACACACAGATCCCAGAGGCAGCGGGGAGCGTCCTTATTGCGCAGAGCGATTCGCGCATGCGCAGTAGGGAACCGGGAAATGAAGCCGAAAGGCTCCATTTCCTGATTCCCATACCCAAGATGGCGGCAGCAGGACCCGACAGGCGACCTAGAGATCGGCTTCGGGTGCCGACATCGCGGGCGCGCTGGACAGGTAAGTGTCACTATTTTAAAAGTCAGCAGCTGCAGTATTTGTAGCTGCTGGCTTTAAAAAAAAAAAAAAACGCGGAGTCCCGGTGGACTCCCGCTTTAAGAGGTTGATTTACTAAGTGTCGGTTCACACTGAGGCAGCAAGACTTGCAGTGCAACTGCCTCAGGCAACCTGGACACGACCGCTGCGGCAACTTGCAAAACGACTTCTCTAGAAATCAATGCAAGTCGCCTCAAGTTGCCCCCAAAGTCATACAGGAACCTTTTACTAAGTCGGTTCCATTGTACGGAACAGGACGCGACTTGTCAGGCGGCTGAGTCACCTGACAAGTCGTCCCAGTGTGAACCGACCCTAAAGGCAAATAGACTGTGTACTTTGCAAAGTGCAATTGCTCCAGAGCTTAGTAAATGAGCAGAAACTCTGCTGACTTCCATCATTCAATCGTGCAAGAAAAACTTCTCCTGTGGATCACAGGAGTGCAGTTTGTTCTGCACTCCTGTGGCCCATTTGCAACACAGTGGGCTGAAGCCCACAATCGGCTGATGGGGGAACCTGTTCAGGCTGGGGCGAGATTGCGCCAATATGGTTGGGATCAACTGGTTGAGCCTCTGAGAGCCTGAGCCAGCAGCTCCCACCCCAATAGAGCACAGAGCCGCTGACCGTCACCCGCTCTCGAAGAACGGAGTGATCAGTGGTTGATCGCTTGGTTCTCATTCTTAGGGCTGACAGGGGACGGATGCAGCATCCACCTAGGTAAGTATGATTCTGCAAAAAAAATAAACATTCCCATAGCTCTTTTAAGACGTGTACTGGGCCATTGATCAACATTGAAAGCATTTCTCTCCCTCATCACAGGGCGATTTACATGTACTAAATGGTCAAATCAATATGTCTACAGAGCCCGCGTCAGTAGATGTTTCAGAAAATGTTTTAATGTGAAGATGTGAATTGACAGGTTGTCGGTCAACTGAGAGCTTCCTGTACGGAGATGTCGGAGGAAGAGATCGCAAAACTCGGTGTGGTGCTCTTCAACTGTCAAGCAGAAGTAGAGGGCCGCAAGACTTATCCCTGTACTGAGGACATGGTGAGTGTTGGTGCCCTCTGGGTATGTAGGGTTCAGGTTCTTGTACGAAAACTTTTGCCCAGGACCAGTACATACAACATTATTAGCACACCAGTGAGTCTTTCAGAGTCACTTAAATAAGCCCAGCCTTACTGGTGCAGTTGGAAGGGGAGATAATGGGGAAGTGGGTGATTATATGGCTCTTCAAAAAAAGCGGAGAACAAGAGCTGATCGCTGAAAGGGGGGTAGAAGTTTGCAAAAAAGTGGATCTAGCGAAGGTACCAAAAAAGATCCCAATTAAATACATTGGGTATAAAGTATCTCACAAAAGTACATTCGCATTTTTATAAATATTCCTCACATGTTTGTAAATCTTTTCTTCTATCTTTTCATGTGACAACACTGAAGAAATGACACTTGTCTACAATGTAAAGTAGTGAGTGTACAGCTTGTATAACAGTGTAAATTTGCTGTGCCCTCAAAATAACTCAACACACAGCCATTAATGTCTAAACCGCTGGCAACAAAAGTGAGTACACCCCTAAGTGAAAATGTCCAAATTGGGTCCAAAGTGTCAATATTTTGTGCGGCCACCATTATTTTCCAGCACTGCCTTAACCCTCTTGGGCAAGGAGTTCACTAGATCTTCACAGGTTGCCACTGGAGTCCTCTTCCCTCCTCCATGATGACATCACAGAGCTGGTGGATGTTGGAGACCTTGCGCTTCTCCATCTTCTGTTTGAGGATGCCCCACAGATGCTCAATATGGTTTAGGTCTGGAGACATGCTTGGCCAGTCAATTACCTTTACCCTGAACTTTAGCAAGGCAGTGGTCATCTTGGATGTGTTTGAGGTCATTATGTTGGAATACTGCCCTGCGGCCCAGTCTCTGAAGGGAGGGGATCATGCTCTGCTTCAGTATGTCACAGTACATGTTGGCATTCATGGTTCCCTCAATGATCTGTAGCCCCCCAGTGCCGGCAGCACTCATGCAGCCCCAGACCATGACACTCCCACCACCATGCTTGACTGTAGACAAGACACACTTGTCTTTGTACTCGCTTGGTTGGCACAACATTCGCTTGACACCATCTGAGCCAAATAGGTTTATCTTGGTCTCATCAGACCACAAGACATGGTTCCAGTAATCCATGTCCTTAAGCTGCTTTTCTTCAGCAAACTGTTTGCGAGCTTTCTTGTGCATCTTTAGAAGAGGTTTCTTCAGGGGCGACGGCCATGCAGACCAATTTGATAGTGTGCGGCGTATGAGTTCTTTGCCATGAGGTGCCATGTTGAACTTCCAGTGACCGGTATGAGTGAGAGCGATAACCTCAAATGTAACACACCTGCTCCCCATTCACACCTGAGATCTTGTAACACTAACGAGTCACGACATCGGGGAGGGAAAATGGCTAATTGGGCCTAATTTGGACATTTTCACTTAGAGGTGTACTCCTTTTTTTTTTTTTTTTTTTTTTTTTTTTTGTTTCCAAACATTAATGGCTGTGTGAGTTATTTTGAGGGGACAGCAATTTACACTGTTGTACAAGCTGTACACAAATGGAATGAAGGGGGGGGGGGGGGGGGGGAGTAGATTTTGGCGCTGTACCTAAAGCTCACATGTAATTGTGGTGAGACACCAGAAAAAATCCCATATAAAAGTGAATCCCTTTATGTATGCAACCCTATGTGAAAGGGGTAACCTTAGCGTGATAGCACTAACGTTGGTGTAAATTATGCATATAGTACCATGTACCGACTTATTAGTGATTTGGTGACCAATCAAAAGGTAAAAACATTTTTTTAAATACTTTCTAAATATAATGTGTATCAATTTGTAATTGCCTTGATTAGATCAACCAAAATGTGAAAAAAAAGGGTTAATAATTCCTACTATAGCATATATCAATTCCCTAGTAGTTTAGTGACCGTGATTAAAAAAACAAAAAAAATGTATAAAGAGTGACTATTAATATTTAGAAATTATTAAATATTTTTTTTACCTTTTGATAGGTCACCAAATCCCTAATAAGTCGGTACATGGTACTATATGCATAATTTACACTAACTTTAATGCTATCACGCTAAAAAATAAATAAATTGCGGCGCTAACCATAAAAAGCATATACAATCAATAATTGACTAAAAAATATATAAAGTGCAATAAGTGTGAATCACCTCACAAAGTGCAAATTGTGCGATTCAATAAATGCAACTAAAGTAATTACTGCGATAATAAATGTGCTCACATAATATATACATGCCCGAAAAGAAAAAAAAAAAAAAAAAGAAAAAAAAAAAAAAAATGTAAAATCCAAGGACATTAAAAAAAATGTGCAAAAAACAATTTTATAAAACCAAACAAATATGTAAATAATAAATGCTCATTAATTCCAGTTCATGCAAATGCTTCGTGAACAATAAACAAAGTCCATGCATAAAGGTGACTTCCACAGTGTGTACTAATCCAGTGATTCAATTCAGTGCCAAGCCAGTGCACCACCTGTTTCCCCCAGCCTCTCACCTCAAATACTTGATAAAGAAGCACAATTTAAAAGCCAAAGCTATTCCATCCACAATCGTCCAGCGGCTAGTATCCAGCTGAATCTTTCTTTCCCAGGTTCTTCACCTCTCACATAAGTATAGAACAAAAGGACAGGGGGGCTCTCATGTGTAGTATACAGATTAAACGATTTTAATAACAAAAAGTAGCAACTTACAATTAAGTAGACAACAGCGAATAGATGTAATATCGATCCGAACTTCCGGTCTCGGCCGCGACCGGAAGTGGCAAGTGCAACACCACAGCTCCTTCCCTGACGCGTTGCGTCACGATCACATGACTTTTTCAAAGGGTAATGGGAGTGTGGTGTGTACGGAGCTATTTATTCGATCAGCGCCGTCGCCATAGTAATCACGGCGGCGCCGTCGCAGGCCAATGACGAATAACTATCTTAATACTAATAGATTGTAGTAGTGTCTTATTCTAAAAACAACATTCGACATTGCAACAAACTAAATATATTCATATCCTAGACATTCTAGATTACTAAATAACACATTAAAAAATGACATCTAGTGTTAAAAATATAGATCATAACATCTCACATATACTATTAGATGGAGAGTGACATCTTGTGGTTAAATCGCGAATTTCACTTTTTATATAATTCTACATGGATAGATTCAAATCTATATAAACATTTAGATAAAAATTGCTAAAAAACATGTATAAAAAAAGGGTTCTTTAAGAAATCTATAATAATTCTCCTTTAATATATAAAAAAATATAAAATATAATTAAAAAATATTATCAAAAAAAAGGTTATCAGAAAAGGAGTAATTTGGAAGCAATACCCCATTTTTTTTCCCTCTATTACTATCATCACTTTTATGGGTGTCTCCTTGTAAATATTATCGAAAAGGATATTATCGAAAAGAATACCCAGAGCTAAAATATGAATGAAGCCATACAGTATCATCTACAAATATTAGAACCACAAAAAATAAAAATAAAAAAAGTGTTATAAAAAGGGGGGTATGTAAAAGACTGAGTATATAATAGAAAAACTAAAACCGAAAGAGGAAATAATTGTTAAAAATTCGAAATAAAACAATTGAGATCAAACTCAACATTATGGCCTAACGGAGTCAACGTGCGGAGTTCGTGTATCCAGCGGGATTCAGCCTGACTGATTTTGATGACCTTATTGTCGCCCCTCCAATGTGGTTTATACTTCTGAATGCCACATATAATTAGTGATGAGGGGTCTTTTTGGTGGAACTTAGCATAGTGTCTAGACAAGCTATGTTTGTCGAAACCTTTTTTGATGTTCTGGACGTGTTCTCTGAGTCTTTTCCATAGCTGTCTCTTTGTCCTTCCCACATTTTGGATGCGACATGGGCATTCCAAAACATAAATTACCCCTTCACTATAACAGGTGATTAAGTCATCTATCTTATATTCTTTTTGTGTTACTGTAGATATGAATGATTTCTTTTTTTGTTTTTCATTTACATGCCTACATGCGTAACACCTTTTGCATGGATAAAAGCCTTTACCTTCAAAGAAAGAGAAAGGCTTTTTGGGGGGATCAAGGACATTTTTTGCCAAATTGTCCCTCAACGTAGGAGATCTTCTATATACAAACTTGGGCATTTCAGGTAAGATATTTCGGAGATGTCTATCCGTTCTGATAATCTCCCAATGTTTTCTTATGATTTTTTCTATTTGTTTATACTGGATATTCTAATCCATGACAATGGGTATTAAATCTTGTTTTTCTGATTTGGTGACATTATCTTGTATTAATTTTTCTCTATCCAGTAGTGCCACACTTTTTATTTGGTCCTCAATGAAGTCGGTGTGATACCCCTTCTGGATAAATCTGTCCCCAATTAATTTTGCCTGTGTAAGGAACATTGATTCATTGGTGCAGTTCCGTCTTAGCCTAATCATCTGTCCCCTAGGTATATTATCCAGCCATCTACGATGATGGCAACTGTCCATGGGTAAATAACTATTTCTGTCCACTGTTTTAAAATGGGTACAAGTATTTATTTTGTTGTCTTCTTTCTCAATCACCAAATCTAAAAAATTGGCTTTCTCTTCACTGATCTCCCATGTTAGTCTAATATTTTTCTCATTCGTATTTAAATTAAAACAAAAATCATTAAGGCTCTCTCTATCACCTGACCAAATTAGAATGATATCATCTATATATCTTTTATATAGTGTGACTTGTTTAGGCAGATTTCTATATAACGTTTCCTCCTCCCACTGGGCCATATATAAATTGGCTACGCTCGGTGCGTATTTAGCTCCCATAGCGATACCGCATATTTGTTTAAAATAGCAATTGTTAAACCAAAAGTAGTTTGACTCCAATCCAAAACGCAAGCAATCAGTAATAAATTTTCTTTGTTTACATTTAAGATTACTAAAATTTCTTAGACCCCATTTAGTGGCTTCTATTGCCTCCTCGTGGTTAATGATAGTATATAAAGAATTTACATCAGCGGTAACTAGATAAATAGGGCCATTATCTAATCTGATTTCATTTAGTAATTGAATAAGGTGTTTCGTATCTCTCAAAAACGATTTGGTCTCCTTTACAATGGGCTGTAGAAAGAAATCAATATATTCTCCTAGTCTGGAACAGACCGAATTAATACCATTCACTATGGGCCTACCAGGCGGCTTTGTCTCGTTTTTATGTATCTTAGGAATGGTGTAAATGACCGGCACCCTACAAGTGTTGGGCACTAAGTATTTTGCTTCTTTCTTATTCAATAGACCTTTATCAAGGCCTTTCTGTATAATTTTGGACAGATCCTTTTTGTATCGTAGGGTGGGGTTATTAAGCAACTTTAAGTATGTGGTTTCATCTCCTAACTGTCTATACAGTTCTTCATTATAGTCATCTTTGGACTGTATCACGATAGCTCCACCCTTGTCAGCTTGTCTTATAACAATGTCCTTTCTGGATTCAAGTTGTTTAATACCTTTCCGAATGTCCACAGGATCATACACTTTCTTGATTTTCAATTCTTGTATATCGTTTAAAACCATTCTCTTGAATACTTCGATATGCCCATCATTTACCACTGATGGATTGAAAAGGGATTTGTTTCGTAGATTAGTATATTGTGTGCCGTTCTGCTCTGGAAGTTTTATTCCTCTTCCAATTCCTGAGTCAGTCAGCATGTATTTCTTTATGTTCATGCTCCTGATAAATTTATTGATATCTACATAAGTGTTAAACTTGCTCCAATTTCTTTTTGGAGCAAATTTTAACCCCTTATCCAACACTTTAATCTCTTCTTTTGTCAAAACGGCTCCACTAAGATTGATACCCTCTCCTATCGTTCTCTTTTTCTTTTGTTTTTTGACTCCGGATCTACAGCCTCTTCTCGTTTTTCGTTTTTGCCGTTTCTTCTGTCCTGTTTTTCTGGAGATCTTCTGGGAGTTTTGTTTACTTGCAGGACTTCTTTTTCCTGATTTTTCTGATATTCTTGTTTCCTGGGGCTCCTGTTTTCCCTGGATATCGGAGAGTAGCGATCTGGTCTCCATGGAGTCACATTTTGATCGTGATATCGAGGGGGATCCCACCGACGTTGGTCTAAAAAATGGTACGGGGTCTTTTCATAATTATATCTTTGAGACTGATGATATTGACGTGTGGGAGTCCTATTGTCTTCATAACGTCTTTCATCATTGTATTTGCTCAATTGTTCATACCTATTGTGAACAGGCACTGCATAGTGCTCCTTTTGGGGAGATCTTTCTCTTCGTCTTGTATATTGATGATAGTAATTTTGGGGAGATCTGTCTCTTCTATCATAATGGGGTGTATATCCACGTGTTTCTTCCCTTCTTTTTTGATGATTTACATATTGATATCTAGTGTGATTCTCCTCATGATACCTCCTTGGGGGAGAAGGCGATCTTCTCCCGTAATAAGGAGATCTATAAGGTTTCCCTTTAAAATTATTGTCTTTAGAGTTGTTGTTATTGTATCCATTCCTTTTCCAGAAAGGCTTCTTCCAATTTTTTCGATTCCCATTCCAGCCATACCTTTTCGTCGGTGTGGCATATCTGATTTGGGAGGTTTGCGGAGGAACTAATTCTTCTGTTTATTTTCGTTTCTTCTTTAATCGGAGAGCTGCTGTTAGAGTTAATGACAGGTTCTTCTACTTTTTTCTGCCATTTAAATACCAAGTCATCATTAAAATCCTTTATATCCCTCTGGTATTTTCTCTTTTTTCTTGCAGCTGTTTCCTTATCCTTTTGTTCTAGGTCATTATTCAATTGTTTTGATAATGCAATAAACTCTGGGAGATCCTTCAGTGGCTCAAGATTAGTTCTAATGTCTCCCACCATTTTCTCTATTAGCCTAATCTTTTTCTGTTTACGTTTTATTAAAAAATTCAGCAGCTCCAGACCTTTATCATTAAAGAAGTGGAACCATTCATCTAGGGATTCTTTATCGGTTAGGCCATCATTCATGGGAACATCCCATCTAAGCCTCCTTGGGACTATTTTTTCTTTAATATATTTTTCATGGGTCACAATGTCCCACCATGCATTAATTTTCTTTTCCATCAAATGTCCCATTTTTCTAAACGAATTTTCAATAGACCCTATATTGTTAACTTCTTGTTTTTCAAAAAATTCATCTACATTTAAGGTTCTGCTATTTAAAAAATTAAATACTTCCATGGTGTGCTGCACTAGGAAAACGAGATGGTGTAAAAATATAATTAGAGGGTACTAGTGCGCTTCACCTTGCTAATCAATGTGTAAAGAACAAAAAAGTATAAATAATATTAATGTGTGGAAGCAGCCTGCAAAAATAGTGATCTCCACACTACTAGTGATACAGTAAAAAATAAATAAATTGCGGCGCTAACCATAAAAAGCATATACAATCAATAATTGACTAAAAAATATATAAAGTGCAATAAGTGTGAATCACCTCACAAAGTGCAAATTGTGCGATTCAATAAATGCAACTAAAGTAATTACTGCGATAATAAATGTGCTCACATAATATATACATGCCCGAAAAGAAAAAAAAAAAAAAAAAAGAAAAAAAAAAAAATTTAAAATCCAAGGACATTAAAAAAAATGTGCAAAAAACAATTTTATAAAACCAAACAAATATGTAAATAATAAATGCTCATTAATTCCAGTTCATGCAAATGCTTCGTGAACAATAAACAAAGTCCATGCATAAAGGTGACTTCCACAGTGTGTACTAATCCAGTGATTCAATTCAGTGCCAAGCCAGTGCACCACCTGTTTCCCCCAGCCTCTCACCTCAAATACTTGATAAAGAAGCACAATTTAAAAGCCAAAGCTATTCCATCCACAATCGTCCAGCGGCTAGTATCCAGCTGAATCTTTCTTTCCCAGGTTCTTCACCTCTCACATAAGTATAGAACAAAAGGACAGGGGGGCTCTCATGTGTAGTATACAGATTAAACGATTTTAATAACAAAAAGTAGCAACTTACAATTAAGTAGACAACAGCGAATAGATGTAATATCGATCCGAACTTCCGGTCTCGGCCGCGACCGGAAGTGGCAAGTGCAACACCACAGCTCCTTCCCTGACGCGTTGCGTCACGATCACATGACTTTTTCAAAGGGTAATGGGAGTGTGGTGTGTACGGAGCTATTTATTCGATCAGCGCCGTCGCCATAGTAATCACGGCGGCGCCGTCGCAGGCCAATGACGAATAACTATCTTAATACTAATAGATTGTAGTAGTGTCTTATTCTAAAAACAACATTCGACATTGCAACAAACTAAATATATTCATATCCTAGACATTCTAGATTACTAAATAACACATTAAAAAATGACATCTAGTGTTAAAAATATAGATCATAACATCTCACATATACTATTAGATGGAGAGTGACATCTTGTGGTTAAATCGCGAATTTCACTTTTTATATAATTCTACATGGATAGATTCAAATCTATATAAGCATTTAGATAAAAATTGCTAAAAAACATGTATAAAAAAAGGGTTCTTTAAGAAATCTATAATAATTCTCCTTTAATATATAAAATATAATTAAAAAATATTATCAAAAAAAAGGTTATCAGAAAAGGAGTAATTCGGAAGCAATACCCCATTTTTTTTTCCCTCTATTACTATCATCACTTTTATGGGTGTCTCCTTGTAAATATTATCGAAAAGGATATTATCGAAAAGAATACCCAGAGCTAAAATATGAATGAAGCCATACAGTATCATCTACAAATATTAGAACCACAAAAAATAAAAATAAAAAGTGTTATAAAAAGGGGGGCATGTAAAAGACTGAGTATATAATACAAAAACTAAAACCGAAAGAGGAAATAATTGTTAAAAATTCGAAATAAAACAATTGAGATCAAACTCAACATTATGGCCTAACGGAGTCAACGTGCGGAGTTCGTGTATCCAGCGGGATTCAGCCTGACTGATTTTGATGACCTTATTGTCGCCCCTTTTTTAATGTCCTTGGATTTTACATTTTTTTTTTTTTTTCTTTTTTTTTTTTTTTTTTTTTTTTTTCTTTTCGGGCATGTATATATTATGTGAGCACATTTATTATCGCAGTAATTACTTTAGTTGCATTTATTGAATCGCACAATTTGCACTTTGTGAGGTGATTCACACTTATTGCACTTTATATATTTTTTTGTCAATTATTGATTGTATATGCTTTTTATGGTTAGCGCCGCAATTTATTTATTTTTTACTGTATCACTAGTAGTGTGGAGATCACTATTTTTGCAGGCTGCTTCCACACATTAATATTATTTATACTTTTTTGTTCTTTACACATTGATTAGCAAGGTGAAGCGCACTAGTACCCTCTAATTATAATGCTATCACGCTAAGGTTACCCTGTTCACATAGGGTTGCATACATAAAGGGATTCACTTTTATATGGGATTTTTTCTGGTGTCTCACCACAATTACATGTGACCTTTAGGTATAGCACCAAAATCTACTCGTCCGTCGTCCGTCCCCCCCCTTCATTCCATTTGCGTTACCCCCCCCCCCCCCCAGTTTCGGGGAGGAGGTATTAAGTAGAGGCAGCTCATACCCACTTCCCTTCTTCCTCTTTTAGTCCATAGCGCAATCTCATTTTTTCTTTTTGTATACAAGCTGTACACTCACTACTTTACATTGTCGCAAAGTATAATTTCTCCAGTGTTGTCACATGAAAAGATATATAAAGATACAATATTTACAAAAATGTGAGGGGTGTACTCACTTTTGTGAGATGCTGTATATGAAGAAAGCAGATGAAGAGGCAAAATGGAAAGTGGACACATTGGGGATTTTAGTGGAAGTATGGAAAAAGGTGCAGGGGGGACTGGGGTGAGTTCATGGTATCAAGATCAAAGGACAGTGGGGGTTCATCTTCTGGAGTGTGGATAAGCGAGAGCTGTTGGTGTAAGGGTGAGCTTGACAAATGGGGAAGGAGGCAGGAGCTGGCAAGGGAGCTGATGTCGTGCAGGGGCCAAGGAAACATTGGGCTCCCCATTTGGTTGAATGAAATTGGGTAAAATGGATAGACGTCTACACACCCCTGTTTTGAATGTCAAGTTTCTGTGATGTAAAAGGCAAATCATTTCAGAACATTTTCCACCTTTTAATGTGACCTATAAAATGTACAACTCAGTTGAAATACAAACTGAAATCTTTGGGGGGGGGGGGGGGGAGGGGTAGTTAAAATAAAAACGAAAATAATGTGGTCGTATAAGTGTGCACACCCTTGTAGTATAACTAGAGATGTAGCTGTGCTCAGAATTAAGCAATTACATTCAAACTCAGGTTGAATAGGAGTCGGTACACACCTGCCATTTAAAGTGCCGCCGATTAACTTCAATTAAGTTCAGCTGTTCTAGTAGGTCTTTCCTGGCATTTTCTTAGTCGCATCCCACAGCAAGAGCCATGGTCCGCAGAGCTTCCAAAGCATCAGAGAGATCTCATTGTTGAAAGGTATCAGTCAGGAGAAGGGTACAAAAGAATTTCCAAGGCATTAGATATACCATGGAACACAGTGAAGACAGTCTTCAAGTGGAGAAAATATGGCACAACAGTGACATTACCAAGAACTGGACATCCCTCTAAAATTGACGAAGAGACGATAAGAAAACTGGTCAGGGAGGCTGCCAAGAGGCCTACAGCAACATTAAAGGAGCTGCAGGAATATCTGGCAAGTACTGGCTGTGTGGTACATGAGACAACAATCTCCCGTATTCTTCATATGTCTTGACTATGGGATAGAGTAGCAAGATTGTAGCCTTTTCTTACCAAGAAAAACATCCAAACCCAGCTAAATTTTGCAAAAACACATCTGTAGTCTCCCAAAAGCATGTGGGAAAATGTCATGGTTTGATGAAACCAAGGTTGAAGGTTTTTGGCCATAATTTCTAAAAATGTTTGGCGCAAAAACACTAGACCTCACCAAAAACACCATACCCACTGTAAAGCACGGTGGTGACAGCATCATGCTTGGGGGGCTGTTTTTCTTCAGCTGGAACAGGGGCCTTAGTCAAGGTAGAGGGAATTATGAACAGTTCCAAATACCAGTCAATATTGGCACAAATATCAGGCTTCTGCTAGAAAGCTGAACATGAAGAGGAACTTCATCTTTCAGCATAATGACCCAAAGCATACATCCGAATCAACAAAGGAATGGCTTCACCAGCAGAACATTAAAGTTTTGGAATGGTCCAGCCATAGCCCAAACCCAAATCACATTGAAAATCTGTAGGGTGATCTGAAGAGGGCTGTGCACAGGAGGTCTTTGCAATCTTAAAGATTTTGAGTGTTTTTGCAAAGCGTGAGTCAAGATGTGCCATGCTGGTAGACTCGTACCCAAAAAGACTGGGTGCTGTAATAAAATCAAAAGGTGCTTCAGCAGTGTTTAAGGGTGTGCACACTTGTGCAACCATATTTTTTTTTTTTTTTTTTTCTTTCCTCCACCTGAAAAATGTCAGTTTGTTCAACAAAGTTTTTCAGTTTATAGATCACATTAAAGGTTGAAAAAGCTCTGAAATGATTTATCTGCCATTTGTTTACATCACAGAAACCTGACATTTTAACAGGGGTGTGTAGACTTTTTATATCCACTGTACATACTGTATGCGATGAAACGGTGGACAGACTGGTGTTTTTAATGGAAGCCTGGAAAAAAGTGCGGGGTGTTGGTTGAGTGTAGGGCCAGGGTACGGAGATGAGGACAGTGGTTTTGTATTCTGTAGAGCAGATGGGTGAGAGCCATTCATCAGGCACGTGATGGAGGGTGAAGGAACCCTGCGTGGCTCTGAAACATTGCTTTCAGTTGTATCGATTTGATCTCTGATTAAAGCTTTTGACCCATTTTGGAGATCTTGGTGTGCTGGTGGCTATACACTGTTCCAGCCGGTGTTTGCTTCAGCACCTGCTTACAAACAAAGCCATCTCTATGGGAATGTGCGTTGGGCATTGTGAGCGCTCAGTCTTGCAGGACGTGCTGTCCTCTCCTTTCACTACTTGTCTGATGTGAAAGTTCAAATTTAGGAACCATTCACATCATACTGAGGTGCACACAGCAGGGTTTGGCACCAATAAATGTCAACTTTTTTTAGTTCGGAATCTGGAGTTGGGTTCCACTATGGCAGTCAGACTGGTGAAGTGTGGTAAGAAAATTCATATATCTGCTCCTGTAGAAAATTCTTCAGTTTCATAAATTGGGTAACATGCAGCAGCAGATGGGGGGGGGGGGTGCTAAAGCAGTTGTTCTCGACCTCAGTCCTCGAGTACCCCCAACGGGCCATGTTTTTGGAACTTTTCTTAGATAAAAATGGCTCTTATCCATACCATGTCATTGATATTGATTTAAAGCAGCAGTACAAAATAAAGGAAAACCTAAAAACCTGGCCTTTGGGGGTACTTGAGGACTGAGGTTGAGAACCACTGTGCTACAGGACAGACTGGAGACACTGAGACCTTTTAGGAAGAGGCGCAGAAGAAAAACACCTGAATACTGGAGAGAACAAGAGCAGCCGTGACAGAAGAGGGGGGATGCTAACTGATGCATTAGAGAAGAACTGGGGTAGGAAGTGATCTCGGAGTGCACTGCAATTCTGACGATGAAAGCCGAGGAGACGGGTTAAGAGGACAACATAGGAGAGCCAAGCAAGAGGACGTAAAGCATCGAGCAGTGCTATCTCAATGCTTTTGCACTGCCAAGGTGCATGGGGGGGGGGGCCCTATGATAATCTTGCATTACATCATACTTGCCAACTGTCCCAGTTCTGCTGGGATAGTCACGCTTTTTACTAAGTGTTCCAGGATGGCCAGCGTCCCAGAACCTGTACTTTTCCCCTCCTGATCACACCCCCCCCCCACCTATATTATGCCCTTTGTTGATTTAGTCTTTAGTTTATGGCATGTTTTCTTTAGAATAAAACATTCTGAAAGTACTAATGTGTGTTTATTTCAACTATGTATACTTTCATTCTTGAGAGTAGGTGTGTAAATTTGGAAGAGGCTGAGAAGGGTCCACGTGAATTACTTTGCCCAGGGGCCTATGATGCTATTAAAACAGCCCTGGCATTAAGGTAGAGCCAAGAGTGGGGGTTCTTAATCCCTGGTGGTGTAAAGCTTGATCTGTGGAAGAATCCCCCAGTACCTCTGACAGGAAACGGTGCTTAGTTCATTCTTTGAAGTGTATAGCTAAAGTCTGCCTGTTCTGGGGTGGTGTGCCCAGGCGGTAGATGTGCCCAGGTGGGCCATTGGACGTGTGTAAGGGGGGGGGTGATCGGGCAATCGGGGGGGAAATGTTTTTTGTGAGCTTATTAGTAGTCCTCTTAGGCTGGATTCACACCTATGCAGTTTTAGTGCTTTTTGCATTTTCAGTTTTGCACTAGTCCATTCACCATGGTTTCCTATGGAACAGGTTCTGTAGTGCAAATATGCAAAAAGCACTAAAAATGCATAGGTGTGAATCCAGCCTTAGAGGGTGTTGAGACTTCTAGGCACATTGTGTGGGAAGTGTTGAGCCCACATGTACCTTTTAACCTCCCTGGGGGCGCGTTGGGTGTGTCTGTGGTTAGTCACTGGGTTAATACACAGGCAGCTCAAGATGGTTTTACTTTTGCTGCTATTAAGAGCTATGTCTTTCATGGTTCCAGTAAAGGTTGATCGCCATCTTGGTTTGAGTAGAATTATTGATCATCTACCTGACTGGTGGATTTAGTAATTCTCTATGTATTCTGATCTGCTTGTTGGCATTGCCTGATTCAGCTTTTGTCATTGGTCAGACCCTTGCAGAATGCACGTCCTCTATGGATCCTGATACCTGGAACGCTTACCATATAGTCAGCAATCGGGCACGCTCTGTCTGCTATGCCACCCGCCAGTTGCATTTCCGCCGGCGCACAGAGATGACAGTAAACACATTGGTACACACAGCTGTGAGCCAGCTTGAAGCAATGAAAATCCTGAAGGTAACAATTCGTCCTTTTTTACTTTTTTTGGGGGGGCACGGTTTCAAGCGTTTTTTTTTATTAAACGATGTACATATTGAACATAATTTTGCACCATATAAGGCAATACAACAATTACACATGAGAGGTTTGTGCGTACTATGTCTTGTGTACATAGATTGATCTCTTGGTTTATAGTGTGTGTGTGTGTATATGTATGTGTGTGTGTGTGTATATATATATATATATATATATATATATATAATGTGTGTGTGTGTGTGTATATATATATATATATATATATATATATATATATATATATATATATATATATATATAATCATATAATCTAAAAAATCTAGCAAGAAATTCCCATAGGTTAATGAGCATTGGCTTCGAGTCGGGCTGTTGGGTTGCATTTAAGACCTTAAGACGCTGATTCTGTGCAGGTTTCTGTGCCTCATAGCCATCTGTCCCACATTATATTGTACTTGTCCAGGCACCCTCTGATGTATATGAATGTTTTGTAGGGTAGTGTATTTGTCTGCTTTCCAGTCATTAAAGCTAGGGGCTAATGGTCTCATCCATTGGCTGGCAATAATTTTCCTGGCCGAGAACAGCGTTTCCTGCAAGAATGTCTTTGTAAATTTATCCATATCAGTCAGGGAATATCCCCAACAACCATTGTTTGGGATCTAGGGTCAGGGGGAGCCCATAGTATCATGCAGGAAATCCCCAATCTGTTTCCAAAAACCCTGGCGTAATGGGCATGCCCATATCACGTTAAAGAACGTGCCCGCCTCTCGATTACATAGCAAGCATGTGGTGGGGTGTCCGTGCTGAAATCGAGCCATTCTTAGAGGAAGTAAACCCTCTCTAAGAAAAAACAAACACCCTGCAGGACAAAGGCGTAACAAGCTTTATGCATAGCTCATTATGAATTGCTTACCTGAGATCAAAGCCCCTGAAGTGACCCTTGTCCACGTCCTCCATCGCTGCCATGATACCCAGAGTGACTTCCGCATTACGCTGCTCCGGTGCTGTGACTGGCCGGAGCAGCGATGACGTCACTCCGGCTCATGCATTCGGGAGCCGCCAGTGACGGCATGATTGCCTTCACTATTGGTGCTGTCAGTGCACCTGCATCGTATTCTACGGCGCGCGTCGGTGCCCGTTTTTAGGGAAATAACCGTGTAGGTTAAGGCGATATTTCTTGCACCTACAGGTAACCCTTAATCTAGGCTTACCTGTAGGTTAAAGTGGTCTGTAAGAATTTATAACCACTTTAAAGGAGTGAGATAAACGGTGTAGAATATATATCTGGGACAGGCATGTACTGGCCATTGGGACTACAGGGAGTTTCCCGGTGGGCCGATGGCTCAGTGGGCCAGTCAGGTGCAGTCCTGGAGCCAATTCTCTCTGACAGTGAGTGATTGCTATTTCACTCCTGTTAGGAGGAGCAGCTGCCGTCACTTGCTGGAGAGAGCATTAGGCTTTCTGCTCCCTCCAGCCTGCAGAGGCATTATAGACAGCTGGCAGACTTTCCATCCTCTCTCCCCTTATCACTTGTCACTATCGCATGACTGGAGAGAGGAATGAGAAGCTGCCTTCAGAACTGTGAGTACACGTGGGAGGGGGAGGACACTCTGATGTAAGGGGAAGTGCTGGTGGAGACACTCAAAATTAAAGTGGGCCGGCCATGATGAAGTCCAAGGCCAAATTTTTGTCCCAGTCCAGCCCTGATCTGGGATAGTCTATCACAGGGATATGCAATTAGCGGACCTCCAGCTGTTGCAGAACTACAAGTCCCATAAGGCATAGCGAGAGTCTGACAGCCACAAGCATGACACCCAGAGGCAGAGGCATGATGGGACTTGTAGTTTTGCAGCTGGAGGTCCGCTAATTGCATATCCCTGGCCTATCAAAGTTTAAGGAAGACAGCCTTGCAGGAATCGAGTGCTTCACTCCATTCTTTGTCCTCTAGTGTTTCAACCTCCCTTTCCCAGTGCAATTTATCATATGCTAATTTAGTAGATGAAGGGCTAATGAGCATGCTGTAAAAGTCGAAGATCAATTTTTGTGGGTCTGTGCCTTTAACCACTGCCATAATGGCATTAGAGGTGGGCTGTGGAAGGGATTGGGGGATCTGAGCATGTACAGCATGTACAGCATGTCTGACCTGTAGGAGTTTAAAAAACATGAAATTTGGATGCGTGAATGTATTTTGGAGGTTATCAAGTGCTTTACGTTCACCATTGGATAGTATGTGGTATAAGTAGTAGATGCCACTTGTGCTCCAGATCTCTGTATTGGAAATCTGCTGGAATCCCGAAAGTGACTTATTGTGCCAAAGGGGAGCGACGTAGTTGTATTTGGGAATCCCTAATTTATTGGAAGCAATATCCCATATTCGCCTATGATATAAGAAATTTGCAGTCTCCTTCAGCACTATATGCCCCAGAGCCCACTGCGATTGCACTAAGTGGGTCTGAGGTCTGTTGCGCCCTTTGGGCACAGCAGTGTGCTGTATCTCACTCTATCCTTTTTTTGTCTGATATAATTAAGATAGTTGAGAGGCAAAATAGTATAGACTAAAATCAAAGGGCTGTTCCCCCTAGGTCAGTGGGATTCATGAGAATCCTAAAGGCGAGTTTGTCTTTTGTTACCCCAAACGAATGGTATGAGCAAAGCTTCCATGGACTTAAAATATTTCAGGGGCAGGTATACTGGCGTATAGTGTGTGTGGATATATAGTATTTTGGGCAACAATAAGTGTTATTGTGCCCCCATACACCTAGTGGAAGACGGGCCCATATTTGACTTTTGGATTAGATTAGAGTAGAGGTTCTATGTTAAGGGGTATATAATCAGCCAGGGCTTGATACAGATATTCCCAAATATTTAATAGTGTTTACTTGCTGTAACGGTAGTTATTCCTGTACTCTGGGCAGGGGAAAGCTATTGATGGGTAGGATTTGGGATTTTTCCCAATTGAGTCCAGAGCATGAACCGAATCCTTGGATTGGAGTGCCGCTTAGAGAGGAGTCAGTTGGCCAAAAACAAGTGGTACTGACTGATTTTTATTTATTTTTTCTGTTAAAGATCCTATGCAAAGACTGTGAATCTGTTTTCCCTAATGGATATGGCGAGAGACTCAGCTGCCAGGGCATATAGTAGTGGGGATAATGGGCAGCCCTGTCACATGCCTCTGGTTAGGCCAAACGTCTGAGAGGGTCAGCCATTAGCCACCACTTTAGCCGTCAGGGCCAGATACAACTGGATCCATTTAATAAAATGAGGTCCAAATCCAAACCCTGTCAGACATTTCCAAAGTTATCACCACTCCACTGAATCAAATGCTTTGGCCATGTCTAAAGTCACCACAACTCGTGAACCAACATTTTCGTGTATAGCTTGCTGAGTGTAACTTTCTGAGATTAAAGGAGATGTTGCGACCTGGCATGAAATCTGCTTGATCAACATGTATTAGATTTACTATAACCTGATTGAGGCGAAGGGCAAGGACTTTGGCTAATATTTTAACGTTGACTTGTAATAGTGAAATAGGTTGGTATGATTCAGGATAACCTGGGTCTTTTCCTGGCTTGGGTATAAGGCCTGTGATTGCCTCACTCATTGAGTGAGGCAATGTAAAAGTCTGAGGCGGTTATATAGGGCTAACAATTTAGGGGTGAGTATCTCTCTATATTGTGAGTAGAATTGTACTGGTAACCCATCTTAACCGGGAGAGACTTGGATCTGGCAAAACTAGCAATTGCCTTTGTTTCATCGGTTGGGAGGGGCACCTCCTAGATGTCAATTTGGGAGTCTTTTTAGTTGTGGAAACGGATTCCCTCAAGCAAGTGATTCAACGGTTCTACATCAGTTGGGATGAGATGTGTATAACTTTGCAAAAAAATCCCTGAATCTGGCAGTGAAAGCAGAAGATTCTGTAATCTGCTCCCCTGTTTGGGCCATGTAATAAGAAAGATCTGAACCCTACCCTCTCTGTGGATCAAGCATACAAGCAGTTTACCTGCTCTCTCTCCATTCTCAAACATCTTTTGCCTAGAGGGGAAAAAAGCTTCCGCCTGGGCGTCTCGTACTGCAATTGCTTTACCACTCTGGTTTGCAACCTGTGTAGGTCAGCCCGAGCAGGAGTGTGAACTATGCATCTGATCCGAGGAGGTTAGTTCCTTTACTGCCTTGTCAAATGCAGTAGCCAAATCAGCCTCAAGTCTTTTAATGTGAGAGGTCGGGGTCAATCAAGTATACAATTTAAAGGATTCCCAGACTATGGTTGGGGAAGCAGACCTATCATTCTCCATAAAATAGTCTCCACTTGTTCAGGAGCTCGTCATCCTCTGGTAGCAGTGAAAGACAGAATTGGTTCAGTCACCAAGTGGGGGGTGGTTTGTCAATTGGCATACTCGGGGTAATCCAATAAGGGCTGTGATCTGAAAAAAGTCTGGAGGGGAAAGCGGTGTCCTTAAGTGTAGGGGTAAGCGTTTGGGATTTAGGATAAGCTATGCTGGACATAGTGCTATAGGTGGCCGAGAAGCAGGAGTAGGCTCTTGTGGGTGGGTACTTATGCCGCCATGTCAGTCAAATTAAAGCTAGAAATGAGTTTAGAGAATCTAGAAGTGGTTATGGTCACTGTAGGTGGCTGTGATGGCTGGGGTCCATATTGGCTGATTCAACATGGTGTTAACCCCTGTAAACAGATGGCCTGAATTGAGGGATGATGAGACATGAACCCTGCTGTAATAGAAGAGCAAAATGGAGGTAGAAAAAGGCTAGCAGCAGAAAGGGCTCTCCATATAGTTTAACATACAAGAAGATATACCGTCCCTGTGGGTCAGACGTCGGAACTCAAAATGCATGGATTTAGCAATAAGAACAGACTCCACGTTAGGGATGAGCTTCGTGTTCGAGTCGAACGCATGTTCGACTCGAACATCGGTCGTTCGTGCGTTCGCCGAATTCCGAACGTTTGGGCCGTTCGCGGCAAAATTCGTGTGGCCCACAATGCACTGCGATGGCGCAATGCATTGCTGTCTCACGATTGGCCAAGCATGCACTGTGACCCCGCATGCTTGGCCAATCGCAGCGCCAGTAGCGGGAAGAGCAATGGTTGGCCACAGGCATCCTGCCTGTGGCCAATCATAGCTCAGACTGTGTAGTGCACGCCCCACACTATATAAAGCTGCCTTTCAGGCGGCCTCGTGTAGTGTTTGTTAGCATCTGAAGCAGTGGGTGTTCTGTGTACCTTCAACACAGTTACACACCAATCGTTTTTGGCTGATTTACTATTTTGCTCTTGTGTAGTGGTTACTGTCTGTGCCCTGACCGCAGTATACACCACTATATTCACCTCACCTATATAGCTAGTGATCTAGCTTTAATAATAGAGCTTGCAGTCAGTAGTGTTAGTGCGTGCTGTCTACGTGCTCTGTACCCAGTACATACCACTATATACACCTACATAGCTGTTCTCTATTTGAGCCCGATTGTCATTTGCTGGAGTTATTGGAAGTTGTGTGTGCCTCCAGCACAGCACAGTATACATCTGTATATACCCCTTTAACTCTGCTGTTTTCTTGTTATTGTCTGCGTGCCCTGACCGCAGTATACACCGTGATATTCACCTCCCCTATATAGCTAGTGGTCCATCTTTAACAATAGAGCTTGCAGTCAGCAGTGTCACTCAGGAGATAGTGCGTGCTGTGTGCCTGCTCTGTACCCAGTACATACCGCTATTATCCACCTACATAGCTGTTCTCTATTTGGGCCCGATTGACATCTGCTGGAGTTATTGGAAGTTGTGTGTGCTTCCAGCACAGCACAGTATACATCTGTATATACCCCTTTAACTCTGCTGTTCTATAAAAAAGGCATCTGCAGGAGTTAGTGGGTGTTGTGTGCCTCCAGCACAATATAAACTACCCAACTACTGTTTTACCCAACTCCCTTCAGGCCATTACCATGTCTGGAAGGCCAGCAAGGAGAGGCAGACAGGCGCGAGCCGATAAAAGAGGGCAAGCAGGCTCTGTGTCTAGAGACAACAGTGCTGGTCGGGGACGCGGTGCATTGTCATCAGCACGTGGCCATGGGACATGCTTGTCCTTCTTTTCTGCAGCTGGACATGTTGAACCGCAACATGCCAACGACTTGGTAGAGTGGATGACCAAGCCCTCTTCATCCTCCTCATCCTCTCTCACCCAGTCTCAGGGTAGTAGAAAAGCAGCTGCTAACACATCGTCGTCCCTCCTCTCAATGTCATCATCAGTGACTCCTTCCCTAGACCCACCACGTCCTCCTGAGGAGTCTCCTGAACTCTTTGAGCACAGTGTTGGGTACATGCTCCAGGAGGATGCCCAGTGTTTGGTGGGCTCTGATGATGACACTCAGCTAGAGGAAGGCAGTAGCGTGAGCACAGAGAGAGGGGATGCTCAAGAAGGACAGCAATCTGGCAGTCATGTTCCACAAGCTGCAGCATACTGCCAGGTTTGCTACAGCGATGAAGAGGGAGGGGATGATGAGGGCACTGACTCCACGTGGGTGCCTGGAAGGAGGGAGGAGGAGGAGGAGGAGGCACATGTCCAACGAGGCAGGATGCCCTCCGGGGGCCAGCTTAGGGGCAGCACACCGACTGAATCACACCGCAGAGCTCCGCCTGCGCAGAGCGCTTCCTCTGTGCGTTATTCTAAAAGTTCTTTGGTGTGGGCCTTTTTTGAGACGAGTGCATCAGATCGCACCGCTGCTATTTGCAACATATGTCTCAAGCGTATCTCACGTGGCCAAAACATCTGCCGCTTGGGCACCACATGCTTGACCAGACATATGTTGACCTGCCATGCAGCTCGTTGGCAAGCATACCTCAAAGACCCACACCAAAGAACAAAGCGGACCTCTCCTTGCTCCTCATCAGCTGGCATCTCCAACCCCACTAGACCTTCAGTCCTCTCTGAAACCTGCTCTGAGAGGAATGAAGGTGTAGAATTAGGTGTGTCACAGCCAAGTGCTTCCGGGAACTCTGCTAGTGGTACATCCACGTCCGATTATAGCAGACAAATGTCCCTGCCCCAGCTGCTGGACCGGCGGAAGAAATTTACTCCCAGCCATCCACATGCCCAGCGGTTGAATGCTAGCTTGGCTAAATTGCTAGCACTTCAACTGCTGCCTTTTCAGTTGGTAGACTCGGCCCCCTTCCGTGAGTTTGTACAATGTGCGGTTCCTCAGTGGCAGGTCCCCAAACGCCACTTTTTCTCACGGAAGGCAATTCCGGCTCTCTACCGGCATGTGGAAGGCAATGTCCTTGCCTCGCTGGACAGGGCGGTCAGCGGTAAGGTGCATATTACCGCTGACTCATGGTCCAGCAGGCATGGACAGGGACGTTACCTGTCTTTCACGGCCCATTGGGTCACTCTTCTGGCTGCTGGGAAGGATGCAGGACAAGGTGCAGTAGTATTGGAGGTTGTTCCGCCACCACGCCTCCAAAATGCTACTATTGGTTGTGACACACCTCTCTCCTCCACCCCCTCCTCTTCTTCTTCCTCCATGGCCTCTTCCAGTGCTCTGTCCTCAGAACCAGCGGTGCTCCGTAGGCGTTGCAGGGGCTACGCAAGTACGCAGGCAAAACGATGCCATGCCGTGCTTGCGCTGGTTTGTTTGGGGGACAGGAGCCACACTGGGGCGGATGTTTTGTCAGCTCTGCAGGGGCAGGCCGAGAGGTGGTTGACGCCACGCCAGCTTAAGCCAGGAATGGTGGTTTGCGACAATGGCACCAACCTCCTCTCCGCCCTCCGACAGGGACAACTGACCCATGTGCCCTGTGTAGCTCACGTCCTTAACCTGGTGGTGCAGCGGTTCTTGGGCAGGTACCCCGGCTTACAGGATGTCCTGAAACAGGCCAGGAGAGTCTGTGTGCATTTCCGCCGATCATTTAATGCCTGTGCTCGGCTGGCTGAGCTCCAAAAGGAGTTGAACCTGCCCAAGAACCGCCTTATATGTGACATGCCCACCAGATGGAACTCAACATTGGCCATGCTGCAGCGGCTGCACACGCAGCAGAGGGCCATCAATGAGTACCTGTGCGACTACGGCACCAGGACAGGGTCAGGAGAGCTTGGTTTTTTCTCACCACGCCAGTGGGGCATGATCAGGGATGCATGCACTGTCCTGTCACCGTTTGAGGAGGCCACAAGGATGGTGAGCAGTGACAGTGCATGCATCAGTGACACTATACCTCTTGTCCACCTCTTGGAGCATACGCTGCGTGGAATAATGGACAGGGCACTTGAGGCAGAACAGAGGCAGGAAGAGGAGGACTTCCTTGCCTCTCAAGGCCCCCTTTATCCAGACAGTGTTCCTGCTGTGCCACCCATCACACAGGAAGAGGGTGAGGAGGAGGAAGAG
Organism: Lithobates pipiens; assembly: GCF_037356315.1. NCBI lineage: Eukaryota > Metazoa > Chordata > Amphibia > Anura > Ranidae > Lithobates > Lithobates pipiens. The sequence goes on along the minus strand of NW_027507764.1, from coordinate 35,621,194 downwards.
GAGGAGGAGGATGATTGTGTCAGCATGGAGGTGGAGGCTGGCACTCAGCATCAGCAGCAGCAGTCTTATAGGGATGATTTACAGTCCCAAGAAACACGTGGACTTGTACGTGGCTGGGAGGAGGTAGCTGCGGATCATGTTGTCCTTAGTGACCCAGAGGACTCCGGACCGAATGCCTCAGCTAACCTACGCTGCATGGCCTCCCTGATCCTGCAAAGCCTGCGGAAGGATCCTCGTATTCTTCGGATCAAGGAGAGGGACCATTACTGGCTGGCCACTCTCCTTGATCCACGGTACAAGGGTAAGGTTGCCGACCTTATCTTGCCATCGCAGAGGGAGCAGAGGATGAGACATCTCCGGGAGGCCTTGCAGAAAGCTCTGTGCAACGCGTTCCCAGAGACTGGGAGGTCACAAACTCCTGGTCCTGGACAACGTGTTGCTGAGGCATCAGTCAGAAGGAGCGGTGGAGAAGGTGGCCGTCTGACTGATGCTTTCAGACAATTTTTTAGTCCGCAGCCCCAAGGTACGATTGGTTCCAGCACCCATCGCCAGCGTCTAATTTACATGGTGCAGGAATACCTAGGGGCAAGGTCAGACTTGGACACCTTTCCCACTGAAAATCCTCTGGCTTACTGGGTCTTGAGGATGGATCACTGGCCAGAGCTTGCACAGTATGCAATTGAGCTACTGGCCTGTCCTGCATCCAGCGTTCTTTCGGAACGCACCTTCAGTGCTGCTGGTGGCTTCGTTACCGATCACAGGGTGCGCCTGTCCACCGAATCAGTTGATCGACTGACCTTCATCAAGATGAATCAGTCTTGGATCACCCACAGCTACCAAGCACCTGAAGCTGATGTAACCGAATAATTTTTTTTGAAATACCACATCCCTTCAAGACTGCCTATGCTGATGCTGAGTGACTGTCCTGTTATGTTGATTGTCTATCCTCTTCCTCCTCCGCTGATATGTTGGAAGAACATTTTTGGTTCTGGGTGATGCCAGCAGCCCAATTTTTCTGCCCCTGTTTAACAGGGGCGTTTAAGTAAAATTTTTGATGCAATGCTTTGCAGCAGGGCTAATTCCTGCAAAAAAACTAGAGTGTATGGCAGAGGTTGCAGTGTGATGGCACCAGTGCCTAAGGCCCAATTTTTCTGCCCCTGTTTAACAGGGACATGTAATTACAATTCTTGATATAATATTTCACAGGAGGGCCCCTTCCTGTGCCCACCCAGAGTAACTGTGAGGACTTATAGTGTTGTGGCACCAGCACCACAACCACCAAAGGTCAATTTTTCTACCACTGTTCAACAATGGCATGTAATTACAATTCTTGATATAATCGTTCACAGCAGGGCGCTCCAGCGGCCACCAAGAGTCACTTTGAGGGCTTACAATGTTGTTGCAAAACCAACACCTTGTTCCGCCATTTCTGCAGAGCATATAGGGCAGGCCCCTACTTTCAAACATCCAATTTACAAACATCTCCTACTTGCAAACGGAAGGAGACAACAGCAAGTGAGATGAAAAAAGATGGACGACAAAACAAATTATACAGGGGTGATAACCCTTCCCTATGTTTTCCAAAAAGCTTAAAGATATTTTTTTTGACTGGAGCTACACTTTAAAAATGTACCGGTTGAAAATGACAAACAGATTCAACTTAACACAACAAACCTACACAGTCCCTGTCTTGTTTGCACCGCCTGTATACTGCTGTTCTGAGTATATAGGGCCTGGGGGCCACACGCATTTCCTTTTTTTTAATATGGGTACAGGGTTCCCCTTAATGTGCGTACAAGACCCAAATAGGCTGGTAATGGGCAGGGAGGGCTACCCATGCCATTTTTCTGAATGATTTTCAACCATATTGCAGGAACCAGATATAACATTAAAACCGCAAGCAGTTTTAAATGGTGTTATTTCCGTTTAATGTCATTTTGTGCAGGGACTGTTCTAAACACGGGAAACACGTGGCACTTCACAGGCATACTACAGACACCCCCCAGGCACCATATTTAAAGGAATATTTCACTTTTTTTTTTCACTTTAATCGTCATTAAAATCAGTGCTCCCGCCAAAACGGTAGTTTTTAAAACTTTTTTTTGCAGTGACCCATGTCCCCTGAGGCAGGAGGCAGATCGCCAAACCCTTTTTAGCATACTATCTTGCATATTAGCCGTTAAAATTAGCACTTTCCAATTCGAATGTCCCATAGACTTCAATGGGGTTCTAACGTTCGTGCCGAACGCGGGGGTCGTTCGCAAGTTCTGGTGCGAACCGAACCGGGGGGTGTTCGGCTCATCCCTACTCCACGTGCGTGGGTGTTGTGGATTGAATGAAAGGCCCACCCAATCCATGGACGTCTGAGTGCCAGTTGCAGTGAACCCTCTACGTGCGTCTCAACCAACACCACAATATCGGCATTCTGTTGCCTGAGGAATAAAGACAGCTGATCTTTTCACCCTATCCCCAGGCCACGCACATTCCAGATAAGTAACTTTATCGCGTTCATGGTTTAGCACAGTAATAACTTGAACCCCGCTCATCACATCGCATGTATCTTATGAAATATGCTATAATGTTCGTATTTTAGTATTAGCAGTAAGCCTGGACATAAGTGATGTAAATAAAGAAATATCCATGCCTGTGGCATCTGTATCAGCATCAATTCAATTGTATTGCATCTTTTCATGGTAATGACAATCCCCTCCCTGCCATACACCTTCAACTGGTGCGGCCATATACCCAAAGCATGTTGCACGTGTCAACTATAAAAAAAAAAAAAAAAAAAAAAAAAAATTACCCAGCTGCAGAGAAAAAAAGGTAAAATAGTTGGTGTGATAAAGGGAGACTGCCGGTAAAAGATCCACAGTAGTACAGCAATTTCCAACCACACTGTGGACCCTAAATGCATTGTAGGGTAAATAGGAAGCAGGTTTCTGCAGCCATGCCAACTAACCAGGCTAAACTTTCTAGTTGCTGGTGGGATGAAAATCTGCTGCACTTTGCATGTATTTTGTAGGACTGCATTGACTCAGTGGTCATGTCACTAGGAGCATATAAGTCAGTATCTGAACATGTCATTAGGACCCTGTAAGGTATCTACATTCCCCGGGAGTCATTGGTGGGAGGTCTGCACTAGTGTTCTCCTCAGGCCGTTACAGGTTAAATCTAGGTCCCCCGGGATAGGAAAGAACAAATTGGGGCTGGCCATAGGTATCCCATCAGGCAGCAAAGTCACAAAAAGGCAAGTAACAAGGGGGGGTAACCTACCAGAGATCGGTGTGATCTGGAGGCATCGAACAGTGAGATATCGGCATACCGCTAATGGCTATTAGACTACCTGGTCAGAGCCAAGTAGAAGCAGTTTACTCTGCAGCTTTTCCAGAAGCCTCGTGGCATTCCAGCCAGGTGAGAACTTCCTCAGGATCGTGAAAACATGCGGTCATCTCCCTCTACTCTGAGGTGAGCAGGATATAACATGGAGTAATTGAGGTGTCGGATCCACAATCTTCTCTTTGCTTCCGTGAAACTGACGGCGATTCTGGACCTCTGCAGAAAAACACGGAAAAATAGCCACCTGGGAGTTTCCGAAGGGTATATTGCCATTCATGCAACTGCATCCCAGTCCTTGAAATGAAGAAACTTGGCTATGAACGTACGGGGGGAGCCCCCTGAGGAAGGAGGTCTAGCAGGCATGCGGTGAGCTCTCTCCACTGCCAGGGTGGGGGAGAAGGCCTCACGTCCATAAGTGGTGACATGCAGTTGTTAAAGGTAGTTGGGTCTTTAGCTTCCGCACCCTCATCTCCAGAGCCCGTTATCGGTATCCTGTTTATTCAGGAGTTGGTTGATTTGTAGTTGCATGTGCTCTGATCCTGTCTGCAATGGTGGAATGGCGTCTTCCACATCACCCAGTTGAATCTCATCTGTTTGTTTTTACCTGCTCTTGAAGCCTCTGGAAGTCTTGCCTAATGAGCGAGATGTCTACCTTAACCTCCTCGATTTGGACAGTCAGCGAGGTACGGCAGAATGTAATTGCCTCTAGCTGCCATCTTCCCCTGAGTTTTCTCCTGCTGGTGGTATTGATCCAGTTTTGCCAAGGTGGACTTTTGAGTCTTGTCCAGAGACATAGTAGGGCCAGTTGGAGGATCTTTCCCAAGGTAGTTTGGGTCAAACAGGATATCCCAGGGTCACAGGATTAGTGTGCAGGATTAATAGATGGTGCTCCTCACACATGCGTGCTACTCCATGCTTCATTAGGCCACGCCCTCCGTCCTTTTGACTTTTAGAGTAGCAGCACTGCGAGTCTCCTGCCAGTTTATCTGGGAATCTCATCACCTGTCTATCTCATCTCTTGGAGCCTTCAATGGTGGTCTGTCCCCAGACGTTGGGGTCCTGGTCCCACCCACAGGTCATAAGGGAGCTGTTACATTCTGCAGCTGGTTTCCCTGATAATGTATTTTACACTATGGAGATCCATGGGTGGTACAAGGACACCAGCATTTGGCTTTGTAATGGCTTTGACGGTTGCACAGGTCTATGAAAGCTAGTGGAGGCATTTTACCACCTAAAGTCCTCTAGCGATATAAGTTGGCAAGTGCCAGCAACCATACAAAACTCAAATTGGTGTGGGTGGAGTCGTATGTGTGTTCTGGTTTCAGCACCTGTATGGAATCTGCACATAAAGCATGAGTGGGGGTGCACAACGCAGTCATGTAACAGATGTCAAACCAATCAAACTTGATGAATGTAGGGGTTGTATTTTCAACCATCCTTCCGCTGGTAAAGCTTGTGTAGCTAGCCGATATCCAGTTGAGTTGATGTTGCTTTCTCTGTTGGCAGGATGGGCAAGAAGAGCTGAAGGAACTGACCTCTGAGTCGCTACAGAAGGTCCTGAGCAGCCAGAGTGATATCCTGAGCCAGCAGGAGCAGTTGCAGACCAACCAGGAGAAGATGGAGACTTCAATCAGCGGCAACCTGGAGATGCTCACAGAGGAGAAGGCCCTGATCGCTAGTGGGCACCACTTGGTGGCAGAAATGATAGAAGGGATCACCAAGAAAATGGGTAAACCACAATCCCAGTGATTTGGTAGCGTAGTCATGTAAAGTAAAAAAATCCCAATCCAACCAGTAGAAAAAAATCTGCACTCAGGAAAAATGCCAAACCCTCATGTAGTAATTGCCTCCTCGGGATCTTCTGGATTTCGCAAGCTCCTAGCCTTCCCAAAGGTGACCTGTCCTGCAGCTGCATGTAGTCACTCACTGACCCACCAGTAATGAAAATCAGACTTTAGTGCTGTCGGGCTTAATTTTCCAATTTGTTGGCTCGCTTGTCTTGGGGGGGGGGGGGGGGGTTTAGGATACCCAAAAATCCTGCTACACAGCAGACTTCCCCCCAAGAATTCTTTAGGCCCAAATCGGCTACTATCTATACAGTATCTTAGCTCTCTACCATGATCCAGCTTAGATTCTTTAAGTTCTTTAGACCTTTGCCACTAGTCAGATTTGACTGTAGGCCCAGATAGGCAGCTAGGAAGCAAAACTCTTCTGGTGTTCTCTTCCAGGCAGAGGGCCCAGGAGGCAATGCAAGTCTCTCAGCTTTCATGCCCAAGCAGACAGCCCAGGAGGCAATGCACATCTCACAGCTTTCATCCCCAGGGAGAGGGCCTTGAGAGACGAGGACCCTTCTCAGCTGTATCCTTAGGCAGCAGCCTCAAAGGAAAGGACCTCACTACTTCAAAACTTATCAGTGGAATAACCCTCCCCAGTGATGGGTCAAGCCAGAATAAATATTCATAATCCAATACATTGTAAATTCTCACTGTAATTACCGAAGAACACTCAGCAGGCAGAAGTAATTGATCCCCTGTGCTTGGGACAAACCCAATGAACACAAAAAACCTAAACAAAGCTTGGGTTGGCTACAGCATAGCTGCAAAAAACTATTTTGGTCATGGAAGCTGCAGCTTGGTGCAGGGCACCTACATAGTTGATCCATAAGAAGTTAAATCTTTTGGGAAGAAATCCTTGAGGTGGGGAGCATGAACCAGGCAATGCAGCGTAATATGCATGTTCTCCCTCAAAATTCTTATCAGAGTAGCTGGGTGGTCCATACAAATGGGTAATTCCTTATTTTGCATTTTAACACCCATGATCGTACTGCATCGGTCCTTGTTGAAATTCATCTGTTTGGCTTTTTTTTTTCTTAATCACTCCTACAGAGAATGTGAGCAGTCATCTGGCAGAACAGGATACTGAGCTACATGAGGGACACAAGGCCATCCTAGCTGATCTTTCCGAGGTCCGAACTAGATCCCAGGAGGTCTACTTCAAAATTGGTGAGTTTTCTGGTTCCCGCATTCCATGTGAAACAGAGCCAACATAGCCAACATAGCCAGCCATCAGAAACTATCACTTATGTCAGCTTGCATAACTATGAACAGAATATATAGTCATGGACTTTGTGTGGACATATAGAAGAGAAACTGAGCACCATAAAAATGATTTCTACCATTAAAAATCTTACACAACATTAAAATTGCTCTCCACATAGGGGTTCACAGCATGCAAAGATTCCGATTACAGTTCACATGTGGACTCAACGCGTTTTGAGAATCCTGTAAGACGGGTAGGCAACCTGGGGCCCTCCAGCTGTTGAACTACAAGTCCCATCATGCCTCTGGGAATAATTGTAACTACCAGCCTTGCAATGCCTCATGGGAAATGTAGTTTTACAACAGCTGAAGGGCCTCAGGTTGCCTACCCCTGCTGTAGGAGCACATGTGACATAATCGGTACACTGGGACCCACTCCTAATCTTTAATAGAGTAATATCAACCAGTAGGGTAGACTGGAATTCAAAACATATGTATTGTATGTTTGCCCATAGAGGTGCAAATGAGTAAGCCAAATGGGCAACATACGCTATGAATTCCAGTCTACCCTACTGGCTGATATTACTCTATTAAAGATTAGGTATGGGTTCCAGTGTATGGATTCTGTCGCATGTGCTCCTGAAGGGATCTCCAAATCATGTCAAGTCCACATGTGAACTGTCATTGGAATCTGCATGTTGTGAACACCTATGTGGAGTCATTTTTAATGTTTAAAGACAATCCAGCCTGAGATTGTTTGCCTGGGCTTCTCCTATGGGTCACAGGAGTGCAATGTTTTGCTCTCTAGTGAGCTGTTTTCTGCTGACATCACAGAAATCAGTCCAGACACCGCCTCATCAAGACAGTCTGGATCCGCCAGGTGGACTGATGCCAGTCTCAGCCTCTCAGTGAGCCGCTGAGAGCCTGAGATGGCCACTCCTGCCCCTCCACAGCTTAGCACTCCAATAAGTGCAATGAGGCAGATCGGAGAGCTGCTGACTGACAGTCAGCAGCTCTCCACTCGGAGGTGCAAGAACCGAGCCATCGGCAGTGCTCGATAGCTGGGTTCTCGGTGTAGACGGCGGGTAACCGATGCATCTTTTTTTAAGGGTACTTGTTTGTTTTTGATACTCAATTTCTCGACACAAAGTCCATGACTATATATTCTGTTCATAGTTGTAAGACTTGCTAGGATGTGGACATATAGCACACAGTTGGCTTCTCTCCCATTATAGTTATGTCCGCTTGCGTACAGCTGTTTTAGGATCATTGCCTGTGCTAAATAGGGAAGCCTGGCTTAGAGGACAATAAGCTGTATCGAAGTTAGAAGTGGTTGAATAGTTGGGCAGTTCTGGATGGACAGTTGGATAAATGGCTCTGTACTTAGAAAGTATCTGGGCTATAAACCTCCTGGCATATTGGCCTCCAGGAGACCCTACTTTGTGCTACTGTGATACTTTCCACTTTGTGTCCCTTTTGGTAAAATGGAGTTCTGGCTCCTTATCCTAGTTTCTCTTGGTCTGACCAGAGGTTCTGTAGATGTGAGTGCAGAAATTAAGACTTGAACTGACTTTCCCCAGAGTACAGCTTGATAGGTGATAGTTATTAGCGGTAATGCCAGGCTTTACAGTTCCTGTTTGTCTGCACAGAGTCGAACCTGGCCCTCTTTCTGGCCTATCAGAACAGAAGTGCCGAGTACTATAATGTACTGATGGAGAAACTTCATCGTATGAACCAGAGTCTGAGCACGGTGCTGTACGTCATGGACCACATGCAGCACAGCGTGGAGCACAGGCTGAGTTACATACAAGGCTTCGTAAGCTGGGCAGGTGAGTGTCCACCGTCACATCCTTTCTGCAAGTTCGAGGTTTCTTTGGCACACTAGAACAATGGAAGACTCGTAAGTCCCAGTGTGCCATTAGATATCTGGCTTACTGACTTGCAGGCTACATCCCCCCCCCCCCCCCTCCGCATGCTGTCCTGTGCCCTCCGGACCCCCCCCCTCCGCATGCTGTCCTGTGCCCTCCGGACCCCCCCCCCCCCGCACGCTGTCCTGTGCCCTCCGGACCCCCCCCCCCCCGCACGCTGTCCTGTGCCCTCCGGACCCCCCCCCCGCACGCTGTCCTGTGCCCTCCGGACCCCCCCCCCCCGCACGCTGTCCTGTGCCCTCCGGACCCCCCCCCCCCGCACGCTGTCCTGTGCCCTCCGGACCCCCCCCCCGCACGCTGTCCTGTGCCCTCCGGACCCCCCCCCCCCGCACGCTGTCCTGTGCCCTCCGGACCCCCCCCCCCGCACGCTGTCCTGTGCCCTCCGGACCCCCCCCCCCCCGCACGCTGTTCTGTGCCCTCCGGACCCCCCCCCCCCGCACGCTGTTCTGTGCCCTCCGGACCCCCCCCCCCCCCGCACGCTGTTCTGTGCCCTCCGGACCCCCCCCCCCCCGCACGCTGTTCTGTGCCCTCCGGACCCCCCCCCCCCGCACGCTGTCCTGTGCCCTCCGGACCCCCCCCCCCCGCACGCTGTCCTGTGCCCTCCGGACCCCCCCCCCCCCCTGCACGCTGTCCTGTGCCCTCCGGACCCCCCCCCCCCGCACGCTGTCCTGTGCCCTCCGGACCCCCCCCCCGCACGCTGTCCTGTGCCCTCCGGACCCCCCCCCCGCACGCTGTCCTGTGCCCTCCGGACCCCCCCCCCCCGCACGCTGTCCTGTGCCCTCCGGACCCCCCCCCCCCCTTTGCACGCTGTCGTGTGCCCTCCGGACCCCCCCCCCCCTTTGCACGCTGTCGTGTGCCCTCCGGACCCCCCCCCTTTGCACGCTGTCGTGTGCCCTCCGGACCCCCCCCTTTGCACGCTGTCGTGTGCCCTCCGGACCCCCCCCCCCCCTTTGCACGCTGTCGTGTGCCCTCCGGACCCCCCCCCCCTTTGCGCGCTGTCGTGTGCCCTCCGGACCCCCCCCCCCTTTGCGCGCTGTCGTGTGCCCTCCGGACCCCCCCCCCCTTTGCGCGCTGTCCTGTGTGCCCTCCGGACCCCCCCCTTTGCGCGCTGTCCTGTGTGCCCTCCGGACCCCCCCCTTTGCGCGCTGTCCTGTGTGCCCTCCGGACCCCCCCCTTTGCGCGCTGTCCTGTGTGCCCTCCGGACCCCCCCCTTTGCGCGCTGTCCTGTGTGCCCTCCGGACCCCCCCCTTTGCGCGCTGTCCTGTGTGCCCTCCGGACCCCCCCCCCCCTTTGCGCGCTGTCCTGTGCCCTCCGGACCCCCCCCCCTTTGCGCGCTGTCCTGTGTGCCCTCCGGACCCCCCCCCCTTTGCGCGCTGTCCTGTGTGCCCTCCGGACCCCCCCCCCTTTGCGCGCTGTCCTGTGTGCCCTCCGGACCCCCCCCCCCCTTTGCGCGCTGTCCTGTGTGCCCTCCGGACCCCCCCCCCTTTGCGCGCTGTCCTGTGTGCCCTCCGGATCCCCCCCTTTTTGCGCGCTGTCCGGTGTGCCCTCCGGATCCCCCCCTTTTTGCGCGCTGTCCGGTGTGCCCTCCGGATCCCCCCCCCCCTTTTTGCGCGCTGTCCGGTGTGCCCTCCTGACCCCCCCCCCCCCCCCACATTGTACTGTGCAATATGCATTCTTGTTTTAAGCCCTCCAACCAGGAAATAAAATGACCTGCCACCCAGTTGTCAGCCCTTCACCAGACATGTATGGCACAACAGGGATATGACTGGAGGTAAAATATGGCCATGATGTCAATGTGGATTAAAGGTACTATGCATAACTAATATACAAATTTGTTTTTGAATGGAGAAACCTTTAGGCTCCTATCACACTTGTGCGACCTAAATCGTGGGATTTTGCCATGACTTTAAGCAATGCCTGTGTAATCTTGAGGTCAATAGATCTCAAGTCGCATCAGTCGGAACCAAAGTAGTTGGACTATTTTGAAGTTGCACAGATATGAACGATACTCATTGGAAATCATGGGGTACGACTTGTCATGTGACTTTGTAGTCCCAAGTCGCATACGTGTGAAAGGGGCCTTACCTGTCAAGCTACATGTTTCCCACCTGTAACGTATAGAAAGTGATACATAAACCTTTAAGATCTGTCTTGTATAATCATTGTGTATTATATCCACACTATTCCAGGAGGGAATCTGAATGCCATCCACACATGTGTACTTCACGGGGCCTATTTCCTTCTCCTGGCTTTCCTGATGACCTTCCTGCAGACACCTGCCTTTTCCCGGGCTGTGCTATCAGTTCTCATTGTAATCAATGCACTGTCAGAGCTCAACCAGCAGAGGTCTCTGGACTTCCGGTCTCTGACTGTTCTGCTGGTGTGCACGCTGATTGGTGAGTATGGATGGACAGCGGTGCATTCAGATGTGTCAATTCAGGAATGGAGCACTAAAGTAGTGTAAGGCTTTGTGCATATTGTGCATTTAGCCCCGGCGTGTAAGGTCCCAAGTGTAGTTGCAGATGGAAGCTACAGGTCCACCACCCAGCCCTGCTGCAGGCTGCCTGTAAAAGTCTGACAGCTGTGGGGGCTGCATGGTGCACCGAGCTGTTTAGGACAGTTAGGCCCCTTTCACACTGGAGCGTTTTTCAGGCGCTACAGCGCTAAAAATATCGCCTGTATAGCGCCTGAAAAAATCTGGCCCCTTTCACACTGGAGCGGTGTGCTGGCAGGGCGGTGAAAGTCCTGCTAGCCGCATCTTTGGAGCGGTATATTCACTGTATCTACCCATTGAAATCAACGAGGCAGTGAGGCTATACTGCCGACAAAGCACCGCTGCAGCGGCACTTTGCGGGCGGTTTTAACCCTTTTTCGGCCGCTAGCGGGGGTTAAAACCGCCCCGCTAGCAGCCGCATAGCGCCAAAAAAATGACGGTAAAGCGGCGCTAAAAATAGCGCAGTTTTACCGCCGACACCGCTCCTGTGAAAGAGGCCTTACAGTGCTTCTGGAAAGTATTCGGTCCCTTTTTTTTTATTATTATTATTTTTTTTTTTTCACACATTTTGTTATGTTACAGCCTTATTCCAAAATGGATTAAATTCATTCTTTTTCTCAAAATTCTACAGACAATACTCCAATGAAAAGTTTGAAATCTTTGCAAATTTATTGAAAATGGGAAAACAAGTATCCTATGTACAAAGCCGTGTTCAGTGCAGGGCCCGTCTATTAATGGTGCGCGGACGCCGCCCCCTATGTGACAAATGGATAGATTATTGCATTGCATGAATCTATCCATGTTTTTATTTTATAATTTTTTTCAAAAAAGGTTGACGCGGAGTGCAGAGCATGGCGCTCGCAGTCCACACAGGCATGTTAGAAAAGCAAATCGGTATTTGCTTTTCTAACGCTGAACTACCTCTCTGCCAATTAAGAGGCGTGGGTCTAATACCGGCCACCTGTTTGGCTGAAGGAACAGGCGGTCCCATTGGCCAGCTAGTAGAAGCGAACAGGAGACGCACAGAGGACACAGGAGCCATCGCCTGACCCGCGCTTCCCGTCCCACAGCTCTCCACTGTGGCACTGTTTTAGCTGCGTGATTGTTTTTCCAAGCTCCAAAGAGGACCTGTCATGCCCTATTCCAGTGATGGTGAACCTTGGCACCCCAGATGTTTTGGAACTACATTTCCCATGATGCTCATGCACTCTGCAGTGTAGTTCCAAAACATCTGGGCTGCCAAGGTTCACCATCAATGCACTATTCCTATTACAAGGGATATTTACATTCCTTGTAATAGGAATAAGTGATAAAAATATTTTTTTTTTTTAAAAGGGAAGGTGTAAAATTTCTTTTTACTGTGCCCCTCATCCCCATGTGCTTGCACGCAGAAGCAAAGATAGCGCCCACATTTGTGAACTGCGACAGAGCGAAAATGTGACCTGTTGGGTATCTATTCGGCGTAACATCTTTGACATATAAAAGAATTGGGCTAACTCAAGTGTTTTTATGAAATAAAAAATATATATATTTTTACCCAAAAATTTTTTTTAAAAATTGCTGCACAAATACTGTAATACATAAAGTTGCAACGACCGCCATTTTATTCCTTGTGGTCTTTCCTAAAATATATATAATGTTTGGGGGTTCTGAGTAATTTTCTAGCGAAAACATGATTTTTACATGGAGAGGAGTGCCAGAATAGGCGTGCCCCACCCCCCTCAAAAATCATATAGCCACTACTATATATCACATGGAGCACGGAGAAGTGTCTACCAGCAAGTGGTTAAATCTCCGTGGCAAGAGATTGAGATCTCCCCTGTGAGGCCCCTGGTGTTGAAGGGGAAAGCTACAATAGAGCAGCAATAAGTGGAGATGCCGGGGATTGAACCCGGGGCCTCATACATGCAAAGCATGCGCTCTACCACTGAGCTACATCCCCTGCCTGAGGTTTCAACCATCGAAGGAATGTATGGTCATTGCACAGCCGTCCCTCTTCACATGACACGGCGTGCCCCACCTACTGGGTGTGTTGCATGTTAGTGCTGACTCACCTGTGCATACTAGAATTACCCAGAAAGTCCTTTCTCCTGAGTCCTCTTTAGATATTTATCCCATTCTCCTTTCTGCATGTACATTTTTAATGTGTTCGGTGCAGTTTTGATGCGTTTCCGGCTGCGTTCTAGGTGTTTTTTTTTTTTTTTTTTTAACTATACTACGGTCTAGTGTAGGGATATGCAATTAGTGGACCGCCAGCTGTTGCAAAACTAAGTCCCATCATGGTCTGGATGTCATGCTTGTGGGTGTCAGTCTTGCTGTGCCTCATGGGATTTGCAGTTCTGCAACAGCTGGAGGTCCGCTAATTGCATATCCCTGGTCTAGTGTGTGTGATGCATTTTTTATGCATTCCAGAGTTTTTGATGCATTTTTACTGTGTTCCAGTGCAGGAAAATGTAGCATGTTCTACTTTTTTTTCTCTGGAACTGACTGCACTGGTGTGAACTTTGCCATTGGAAACCATATGACCATCTTTCCATGCGTTTTTGATGCAGAACAAAAACGCACTGGACTGCATGTGGTGTGAACTGACCCTTAAAGAAAATTATGCGTGTGTGTGTGTGTGTGTGTGTGTGTGTGTGTATATATGTATATTATATATTTTTTTTTATTCTGTAAGTGTGTATAGAGAGATCTGAGTGTGTCTTTATGGACCTTGCTTTGTGCACTGGTCCAAATCGTCTTGGTGTTTTTCAGGGGTTGGGCTTCCAGTGAAGGGAACACTAAGGCGTCAGCATACCAAGACATTTTGGGCAATTTCATGCTCCCAACTTTGTGGGAAGTTTGGGGACGGCCCCTTCCTGTTCAAACATGACTGCGCACCAGAGCACAAAGCAAGGTCCATAAAGACATGGATGAGCGAGTTTGGGGTAGAGGAACTCGACTGGCCTGCAGAGTCCTGACCTCAACATGATAGAACACCTTTGGGATGAATTCAGGTGGAGACTGCTAGCCAGGCCTTCTCGTCCAGCATCAGTGCCTGACCTCGTAAATGCGTTTCTGGAAGAATGGTCAAACATTCCCATAGACACACTGCTAAACCTTGTGGACGGCTTTCCCAGAAGAGTTGAAGCAGTTATAGCTGGAAAGGGAGGGCCAACTCAATATTGAACCCTACGGACTAAGACTGGGATGTCATTAAATTTCATGTATGTGTAAAGGCAGGTGTCCCAATACTTTTGGTGATGTATGTGTATATTATACATGCATGTGTGTTTGAGCTTTCGTCTGCACACTCTAATGCAATAGGCTGAGCACACCTATGCTCGATACTGCCAAATGGTCAGATAAATCCTTTTCTGCATAAAGGTGTGTCCCCACTTATCAGATCGAGGGGGATATTAACCTTTTTGGAGGCCTGGACAACTTTCATCTCTTTTGGTTAAAAGAACAAAGATGATGCACTAGCCTAGTGTATTATCTCTAGATATGGTTTATTAGAAAAGGGGAAATGGGTAATTATACTCACAAACAAAAAAGGGCATGCTCAACAAATATCCAAATGCAGAACCACTATGCATACTTATTGTATACTAGGAAGATGCCACACAGCTCTGCAGATGTGGATGGGTTTCAAGGGGGATACCCTCTCAATCAGAACTGGTCTCCCAGGGCTATAAACTGGAATCTCATTCCATGCTGTCCAAACATCCTGTGTTGCTGCATAAATAACTGCTCTCAATAGTTTTCTCAGGTCTTCTGGATCAAGTTGTCATTGCCCCATCTCTTGTAGCAGAATGGTTTCGGGGCTTTTGTGCCAACCCGTTCATTGTAACCGAACCCAAAGGGCATTTTTCCACCATTTTGGATCTCAAAGCTCTTAACTCATTTAGGTACTTGCACGTGGTACTGATGATTGGACATCCATATTCCTGGCCAAGATTTCTTGCATGTATTTGTGTGTACACGAGTAAACAAAATTCTAGCACTAAATGTTTTAACCTCTTTACATGAATATTTTCTGTGTACATGGATATTTGTGCATAAAATACTGACCATGACTCTATACATAGCACATGTGTACTCGGCATTTAAAACAATGGGCTACATTTAGATGAGTAATGCCGCATGAACACGGAATTCTCATTGGAAGAAGCTCTGATGGTTTTCCCGACGGAATTCCGCTCAAGCTGTCTTGCCTACACACGGTCAAACCAAATTCCGATAGTTTAGAACGCGGTGACATACAACACGTACGACGGAACTAGAAAAGGGAAGTTCAATAGCCAGTAGCCAATAGCTTCCGTCTCGTAGTTGAATCTGAGCATGCGTCATTTTTTTGAAATGTCGGAATTGCATACACACTATCGGAATTACCGATGGAAAGTTTTTCCTTCTGGAAAATTGAGAACATGCTATCAATTTTTGGCTGGCGGAAATTCGGACAGCTAAATTCCGATGGAGTGTACACAGTCGCATTTTCCGATGAAAAGCTCTCATTCGGTCTTTTTCTGGCCGGAATTCCGACCGTGTGTACGCGGCATAAGAGTTTTTAGGCAACAGTGTACAAGAGGCCTTCAGGTCCAGAAATTCACCAGATCTGTCATTGTCACCAGGGAGACTTTTTGGCCTCTGTAGACATTAAAGATGCTTACTTGCATGTCCCCATCATTGCAACACATCAGGAACTTTTCTTTGCCTTTACTATTGAGCCCCTTTACTCCCAATTCATGGCCCTGCCTCTGGGCCTCTCGTCTGCACATCAAGTATTCACCAAAGTGTTTTCCCTGTTGGGTTCTCAAGGCACCCTCATTTTGGGTTAAACGGGTTCATGGCGAGAAAGCAGTTGGCGAGGGCTCTTGTCAGATGTCTAAGCCCTTATACACACGGTCGGAGATTCCGACGACCAAATCCGTTGGAGTAATTCCGACGGATTAATTCCGGAAGAGGTCCGGAAGTGATGTTGCATATATACGGTTGGACTAAGTTGTCGGAAAATCCGATTGTACATAACGTGATGACGTTATTTCGTTACGACGGGACTACGTTCAGGCTAGTAGCCAATAGCTTTGGTCTATGAACTTGATCTGAGCACGCGTGGCACTTTGTCCGTCGAAATAGGCTACACATGATCGGACAATTTTACCGGCAAGTTGGAAAACTTGGTCCGTCGGATATTCCGACGGAAACAGTCCGATGCAGACCACACAGTCGGAATATCCGACAAAATGGTCCGATAGGACACATTCCGTCGGAATCTTCGACCGTGTGTACAAGGGCTAAGGGGTGTTGCCTACCCCTCAGTTGGACTAATTTTGGTGTCCCGCAATGGTGATCAAAAAAATAGGATTTGTGTACTCAATGTAAAATCATCTTCTGAGGGACATGGGCCCAACCCTCCCAGCCCTCAGTTTATGATGCGTTTAGTACTGCTTGCCACAAAACCGAGGCATGCTGGCAGTAGGAAGGATCATCCTGGACTGGCCTACAATTGTTTGCCAGTCTCCAATCCTCTTGTAGGTGTCTGTATGACATGGAAATTGGTCTTCCTGTGTCCCTTCAATGGATTCAAAGAATAGGATTTTCTGATAATGCAAAAAATACTATTTTTAATTGGCCCAATGTGAGGAATATTTCTGTCAGTTCTTTGTACCAGATTGTAGACTTCCATGGACTTCTATCTGGTCTACTGATATATCCATTCTTTATAGTCTGAGAGGTGACTGGTTCCTTTTCTTTTCTTTTTTTTTTGTAGGTCACTGGATGTTGCTGAACTTTATCTGCTGCCTCGTGAAGGTGAAAAATCGAAAGCATTGCCCTGCCCTTCCTTTTGCTGAACCTCTTCCCAAGTTTGGGGCTTCCAAAGAGAAGGAGAAAGGGTTCCTCAGCTCCACACCAGAGAAGTAAGAGGCTGCACCAACATTATGGCCTGAACACTTAGTTTGACTAGCAAGAAAAAAGGGACCTACCCAAGTCATGTTTCTAACATTTTGAAGAGGACTTTGTTGCATAGAATTCCAAACATAATGCTAAAGCCTCATGTCAAGGTGCTTGCAGGGGAGGTGCAATTCCCTACAAATACTGGGTAGTCTTGTTCAGTTGCAATACATTTTTTCCATCCACGTACACCTAACTTGCTGGTGATTGCCATTTTCTTCTGTCATTACTTTCTTGTGTCATTGTTCGTCATCAAATGCATTGTTTTAAAATAGCCACCTTGGCTGACCAAGCTGAGTATGCAGCAACTTCTATTTTGTTGAAGAGATTGCTACTTTTTCTGGTCAGACGAATACTTTGAGACCTTCTCTGTCTGCTGTGTAGCATAGACATTTTCAACATTCAGGCTGCATTCACACCTGAGCGTAGCGTGTTTGAACGTTTTTACCGGCGTTTTGTCGCGCGACAACGAGCGTTTTGTCACACTACAACGCGCGTTTTTTAACTTCGGCGTTTTTTTTCAGCCAATAGGAAAAATATTTTTCATCTGCTTATTTTTTCTTGAGCAGATACAGCGTCAAAACACCCGTAGAAACGCTCGTTGTCGCGCTAAACGCTCGAATTGAGCGTTTCTATGGGAATGAAAACGCCCAAATCAGCCCAATTCGCGCGACAAAAAAGGGTCTGGAACTTGTTTGAGCTTCAGGCGACATGGAGTGGAGATGTGAACCATCTCCATTGAGAATAATGGATTTTTTCCCCTCCAGCGTTTTGTAGCTTCAGGCGTAGGGCTACAAAACGTTCAGGTGTGAACGGGCTGTCATTGGTGAACCTAAATGACCCAACTATGCAGTCAGCTAAAGAAACTGGTCAGATGACCTTGTACTGAGACTGCCACCACCTCTACTGTCAATGCTGGTGGTAAAGGTCCTTAAACTAAGACAGTTGACCTATAATTGTCTTGACTTTTCCAGGTTAGCGGTCAGATGACATACTAGGACTGTTGACCCCCTCTGTGAAGGGCATTAAACTAGGACTGCTAACCTCTACTGTCATGGCTGCTCCATCCTATTGGTGAGATGACCTACTAGGACCGCCGGCCTCTACAAAAATCAGCTACTGTTATTGGTCAGATGACCTTGTATTAAGACTGACCTCCCACTGTCATGGTTGCTCCATGTGTGTGGAAGAGGACCTTAAACTAGGACTTCTGATAACCTTTACTGTCATGGCTACTCTGTTTAATGGTGAGATTCCCTTTTTAATAGGATGGTTGACCTTCTCTACTGTCATGACTGCATCATGGTGAAGACCTTTTTACCTAGGACTGTTGATCTCCTCTACTGTTTTGGCTGCTCCATGCTGGTGGTAAAGGACCTGAAACTTGGACTGCTGACCTCTGTCATAGCTGTTCCATGTTCAGTGGTCAGATTACCTAATACTAGGACTGCTGACCCCCTCTGTCAGAGCTGTTCCATGTTGGTGGTGGACGACCTTAAACTAGGACTGTTGATCTCTATTGTCATAGTTACTCCGTTAAGGGATAGATGACCTTATACTAGGACTGCTAAACTGTCATGGCTGCTCCATCCTAATGGTGAGATGACCTTATACTAGGGCTGCTGACCTCTACTGCAATGACTGCTCTGTCAAATGACCTTGTATGAAGACTGACCTCCCCTACTGTCACGGTTGCTCCATGTTGATAGTCAAGGACCTTAAACTAGAACTTCTGATCTCCTTTATTGCCATGGTTGAAATGACCTTTGCCATGGTTGAGATGACCTTATAGGATGGCTGACCTTCTCTGTCATGGCTACACCATGTTAGTGGCCAGGTGACCTTTTACTAGGATTCAGGGTTGGGACAAGGGGTGAGCAGGAGGGGAAGCTGCCCTGACTGCAGAAGAGCAAAGACCGGTGCTAAAGGACCTGAAACTAAGACTGCGGACCTTTTGTATTGGTTGTTCCATGTTAGTGGACAGATGATCTTTATACTAGAACTGTTAACCATCTCTACTGTCATGGTTGCTCCATCCTAATTAGGGATGAGCTCAGTGTTCAACTCGAACGCATGTTCGACTCTAACACGGGCCGTTTGCCTGTCTGGCGAATTCAGAACTTTGTGGACAGTTCTCACCAAATTCATGTGGCACGAACGGCCCACAATGCACTGGGCCATCAGTGCATTGCTGGCTCATGATTGCCCAAGCATGCACTGTGACCCCACATACTTGGCCAATCACAGCACCGGCAGCGAGGAGAGCCATAATTGGCCACAGGCAGGATGCCTGTGACCAATTATAGATCAAGGGGTTTAGTACACGCCCCACACTATATAAGGCTGCCAGCACGGCGGCCTTGTGTAGTGTGTTCTGGCATGCAGGGAAAGAGCTAGATAGGCAAGGTACAGTGTGTTCTTTTCTCAGGCATCTGCAGGAGTTAAAGTGGGTGTTGTGTGCCTCCAGCACAGTATACACCTGTATCTACCCTTTTTTTTGCTGGTGTTCTCTAATACAGGCATCTGCAGGAGTTAGTGGGTATTGTGTGCCTCCAGCACAGTATACACCTGTATCTACCCTTTTTTTGCTGGTGTTCTCTAATACAGGCATCTGCAGGAGTTAAAGTGGGTGTTGTGTGCCACCAGCACAGTATACACCTGAAGATACCCCTTATTGCTGGTGTTGTCTGTTGCATATTAGCCTTTAAAATTAGCACTTTTGATTTTGAACGTTCGAGTCCCATAGACTTTAATAGGGTTCTAAAGTTCGTACGAATTTTCGGTCTGCTCGAAGGTTCTGGTGCGAACTGAACCAGGGGGTGTTCGCTCATCCCTAATCCTAATGGTGAGATGACCTTATACTAGGACTGCTGACCCCCTACTGCCATGGCTTCTGTGGTAATGGTCAGATCACCTTATGTTAAGGCTGTTGACCTCCCCTACTATTATGGTTGCTCTTTGTTGGTGGTAGAGGACCTTAAGCTAGGACTTCTGATATCCTTTACTGTCATGGCTACTCTGTTAATGGATATGACCTTTATAATGGGATTGTGGACCTTCTCTACTGTCATGGCTGCATCAGGTTAGTGGCCGGGTGACCTTTAACTAAGACCGTTAATCTCCTCTACTGACATGGCTGCTCCATTCTGGTGGTAAAGGACCTGACACTTGGATTGCTGACCTCTGTCATGGCTGTTCCATGTTGGTGGTCAGATGACCTTATACTAGGACTCCTGACACCAATTTTTCAAAGCTGCTCCATGTTAGTGGGTGGAGCACCTTGAACAAGGACTGCTGATCTCTACTGCCATGGCTACTCTATGCAAGTGGACAGATTACCTTATACTAGGGCTGCCAACTTCCTCTGTCATGGCAGCTCCATCCTAATGGTGAGATGACCTTATAGGACTGATGACCTCTGTTAATGGTCAGTTGACTTTTGTATTAAGACTGACCTCCTGTATGGTCTGTTTTTGCTTTGATCTCCCCTTCAATAGAACATGGAAAACCAACTTTTGAAGGAAAATTTAAAATATCCTACATTCCCTTGTTTTTTTAACCTTGGTAAATGTCGGGAAACTGAATAAATATCGTAAACATGAAAAAATTCCCCTGGCCCATCACTGGCTTATTGTACCACTACTGTTTTGTCAGGACATTCGAGGAGACACTGCTGAAGGAGGAGCTGAAGAAGTTGGTGAATGACAGTTTTTTAGATGGTGAGAAATGGTAACCTGGAGCTTAAATCTGATAGAATTCATCCTATATTTCAAAGGGAACCCGAGCTGGCTTAAAATGTACCTAGTGTGGTAAATCTGGCAGACTGGGCAAACCAAGAGATGAGGACTTTGGGGTTTTATTCCCACTTTGCTGTATGTTTTGAAGTCTCTGATTTCAGTAAAATGAGAGATGGCCAGGCATCATTAGCCGATGGTGTCTGTGAATTTCTTTAAATTGTGCTAAAACTCTAAGCCCTTGTACACACGGTCGGACATTCTGACAACCAAATCCGTTGGATTTTGTCAAACTGTTGCATGCACATGGTCGGACAAAGTTGTCGGAAAATCCAATTGTACATAATGTGGTGACGTTATTTCGTTACGACGGGACTACGTTCAGGCTAGTAGCCAATAGCTTTGGTGTAGGAATTTGATCTGAGCATGCGTGGCACTTTGTCCGTCGGAGTAGGCTACACATGATCGGAGTATGTCCATCTGAGCATTTTGTCGGAAAATTTTATGGACAAGTTGTAAAACAGTCCGATGGAGACCACACACAGTCGGATTATCGGACAAAACGGTCCGATAGAACACATTCCGTCGGAATCTCCGACCGTGTGTACAAGGGCTAAGGAGCAGTTGAACTGATGGACATGGGGTGGGGGCTACCAATGATGACCTACTGAAAATGCTTTTTTCAGTATTTGGTGGATGCCAGTCAGTGAAGCCACCAATTTCCATTTGGCATTTTCCTTTTCTAAATGGTTTCCTTGCCCGTTACAAGGAGCTTCAACCATCATTTCTAGACTTCTAAATTCCTATCAAGAGGAGTGGAAGGGCCCATACCCTCATGGTGGTCAGTAGCAGAGCTGGGAACCAAGGAAGAGAGCACTCGCCCCCTAGAGTCGATAACCCATCTAAAACTAGCAGATGGCCTCACCCAACAGACTCCACCTAACACATGCTTTAAGGATTTGGAATGTGCAATTGATATGATGTACCTAGAGGTTTTTTTCCCTTCATCTTGCAGATTCAGTGCTGGGTGATGACTCTTTGGTGAAAGATGTGTCAATCATCGCATCTCCGACACCCGTAGACTGGAAGGTGCAGCATGGTTTGAGGACTCCTGGTCATTCTACACCAGCTATGAAGCTTCGCCGACTCAGTCTCACTAAATCCCTCCGGGTATATGACAGCCCCTCCAAGGTGGTGAGTAGTAGATCACTGATGGACTTCACTGTAGAGCAATCCTGACATTCTTAACATAACGGTCCTGGGTGGATCTTGCCTTTAATCTGTGTACTACTGAAGGAGATTTTATTGATCTATTGAGGCTTCAGATTCGTTGAGCAATAAAAAGTTGAGAAGTTGTTTTGAAGTGGAACTTTAGTCAGTAAATTAAGTCCCTTCAGGCTGGCCTCTTTTGCAGGTTTCGCTATGTAAAACATTACAAATAAGTGTCTATACTGTTTAAAATCCAGTAATACTGTCTCACCCTGCTCTGCACATGCTCAGTTGCTGTCCATTTTTTGGCATTGTACTGAAAAGCAAAGCCACTAGAGGCTGATAGCCTAAAGATTTATTGCTGCTCAGGGGCTCCAGACTTCAGGCAAACCCTTCTATGTGCAGGCAGTGGTGGCCCTTGAGGTAAGTTAGAGAAGAGTGGCAAATGGTGCGTACCAATTTTTGCTGAAAATCTTTACACGTTTGTTTTTATTTATTTTTTGTATAGACCACATTAGAATTTTTTTTTTTTTTTTAGCTCACTTAACAAGTACAGCCAAAGCTTGTTTGGCTGTACTTCCCCTGTGGATTACAAAAGTGCAATTCGTTCTGAGCTTGTGTGACCTGATGTCGCAGAACCAGCCCAGGCTGGGGAAAGATTGCGACCAAGTGGTCGGGATCTGCCCAGATTGCTGGACCGTCATCCGACTCGACCTCTCGGTGAGCGGCTTAGCCAGCCGATCCGCCCCCTCCACAGCCCAGCACTCCAGAGCAGACAACAGTGAATGACGGTCACCAGCTCTCTGCACATGGAGCACTGAGAACCAAGCGACCAGCGGGGGACAGATGCAGCATCCGATTGATGCTGCATCCACCTAGGTAAGTATAATCCTAAAAAAATTCTCAACTTCTCTTTAAAAAAAAAATATATATATAATATATATATATATATATATATATATATATATATATATATATATATATATATATATATATATATATATATAATTATATTTTAAATAACATTAAACGCTAGGATAAGAAAATGTAGTCTAAATCCATGCATCTGTATTCATCTTGAATCTCTCTGTGCTTTGTGTATTCCTTCCAGATCTGTGATGTAATCCAGTTTGAGACTCTTCCTCAATTTCAGGAGTCTCCTGCACAAAGACTGCTCAATGCTGCTCTTTCCTTGTACAGGGTGACTGGTCTTGTCTCCGCCCCCTCCTGGAATTTTCTGCTGGGTGGAGCCTGTTGGGTTTCTCCCACAGCTCTGCTCTGCACAGTGATGTCATTGCTACGTTACAAATTTCTGGTTTGTAACAACATTTATTGCACAAATTGGATTTTACATCCTTTGTGCTATTGAGGATAATTTTTAAATGAGCATTCTTGTGCCCGACAATAGGCATGCACACAAGGTGTGCTGGGTGTTTCTAAGCACACCCCAATCACCTCGTGTGCATTAGCATTGGTGCCTGACCCCCCCCCCCTCGCAGCACTGCTGGCTTCCCTCCTCTTGTCTCCTCTCCTGCCAGCTGCTACAGACACACAGGAGGATCTTCAGGATGGAGAGCGGTGAAGGGGATGGTAACCATGTTTACTAGCCTCTGCCTTTTCTGAATGAACAGAGTGATTGGTACAAGTCACTCTGTTCATTAATAACTGAAGCATAATAAGCTGTGTTTACTATGCTTCAGTTTATGAATAACAAGAAGGCTGTGCAGAGCTCTTCATGTTTCTGCGCAGATGAGGCTTCAGAGAGGAACTGTGGAAAGTTTCCACGGTCCCTTTCTCTGCTTAAAAAGTGAGAATTCAGGGGTCTTTTTGATCAAAGCCCCACCCCCCCCCCCCCACCCCCAAAAAGCATTGTGGATAAAATGTAAGAATTTAAAAAGTAGAAAACAAAGTTAAGGGCTTGTTCACGTGTGTGTGTGTGTGTGTATATATATATATATATATATATATATATATATATATATATATATATTTATTATTTTTTATCAACTTCTATAGATCCATACACTTATGTGCATTTGGGCTTTGGGGTGCACACTCTAATATGTGCCCGATGTTTAACTTTAATAGTGCCCATATAACACCAACTGCCACTATTTGGACCAGTTTTTCGGTGGCAGTAACATGATTTATAAACTACTTGCCTGCTCCTTAGGTGTCACTCATCACAGGCCAAAATTCTATTGAATCTCCCTCTCCAGTGATGGAGGAACATCTAGATAGCATAGCCAGGAATAGGAGCCGGTCAGTGCTGTGTGATCCAGGATTTATGGTGTAACCCTTAACATATGATCATTTGTACCAGCAGGTGGCGCAGGACCGAATACCCCAGAGACACCTGGGTGCTGCATTCGATGCACTTTCGGAGTCGAAGAATTGCAGTCTAAACAGCTCAATGTCCAGTAACCTGTGAGTATCAAGTCTTTTTAATACTGTAAGTTGGGAGCTCCAATATACAGAAGCTCCACTTTGAATGTGGATGAAAGGAGTTTTAATGGGTCTACTTACCTCTCCGAGAGCAGGAATAAGTTATCTCTTTTTAACTAATTTTAAAGAATTCCTTTTATTGTGGACCCCTGGTGCCCAACCTGCGGCACTTTGGTATGATGTGCGGACCTCAGCAGTCTTGGGACATTGAGACCCCTGCCCTAATCAAACTGGTGGCCCTTCAGCTGTTGCAGAACTACAAGTCCCATCATGCCTTGCCTGTGGGAGTCATGCTTGTAACTGTCAGCCTTGCAATGCCTCTTGGGACTTGTAGTTTTTAAACTGCTGGAGGGCCGCCAGTTTGAGACCCCTGGATTAGGGTGATGACGTTGATCTCTACTAGCCTCAAGTAACATCTTCCCAGCTTCGTGTTGTCTTCTGCAGCATCTCCCCACCAACAATGTATGCCGTCCTCACTCTCTGACCCTCATTTCCTCTATTAGGGCGGCAGTCTTTGACACGGCTCTCCAGTATTACATATATTAAACATTGAGTGGCCCTTTAGTGATGTGAGGGGCCACATTTGAAGCCCTTCTTTAGCTCATAAATTGAGAACCACTGTTGTGGTCACTCTTTCAGTATTCTCCTATAGGCATAGTGATGGCAGAAAGACCCAAGAGGTACATCAAGTTTTACTACATGTGTGGGAGTGACAACATCCCAGCCCGGCCAATGAATACAGCTGGACAGCAATACCTGGAAGCAGATGGTTGGAATGTCAGGTGCATACATGGAGCTCAAGGACACCACAGTGCTGGGGAAAAGTATAGTTCCTGCTTTAAATAGCCAAATAACATACTGCACACCAAAGACCATCAACTTCATCCAAGGGTTATTGCAATGGTATAAACCAAATTTGTATCCAGGCGCAAGGACAATGGCCCAAGTGGTGGGAGGAGATTAAGCTGAGGCCGCTGCTCTTCCAAACTCAGACTGATTAGATAAAACCAAGCAGACTGAAATAAAATTCTAAAATATTATCCGAGGGTGGTTATGGGTTCCCTCTATTTAGTCCATATATGTGTTAATTTGTCTCTTCCTATAGTTGGCTAGTCTATAAAACTCTGATAGTTACTGGCGGCACAGTGGTGTAGTGGTTAGCACTCTCACCTAGCAGTAAGAAGGGTCGCTGGTTCAAATCCCAACCACGACACTACCTGCCTGGAGTTTGCATGTTTTCCCTGTGCCTGCATGGGTTTCCTCCGGGTACTTTTGTTTCCTCCCACAATCCAAAGACATGCAGGTAGGTTAATTGGCTTCTGTCCAAAATTGGCCCTAGTATGTGAATGGGGACCTTGGATTGTGGGCGCCTTGAGGGTAGGGACCAATGTGAGTGTGCAATGTACAGGGATGGGGTCTATTGTAGACACTCACTCAGGTTGAACTGGATGGACTGGTGTCTTTATTCAACCTTACTAACTATGAAACTATGAAACTGTTGATGGCACAATAATATAAGGTTAGCTATGAAAACAAACACACTGCTTAATAAAACAATGTCTTATTTATTTCCCAAGAAAATAGGAAGATGCTAACTTGAAAATACTATAGAGCATATAACACAAGAACATCAAAGATACTTATTGCAAGGCTGTCCCCCCTAGGCACGGTCTCATCAGCTGGGCTCAGGATGATAACAGAGCCATCGGGCACGAGCCAAGAGCGAAAAGTACGACTTCCCTTCTGTGGTCACTTTTTTTAAACTTCATCCATACACCGTCCAGACCCAACCCCATTGCCAGCCCATTTAGGTTTCTAATGAAAAAGTAGTTAAGTGGCAGTCCTCAATATATATTTCTGTCCGTCCTGCTGTATTGGCCTCTAGGGGCAGCATTCGTTCATGTATCATTGCTATGCGACATGGGTCCTTCAGTCTTAGCTGGCCCTTTGATCTTCTGTAGCAGGACATTCATCAATCATCTTGTCAGCCATGGTCCTTTTTTTTTTTTTTTTTTTTTTTTTAAAGCTTGCTTGCAGAGCGTTATCACACCAGTCAGTCAGGAGCCAAGTTTTTGTTCAGTCTTGCTGCTTTCAGATGAATATTCTGATATGCTATAAAAGCTTTGATGTGCAACTTGTTACATTCTAGACAGCCCCCAAGAATGCGAAGGCTTGGTATAGCCATAGTTCATATTTCAAACACCTCTTGTATTATGAAATAAAACATGTTGCCATCCAACACAGACTAACATGAGAGAGAGAGAGAAGTAATGAACCACTGCAAAAAAATGAAAATGGACCTCGGGTGAGTTAAAGAATTTTAATCCATACGGAGTAGAAATGTAAAATACCAAGACAACCAGCAGCCTGAAAGCAGTCAAGCAGGAACCATAATAGACCAGAGCTGACAGTATCTGGAGGATGGAGCCGCATGGATGATGCAGGGGCTCAGAACACGGCTCGGCTGCGAGGCAGGATATCACAAGATTGCCGCAGGAGGTCCAAACCGGGACCGCAGCAAGAAAGAGTCTGGGAGCCTGGGTGCTGGAGCTGCTGGATGGAATGAGCCCGAGCCTAGGAAACCGGGACTAGGCAGCTGTTCGAGCTGTGCCTGACGCCCAGAAGTGACGTCACAGCCTGGTGGGAGTCAGGGAAATCCATGGACTATGGGCATACCACCTGCTGCTGAGACCGACCCAGAGGCACTTATGCCAGAAAGAACCAGGGAGGATGGTATGGCCGCCAGGAAAGACATGTTTTTCAGGGTCTAGCCCCTTCAGGTCAAATCAGCGGTCTATTATGGTTCCTGCTTGACTGCTTCCAGGCTGCTGGTTGTGTTGGTATTTCACATTTCTACTCCCTATGGATTAAATTCTTAAGTCGCCTGAGGTCCATCTTAATTTTTTTGCTGTGGTTCAGCGCTTCTCTTCCCACGTTGGTCTGCATATTGCAATGGTAGCACGCCATTCCCACCCAGAGCTATGCCCCCAACATGTTTCACCCACAGCAGGACTTAATCATGATCTGTCATTGCAATAAACCTTGCCTGGAGTTGAACGTCTTCGGTGTGTCGCCTGTTTGCATACTGGATTGCAGTGGTGCAAGATTAGGGCTTTGGCACCAGGCTGATTTCAGGGAATCGTGGAAAAGATGGATTGACTTGAGCAGTAAAAGGGGTTGGGCTCGTCTATCACAAAGTTAAAGGAGTTGTAGAGGCAAAAGATTTTTATTTATTTTTTTAATATAAGGTGTTTAAGAGAGAACCACAGCACCCCCAAATTACTTACCCGAGGTCCCTCTCTCTCCAGCGATGTCCAAGTGTCTAAGCCATCCCAGGACACTGGCTGTCAATCAAAGGCATCCAATCAGGGGAGAAGACGGGGCCAGGTCGGGGCTACGTGTCTGAGTGGATACACAGAGCTCTGACATGGCTCGAGTGCCCCCATAGAGAGTTGCTGGCTGAGGGGGCACTCGATATGAGGGAAGGGCCAGGGGCAGCAAAGAGGTACCCGAGAAGAGGATCTGGGCTGCTCTGTGCAAAACCAACTGCACAGAGGAGGCAAGTATAATATTGTTAAAAAAAAAAAAAAACTCTACAATCACTTTAAAATACTGTTGACTGACTTGGTACTTCTGCTGAAAGTCGAGCGTCCACTACTCCTTCAGTAAGCCCCCCCGGTCACACCGATCCCAACATTGAAGTAGTGCTACTTGGAAGAACTCTGCCACATCATGCACAGATGTCTATGCAAGTCGTACCTGAACTTTCAAAAAGTAGCGTAGGAACTACAGGGGTAGAGACTTGATGGAGTTGGGGTGCATCACCCAGCCCCCAGGAATGAAGCTTGGGGGTCCATGTTCCCGGGTGCTGCGATCCTCTATAGTTGGTTGAACCTTATATAGCTGCTGATAAAACACCCTGAACTCTGTGGCTATAGCCGATGCTTCATGTACTAAGTCAGCAGCAGGGGTTTTAATTTTAGCAATGAAGGTCTAACAGATCTGGGGTCTTTTTTGACCCCAGATCTCTCAATAAAGAGGATCTGTCATCCTGATTTATAAAGGGTGTTTATATTCCTTGTAATAAGAATAAAAGTGATCATAAAAAAGTAAAATAAGGGGAAAAAAATGTAAAGTGCCCCATCCCTCCGTAATATGCAAGTTGCACCCGCATATGTAAACGGCATTCAAACCACAAAACGAGGTATCGCTGTGATCGTTGGAGTGAGAGCAATAATTAACTAGCGCTGGAGCTCCTCTGTAACTCTAAACAGGTAACCTGACATGTCAATTCGCATGCCAAATCGCTCCATTGTGAACCAAGGCTCTAACTTGTAAACAAGGTTCCAAAAAAAAAGACCTGGTCAGCAAGTGTTAGTACTATGGAAAGTTGTAACTGATTAGACTTTGCACACCATTTCTGATGCACATGGAATAGATTTAAAGGTGTTAATCTAAAAGTTCAGTTGGGCTTAAAGCAGAACTAAAGCCATCAAGTCTTCTGGTGTCCCAATTGGCCGGTAGGAGACAGGAGGTGGATCGGGGTTGGCTAGGAGGAGAAGCAGAGGAAGCCACAGAGGAGCTGAATGTTGTAAGGGGGTGAGGCTTGGAGGTTAAGTGGAAGGGGGGGGGGGGGGGGCGACCGTGGAGAACCTGGGGGGTGGTTTGCCCCCAACCCAAAAAAAAAGTTTAGCGCCAGCCACCACTGATTCCTGGCATTGCTGGTGCTGTCAACAAAACTGTCAGTCAAATGGCCGGTGTTATAACTGATCGCATGTGCAGAAACCACGGCAGTTGCAGATCAGAGGCGAAGATGGCGGCTTCCTTGGCTAAACAGAAAAGGAGGGTTTAGTTCCAAAAAAGGTGAACTAATCCGTGAAATCTGGAGACTGCCTTTGCAGGCCTTTGCTCATTTCTTGGCCGTGATGCTCACATTTTGGGTGTCACTGACCAGAAAGAAGTGCAGAGGAATTCTTTAGCTTCACCGTTTTTTTTCTTTTGTCTCCCATCCAGCTCTGTTTCTTCGATGTCTCCACGCCAGTTCTGCCAGGCCATCACCAGAGTCGGCCAGCCATGCCGGAACAAAGCCATCAGCGGCCAGGAGTTTTGCCGGGTTCATACTTCAGGGCAGACGTCCTACACGGCACAGTGAGCCTGGCGCTCGAGACCTTGTACTTACCTCCCCAGGGGGTGCATCCAACCAAAGCCTTGAATACTGGGTTGTGCTGGGTCAGGTTGGCACTTTTTTTGCTTTTCGGTGTGTGAAATCTCATTCTCTGCAGCCACACGGGACAAGACGGGGGTCAAATATTCCACAATGTGAATTTATCAGTCAGCGATGTTCAGCGGATTAAAGTGTCATATTTTATTTATTTGTTACGATGTTCATTTAATTCAACTGAATGTCGGAAGGGATTTTTGACTCCCATCTCATGCAGCTGGACCGAGATTGGCGGACTTTTGGAGTGAGCGGGACGCGTAATATTTGGGGTTCGGGTCTCAGGAATGCATTTTGTCAATCTGACCGTCTGACTGCAGGGAGGTAGAACATTTATTTCAGACACTTTTACACAACGGGATATTTATCATATTTTATTGTACAATTGTATGTGTTTCTGTACTAAACATTTTATAATAAATCTTTAGAAATTCCTTTTTTGTGATGTCTTGTATATATGATGGATGTCTGTGCAAAATGATTCTGCCTTGCTACTGGAATATAAAATCTCAACTGCTTTTGACACCTGCAGACAAGTGAATGCCTTGAAGAGGAACCAAAGTCTTTCATTTTAGGCCCCTTTAACAGTAAAAGTGCTTTCGGACCGCTAAATACAAGGATCCCAACCCGCCCCAAAGATGCCGCTTGCAGGACTTTTCAGAACGTCCCGCAAACGCACCGCCCCCAGTGTGAAAAGGCAACACTGGAATGGATGGGAGGCGGTTTTCAGGCATTAAGCAGCGGTCATTTCAGCGCTAAAGTGCCTGAAATCTGCCCAGTGTGAAAGGGGTCCTAGGACTGCGAGCAGGCCCGCTCTTTATTGTAAATGAGACATTGGGATTTATTTAATGGTAAATCCCCCTGTGCGCTACACGTGCACTTCCACATGCAGTTGCTGTAGATAGAGGGGGGCATGCAAGGAAAAAAAAACAGTATATGTGATCGGATGATAGAAATCAGCAGATCCCCCCCCCCTTCCTCCTCATTACAGATCTCCCCCTTCCTCCTCATTACAGATCTCCCCCCTTCCTCCTCATTACAGATCTCCCCCCTTCCTCCTCATTACAGATCTCCCCCCTTCCTCCTCATTACAGATCTCCCCCCTTCCTCCTCATTACAGATCTCCCCCTTCCTCCTCATTACAGATCTCCCCCCTTCCTCCTCATTACAGATCTCCCCCCTTCCTCCTCATTACAGATCTCTCCCCCCTCCTCGTTTCAGATCCTCTCCCTCATTTCAGATCTCCTTTCCCCCCCCCTCTTCCTCATTTCAGATCCCCCCCCCCCTCTTCCTCATTTCAGATCCCCCCCCCTCTTCCTCATTTCAGATCCCCCCCCTCTTCCTCATTTCAGATCCCCCCCCCTCTTCCTCATTTCAGATCCCCCCCCCCCTCTTCCTCATTTCAGATCTCCTCTTCCCCACCCCCCCTTCCTCATTTCAGATCTCCTCCTCCTCCCCCCCCCCCCTTCCTCATTTCAGATCTCCTCCTCCTCCCCCCCTTCCTCATTTCAGATCTCCTCCTCCTCCCCCCCCTTCCTCATTTCAGATCTCCTCCTCCTCCCCCCTTCCTCATTTCAGATCTCCTCCTCCTCCCCCCCTTCCTCATTTCAGATCTCCTCCTCCTCCTCCTCCCCCCCCTTCCTCATTTCAGATCTCTTCCTCCTCCTCCTCCCCCCCCCTTCCTCATTTCAGATCTCCTCCTCCTCCTCCTCCCCCCCCCTTCCTCATTTCAGATCTCCTCCTCCTCCCCCCCACCCCCTTCCTCATTTCAGATCTCCTCCTCCTCCCCCCCACCCCCTTCCTCATTTCAGATCTCCTCCTCCTCCCCCCCCACCCCCTTCCTCATTTCAGATCTCCTCCTCCTCCCCCCCCACCCCCTTCCTCATTTCAGATCTCCTCCTCCTCCCCCCCCCTCCTCATTTCAGATCTCCTCCTTCCCCCCCCCCCTTCCTCATTTCAGATCTCCTCCTCCTCCTCCCCCCCTTCCTCATTTCAGATCTCCTCCTCCTCCTCCCCCCCCCCTTCCTCATTTCAGATCTCCTCCTCCTCCTCCTCCCCCCCTTCCTCATTTCAGATCTCCTCCTCCTCCTCCCCCCCCTTCCTCATTTCAGATCTCCTCCTCCTCCTCCCCCCCCACCCCCTTCCTCATTTCAGATCTCCTCCTCCTCCTCCTCCTCCTCCTCCCCCCCCACCCCCTTCCTCATTTCAGATCTCCTCCTCCTCCCCCCCACCCCCTTCCTCATTTCAGATCTCCTCCTCCTCCCCCCCACCCCCTTCCTCATTTCAGATCTCCTCCTCCTCCCCCCCCCTCCTCATTTCAGATCTCCTCCTCCCCCCCCCCCCCCTTCCTCATTTCAGATCTCCTCCTCCTCCTCCCCCCTTCCTCATTTCAGATCTCCTCCTCCTCCTCCCCCCCCCCCTTCCTCATTTCAGATCTCCTCCTCCTCCTCCTCCCCCCCTTCCTCATTTCAGATCTCCTCCTCCTCCTCCTCCCCCCCCTTCCTCATTTCAGATCTCCTCCTCCTCCTCCCCCCCCACCCCCTTCCTCATTTCAGATCTCCTCCTCCTCCTCCTCCTCCTCCTCCTCCCCCCCACCCCCTTCCTCATTTCAGATCTCCTCCTTCTCCCCCCCCCCCCTCCTCATTTCAGATCTACAGCGACTGCACTTCCAAGTGCTCTTGTAGTGCACAATGGATCTGCCTTTATCGTAGAATGCAATAGGGTTTACTTACTAAACACCCGCCTGCTCGCTTGTCTTGGAATGTAGACGGAGCGGCACAAGTTTCGGAAGGTGGGAGGCACTCTCATGCTGGAGAAGCCTTACCGGAAGGATGAGCAAAACTTGGAGCTCCAGGCCTTGCCCCGGATCTGGACTGGAGGTTTCTTAACCACTTCAGCTCTGGAAGATTTACCCCCCTTTAATGACCAGGCCATTTTTTTGTGATACAGCATTGCGTTACTTTGACAATTGCGCGGTCGTGCATCGATGCACCCAAATAAAATTGATGTTTTTTTTGTTTATAGCGCAAAAAATAAAACCGCAGAGGTGATCAAATACCACCAAAATAGCTCTATTTGTGAGGGGGGGGGGGGTGTTTAGGTACAATATCGCACGACCACGCAATTGTCAGTTAAAGCTAAGCAGTGTCAAATTGTAAAAAAAAATGTGCTCTGTCAGGAAGGGGGTAAAGTCATCTGGTGCTAAAGTGGTTAAAGTATAGCTAAAAGCAAAGTGTTTTGGATAGTGGAGATGGATTAGTACCCCTGTCAAGTTTTTATATATACACAATATTTATATAATTTTTTTTTTTAAATAATTTCTAGCCTTCTATATGTGTCCCAATTCGGGCCCTTTCCCAGGGTCGGACTGATCATGTCTGTCTGGCAACCGCTGAAGTTAACTTTTTACATCAACAGGCTGATGATTGGTTGAGGGGATAGCCCAGCAACCAATCACCTGCTGGTTAAGGTAAAAAGTTACCTTTAGCGGTTCCCACCCATGTGATGCCAGCCGTTTGCCACTGTCCGATGAAGAGGACAGTGGCGAACATGTCCGGGTGCCCATAAATTAATCCCAGGCACTGACTGACAGGCAGGACAATTGGGCCCTGGATTTATTCCCCTTCTCTACAGCCTCAGCTGCACAGAATGAATGACTAGGAAGAGCTGAGGCTTCCTGCTTATTCACAAACTGAAGCATAGTAAACACAATGATGAATGTGTTCCCCTCCCGCTCCTTGTGAGAACAGCCGAGTGGCTTTTAGCCACGTCAATTGTTATCCCAAAAAAGCCAACGTTTTTTTTTTTGATTTATTTTTTGATTTTTTTTTTGATTTTTTATTTGATTTTTTTTTTTTTATATAAAAGGCTGATGTGTGCGCCTGCATATCATCCCGCTACAACACCTTCAAGCCGAAGCTGCATATTTGCTTACAGTCCAGGTGAAGGGGTGAGATCCGTTTAGGGTTTTCAAACTCTTGTATGTGTTCACAGGAGCGAGCGGACATGTTCTTCTCTCATTACATATACAGTCTGCTTATTGCTTTGCAGTGCTACAATGTAGAGCTGCATTTCCCAACCTTTTCAACACAGAGGAACCTGTGAAATAACTTTCCTCTCTCCGAGAAGCCCCGAGGGGAAAAAAGGTGACGATGTCTACAACTCCGCATACATTGTGATGGTCAGTGCGAAGAATTCTCCTTAACCACTTTCAGACCGGACCATTTTGCTGGTAAATGACCAGAGGTCTTTTTACACTTTGGCACTGCGCTGCTTTAACTGGTAATTGCGCAGTCATGCAATGTTGTACCCAAACAAAATTTGCGTCCTTTTCTTCCCACAAATAGAGCTTTCTTTTGATGGTATTTGATTGCCTCTGCGATTTTTATTTTTTGCGATATAAACGTAAAAAGACCGCAAATTTTGAAAAAAAATGATATTTTCTACTTTTTGTTATTAGAAAAATCCAATAAACTCAATTTTAGTCATACATTTAGGCCAAAATGTATTCAGCCACATGTCTTTGGTAAAAAAAAAGTCAATAATTGTATATTTATTGGTTTGCGCAAAAGTTGTCACATCTACAAACTAAGGTACGTTTTCTGGAATTTACGCAGCTTTTAGTTTACGACTGCCTATCTCATTTCTTGAGGTGCTAAAATGGCAGGGCAGTACAAAACCCCCCCAAATGACCCCATTTTGGAAAGTAGACCCCCTAAGGAAATTGATAAGAGGCATGTTGAGCCCATTGAATATTTTATTTTTTTGCCTCAAGCGATTGAATAATGACAAAAAAAAAAATTTTTTTTTTTTTTTACACAAAGTTGTCACTAAATGATATATTGCTCACACATGCTATGGGCGTATGTGAAATGACACCCCAAAATAAATTCTGCTGCTTCTCCTGAGTATGGGGATACCACATATGTGGGACTTTTTGGGAGCCTAGCCGCGTACGGGGCCCCGAAAACCAAGCACCGCCTTCAGGCTTTCTAAGGGCGTAAATTTTTGAGTTCACTTCTCACTACCTATTACAGTTTTGAAGGCCATAAAATGCCAAGATGGCACAAAACCCCCACAAATGACCCCATTTTAGAAAGTAGACACCCCAAGCTATTTGCTGAGAGGCATGTTGAGTTCATGGAATATTTTATATTTTGCCACAAGTTGCGGGAAAATTACAAACTTTTTTTTTTTTTTTTTTTTTTTTAACAAAGTTGTCACTAAATGATATATTGCTCATGCATGCCATGGGCATATGTGAAATGACACCCCAAAATAAATTCTGCTGCTTCTCCTGAGTACGGGGATACCACATATGTGGGACTTTTTGGGAGCCTAGCCGCGTACGGGGCCCCGAAAACCAAGCACCGCCTTCAGGCTTTCTAAGGGCGTAATTTTTTGATTTCACTCCTCACTACCTATTACAGTTTTGAAGGCCATAAAATGCCAAGATGGCACAAAACCCCCACAAATGACCCCATTTTAGAAAGTAGACACCCCAAGCTATTTGCTGAGAGGCATGTTGAGTCCATGGAATATTTTATATTTTGCCACAAGTTGCGGGAAAATTACAAACTTTTTTTTTTTTTTTTTTTTTTTTCACAAAGTTGTCACTAAATGATATATTGCTCACGCATGCCATGGGCATATGTGAAATGACACCCCAAAATAAATTCTGCTGCTTCTCCTGAGTATGGGGATACCACATATGTGGGACTTTTTGGGAGCCTAGCCGCGTACGGGGCCCCGAAAACCAAGCACCGCCTTCAGGCTTTCTAAGGGCGTTACAGTTTTGAAGGCCATAAAATGCCAAGATGGCACAAACCCCCCCCAAATGACCCCATTTTGGAAAGTAGACACCCCTAAATTTAGGGGTACACTAGTGAGACTAGGTAATAAATGGCGGGTGCCCTGAAACTATAAAAAAATAACTAACCAACCAGCGTCACCTGTAACAGTTATATGGTGATCACTGGTGAAAGGGTTAACTAGGGGGCAATCAGGGGGCTTTATGCGGTAGTATATGGGGGTCCCTGGCGCTATAAAAAGCTGCAGCGAACCTAAATACCTACCTGCCTAACTAGCGTCACCTGTGACACTAATACAGCGATCAGAAAAACGATCGCTTATTAGGCTGGGTTCACACTGGAGCGATGCGGGAACGCCACGAATGCGCGGCGGGTTCCCGCATCGCATGCCTCCCGGCGGCAGTTCACACTGCCCTATGCGAACTGCTGGGAGTGTCAGTGAAATGTTACTGACACCCCCAGATCAGTTCGCATATCGCAGTGCGATCTGCAAACTCGGATCGCATGGTGTGAACACCCATGCGATCCGATTCTGCTGCGGGCCAAAAAAAGGGTCCCGTGCGAATTTGCGGCGGGTGCGGCGAATGGCTGAACTCGAATCGCACAGAGATCGGATGTGATTTGCACTGCAGTGCGGTGCGAATCACATCCGTTCTCATAAACCGCTGCAATGTGAACCCAGCCTTAGTGACACTGGCGACGGGGGGTGATCACGGGGTTAAACCTTTATTGGGGGGGTTAGGGGGGTACCTTAGAACTAAAGGGGGCTAACCCTAACTGCCCTAACAGTTATTAGTCACAAATGACACCCGCCGGGTGATCAGGGGGTTAAACCTTTATTAGGTAATAAATGGCGGGTGCCCTGAAACTATAAAAAAATAACTAACCAACCAGCGTCACCTGTAACAGTTATATGGTGATCACTGGTGAAAGGGTTAACTAGGGGGCAATCAGGGGGCTTTATGCGGTAGTATATGGGGGTCCCTGGCGCTATAAAAAGCTGCGGCGAACCTAAATACCTACCTGCCTAACTAGCGTCACCTGTGACACTAATACGGCGATCAGAAAAATGATCGCTTATTAGGCTGGGTTCACACTGGAGCGATGCGGAAACGCCGCGAATCCGCGGCGGGTTCCCGCATCGCATGCCTCCCGGCGGCAGTTCACACTGCCCTATGCGAACTGCTGGGAGTGTCAGTGAAATGTTACTGACACCCCCAGATCAGTTCGCATATCGCAGTGCGATCTGCAAACTCGGATCGCATGGTGTGAACACCCATGCGATCCGATTCTGCTGCGGGCCAAAAAAAGGGTCCCGTGCGAATTTGCGGCGGGTGCGGCGAATGGCTGAACTCGAATCGCACAGAGATCGGATGTGATTTGCACTGCACTTTTTTTTTTTTACATTTTTTTTTTTTACATTTTTTTTTTTTTTACACTTTTTTTTCCCCCTCAGGTGAATGGGTAGGGGTATGATGTACCCCATAATCATTCACATAGGGGGGGCAGGATCTGGGGGCCCCCTTATTTAAGGGGGACAACCAACGGCCAGGGTTGTTGGGAAGAGGCCCTTGTCCTTATCAACATGAGAACAAGGTGTTTTGGGGTGGGGTGTCGCAAAGCACGCACCTCCACCCCCCCATGTTGAGGGCACGTGGCCTGGTACGGTTCAGGAGGGGGTGCTCGCTCGTCCCCACCCCCTTTGCTGACTGGCTGGGCTGCGTGCTCGGATAAGGGTCTGGTATGGATTTTAGGGGGGACCCCCACGCCCTTTTTTCAGCGTAGGGAGTTCCCCTTAAAATCCATACCAGACCTAAGGGCCTGGTATTCCCTTGGA
Organism: Lithobates pipiens; assembly: GCF_037356315.1. Lineage (NCBI taxonomy): Eukaryota > Metazoa > Chordata > Amphibia > Anura > Ranidae > Lithobates > Lithobates pipiens. The sequence goes on along the minus strand of NW_027507764.1, from coordinate 35,584,211 downwards.
GGGGAACCCATGCTGGTTTTTTTTATTTAAAATTTGCGTGGAGTTCCCCCTGGAGCTTATTATTCTGTGATTGGCCACAGCCAAAGTTGCCTGGGCTGGGGGCGACTTGAAGTTGTGTTGTAAGTCGCCTCAAGTCGCGTGTAAGTTGCCTCCCAAAGTCGCGCTGCAAGTCACGTTGCCCCTGTGTGATTGGACTCTTAGAGGAGAGATATACCGTATATACTATTAGAGGAGAGCTATACTGTATATACTATTAGAGGAGAGCTATACTGTATATACTATTAGAAGAGATGTATACTGTATATACCATTAAAGGGTGAATCTGGTAAATACCATCAGAGATCGCTTTTTTTTTTTTTTATTTAAAATAAATAAATAAATAATAATAATAAATAAAAATAAAAAAACAATGTCTTCCTTCAACAAAAATAAATACAATTAAATTTTAGGAACGTTCGATTTTCTAATCGTTAGTGGGGTCAAATTGACATTAATTTTTAACCACAGTGAGGGGAAAAGTTGGAAATAACAGAAAATTTCTCGGTCACAGGAATCTTCAGACAGTGTATGTGGTTTTCGTTCAGAAATTACATTCATTTTAAAAACAGAATGTTAAAAGCAAGTGAAAATTTCAAACAACATTGTTTCATTCAGCGAATGTACAAAGATTTTTCCGTCTGAAAATTGATGGTTGTGGCCTCGTTATCGGTACACACCTATGCAGTTTTGCTCTGTTTCTGCTGTGCGTTTGATTTGTGCGCATGTGATTTTGCTGCGATTTGCAGGTTTTTTTTTTTTTTTTGGCCAATTTGTTGTTGGGCAGATTAAAAAACACAAATTGCTGCAAAAACGCATTACATGCTTTTCTGCAGCTTCTCCATTGAAGTATATTGAACCAAAAAAAGCTCAGTGTTGCGTTTTAAAAAAAAAAAATAAAAATCCCCGACCGTTTCTAAATACGCAGCGGCTGAAAAAATAAAAATAAAAAAAAGGGATCTGAACGTGTCCCATAGGAAACCATGTAAATGGACTGTAGTGCGTTTCTGCAAAAAGCACCAAAAAACACACATAGATGTGAACCGGGTCCAAGACGTTTAGTAACATAACGGGGTTAAAAATAACTAAATAAAATTAGAAGCCTCATTTCACACTTTTATACATTCTACTTAACTATAAATCTATTGTATGACTCTTTTTATTGCATTATATTCAATAAAATATTTGAAAAGAGAAAAATAACAAAATAAAATTAGCCTTTTATAGTACCAAAAAAAATAAAAAAATAAAAAAAAGATAATCAGTACTGTAAGGGTTTTTTTTTACTGAAGAACTGTGAAAGTAATAATTTACAGGAGCCATTATTTGCTCTTTTTTGGGCTCATTTTAGCTTTAACCCCATTATGTTACTAGCCGATTCATCGATTATGAAAATAGTAATCGATTAATTTCATAATTGATTAGTTGTTTCAGCCCTAGTCTAATGATAATCATTACAAAAGCCTGACCTCTTCTACATGTGTTACCATAAACAACGGGAAGGATCAGTGTCATTACAGAGGTCTGACTTTTACTGAACATGGCAGCAGTGTCATCATTACCGAGGCCTGCCCTCTTCTAGACACACACTATATCGCCAAAAGTATTGGGACACCTCCATTTACACGCACATGAACTTTAATGGCATCCCAGTTTTAGTCCGTAGGGTTCAATATTGAGTTGGCCCGCCCTTTGCAGCTATAACAGCTTCAACTCTTCTGGGAAGGCCGTCCACAAGGACTATTAAATAAGCACCCGAATGACCACAACATACAGGGATATACAATGTAATACTGACATATAATCACACACAGAGGTTGGACTTGATGTACTTGTGTCTTTTTTCAGTCTTGCCTACTATGTAAGGTTTAGGAGGGTGTCTATGTGAATGTTTGATCATTCTTTCAGAAGAACATTTGTGGGGTCAGGCTCTGATGTTGGACGAGAAGGCCTGGCTCGGAGTCTCCTCCCTAAAGACATGCTGGTAGGTTAATTGTCCCTAGTATGTATGAATGCAAATTTAGGGACCTTAGAGCATAAGCTCCTTGAGGGTAGGGACTGATGTGAATGTACAATGTATATGTAAAAGCGCTGCGTAAATCGATGGCGCTTATAACTAAAATAAATAAATAATTCATCCCAAATGTGTTCCATCAGGTTGAGGTCAGGACTCTGTGCAAGTTCCTCCACCCCACACTCGCTCATCCATGTCTTTATAGACCTTGCTTTGTGCACTGGTCCAAATCATTTGGTGGAAGGAAGATTACGGTGTGTCGTTGTTTTTCAGGGGTTGGGCTCGGCCCCTTAGTTCCAGTGAAGGGAACGCTTAAGACATTTTGGACAATTTCATGCTCCCAACTTTGTGGGAACAGTTTGGGGATGGCCCCTTCCTGGTTCAACATGACCAGTGCAAAAAAAAAAAAAAAATGGAATTACGTACCGGTAATGTCCTTTTCCAGGAGTCTTTCAGGACAGCCACCTTAGAGAGACACTGGCCCCTCCCCTCTGAGGAAACACCGCCTTCATTTTCATAATTTAAGCCTCGTCCTCCCTTCGTTCCTCAGTTCTTCCAGAGTACCTCCGGCCAACTGGGGAGACACAAGAACACGTCAAACAAATAAACTTTTTAAGTCTTACCTGACGGCCTCATGTAATGAGTTCCCGATGATCTGCAAACAATTTGGGTGGGAACCGGTGCTGTCCTGAAAGACTCCTGGAAAAGGACATTACCGGTACGTAATTCCATTTTTCCCCAATCGTCTTTCAGGACAGCCACCTTAGAGAGGATAAGCGAGTATATTACCTTAGGGTGGGACTACTGCCTGCAGCACCTTACGACCAAAGGCTTGGTCTTTGGCTGACAGAAGATCCAGTCTATAGTGTCTCACAAACGTAGAAAAACTGGACCACGTTGCAGCTCTACAGATCTGTTCCGGAGATGCACCAGCCCACTCTGCCTGAGAAGTTGCCACTGCCCTGGTTGAGTGTGCTCTAATCCCAGCTGGAGGATCTAATCCCCCCTGCCACGTATGCCTGCCCAATGGCTAACCTTAACCATCTAGCTATCGTACGTCTAGAGGCTTTGGAACCCTTCCTGGCCCCTGAAAATAAAACAAAAAGTGAATCAGTCTTTCTGAACTGACTTGTGCAGTCTAAATAATAAAGAACACATCTTCTCACATCCAGTCTGTGAAAAATGTGTTCCTGTTCTCTAACTGGATTTGAACAAAACGTAGGTAGCACAATCTCCTGCATCCTATGGAAACTAGAGGCTACCTTAGGTAAAAAGGCCGGATCCATCTTCAAAACCAGACGATCCGGAAAAACCTGAAAAAAGGGAGCCCTAACAGAAAGGGCTTCGAGTTCACTTACTCTCCTTGCTGTAGTGATCGCCACCAAAAACACCGTTTTGAGAGTGATCAGCTTTAATGAGCAAGATTCTAACGGCTCAAAAGGTTCCCCTGTGAGAACCTGTAAAACTAAAGAAAGATCCCAAACTGGGAAGGGGGAGCTTGAAACCGGCCTCTGCCTACCTAGGGCCCTGAAGAACCTTACGACCCAAGGATCTGACGCTAGATGTTTCTCCAAAAACACGCTCAATGCGGAAACCTGACCCTTTAGTGTTCCAAGCGCTAACCCCTTATCCGCCCCTGCCTGTAGGAACTCTAGAACGGCTACAGGGCTGTGCACGTTGAAGGAACCCTCTGAACACCAGCTGTTAAACCGCCTCCATACCTTTAAGTAAATTCCTTTTTCCTACAGTTTAGAAGAGTGGCTACCAACCGGTCTGAGAAGCCCTTGGCTTTCAGCAATTCTTCCTCAGAAGCCACGCTGCCAGGTTCCATCGTCCTACCTGAGGACAGAACACCGGACCCTGAGACAGGAGATCCTCCTGCACTGGGAGAATCCAGGGGGGTTCTACAGACAGGCCCTTCAGGATCGAGAACCACGGCCTCCTGGGCCAGTGAGGTGCAACTAGAATAAGGGTAGTGTTCTCCACTTGAAACTTCCTTAATACTGCCGGAATGAGCACGAGAGGGGGGAAGGCATAGCACCTGGAGAAACCCCAACTCTGTGCTAGTGCGTCCACCGCCAATGCCCCGTCCCCCCTGTTTATGGAGAAGAAAGTGGCTACTTTCGCGTTTTCCCTTGCGGCAAAGAGATCTATTGAGGGAATCCCCCATCTCTGGGTGATCATTTCGAATATTTCCTGCTTGAGAACCCAATTGCCTTCTCTCAGAGTTCTCCTGCTGAGAAAATCTGCCACCTGATTTTGTTCTCCCTTCAAGTGGATTGCTGAAAGGGACAGGATATTTGCTTCGGCCCATCTGAGGATGGCTTCCGCTAGGGCCCATAAGGATTTGCTCCTGGTGCCCCCCTGTCTGTTGATGTAAGCTACCACCGAGGAATTGTCCGACCTTACCTTTACGTGATTCCCCCGGAGCTCTTTCTGAAAGGCCCTGAGAGCTAGATCTACTGCCCTCAGCTCCCTCCAATTCGAGGATCTCCTCGAGTCCCTCTTCTCCCAAATACCCTGTATTAATCGGGAGTCTAGGTGTGCCCCCCAACCTGAGCTGCTTGCATCGGTCGTGACCACGCTGGAGGTTGGCATAACCCACTCTAGACCTTGGGACAAATTTGCTCCCTTCCTCCACCACCAGAGGGACCTCTTTACCTGATCTGGAATCGAAACCAGAGAATCCAAAGATCCCTGGCTGTGATCCCAAATTTTCAGAACAAATAATTGTAGAGGGCGGTAATGTAACCCTGCCCACTGAACCGCTGGAAGAGCGGATGTCAGCAACCCTAGTGCCGACATGATCTTCCTTATGGAGATCTGGTGGTTGCCCTGAAGAAACAACAGAGCCTTGTCTACCTTTTGAATTTTCTCCAAAGGAAGAAAGACCCTTTGTACTGTTGAGTCCAACACGTACCCCAGGAAGGTGACCCTCTGGGAAGGAACTAAGTTGGATTTCTCCAGGTTCAGGAGCCAACCCAGGCTTACTAACAAGTTTCTTGTGACCTGTAAATCCTGAATTAACTGTGTTGGGGAAGGGGCAAACAGAAGAAGATCGTCGAGATATGCGATCACCGAGATTCCCCTGAGACGCAGAAATGCCAGAACTTCTGCCATCACTTTGGTGAAGATCCGGGGGGAAGAGGATAGCCCGAAGGGAAGCGCTCTGAACTGAAGGTGTAGTACTTCCATTGGAGTTCTCACTGCCAGTCTGAAAAAACGCTGGTGGGACTCTGCGATGGGAATATGCAGGTATGCATCTTTCAAATCTATTGATGCCATGAAACAGTTCGGTGGAAGGAGTGCTTTTACTGAGTAAACCGAATCCATCCGAAACCTTCTGTAGGTAACTGAGACATTCAGAGGCTTCAGGTTCAGGATGAGCCTGAATTTTCCCGAAGGCTTGCGAACCACGAAGCCGTGAGAGTAGAAGCCTCTGCTTGTCTCTCCTACTGGAACCCGTACTACCACCTCCTGTTCTTCCAACTCCTGAAGAGAGGAAAGAAGGGCAGATGATTTTTCTGCGCATTTTGGCAGCTCGGTGACAAGGAACCTCAGAGGAGGGAGTCCTGAAAACTCCAAATGGTAACCTCTTCTGACGATCCCCAAGACAAACTGATTGGAGGAAATCATCTCCCACTGTGGGAGGAAGGCCCCCAACCTTCCTCCCACCGTGACCCTGTCACTGAGATTTCTTGGGCTGTTCAGGAGGGCGAAAAATTGCTCCCCCGGGCCCCTTGCTTTTGAGTCCCCAACTTTTCTTCTGCTGAACAGAACGGGGGGCTACAACCCTTTTCTGGGGACAAGTCCTTCTTTTGGCTTGTTCTCCAAATTTCCTTTTAACAGGAAAGGCCTTTCTCTTGTCTGCTGTGCGATCTAGCACCGCTTCAAGACCTGGTCCAAACAGTAGATCTCCTGTAAAGGGGATTCCACAAAGTTTAAGTTTGGATGCATTGTCTCCAGGCCAGGTCTTCAGCCATAAGGCTCTCCTGGCAGAGTTGGTCAGAGCCAAGGACCTTGCCGATATTCTCACGGATTCAGCCGAAGCGTCCGCTATGTAGGCTATCCCCTTAAGAAGCATGGGAAAGGAGGATAGAATAGTCTCCTTTGCTGTCCCTGCTTCAATGTGTGCGCTAATCTGGGTGAGCCAATACTCCATGTTGCGGGCCACCACTGTGGCTGCCATGGCTGGCTTAAGATTTCCCTGTGATGAATCCCAGGCCTTTTTAAGAAGGCAATCCATCCTTCGATCCATAGGGTTAGAAAGTACCCCCATATCCTCAAAGGATAGATCCGTGTGTCTGGACACCTGGGAAAAAGCAGCATCTAATCTGGGAGATTTATTCCAGACGAGAGTCTCTTCCTCCGAAAAAGGAAACCTTCGTCTTAATGCCCCGGAAAAGAAAGGTTTCCTTTCGGGATCCCGCCATTCCTTCTTGATGGTATCGATCAAGACGTTATGCACTGGGAACACCCGCTTTTTTTGTTCCCCCATGCCCTTGTACATCTGATCATGGAGTGACAATGTCTTAGTTTCTTCTTGAATGCCTAAAGTGGTATGAATAGCCCCCAAGAGCTCATCCACATCCTCCAGGTAAAGCTTATACCGCGAGACTCTGTTGGATTCCCCATCCAACACCTCGGCGTCAGACTCCCCCTGGGAGTCTGAAACGACACTGTCAATTTCTTCCTCAGCTTCCTCCCTGGGACCCCCTGGATTCTCTCCCCTTGCAGGAGGAACGTCCACTGGGCTAGATGGTACACTCTGCTGCGCTGGTGTAGGAGTGCTTAAGGGCTGAGGCCATTGGAAACTGGAGAAAAAGGTTTTGAAGGACTGAAAGGTACCAGAGAGTTCCTTCATAGAAGCTACCAGATCTGCACCCTGCTCTGCTGCCTGTTCCCTAAGTAAATCCTCAACACATTGTTTACAAATTGCTTTAGACCAGGAGTCTCCCATAGGAGTTCTACATGAAGGGCACTTCTTCTTAGAACCATCGGGGGACTTGCGCGTGGCTTTCTGAAAGACACAAAACACAGGAAGGAGCAGCATAAGCCTAAAAGAAAAGAAACACCAGCGCTACATAGAGGACCACCGGGAGTGCCCCACCCTAGGATCAACCATCACCAGGATCCCAGACGCACTACCCTTCCCCCCGACCACCAAGGAGGAACACCAGTGGAGCTACTGGATACAAGGGAACACCTCCCCAGGGTTCCTCTTACCTTTGAGTGGCTGGTGCTGTTATCTCCAGGAGTTCTTGAAGCCTCTGCTTCGGACATTCTCCCGTTGAGGAAGCGTGGTACGAACGTGCCTCCAACAGCTACCTGTGCAACTGTAGAAAGAGAGGCTGCACCAGCCGAACGCTAGGTTCCCCTTCACGTGCCGCGTCCGGAACCGGAAGACGCGGATCGAACGAAGGGGTCTGCCCCCACCGGAACTGACGTCGCCCGCCTACCGGTCCGGCTTCCAGCTCCCAGCCGGCTGCATACACAGGGGGGCCCTGGACGCCTTCGTTCAGCGCCCCACTGGGCGAAACGCAGGGATGAACCTCCCCAAAGACTTCCTGCTTTCCCCAAGTGAAGATTGGAGTGCGTGTAAAGGTCAGTCGAGTGTTCAGCTTCCCCAGCCGACCGGACTGTTTGTTCCGTTGAAACACCCGCGGGTGAACGAACGGACGACCCCATAAACTTCCTACTTTCCCCAAGCGAAGTTTAGGGTATATGGACAGTACGAACACTTCAGCTCCCCGCTGGTAGGACTGTCCCGGACTGACCGATAAACGGTCGGATAACCGAACGGGGCCGGGGCTCCGCTCGATTAGCTTCAGTTTCACCAACCGAATTCAGCTTTAAGGTTCCTTAGCGGTGTCTCCCCGCCGGAGGAAACACCATAACTGAGGAACGAAGGGAGGAGGAGGCTTAAATTATGAAAATGAAGGCGGTGTTTCCTCAGAGGGGAGGAGCCGGTGTCTCTCTAAGGTGGCTGTCCTGAAAGACGATTGGGGAAAGGTCCATAAAGACATGGATGAGTGAGTTTGGGGTGGAGGAACTTGACTGGCCTGCACAGAATCCTGACCTCAACCCGATAGAACACCTTTGGGATGAATTAGAGCGGAGAATGTGAGCCAGGCCTTCTCGTCTATCAGTGCCTGACCTCACAAATGCGCTTCTGGAAGAAAAGGTCAAACCTTCCCATAGACACACTCCTAAACCTTCCCAGAAGAGTTGAAGCTGTTATAGCTGCGAAGGGCGGGCCAACCCAATATTGAACCCTACGGACTAAGACAACATTAAAGTTAATGTGTCCCAATACTTTTGGCAATATAAGTTTATCAGCGGAGGGTAGCACTGTCCAGTGGCATACCAACATATGTCTGCAACCAGGGCTGAGGGGCTGGTATAAATGAAACCAACCCCCTTCCCAAAAATAAAAAACACCCCTCGAAGGAATAAAATCAGCATGTGTGCAGAGATCTGAAACATGGTGTGATCTATCCGGATATTTAAGTGGCGGTATATATTATGCAAGGTACTGAGTCAGCCAATCACAGCTGTCATTTGATTGGAATGCCTGCCTCCACCTCCCAGCATTTTTATTCAATAAAAGCGCCCAAATAGGCCCCGACCTTTAATTTATCACTCTAATGCAATCAGGCTGCACATACAGTAGTTAATTTGCCTGCATTTGCTGCAGCAAGGAATGTTAGCCCATTGGAGAGTTGGACCGCAGCTCACACACAAGGAGCAGCCCCTCCCCCACCCCCCCCGTTCTGTCCACCTGCAAAACTTCTCTCATCCACTACACTGCTCGGGAAGTGAGAGTGATGTCGATTAGATCAGTGTTCACTTGAGTGTATCGGACCTCAGGAGAGCCGGGCCATTGCTTGTGTATGAGAGACGTGGTCTGACTCTTCTAGTGCTGCCAGCATAGCGATAATGAAAGCAGATTGACTACTGTATACGCAGCCTGACTGCATCACGGTAATAAAGGAACTGCTTGCTGACCAGCCGCCATCATTTTACTGCGGCAGGTCGGCACGATCCCGCGAGCCGTCGTAGCTATAAGTCGGCTAATGGGATCGGGATGCCGGAGGCGCATGCCCCCTCCCACTGAGTGCTGATGCCCGTGACAGACGGTCGCGATAACCGCTGGCCACAAGCGATCGCGGGCACGGGAGGCAGAACACGGAAGTGTGTGCGTGTAAACACAAAATCGCTGTTCTGCTCTGTGAGGAGAGACAGATCGTGTGTTCCTATTAGCTGGGAACCACGATCTGTCATTTCCTCTAGGTCAGCCCCTCCCCCTACAGTTAGAACACACACACACACACACACACACACAGGGAACACTGTTCCCCCTACAGTTAGAACCCTCGATTGCACCCCTAGTGTTAACCCCTTCACTGCCAGTGACATTTTTGCAATAATCAATGCATTTTTATTGCACTGATCGCTGTATAAATGCCAATGGTCCCAAAAATGTGTCAAAAGCGTCCGATATAATGTCGCGGTCCTGCTAAAAAAAAAAAAAAAAAAAAAAAAAACGCAGATCGCCGCCATTACTAGTGAACAAAATATTATATATATATATATATATATATATATATATATATATATATATATATATATATATATATATATATATATATATATATATATATATATATATATATATATATATATATTATTTTTTTTTTTTCCTTCCCCCTCAGTTTAGGCCGATATGTATTTTTCTACATATTTTTGGTAAAAAAAAGTACCAGTTACTTACCGGTAACTGTCTTTCTGGGAAATCTTCCAGGACGGCACACCTGAGAGATGAGAGGCTCCTCCCTACAGGAAACACAATCAATCGACAGCTGTTTTAAGTCCCCACCCTTCCCCTTGATCCTCAGTTTGTAGAGAAGTAACTCCTGAACCAGGTTCACAAGGGAAATCATTCCTCATAGGTACTCACCTTCTAGTGTTCTAGAATTTTCCCTCCTCCAACGGGCGGGAAGTAGGCCTGCCGTCCTGGAAGATTTCCCAGAAAGACAGTTACCGGTAAGTAACTGGTACTTTTCTCAAGTCATCTTCCAGGACGGCACACCTGAGAGGATAAACAAGTACCTCAGGCCTACCTTAGGGTGGGGCCACTGCAAAACCTTCTTGGCGAACCTTGGCTCTGCAGTGAGCTTTACCTCCACTCCATACGCTCATATGCTTGATGGAGGCATCTTAGCTGGATCATGCGGCTGATCTGCAGGTCTGCTCCACAGATGTTCCTGCCTTTTCCGCTTCAGATGCAGTATCTAGGTGAAATGGGCTCTTAAAAATGGAATCAGAAAACATGTTAAACTTGTAGGTTAGCAATGTTGCCTATCTAACAACCATGGCCTATTATGCCTGTAGGTGCTACTTAGAACCACTAAAAAGATAAATAAGAGACCTGTGTAAGACAAGGACACTACATTAATCAATAAGAGGGCCTGTCTTAACACTATCCTGTTGAGGGAAATAAAACTGCTTCCTTTTTATCTTTATGTTAGCAAAAGACTAAAGGGAAGCCTACTTAAGGGAAATAGATTAACAGAAGCTTGAACCCTGGGTTTAAGGCACGCCCAATCTATGTCCTTACTTACGCCTGAGAGCCTTCTTCAGGAGATTAAAGTCCCTAGCAGGAGTAGACTACCCATATTGCTATGTCTAGTTTTGCTAAAAGGGCAAAATGAAGGCCATGCACCGAGCCGAAACCTATTCGATCGGGTATACATCTTTATACTTCATCCTCAGGCCCTAATACTCCTCTGAACAGAACTCTCCAAGTTCTTACTAAACAGGGCGATTCATTATCCCCTTCCTCCAGTGTCCCATAACCCTACAGGGCTTCAACCCTAGGAAATGGTTCTGGCATCCCTGAATGCAAGTGGTCAAGGTTTTCTGACATGTGGCAGCTGCAGCCCGAACTCCTGGCCCCTCCATGGAAAAGAAGGCTGAAATACAAAAGGTGATACATGCATTAATAATATCACAAATAAAATGATCATAGATTGTGGGCACGGCACAATAGATTTAGACAGAAAGGACACAAGCATAGACAACAATGTTGTGTGCCTGAGTGTGACTAGCTAAACCAATATATCAAATATGGGAAGAGACCCAAATCTGAACCTCAACGTAGACAAACAGTCCTCATAGTCTGGTTTTCTGATGTGCTGCCAAGACGTAAAAACATTAAGACTCAAGCAAACCCTAAATGCTGCGCATTTCTTTAGTGCAGCTAGCTAGGTCATAACTGATATATAAATACGGAAAGGACAGGAACCCCCTTTACTGTTGTGCTTTACCTATGTACAGCAAAATAAGGCTATAAAGACAGAAAGACCCAAACTTCTATGTTGTGTATTTCTGACAAACCACCACAGTTATAAGATTAATATGAACACCAACTCCCGTGTTGTGCATTTCTGCTATGCCACAGGGAAAAATATGGAACACAAGACAATCCTTTCTGTCATGCACTTCTGTAGTGTAGTTCAGATAGAACCAACACTGAGAAAGGACACAAGCAACCTGCAGCATTGTGTTTTTCTGAAACAGAAAGCACCAACAAGCTTCAATCTTGAGTATTTCTGCTGTGCAACAACATAAAAGCAGACACTGAGGAAAAAGACAGACAGCCTTTACAGCTGCAATCTTTCTGGTCTGCTGCAAAATAAAACAATAACGCCATGATGAGTATTCCTGCTGTGTAGCAAAACCTCAATCAGAAGGGACAGATAAGTTTAGGGTTCCCACACCCGTGCGACCCAACCTGCGACTTGGGACTGCAAGACGCATGAGAAGTCATATACTATGGCTTCCAATGGGTACCATTTGTGTCTGTGCAACACCAGCAGTCCCTGATTCCTGGATCCACAGACCTCAAGATTACACAGGTCGCAGGGAAAAAAACAAATAGCAATTTTCAGGTCGAACAAGTAAGGGGTCCCCAATGCTGTGACTCCCTGGAGGATTGCAGCCAACAAACCCCTGCTGTGTATCCCTAAGATGCAGAAAGGTAGATCCATGAGAAACACTGCTTAGCCTGATATACAAACGATAAGGCAGTAAATATAGGACATACAGGACACAAACATTCAATCTTTGTGTATGTCTGATGTGTAGCAATATACCAATACTGAGCAGAGAGACCAGCATCCTCAATGTGTCTCTCAGCTGAGCAGCAAAAACAAAATCAGAAAAAGACAAGCAACCTTCACTGCTGTGTCCTTTCTGATATGCAGCCAATAAGGCAGTATATGCAAGACAAAGGACAGACAACCTTCAATCTTGTATATGTCTGATGTGCAACAATATAACAATTCTGAATAGAGATAGCACATCCATATTGAAGCGATTTGGCCTTGCGACTCAACATGTCAAATCGCATGGCTAAAATCAGCACAACACCACTTTGTGGTGCTACATGGATTACCAAAGGCAGTATATGTACTACACCTGGCAGGGGTTCAATTTGTATTTCTACTATGTAGCCCAACAAATTCGAACCATCAATTTTCACTGCTGCCTTTCTGATAAGGCAGTAATACAGGACACAAAACCTCACAGACCTTAATGCTGTATAAATCTGATGTGCAATAATAAAACACTATGAATAGAGATAGCACACCAATATTGAAATGATTTGTCATGCAACTCAACATGTCAAATCGCATGTTTAAACTCGGCAGCCATTGCCGTTAATAGCACTGTCTGAATCAGCACAGCGCCACGCAAATCAGGATCATCAGACTTCACTGCTGCCTTTCTGATAAGTAACCAACAAGGCAGTAAAACAGGACACAAAGCCCCACAGACAGACCTCAATCTTGTGTATGTCTGATGTGCAGCAATATAACCATTATGAGCAGAGATGTCACCTGACTCAACGATGTGCATTTCTGCTGTGCAACACAAAACCAGAAAGTACAGACCACCTTCACTGTTGTATTTTTCTGATCTGTAGCCAAACAAAGCAGTACCTTTAGTATATAAAGGACAGCAAACAAGCTTCAGTGCAGTGCATTTCTGATGTACAGCAATATAGCCCTTATAAGCAGAGATGTCACAAATCTCAATGTGTATTTCTGCTGTGCCACAAAAACATCCCAGCAAGGACAAACTTTCACTACTGAGGTCTACTGGTGTGCAGCCAATGAGTCGTCATGGTCTATCCCTTTATGAAATAACCAACAGGCAATTTATTTCATAGGCATAGCCTGGGCTGTAGATACTAAACCTTCACCACCAGAGAAGGAACAGATCCTAAAATGGTTGGACACCCTACTATTAGTAGTAGTTGTTGTCCTACCTTACCTCCATAGACTGAGCAAACGCTAGCCAGCACATATCCAGGTGGTGCTGATTAGCAACTAAAGTCTCAATGAGCCCAGCCCTAGAGACCAATTTAAGACCTCTCTAGAAGAGGTGGTTACCAGTTTAGCCTGGGAGGTAAATAGCTATTTGCAGGCTTCAAACAATTAATTATGTAGCTCTTGCATAGGTTTGCACAGAAAATCCTCAATTAAAAGGATGTAGGGAGCGATCTATGGTGAATCGCCTTTAGATCTGCCACTGAGTGGATTGTAGCCCAAACCAATAAAAAAAGTTTCTTCTTACCTCCTACACTATAATATAAACACAGTGTAAAGGTGGAGTGGGAGGTTGGAGCTTATGAAAGTTAACTATAGCAGGCAACCCCCAAAAGGAGGATCTGTGACAAGGGAACCCCTACTGTGCCACACAATAGCTTGGTCTCTGCCCATCCTTGAATGTTAGGTCAGCTTTTAAACATTGTGAAGCAACTTCAGATTCCTAGCAGCTGGGCTAATAGGGCCGGTAACCTAGTGCACCTGCTGACCAGGGGAGCTTCTGAATCCACCAACCACTGCCCAATTAATAACCTGTTCAGTGGTATACCTGGCCTGTAAGTAACTTTGTATCTACCAGGTCCCCTCTGTACGCTATATTCATCCCTACTAATGTACCACAACTGGGCATGTAGGGAGAGGCTGGCAACCTACTGCTGCGATAACCACAGTGTCTCTGCTGTAAGAGGGAGCTGTGGCTGGTGGTTTTAGCAGTGGCGTCTGCGCTATTTGTATCCCGACCCCAGGTTCTGCACTGCACCAGTCAGTATATACACGGGGAAGGGGGAGCAATGGCCTACCTGGTTTAGGCACACTCGTTCCTCTGCACCACCTGTCCACCATACAGCTTCTCTGATGTAAGAGGGAGCTGCGGCTGGTGTTTTTAGCAGAAGCTTAAGGGCTATTTGAATCCAGACCCCAGGTGAGATCTCAAATGCCCAGGAACCCTCTGGCTGGAATTGGGGATTTTGCAGCTAAATTCCCAAGGCAAAAGGAAAGTAAAGTACTCACCGTTGTCGTCTTCCTCTTTTTGCCACAGCCAGCGGGCTTGCTTTTCCATCCTTATGGTCCACACGCAAGGAGGATAGCCGCCAAAGTGCTCCCCCCCCCCAACTGCTGTCCCCATAGGGAGGTGCCAGGTTAGGCTGTGTCCTGCACTGTACCAGTCAGTCTATATACATTGGGGGGGGGGGGGGGGGGGGGGGGCAATGCCTTCCATTCCTCATTCCTATCTTCATATCTGAGGTGGTTAAGGCAGACATCCACCGTAGTAAACTGGTGCCTCCTCGCTCTAGAGAAAGGAGGATGTGGGCGCCTGCTCCTACTGACTCTCAGCCTTCCCTCCTGGGTAAGAACGCCGCTGCCATTTTCCCGAAGTTTGAAAATGACGCGGGTGCTTGTTGCCACGCCCTCTCCGGCAGCCCACGCGAGCTACCGGGGACCCAGGAGTCGGGGACAAGCCCCCTGGAAAGAACCGATGGCCAGCACCCCCGTCTGAACAGCCACCTGTACAGGTAAGGAGGGGGAGACAGGATAATGGCCCCTGAAGTTCTGGGTACACCACTGTACCCAGGGTCCTTCAGCTCTCAGGGGGGCTCTTCCAATTTCTGCTGCCCGCCCTGAGGAAAAGATAGGGGAACCCCCCAGGAAGGACAAGAATATCCTACCAGACCCAGAGGCTTCCCAGGCTTGTGGTCCGGCTCCCAGGGGGAGACCACCAGCCCCAGGCTTCGGGTCATTTGGAAAAAAACAAACAGTTTCGCTGTGTAGGGAGAAACACAATCAAAAACTGAGGATCAAGGGGAAGGGTGGGGACTTAAAACAGCTGTCGATTGATTGTGTTTCCTGTAGGGAGGAGCCTCTCATCTCTCAGGTGTGCCGTCCTGGAAGATGACTTGAGAAAATTGCAATAAGCGTATATTGATTTGTAGACGCTATAACTTTTGCGCAAACCAAATAGGGGATTAGGGGATAGATTATAGCATTTTTCTATATATCTATATCTAATATCTATCTATATATATATCTATCTATATATATCTATATCTATATATATATATATCTATATCTATATATATATCTATATCTATATATATATATCTATATATATATATATATATATATCTATATATATCTATATATCTATATATATCTATATATATCTATATCTATATCTATATCTATATCTATATATATATATTTTTTTTTTTTTTATTCTCATATTTATTATAGCAAATAAGTAAAAAAATATTGTTTTTTCAAAATTGTTGCCTATAGGGCAAAAAATAAAAACCGATGAGGCGATCAAAATACCCCCAAAAGAAAGCTCTATTTGTGGCCGCACGACCACGTAATTATCAGTTAAAGAGATGCAGTGCCGAATCGCAAAAAAAAAAAAAAAAAAAACCGGCGGTCAGACGGCAGCCAAACCTTCCGGGGCTGAAGTGGTTAAGGAGGGTACAATTGAGTTTAAAAATGACTAAATTGCGTAACAATTGTAACAGATGACGGGCCTTACAAGTTAGAAGGGATGTAGGACAAAAAAAAAAAAAAAAAGTAGTTTCATAAACTTTAATAGTTGCGATGGTGAGGGGAGCAAAGTGTTAAAACAAAACAGACGTCCATTTGTTGGGTTTGCATAGTCAGATTTAATCAGAGGAGGGACTGAAGAGAGCGATTGGTACAGCAGCATATTACAGCACAGACTGGGGAAAAAACACCACCGGCACTGGAGGTTTGCATCAGACTAGCAATGTCCGCTCTTAAATGTAGAGACGCATCAAACGCCGGCGTGTAAACAGAATGGGCGGAGAATCGACCTCCATACACAATGAAATGATTTGTAGCACCGAAATATAAAATCCAATTCCCGAAGACCTGGAGAGTCTGAACCAGCAGGGAAGTCGTCGTCTGTAAACTCCGGTGGCTTCTCCCTCACTTCCTGGCCTGCTCATAGTTTGCATTAAACCAGCTACACGTCTCCTGGACCGCTGCAGAGATATTATAAAAAAAAATTAAATAAAATTTTTTTTTAAATAAAAACCCATGCAAAATAAATTTTATAAGCATAAAAAAGTAAAAAACAAAAAAATCTATATAAAAAAAAAAAAAACACTGTACACAATGTTTGTATCGTTTTCAAAACGATGGGTAAGAGTCAGATCTGCAGCAGCATTTTACAGATGTGAATTTACCACCCACTGATGCCCCCCTAAGGGGTGAAGAATGACTCACCTTGGTTAAAGGGGGTAAACTTGAAGTCGGGGAGGTACTTCCTCAGCTTGCTGTTACTTGCTGTTTTTTTAAACTGCCCGTCGGACTTTGTGCTGTCAAACTGAATGTGAAGTTAAGTGAAATCAAATGGCAATACAAACAGTATTTGGTTTCCATGGATAACGGGGGGCTGTTCAGAAAAGTTAAATCTGCTTCTTTATACTTCCCCCGGTTCCCCATTCAGCCCCCCACATTGCCTATCCCTTCCTCATCCAATCCCCTCTCACCATCCCTTCTTCCCAAAGTCCAAAACCTCTATCCCCATTTGCCATCCTCATTTCATCCTTGCCCCCGTCCCATCCTCATCCAGTCTCCCCCCTCCCCCCATCCCATTCTCATCAGGACCAAATCCATACTTGTTCTTTCTCCCCACCTGCCATCCCCATTTCATCCCCTTCCTCACCCAGTCTGATTTTAAGCCAAAAAGTTCTCATTTTGATCTCATCTGAGCAGAGCACCTTCTTCCACATGTTTGCTGTGTCCCCCACATGGCTTCTCACAACCTACAAACAGGACTTCTTATGTCTTTCTTCTTGTCCCTCTTCCATAAAGGGCAGATTTGTGGAGAGACGACTAATAGTTGTCCTGTGGACAGATTCTCCCCCTGAGCTGTGGATCTCTGCAGCTCCTCCAGAGTTACCATGGACCTCTTGGCTGCTTCTCTGATGAATGCTCTCCTTGCCCGGGCCGGTCAGTTTAGGAGGACGGCCATGTCTTGGTAGGTTTGCAGTTGTGCCATACTCTTTCCATTTTCAGATGATGGATTGAACAGAGCTCCGTGAGATGCTCAAAGCTTGGGAGATTTTTTTATAACCTAACCCTGCTTTATACTTCTCCACAACTTTATCCCTGACCTGTCTGGTGTGTTCCTTGGCCTTCATGATGCCGTTTGTTCACTAAAGGTGCTCCAACAAACCTCTGAGGGCTTCACAGAACAGCTATATTTATACAGAGATTAAAATTACACAGTTAGAATTACAGGTGGACTATTTACTAATTAGGTGACTTCTGAAGGCAATTCGATTTTAGTTAGGAGTATCAGAGTAAAGGGGGCTGAATACAAAATGCACACTTTTGACATATTCGTAAAAATAAATAAAATATTGAAAACCATTTATAGTTTTCCTTCAAATTCACAATTATGTGCCACTTTGTGTTGGTCTATCACATAAAATCACAATAAAATAGATTTACGTTTTTGGTTGTAACAGGACAAAATGTGGAAAATTTCTATGGGGTATGAATACTTTAAGTCTCACCCCCCCCCCCCCCCCCCGCCCAATCCCCTTGCTCACCCAGGCTTATCCCCACATTTTCAATCCCTACCCCCCATAAGCCTTCATCATGCCCTCCCCCCCTCTTCATCCTAGATCAGTGATGGTGAACCTTGGCACCCCAGATGTTTTGGTACTACATTGCCCATGATGCTCTGGCACTCTGCAGTGTACTAGAGCATCATGGGAAATGTAGTTCCAAAACATCTGGGGTGCCAAGGTTCACCATCACTGTCCTAGATCTTCTTTTAATACCTTCTATCCACCCCCCCCCCCCCCCACACTCATACTGAAAAAAAAAAAAAAAAAAAAAAAAACACACACACACACACACACATAAGGATACATTCACTTCTCCCTTAAAGTCCATGGCGGCTACGATACTCTCCGCAGCTTCCTTTATAGACACTTCATCTTCTTCTCCCACTGGAAGACAAAGAAATAACATCACTGTCTAAAAAGGTAAATCACTCAAATTCTGACAGTTTTTGCTTTCATAAAATCCCCCCCCCCCCCCCCCAAAAAATGCAAACAGTTGCTGTGAAAGTTTTCATAGCACGGGACATCACAGAAAACCCGTCACATTGCCCATTAAGGACAAAATGATGGGTCCTTTAGAGAAGGATCCCCTTCCAGCGAGTTCACTCTAGCCCAGCTCTCCCCCACCAATCACATTTCACCTACCAGAGGTAAGGCAGTTACAAATGACAAAAAAAAAAAAAAAAAAAAGTGGTTTAACCTCCACATACGGAAAGGCTTCTTTACAGTTAGAGCTGTAAAAATGGGGAACAGACAGCAGCAGGGTCTAGTTATAGGCAATTCTGTACCATGGGTTTAAGAAAAAATAAAATAAAATGCTTGATGTCTTTCTAAGGTCACTGAATCTAACTGGATACATTATATTAATATATATATATATATAAGAAAAAATTATAAATAATATTATTACCACTACACTGAATATTGTTGATCCAGAAAGTATTTACTTGCATTTGTATTCTGTTTAAACCTAAATGGACTGGTTACATAGTCAAGTTGGGGGGGGGGGGGACGGGGACGGGGGGACACACACACCACACCAGTCTGTATTGGGAACTATATGAAACTTTTTAAATGTTTTTTTTTTTTTTTTTTTTTTTTTTTAATACCCTGCCATGCAAAGATAAAGATTTCTCACCTGAAAGGATGATGGGCTCCACCTCGTTATATTCCCGCAACACCCATATGAAGAGTCTGGCCAGATCCTGGAAAAGTCATCATTTACTACCAGAACAACAAAAGACTATGCAGCCATTAAAAACTGGTGGACTTAAAAAAGGGACATAACAATTATTTATGAATAAACTGTATTTAAACAGTCTGCGGACATACAAAGGGTGTCATAGGAATCACATTCTTGTTGACCCACCCAGGGTACAAAGTACATGTAGCACTTGGTCACGTTTGAGTAGCGATGTGCAATAAAAGCACATCTTTATTTTGGTTTGCGTTGGCTGTAGCTCCACCCTATACTGAAGCCCAATTTACGGCCTTCAGCACTTTACCCACCCAACCGTTCTCCTCGATGTACTAGTTGCCACCTTGTGTTGCGATTCATGTCAACTGTCTATTTCTCTGCTTGTCACAGTAGAGGTTCTGAGTCAGGGACATGCTAGCTGGTATAAAAGTTAACATTCATCGAGTAACTTTATTCATGCTGACAAGCCGCCGCCTCCTCCTGCTGCGTTAAATGATGGTGCTCATATTCAATGTGTGTTTGCTGCCAAAGGCAGTACTGTCACCTCTCCCTCTCCATTGCATGAGTGCAGCCCTTCACCTCTCCCTCTCCACCGTGTGCGCGCCCCCTGTCCCGCCCCCTCTCCACTGCGTGCGCGCCGCCTGTCCCGCCCCCTCTCCACTGCGTGCGCGCCGCCTGTCCCGCCCCCTCTCCACTGCGTGCGCGCCGCCTTTCTCCGCCCCCCTCTCCACTGCGTGCGCGCCGCCTTTCTCCGCCCCCCTCTCCACTGCGTGCGCGCCGCCTTTCTCCGCCCCCCCCTCTCCACTGCGTGCGCGCCGCCTTTCTCCGCCCCCCCCTCTCCACTGCGTGCGCGCCGCCTTTCTCCGCCCCCCCTCTCCACTGCGTGCGCGCCGCCTTTCTCCGCCCCCCCCTCTCCACTGCGTGCGCGCCGCCTTTCTCCGCCCCCCCCCTCTCCACTGCGTGCGCGCCGCCTTTCTCCGCCCCCCCCCCCTCTCCACTGCGTGCGCGCCGCCTTTCTCCGCCCCCCCCCCCTCTCCACTGCGTGCGCGCCGCCTTTCTCCCCCCCCCTCTCCACTGCGTGCGCGCCGCCTTTCTCCGCCCCCCCTCTCCACTGCGTGCACGCCGCCTGTCCTGCCCCCTTTCCACTGCGTGCGCGCCGCCTTTCTCCGCCCCCTATCCACTGCGTGCGGCCTTTCTCCGCCCCCTCTCCACTGAGTGCGCGCGCCGCCTTTCTCCACCCCCTCTCCACTGAGTGCGCGCCGCCTTTCTCCACCCCCTCTCCACTGCGTGCACGCCGCCTTTCTCCGCCCCCCTCTCCACTGCCTGCGCGCCGCCTTTCTCCGCCCCCCTCTCCACTGAGTGCACGCCGCCTTTCTCCGCTCCCTCTCCTGTCTGTGCACCGTCTGTCACCGCTTCCTGATCTGCAGGCTTTCTGAGCAAGCACACCACAGATCAGAACAGCACCAAGTGCTACATGCTCCCGTTTTATTTTTTTCCCTTTTCTTTAAAACACATTTAAAACACCTCCACAGTACATGAACATTCCCACACGTTTCATCTCTTTAAACACCCTAAAAGTACAGAAAAAAAAAATAAAATTGTGCCAGAAATATAGTGCGCTCCTACCTTCCTCTGTGACATGAAACTACAGTGTGTTTTTGTCTCCGAATTCCAAAGCGCATGGTGTCAGCCCTGCCTACTTCATTTCTGATGGATCATAAAGAACACAAAGCTCTCCTCATCTCCTCCTTGTGAATGCCACAAGATCATAAGACAAGAGGTTGCAGCCCACCCAGAAGCACACGTGACGAACCTGCTGAATCTAGTTGCCAGGTGAGATCAAGGAAAACTTATTAGACTTTGACCGGCCCCCGCTTCCTGGGTGAAATTATTTTACTTCTGTAACTCAATAGGATTATTATGTGGATTTATCTTGGAGTGGTTTACTCATTTTACAAGATATCCGCCCGTTAGTGAGCTTTAGTTTATAGACCGTCATTTGACGAATTGCATTTATTACAGAAGGTGGCTCACCAGCGAATAGATGAACTGCCGCCGCGGTTTCCCGGTGCCCCAGATAGCCAAAGGAGTTCCGTTTTCTGAAATAAAAAAAAAAAAAAAAAACACACAGCATTTTATTTGTAAGGTGGAGTTGCGTTCCCCGACGTCAGACAAAAGCTCATCAATAGCCATGGGAAGCGATGCACAAAATGATCCCGTTCTGTGCTTCTCTATGCAAAGCAGGAAGATCTAGGCTGGTGGGAGGGGCCAGCAGGGCGCTGCACATAGCTTACAGAAAACATCACAGGACCCTAGAAAGGGAAGACCCCAAACGATGCCAACATCAATCCTTATAGATCACAGCAGCCTGCCTCAGCACTTCTCTCTGGAGCCCTCAGCCCTGGTGCAAGCAGTGGGCCGGCTCCTGGGAGTCGTTATGCAAATATCAAAACGGCGTGATGGGTGGGGTGTCAGTCTGGAGAAGTGGGTGTTCTTATTGGGCAAGCTGCATTTGCATGCAGACCACCAAGGTAATGCCCACATGTGATGATGACCCTCCATAATTTAAAGAGCTGAAATCCAGTGAAAGTAGTGATGCACCGATATATTGGGTGCTGAAAATTATCGGACGAAAATTGGGTCATCAGCATTCTGCGGATAAGAAATAAAAAAATAAAAAAAAGTCTGATAATCGCATTCTGCGTCCCCAAAATGACCCCCCCCCCCACTGACTGCAATGCAAAAATCCCCACCCCCTTCCACTGACTGCAATGCAAAAATCCCCGCCCCCCCCCTCCACTGACTGCAATGCAAAAATCCCCGCCCCCCCCCCCTCCACCGACTGCAATGCAAAAATCCCCGCCCCCCCTCTCCACCGACTGCAATGCAAAAATCCCCGCCCCCCCCCCCCTCCACCGACTGCAATGCAAAAATCCCCGCCCCCCCCCCTCCACCGACTGCAATGCAAAAATCCCCGCCCCCCCCCCTCCACCGACTGCAATGCAAAAATCCCCGCCCCCCCCTCTCCACCGACTGCAATGCAAAAATCCCCGCCCCCCCCTCTCCACCGACTGCAATGCAAAAATCCCCGCCCCCCCCCCCCTCCACCGACTGCAATGCAAAAATCCCCGCCCCCCCCCCTCCACCGACTGCAATGCAAAAATCCCCGCCCCCCCTCCACCGACTGCAATGCAAAAATCCCCGCCCCCCCTCCACCGACTGCAATGCAAAAATCCCCGCCCCCCCCTCCACCGACTGCAATGCAAAAATCCCCGCCCCCCCTCCACCGACTGCAATGCAAAAATCCCCGCCCCCCCCCTCCACCGACTGCAATGCAAAAATCCCCGCCCCCCCCCCCTCCACCGACTGCAATGCAAAAATCCCCGCCCCCCCCCCTCCACCGACTGCAATGCAAAAATCCCCGCCCCCCCTCTCCACCGACTGCAATGCAAAAATCCCCGCCCCCCCTCTCCACCGACTGCAATGCAAAAATCCCCGCCCCCCCCTCTCCACCGACTGCAATGCAAAAATCCCCGCCCCCCCCCCCTCCACCGACTGCAATGCA
Source organism: Lithobates pipiens (assembly GCF_037356315.1). Taxonomy (NCBI): domain Eukaryota; kingdom Metazoa; phylum Chordata; class Amphibia; order Anura; family Ranidae; genus Lithobates; species Lithobates pipiens. Next base: position 35,561,419 of record NW_027507764.1, on the reverse strand, counting down.
AAAATCCCCGCCCCCCCCCCTCCACCGACTGCAATGCAAAAATCCCCGCCCCCCCTCCACCGACTGCAATGCAAAAATCCCCGCCCCCCCTCCACCGACTGCAATGCAAAAATCCCCGCCCCCCCTCCACCGACTGCAATGCAAAAATCCCCGCCCCCCCTCTCCACCGACTGCAATGCAAAAATCCCCGCCCCCCCCCCCTCCACCGACTGCAATGCAAAAATCCCCGCCCCCCCCCCTCCACCGACTGCAATGCAAAAATCCCCGCCCCCCCCCCCTCCACCGACTGCAATGCAAAAATCCCCGCCCCCCCTCTCCACCGACTGCAATGCAAAAATCCCCGCCCCCCCTCTCCACCGACTGCAATGCAAAAATCCCCGCCCCCCCTCTCCACCGACTGCAATGCAAAAATCCCCGCCCCCCCCTCTCCACCGACTGCAATGCAAAAATCCCCGCCCCCCCCTCTCCACCGACTGCAATGCAAAAATCCCCGCCCCCCCCTCTCCACCGACTGCAATGCAAAAATCCCCGCCCCCCCCCCTCCACCGACTGCAATGCAAAAATCCCCGCCCCCCCTCCACAGACTCCAATGCAAAAATCCCCGCCCCCCTCCACAGACTGCAATGCAAAAATCCCCGCCCCCCCTCCACAGACTGCAATGCAAAAATCCCCACCCCCCCTCACTGACTGCAATGCAAACCCGCCCCCCCCCCTCCACCGACTGCAATGCAAAAATCCCCGCCCCCCCCCCCTCCACCGACTGCAATGCAAAAATCCCCGCCCCCCCCCTCCACCGACTGCAATGCAAAAATCCCCGCCCCCCCTCCACCGACTGCAATGCAAAAATCCCCGCCCCCCCCTCCACCGACTGCAATGCAAAAATCCCCGCCCCCCCTCCACCGACTGCAATGCAAAAATCCCCGCCCCCCCCCCTCCACCGACTACAATGCAAAAATCCCCGCCCCCCCCCCCTCCACCGACTGCAATGCAAAAATCCCCGCCCCCCCCCCTCCACCGACTGCAATGCAAAAATCCCCGCCCCCCCTCTCCACCGACTGCAATGCAAAAATCCCCGCCCCCCCTCTCCACCGACTGCAATGCAAAAATCCCCGCCCCCCCCTCTCCACCGACTGCAATGCAAAAATCCCCGCCCCCCCCCCCTCCACCGACTGCAATGCAAAAATCCCCGCCCCCCCTCCACAGACTCCAATGCAAAAATCCCCGCCCCCCTCCACAGACTGCAATGCAAAAATCCCCGCCCCCCTCCACTGACTGCAATGCAAAAATCCTTCCCCCTCCACTGACTGCAATGCAAAAATCCTTCCCCCTCCACTGACTGCAATGCAAAAATCCTTCCCCCTCCACTGACTGCAATGCAAAAATCCTTCCCCCTCCACTGACTGCAAAAATACCCCCCCAACTGCAATGCAAACCCCCCCCCTCCACTGAGTGCAATGCAAAGATCACGTCACATCAACTTCAATGCAAAAAACGCCAGCCACATAAATTCCTTTTTTTTTCCCCCCTCCTTCAGTTTGCGTCCTGAATTTTCAGTTCGTGATTTTCATTTCAATGCACCACTAGATAAAAGGGGCAGTCCAAGGACAGTCAGTCTGGGAAGAAAAGCCAGGCTAGGGACCTATAAAAAGTCACTACATGGGGGTGGGGGACTAGAGATACCAAAATTCCCATCCGTGGATAAAAGCACAAGGGGCACCAATGATTGCCCCTCCCCCTCCCCAAAACACAGAGAGCAGCAAGCAGCATTGCTCACGTTTGGCCAGATACACCTTGTGGATGAGCCCCGGCAGGACATGTCCATCCTCGATGTTAAAGTTGTCGTGCGGGCCGAAGACGTTGGTGGGGATGACAGAGGTGAACTTGCAGCCGTGCTGCTCAAAGTACGCCCTGGAGAGGAGAGAAGAGAAGGACGTCATTACATTGTATATCGATATCCAGGAACATTAAAGTGGTTGTAAACCTCAGACATGAAAATTTGAACAAAGCATTTCCCTCTATAGTGTGTACTTGTCTCAGTCCAGAGCACAAAGTGCCATTTCTGTCTCCTGCCTCCTTCCTCTGCTATCGGCATGAATCACTGACAGGTTTTCCTGACACCAAGAAATAAAAAGGTGACAGGGGAGGGATCTCCAGCACACAGCCTGTGATTAACAGCCTCAGCTCTGTTCCTGTGTGCCAGAAAACAGAGCACGCCCAGCAAATGCACTTGTTAGTTGAGGAAATGGTTTGTTTGGACCACCTAGGCCCACACAATCTTTTCAAAGTTGCAGTAAAGGTGGAAAACCGCTTAACAGCTGAACTTATTTAGCCTCTAGTTAACATTTTGTTCTGATTTTAGCCCCTTATTAACCCTTAGTTTACCCTAACCAGCATTAAATTGATAGTAAACATGAAATCTGAGCAAAGCATATCTCTCTCTCAATCTCACCTGAGATCGAAGACCTGGCTCTGTTGCCCATACACCACTCCAGTGGCCAACATCACTCCCGGGGGTTACTTCCGGATATCGCGGCTCCAACTTGGCTGGAGCCGCGATGACGTCACTCTCACGCATGTGCACGGGAGCTGCTAACTAATGGCACACTCACTGAAGCAAACGGCACGTACTCGCTATTGCTTCAGTGCACATGTGCCAATGACGTTGGCACATGCAAATACAGGGGATATCTGGTGTAGGTACAGGTAAGCCTTATTATAGGCTTACTTTTAGCAAAAAGTGGTCTGTAAGGGTTTACAACCCCTTTAACTGACAATATCTACAGATAGAAGCTCATCCCTTTGATCTGCAGATAAATGAAACAGAGCAGACACAAAAGCAACAACGTTACTTTATATCTCTCCATCTCACATAAAAATGTTCATAAACACGGCATCAGATCAGCCCCTTTCAACCAGGGTGCCTTCAGGTGTCTTGGCAAAACGCCTAGAAATTGTATACAAGCTGGGTGGACGGATCGAGCCTGCCCATTAATGACATAAAACCACAAGTTTTCATTGTGCACCATTACAGCCTTCCAGCCACGGGTGTCCTAACAAACATCGACATCATCTATTGCCAAGGAGGACATCGGACACCTGCACATCATCCTCGTTTGCCCCCTTTAGTGCCCTTCTTCATCAGCTCTGGGATCACATTAACCGATTGAGGGGAAAGAAACTAAGGGAGAAGAGAAACACTGGAATACTAATCAGTACCAGTGTGTGCAAAAGTTGTGTTTGCTTTGGAAGAACAATCTCCTCCAACGTTTGGCGTCCTACGTGTGTAGTTGTTGCTGCGTTATGTAAAACGATTTGTTTAGTTTTTAAACTTTAGAATGGGGGTGCCTCGACTGAGGTGGAATTTTAAAGGAAGAAGAAGACTAAGAAGGAGAAGAAGAAGAAAGAAGGAGAAGAAGAAGGAAGGAGAAGAAGAAGAAAGAAGGAGGAGAAAGAAGAAAGAAGGAGGAGAAAGAAGAAAAAAAAGGAGGAGAAGAAGAAAAAAAAGGAGGAGAAGAAGAAAAAAAAGGAGGAGAAGAAGAAAGAAGGAAGAAGGAAGAAGGAAGAAGGAAGAAGAAGAAAGAAGAAAGAAGGAAGAAGGAAGAAGAAGAAAGAAGAAAGAAGGAAGAAGAAAAAAAAGGAGGAGAAGAAGAAAGAAGAAAAAAAGGAGGAGAAGAAAGAAGAAGAAAGAAGAAGAAGAAGAAAAAAGGAGGAGGAGAAGAAAGAAGAAAAAAGGAGGAGAAGAAAGAAGAAGAAAAAAGGAGGAGAAGAAAGAAGAAGAAGAAAAAGGAGAAGGAAGAAGATTTTTTTGACAGCAGCAGTTTCTACGTCTCCTGTATTTACGCAGCAACTCCCGGCTGTATTTTGACAGTTGGGAATTGTCGGAAAGCTTGAGGAAGGGAACTGCAGAAGGTGAGGACGTACTATACACACACCCTGTGTACTTCAGGTTTTTTTCCCGGACATACTGTATGTAGCACGTCCAGTCTAACTCAGGGGTCTCAAACTGGCGGCTCTCCAGCTGTTGCAGAACTACAAGTCCCATCATGTCTCTGCCTGTGGGAGTCATGCTTGTAACTGTCAGCCTTGCAATGCCTCATGGGACTTGTAGTTCTGTAACAGCTGGAGGGCTGCCAGTTTGAGACCCCTACTCTAACTGGTTTACCATTTCACCCTCTGGGTGCGGTCTACTGAAAAATGTGCAGTGACTGAAGGACCAGCAGTCAGCTCCCCTCCAAATCTCATGCACATCCAGTCACTGTTTGTGCTCCGGGCCAGTCCTCTAGCTCCAAGCTCACCTGTTCTGGACGTCGATCATCCTCTTGGCGTAGGAATACCCAAAGTTGGAGCCATGGGGCGGTCCGTTGTGGATCTGGGAAGGAGGTGAAAAAAAAAAAAAAAAAAAAAAATCAAACACGGAGCCTTTCTTATAGTACAGCCATGGTATGAAGCGCCAATAGCCCTTCCTGTAAATCCCCATCTGTATATACAGCAGAGTCTGACATCATTGGAAACCAGACTTCATATTGGAGAAATTAAAGAACAACTCCAGACAACAGGTGACACCAATTCAAGTGTTCCATTCAAATTTCACATGTTGGTGGAATAACTTCTTCTACAGAAGGGATCTCCAAACTACGGCCCTCCAGCTGTGCCGGACCTACACGTCCTATGAGGAGGCATTGTAAAAACGAACATTCACAGACATGATCAGGCATGGTGGGAATTATAGTTCCTGAACAACTGGAGGGTCGCAGTTTGGAGACCCCCAGCTCTACAGTAACTCTTCATCTTCTCATTGCTTAAAAATAATGGATTCCAAGCAGAAAAACGGTGAAGTCATTGAGTTTTTAACAAAGAAGGGGTTCAGGGCTGTCCAACATCCACGGAAGGATGCAGAATCTTTACAAAGAGGACACCATTGACAAGGACAATATGCACAGATGGATGAAGACGAAGATGAAGATGAAGCCAGCATTTAAGACAAAACCACGCAGCGGAGACCATCAATAGATCAATATCAGACAGCCTGTACCCCTCCTTCATCAAGAACTGGGAAAATTGGGTACTGTCAATTTTCATCAAGAACTCAATGACAGCGCATTGCTTCTTCTTGGAATCCATTATTTACCTGCAATGAAAAAGAAGAGCTACTATAGAGGAAGAGTTAGTCCACCGGCATGTGAACGTTAACCGCTCCTGGACCACCCCCACATACAGTTACTGCAACAGGGAGGCCTCTCTGTGCGCAATCATGTACCGGCACGCGACTTCGCTCTTCCTGGTCTGGGTTGAGCACGCACGCCGCCGGCGAGCAGCTCCCACTGCAATTGGAGCCAATCAGCGGGTCATGCAGACCCAAAATGTCCGCCGGGACCTGCCGATCGTTCCCAAGGCAGACAAAACAGTGGTCTATGTAAACAAGGCAGATCGCTGTTCTGCTAGTATGGGAGATGGAGATCCTGTGTTTCTGCTAAGCAGGAACACAGATCTCTGTCTTATCACAGTACAAGCACCTCCCCCACAGTTATAAAGCACTCCCTAGGGCAGTGTTTCTCAACTCCAGTCCTCAAGGCGCACCGACAGGTCATGTTTTCAGGATTTCCACTATTTTGCACAGGTGATTTGATCAGTTTTCACTGCCTTAGTAATTACCACAGCCATTTTATCTGAAGGGAAATCCTGAAAACATGACCTGTTGGTGCGCCTCGAAGACTGGAGTTGAGAAACACTGCCCTAGGGACACAACCCTTTGAGCACCCCTGATGTTAACCCCTTCCCAGCCAGTGTCATTAGGACAGTGACAGTGCATATTATTTAGCAATGATCACTGTATTGGTGTCACTGGTCCCAAAAAAAAAAAAAAAAAATATATATAATTTTTCATCACTTAGTGTCCTTCACAATGTCGCAGTCCTGCTATAAGTCGCCGATTGCAAAAATACATTCCACAAAAACATCCCATAGATTGTAGACACGATAACTTTTGCGCAAACCAGTCAATATGCACTTATTGGGATTTCTGTAAACAAAAAGATGTAGCAGAATACATATTGGTCTAAATTGAAGAAAAAATTAAATAAAAATTAGATTTTTTTTATTGGATATGTTTTATAGCAGCAAGTAAAAACATCCTGCAAGCAGCGTCTTTGGAGCAGCGGAGGAGCGGTGTATAGATTGCCCGTCATTAAAATCAATGGGCAGAGCTTCAGCAGCGGCACTTTTAACCCCTTGTTTGGGGTTAAAAGCGCCCCGTCCCCGCCCCCACAGCACCATTAATACACCACTAAAACAAGTGCCCCGTTCACTTTGACAACTTTCTTTTTTTGCTATATGTAGCACGCCCCGGGGTCCACTACTGGTTACAGAACCCTCTGTGTGTTTGTCAGCTGAGACGGACATCAGTTGTGACATAAATTATACCTTCGGATATTCAGAATGGCCTTTTAGTGCCCGCAGCATCTAACCATTCCCAGAGCTCTGCAATAAACATCCCTCTTCTCTCCACAAGTGATATCACCCCCATACAATCTGATGTGATAAAATCCACTTACCATGGTCTCATCGATGGGGTAGGTGGTCTTGTCAGGGAAGATGCAGGTAGAGAGACAGGAGACCACCTTCTCCACCCCTAACTCGTACGCCGAGTGCAGGATGTTGTCGTTAATCTGGAGATTGTTCCTCTGGAATGGAGACACAGGAAATGGTGTAGATTTAGGACCCGCTGGCCAATCACTTACTGCTTTACCCCCATCAATGCATCTGATATATTAATAAAATAAAAACGCTCTAGAGGGATTAACCGGCACATTTTTTCCAAATCCAGGTGTGTTCCCTGCAAGATGTCCAGCATTTGGGTTTCATATTTTGCAACAGGAAATCCAGAACATTGCAAGTTAAAAAGTGTATGTACCCCATAAAAATGTAAAAGTTGGGGGCTCCTTTCCTTTGTCACATACAACACTAGGTAAGTACTTGGCGATTCTGTCATTCCACTTCAGAGATGTACCCTTGCCGTTTCATTCTGCCCACACTAGGCACAGAAGTAGCTCCATACTAGTGTGGTTAGTATGGAGGAACGGCACCCCTGGTGTCAGTAGGGGGGGGGAGGGTGCCCCGGCACCCCTGGTGTCTGTAGGGGGGGGGGGGGGGAGGGTGCCCCGGTACCCCTGGTGTCAGTAGGGGGGGGGGGGGGAGGGTGCCCAAGTAGATCTCCATCTCTCTAAAGGTAGCCTACCCCTGATCTATATGTATTTTGATGGGTATTCTACGTTCCCAACAAATTTTAACATACAGGAGTCGCACGCTATATCCACCATGCCTTACCAAGAAATCCAGGTTATACTTCATATTCCGGAACAGTCCGCCCACCATGGCTGCCAAGTGAATGACGTGGGTGGGTCTGTGCTTCTCAAACAACGCTCGAGTGTCTGCTGCGCTCCTGGGGGAACAAAAAAAAAAAAAAAAGTGGAGATTAGAGGAGCCCGTTCACAGAATGACATCAAATATAAAAACTGTCAGTGATAAGGTTTCCCAGTATCTGTGATGAAGTGATTACATACTATAGGAAAATAGCTCCGCTTTCTTGCCGATGATTTAAAGAAAATCTGTCATTGTAGAAACAAGCGCTCTCACTATACACAAGTCAAGGCGATTACTGCTGTGCAAGAGGAACCCCCACATAATAATACGAAGCCAGGGGACAGACCTGTAGTTATGCACAAAATCCCAGTTACTAAACCTGCAGCCAGAGGAGTAATGTGTTACACATATACGCTGGGGACCTGAGGCCTTTGTGTACCCAGCCTTTGTATGCCCCCTGCGCTACCTGAGCACCCCCCCCCCAGCTGCCCCCTGCACCACCTGAGCAAGCCCCCCCCCCCAGCTGCCCCCTGCACCACCTGAGCAGCACCCCTCCCCCCCAGCTGCCCCCTGCACCACCTGAGCAGCACCCCTCCCCCCCCCAGCTGCCCCCTGCACCACCTGAGCAGCACCCCTCCCCCCCCCCAGCTGCCCCCTGCACCACCTGAGCAGCACCCCTCCTCCCCCCCCCAGCACCACCTGAGCAGCACCCCTCCTCCCCCCCCCAGCTGCCCCCTGCACCACCTGAGCAGCACCCCTCCTCCCCCCCCCAGCTGCCCCCTGCACCACCTGAGCAGCACCCCTCCTCCCCCCCCCCCCAGCTGCCCCCTGCACCACCTGAGCAGAACCCCTCCCCCCCCAGCTGCCCCCTGCACCACCTGAGCAACACCCCTCCCACCCCCAGCTGCCCCCTGCACCACCTGAGCAGCACCCCTCCCCCCCAGCTGCCCCCTGCACCACCTGAGCAGCACCCCTCCCCCCCCAGCTGCCCCCTGCACCTAACCCCTCCCCCCCAGCTGCCCCCTGCACCACCCCTCCCCCCCCCCAGCTGCCCCCTGCACCCCCTGAGCAGCATATAAAATATATATAAATATTTGGGAAGTTTGCGGTGACAGATGACCTGAGCTGCAGAGTCTGCAGATAGGAGACACCCGTTTTTTCACACCAGGTCGTCTGGAGCCGGAATTTGTGACATTGTACGCGCTGACTGACCTCCCTTAAATGGGGGGGGGGGGGGGGACGCTGATTATCTAGTAAGCCCCACATCTTATTAGTGGTGATTAAAAGGTGGCGGGTCCCACGTGGTCAAGTATATTATTTTTATTCAATCAAGTCACACTATCTGTTGGATTTTTTTGATATTTGTATGGACATTTATGATTTATGGACTCACATATGAATTCATTTTTATTAATTTTTTATTGCACATTTACATGTTAATATGGATTTCATTTGAATGCCACTTTATTTTGGTTTGTCACCATTTTTGCGCATTTCACTTGTGCGATTATTAAATCATTTATTGAACAAGGGCTGCACTTAATTTTTTTTTTTTCTTTGCATTTCTCTGCCCAGTATCTGGGTTATGGTGTTCAGCTGCTGTTAGTGGTTAAAAGTGGGGTGCCCCCTAAAAAATAAAAAAATAAAAAAAATGTAAAAAAGTCAGCAGCTACAAATACTGCAGCTGCTGACTTTTAATAAATCAGACACTTACCTGTCCCAGGGTCCAGCAATGCGGGGGAACGAAGCCCCCCCTCGTTCCCCGCTCCGCTCGCGACGCCGGCATTCTTACTGTGGGCACCCAGCTGTGGCTTCACAGCCGGGCGCCCACTGCGCATGCGCAAGCGGCGCCGTGATACACCGTGTGTATACAACTGTGATACTGTGTGGCGCCGAGGGGAAGTGATGTTACCAGCCCGGGCACTGAAGGAGGCAGACTACGAAAGACCCCCTAGCAACAGGCATTTAGAAGCGAGTAAAAAAAAAAAAAAAATTTGCAATTATTTTATTTTCTTATGAATTTTAAGCCATTTTATTTTTTGTTTGGTGGCGACACCACTTTAAGTTTAACTGAGTGCGGATATTTACCTACTTACACTCTCTAGTAGGCCTGCAATCTCTAACAGTTTCCTGTAGCATTTTGTACACTAAATATTAAGCGCAGCTCCTTGTTGATCGCAGAGGCCAGCCCTACATCTACTAAACCAACCACCACTGCACTAAATAAATCCATGAATAATAAAAATTATTCTACCTGTAAAAAAGAAAAAAAAAATTACGATAAACAAGGTTTTTATTCTCACTTAAGATCGGCATCCTTGGAAGCCACAAAGATCCATTCTTCATCAGGACGTCCCTCTCCGTCCTTCACCACCTTCTCAATGGCCTTCCCCACCAGGCCGGAACCACCGGTCACCAGGATCCTCTTTGGTTTCTTCTCAGACATCTTACCTGCTTTGGAAATAAAATAAGAAAAAGAAAAAAAGAAAAAAAAAAAGAAAAAAAAAAGGAAGATTACAAGTCAATGTTTGAGTTCCTTTCACTTATATGAGCAACGTGGACACAAAGCCCCGCCTTCCACAGCAAACATCAGGAATTACGGAGATATTTTAAAGCAGGAACTAAACTCGGTCAAACAACATTAACTAATGTCTAATCCTCATCCTGCTAGCTTTAGTAAACAGAGCGGAAGGTATATTATATTTTACTTGTTTTAAACCTTCAGAAACAAATTTCTTGTAGCTTTAACCTCTTGGCGCCGACAGTACCCACATACGTGGCCTCTCGGCGGGTGGACCTTAAACGGCGAGTGGCTACATACATGGCGTCCAGCGTAAACAACCGAGCACGCTCCTAGCACAGTAGCCGACCAGGATCAGCAAGCTCCCGATGCATACTTGCGATCGGCAGCTTTCTGATCATGTGACCTCCAGTCACGTGACCCGAATTCCCGCCTTCACCTCCCGGCTTTTAGAACTTTAAAGGCCCGGGAGATGATCGATGCCAAGGGGTTAAAGCCTAAATTTAACTAAACTGAAGAGTCTACTACTCTTTATGTGAAGGAAAAGGCGTAACTCCACCTTGGTTAAGAAAAATAAATAATAAAAAAAAACATTCCCCTCTGGGCGATCGATTTACATTGCAGGCAGTGGCGGCTGGTGGTATTTTTTTGGGGGGGCAAACAATCTAAGAATCCTAGTGCAGACTTCTGGGGAAAAAATAAATAAATCAGAGCGCCAATCGCACAAGCAGGAAATTAAATTTCTGGGGGGCGCTCTGTACACCATGCCATGTATACGGAGCGCCTCCGGGTTGCCATATTGAATTTTACAGGAAATTATAGATCAAGACCCCTTTCACACCACACCACCCACAGCGTCGGCGGTAAAACGCCGCTATTTTTAGCGGCGTTTTACCGCTGGATTTGTGGCGCATTTTGGCCGCTAGCGGGGTGCTTTCACCCCCACTAGCGGCCAAGAAAGGGTTAAAACCGCCAGCAATAGTGGCGTTTTGGCAGTGGTATTACAGCGCTGCCCCATTGATTTCAATGGGGAGCAGCGGTGGAGGAGCGGTAAACACACCGCTCCAAAGAAGCTGCTGGCAGGACTTTTCCCTGAGGTCCTGCCAGCGCACCGCTGTAGTGTGATAGAGAGAGATAGAGAGAGATAGAGAGAGATAGAGATAGATTTTAAGTAGACACCCTAGAGAATAAAATGGTGGTTGCAATATTTTATATCACACTGTATTTGCACAGTGGTCTTTGAAATGCAATTTTTTTTTTTTTTTTTTTAAAAAGGTCTAACTTTACTGGTTGTTTTTTTTTTTTTTTTTGTATAATGTGAAAGATTTTACGTCGCGAGAATCGTGATTTTTTTATTTTTTTTCCCCTCTCTTAGCATAAAATCGAGATTCTCATTTTGGCCAGAATCATGCAGCTTTACCATAAAGGCAACTGTTTTTTTATTTTTATTTTTTGTGGTTCCATTGCGCTGATTAGTCGGAAGTTTAGAAATGTCACCGGATTCCATCAATGACCACCTACACAGTGACAACAGACAGCCGCTCCTTTGTGCTGTAGACAGGTGCCTGGTGTGCCTACATTCTCGTACAACCAGCCTGGCAGCCTGTCACCTCTTCTTCCGTGTCGGGCGTTTTTCCTGAACGGCCAGGAGGTGTGTATCCGGCTATTCTCAGTGTTTGCACACTTAGGGAATCCACTGAACTGTGCTCAGATCACGCAATACGTGCTGCCAACTCAGCCTTATTATGGTGCATCTAAACCCAAGAAAAATAGTCTCTAATATTGCAGCTCATCTGTCCTTAGATGTGGTGGCTGCATTCCTTTTCTGTTGCAGGATTTTTTTTTGCTTTAACCCCTTGCCTACCGGGCACTTTTACCCCCTTCCTGCCCAGATTTTAAGCTTTCAGCGCTGTCTAACTTTGAATGACAATTGTGTGGTCGTGCAACACTGCAAACAAATTACATTTTTCTCTCTCTATTTTTTTTTAGCCAGAGCTCTCTTTTGGCAATTTTTATTCGCCACTGGGTTTTTTGTTTTTTGATAAACAAATGAAAAAAAAAAAGTTTTTGTAAATAAGTAATTTTTCTACTGCCCTGATGGGGCCCCTCTACCAGGGATGCCCTGATGGGGGGGGCCCATATGCCGGGGATGCCCACCCTCCCTCTGCCGGGGATGCCCTGATGATCCAGACCCTTATAATCAGTGCCCTGGTTATCAGTGTAGATGTCCCCTTTGTGGATTGCCGCTTACCAGCTCTCCTCACTCGCTGCCAGTGTGAGGAGAGGAAGGCCGATAACCGGCAAATGCTGTTTACACTGTGATATGCTGCGATTGGACACAGCTGATCACATGGTAAACCACCACTGCGATTGACTCTTTAACCCGATCCCAACCGATACAAGCTGCAGGGGGACGCACAGGAATCGTGATCACGCGAGGACCTCAATAGATGCCCTCTCAGAAATGCGCGACCGCACAGTAGCTGTCATTCAATGGCTATAACATGGTCGGGAAAAGGTTAATTTCACCTGGCGATCGTGCTAATAACACACTTCTGGTCATTGGGGGTTGACTTCAAAGATCGCTGTGCAAATACAGTGTGGCATAAAATATTGCAACAACCATTATTTTATTCTCTAGGGTGTCTACCTATATATATATTTTTTTTTTGGCCAGAAAGTTTCAACTTGAAACCAACAAATGCCAGAAAAGGGTTTATTGTTTAAGGGTTTAAGTGATTAAAACTTTTTTCACTCACACACCAAGTCTATTCCATTGACAAAATTGTTACAATGTTTATACTTAAGTTCAACTAAGAGCCCGTTCACACTGAGGCAGCACGACTTGCAGCGCGACTGCCTCAGGCGACCGGGATCCGACTTTAGCGGCGGCTTGTGAAATTACTTCTGTATCTGTATCTGAAGTCAATGCAAGTCGCCCCAAAAGTCGTACAGGAATCTTTTTCTAAGTCGGAGCGACTTGAGTCACTCCGATTAGAACGGTTCCATTGCATAGAGCGGGACGCGACTTGTCAGGCGGCTAAGTCGCCTGGCGGGTCGCCCCTGTGTGAACCGACCCCGATAAAGAATGTTGTGATTCTTGGCAGGCTGCCTATTTTTTCTCTTCCTTTCTTTTGAGGGCTTCAGAAGAGCGGAGAGAATTCCCTGCATAGAAAGAATTGTGAAACACTTTAACCACTTGAGATCCGCGCTATTGCCAAATGACGGATACAGCGCGGATCTCCTTTTCCGGGACGACGTCAATAGACGTAGTCCCGTGTACGAGCGGCCTGAGGGGCGCGCGCGGCACGCTCTGTGATCGGCGAGTCCATGAGACTCGCCTGATCACTGATCCGTGCAAGTGGTCGATCCCGACCCCTTATCACGTGATCAGCTGTCAGCCAATGACAGCTGATCATGTGATATAACGGAGCCGGTAATCGGCTATTATTCCTCCTCGCGCTGACAGCGCGAGGAGAAAAAAAAAAAGCCGATCACCGGCGGCCGTGATCGGGACATCAGTCCCGATCACGGCCAGCCCTGCTAATGCCTACCTGCCCCCTGCCAGTGCCCACCTGCAGTTCCACATGTACTAAAAGTAAGTGCCCCCCGTCAGTGCCACCCAGCAGTGCCCACAATCTGCCTCAAAGGTGCTGCACCCCAGTGCCACATATCCGTGCCCATCAGTGCCCACCAATGCAGCCCATCAGTGCCCACCAATGCAGCCCATCAGTGCCCACCAATGCAGCCCATCAGTGCCGCCTAATCAGCGCACTTCAATGAAGGAGAAAAATGACCCGTTTGCAAAATTTTATAACAAACTATTAAACATGATTTTTTTTTTTGCATCTTTTTTTGTTTGTTTAGCAAAAAATAAAACTCCCAGCTGTAACTAAATACCACCAAAAGAAAGCTCTATTTGTGGGAAAAAAAATGATAAAAATGTCATTTGGGTACAGTGTTGCATGACCGCGCAATTGTCATTCAAAGTGCGAGAGCGCTGAAAGCTGAAAATTGGTCTGGGACTGAGGGGGGTTTAAGTGCCCAGTAAGCAAGTGGTTAATCATGATCACGATAATGATTATTGGTGATTAATTGTGCAGCTCTACTTTATGGTAATCTGTCTGTTCTATTTCATTGTAGAAGTGAAATATAAAATCTAATATATATATCATGTACACTAATCCGCCATAACATTATGACCACTGACGGGAAGAACATTATCGTTACAATGACATCTGAAAACCAGTGGGATATATTAGTAGGGGTGCAACGGATGGTCACCGATCCGTATGGGTCACCCCGTTCGGATCGGTACACGCCGCGATCTCGGGCCTTAGGAAAGGCCACGGCTTCAGCCTAGTTCTGAAGCGGCGACCAACTTGGTGCACCCAATGGCGTTTACAATGTGATCTAATCTAAACAAACTGGCGTCATGATGGTTCCTCTCCTCTCTGTGTACAGATCTGTACAGTGGAGGGGGAAGAGATCGGATGGCAGCAGCACTGTGGGCTGCATCTGTAGTGCCCACAGCGCTGCTCTGTGACAAGTGCCGTCACAGCCATCCCTCCATACCCAGCCAATACTACAGTGGGGGAGATGGCATAGATATTACAGTGGGGGAGATTGTGGATATTACAGTGGGGACTATATGGTGGTGGAATTTTTACAGGTTTTTGCAAATTCAATTATTATTTGCTGATCCGAAAAATGATCCGATCCGTGACTCTGATCCGAGGAACGATCCGATCCGTGAGTTTTGTGATCCGTTGCACCCCTATATATTAGGCAGCAAGTTGATGTGATGAAGGCAGAAAACAATGGCCGAGTGTAAGGATTTTGTAACGGCCGGGTGGCAGGGTCAGAACATCATCAAAAACTGCAGCTTTTGTGGGATGCTTGGTGGTCAGGACTCGCCAAAAGTTCCTCGGGAGAGAAAAAAAAAAAAAAATCGTGGCAGGGTCATGGGCAGCGAAGGCTCATGGATGGAGGCGCGGGGGAGGGGGAGAGGGAGGGAGCCTCATATTGGGCAGAATTCTCTTCACTCCAACGCATTTCGAACAAATCTAGTGTCTTCCTCAGGGAAATTAGAATTTGCAAGTTAAACAAACAATCATTAATCGTCCAATAATATATATCATACAACTCCTGCATAATACACAGTATCTCACAAAAGTAAGTACACCCCTCACATCTTTATAAATCTTTTCTTCTATCTTTTCATGTGACAACACTGAAGAAATGACGCTTGTCTACAATGTAAAGTAGTGGAGTGTACAGCTCGTATAACAGTGTAAATTTGCCGTCCCCTCAAAATAACTCAACACACAGCCATTAATGTCTAAACCGCTGGCAACAAAAGTGAGTACACCCCTAAGTGAAAATGTCCAAATTGGGCCCAAAGTGTCAATATTTTGTGTGGCCACCATTATTTTCCAGCACTGCCTCAACCCTCTTGGGCATGGTTTATCTTGCAGATTCTGTTATTGCTGCACCTCTGAAAAGTGAGCTGTAGTGGATAGATTTTCAGAGGCGTTTGATAGGTCACCTCCTCACCACCTCCTTAGCCCTGTAAAATGCTGCAGCAAAACCATGGGCATTGCATGAGGTCACGGGAAGGTTGTGGCAGGCCCCCTAGTCACTTGAATAGGTTGCATTAAGCGGCAGTACTGACCGCTAAAGGCATCAAATTTTGCTGCAGCCACAAATGTAAACATTGCAGTCGCAGAATGTGTGCGCCCCTGTCCGGCTTAAAAGAGGTGCGGTAAAAACACGGTTCAACCACAAGTATCAACAATGAAAGCAGATGCGGCATGGCCCCCTTGGTTTGAATGGGTAGAGTCCAACAGGCAGTAAAGGAGGAGGAGGCGGGGCAGTTAAAGCATGGCTCAACTGCCTGATTTTACCCCCCTTAGTTAAGATTTAGTTCCACTTTCTTTTAAACAAATAGTTTGTAATGTTGTCTGTTGGAGGGCTGGGGGCGGAGCCTGCAGAAGACACTCAGCTGGTCTGACGGCAGAACGGCTCCTGTTGCCGTCAATCACAATGTTGGAGCCGACCTAAAAGTGGTCACACGGGGGCTGCTGTCACCAGAACAGGTGTCCCCATTGGAAGATACGGTGCCTTGAAAGAGTATTCACACCCCTTGAAATTTTCCACATTTTGTCATGTTACAACCAAAATCGTAAATGTATTTTATTGGGATTTTATGTGATAGACCAACACAAAGTGTCACATAATTGTGAAGTGGAAGGAAAATGATAAATGGCTTTCAAACTTTTTTACAAATAAATATGTGAAAAGTGTGGGGGGTACATTTGTATGACGCCCCCCGGAGTCAATACTTTGTAGAACCGCCTTTCTCTGCAATTACAGCTGCAAGTCTTTTTGGGGATGTCTCTACCAGCTTTGCACATCTAGAGAGGACATTTCTGTCCATTCTTCTTCTTTGCAAAATATCTCAAGTTCTGTCAGATTGGATGGAGGGTGTCTGTGAACAGCAATTTTCAAATCTTGCCACAGATTCTCAATGGGATTTAGGTCTGGACTGTGACTGGGCCGTTCTAACACATGAATATGCTTTTATCTAAAACATTCCATTGTAGCTCTGGCTGGATGTTTCGGGTCGTTGTCCTGCTGGAAGGTGAACCTCCGCCCCGGTCTCAAGTCTTTTGCAGACTCTAACAGGTTTTCTTCTAAGATTGTCCTGTATTTGGCTCCATCCATCTTCCCATCAACTCTGACCAGCTTCCCTGTCCCTGCTGAAGAAAATCATCCCCACCACATGATGCTGCCACCACCATGTCTCACAGTGGGGATGGTGTGTTCAGGGTGATGTGCAGTGTTAGTTTTCCCCCACACATGGCGTTTTGCTTTTAGGCCAAAAAGTTCAATTTTGGTCTCCTCTGACCAGAGCACCTTTATCCACGTGTTTGCTGCCCCTCCCCCACATGGCTTCTCACAAACTGCAAACAGGACTTCTTATGACTTTCTTTCTCCAATGTCTTTCTTCTCGTCACTCTTCCATAAAGGTCAGATTTGTGGAGAGACGACTAATAGTTGTCCTGTGGACAGATTCTCCCCCCTGAGCTGTGGATCTCTGCAGCTCCTCCAGAGTTACCATGGACCTCTTGGCTCTTCTCTGATGAATGCTCTCCTTGCCCGGGCCGGTCAGTTTAGGTGGACGGCCATGTCTTGGTAGGTTTGCAGTTGTGCCATACTCTTTCCATTTTGGGATGATGGATTGAACAGAGCTCCGTGAGATGTTCAAAGCTTGGGAGATTTTTATTTTATACCCTAACCCAGCTTTATACTTCTCCACAACTTTATCCCTGACCTGTCTGCTGTGTTCCTTGGCCTTCATGATGATGTTTGTTCACGAAGGTTCTCTAACAAACCTCTGAAGGCTTCACAGAACAGCTGCATTTCTACTGAGCTTAAAGGGGTTGTAAAGGTTTGTTTTTTATTTTCTACATAGGTTCCTCTAAGCTAGTGCATTGTTGGTTCACTTACCTTTTCCTTCGATTTCCCTTCTAAATGTTTTATTTCTTAGTCTGAATATCTCACTTCCTGTTTCTCCTCAGTAAACTTCTCACCATCATCCGAGCGGTGGTTAGTCAGCCAGAACAGCTTACTGAGGAGGAACAGGAAGTGAGAAATTCAGACAAAGAAAACAAAGAAAAAAAAACATTTAGAAGGGAAATCGAAGGAAAAGGTAAGTGAACCAACAATGCACTAGCTTAAAAGGAACCTATTTAGAAAATAAAAAACGAACCTTTACAACCCCTTTAAAATTACACACAGGTGGACTCTATTTACTAAATTAGGCAATTTCTGAAGGCAGTTGGTTCCACTAGATTTTAGTTAGGGGTATCGGAGTAAAGGGGGGCTGAATACAAATGCCCCCCCCCACACTTTTCACATATTTATATGTAAAAAAGTTGAAAAAAAAAACATTTATAATTTTCCTTCCACTTCACAATTATGTGACACTTTGTGTTGGTCCATCACATAAAATCCCAATAAAATACATTTACGATTTTTGGTTGTAACATGACAAATTGTGGGAAATCTCAAGGGGTATGAATACTTTTTCAAGCACAACTTCTTATTCTGGTGACAACATCTGAATTTCTGATCATTTCCTATCTCTGTGACGATGGTGATTGGGATAAACAGAGAGGACGGATCTCCAGAACACGGATCCGCTACAGAGGAGTGTTATGTACAGTGCTGGATGATGTACATTGTCACCTGAACTGTACAGTAACAAAGCAACATTCCCCTCCCCCCCCCCCCATGTTGTCTCATCAGACTACAATACCATGCGTGATCTGACCCACACTTTAGCAGTGTGACCGTTACCTGGAACCAGCACCTCAAATGGCCATTTGTTTGGACCAATCAGAAAAAAGGTATGGTCTCCCCCTGACAAGCCAAGCCAGTGATTGGATGGTCTGTGCCCGCCCCCCCAATATGTCCTGATCAGTAATTTCCAGGGGCAAAACTTACTGCGAGCCAATCAGAATGTACAAATACACATCCAACCAATCACTGCACACAGGAGATCACATTGTATCCCCCATCCTGTGTTATCAGATCAGAGAGATCCACAAGTACTGCATCGTATAATGGGATCAGAGAGCGTGTCAGTACACAGCCGGGGGCGGTATATAACCGACATGAGGGGAGGACATAGTACAGAAAGGGGGGGGTATATAACTGACACAAAGTATATGGGGGGCAGTATATAACTATATAACTGACAGAGAGTAGTATATGGGGGGCAGTATATATCTGACACAGAGCAGTATATGGGGGGGCAGTATATATCTGACACAGAGCAGTATATGGGGGGGCAGTATATATCTGACACAGAGCAGTATATGGGGGGGCAGCACATGACACAGGGCAGTATATGGAGGGGCAGTATATAACTGACACAGGGCAGTATATGGGGGGGCAGTATATAACTGACACAGGGCAGTATATGGGGGGGCAGTATATGGGGGGGCAGTATATAACTGACACAGGGCAGTATATGGGGGGGCAGTATATAACTGACACAGGGCAGTATATGGGGGGGCAGTATATAACTGACACAGGGCAGTATATGGGGGGGAATATATAACTGACACAGGGCAGTATATAACTGACACAGGGCAGTATATGGGGGGCAGTATATAACTGACACAGGGCAGTATATGGGGAGCAGTATAACTGACACAGGGCAGTATATAACTGACACAGGGCAGCATATGGGGGGTGGTATATAACTGACACAGGGCAGTATATGGGGGGCAGTATATAACTGACACAGGGCAGTATATAACTGACACAGGGCAGTATATGGGGGTAGTATATAACTGACACAGGGAAGTATATGGGGGGGCAGTATATAACTGACACAGGGCAGTATATGGGGGGGCAGTATATAACTGACACAGGGCAGTATATAACTGATGGGGCAGTATATAACTGATGGGGGGCAGTATATAACTCACACAGGGCAGAATATGGGGGGTAGTATATAACTGACAGAGGGCAGTATATGGGGGACAGTATATAACTGACACAGGCCAGTATATGGGAGGGCAGTATATAACTGACACAGGGCAGTATATGGGTGGCAGTATATAACTGACACAGGGCAGTATATGGGGAGCAGTATAACTGACACAGGGCAGTATATAACTGACACAGGGCAGCATATGGGGGGTGGTATATAACTGACACAGGGCAGTATATGGGGGGCAGTATATAACTGACACAGGGCAGTATATAACTGACACAGGGCAGTATATGGGGGTAGTATATAACTGACACAGGGAAGTATATGGGGGGGCAGTATATAACTGACACAGGGCAGTATATGGGGGGGGGCAGTATATAACTGACACAGGGCAGTATATAACTGATGGGGGGCAGTATATAACTCACACAGGGCAGAATATGGGGGGTAGTATATAACTGACAGAGGGCAGTATATGGGGGGCAGTATATAACTGACACAGGGCAGTATATGGGAGGGCAGTATATAACTGACACAGGGCAGTATATGGGTGGCAGTATATAACTGACACAGAGCAGTATATGGGGGGCAGTACATAACTGACACAGGGCAGTACTGGAGAGTGAAAAACCTGGTGCAGCTCTGCATTGCAGCCAATCAGCTTCTGACTTCAGCTTGTTCAGTTAAGCTTTTACAATAAAACCTGGAAGCTGACTGGTTTGTAGAGCTGCACCAGATTTTGCACTCTCTAGTTTTAGTAAATCTCCCCCAAGTATATAACTGACACAGAACAGTCTATGTGTGGTGGGGGATGGGGAGGACAGATAAGTGACACAAGAAGAGAAGACAGAAGTTTTGCTCTCACCTCTCTGATCATTCAATCCCTTCCAACACCACTTCCGGTTCTCACCTCACCCGATGCATGCCGGGAAATGTAGTCCAGCCCCTCCCCTCGCCGGCTTTTAACTCCTCCAGCGCCGGATAGAAGTGTCTGTTCTGATAGAAGAAAGTTCTTTTCCGACACCAACTGATGTGTGATGGGAGAATAGTGTCACTGTGCTCTGGGAGATCATTAGATTATCTACAGAAATCTTGTGATCAATAGTTATTAATCTATAACCGATTAATGAGTGTTCCGAGTCCAACATTTGCCCATTTATTTATTTTAATAATAAAAAAAAGTATTTTATACTTTAAATAGAATAATTCTTTATTATTAGTTAATATCTAGTATTTCAATATTTATTTAAATGGTTGTATTATTTAATATTTATTATTGTATTAGGCATTGTAACTATTTATTATTCATTTTATTATTTTTTAGTTATTTTATTATTTATTATTGTGATAGATATTTTAACTATTTAGTATTCATTTTAACTATTTTGTTAGTTCATTTGATTATTTATTTCACTTATTTTATTAGTTATTTTATTATTTCGTATTGTATTAGGCATTCTAACTATTTATTATTCATTTTATTATTTTATTAGTTATTTTATTATTCATTTTTGTGTTAGGTATTTTAACTATTTATTATTCATTTTAACTATTTTGATAGTTCATTTAGTTTTTTTTTTTTTTTTTTATGTAAATGATTTTATTAGTTCATTTTATTATATATTTAAATTATTTTAATATTTATTTTATTTTTCTTATTTCTTATTGTATTAGGCATTCTAACTATTTATTATTCATTTTATTATTTTATTAGTTATTTTATTATTTCTTATTATATTAGGCATTCTAACTATTTATTATTCATTTTATTATTTAATTATTAATTTTTGTGTTAGGTATTTTAACTATTTATTGTTCATTTGAACTATTTTGATAGTTCCTTTTGTTTTTTTTATTTAAATTATTTTATTAGTTAATTTTATTTTTATTTAAATTATTTTATTAGTTAATTTTATTATTTATTTAAATTATTCTACTAGTTATTTAATTGTTTTTTTTTCAATCCTTGGAGACCCCGTGTGTGGTTGGTCAGTTAAAAAAAAAAAAATATTGGAGGGGGGTGGGGGTATAAGGACAAATCCAAAGACATATTTTTGTAACATAATAAAGGCTTTTTAAATCACATGTGCAGTGCAACTGCAGTTTACATACACGTTGGCCACATGGACGTGTGTTTGCATTTGTGAGTGCAACAAGGGGTTACGGTATTTTTATTTATTATTTTTTACATTTTTTTAATACATTTTATTATCATTTTATTAAATTTTTTTTATTCCTATCATTTATTTATTTATTTATTTATTTTTACTTGATTGCTATCACAAAGGGTTAACAAACCTCTATGTCGCATGCATCAAACTCAAGGCCCGGGATCCGAATCCGGCCCTCCACGCCATGTCACGTGGCCCTCGCATCTCTCCTGCACAAAATTAGTCTCCACCCCCCCCCCCCCCCCCCCCCCCACCTTGTCTCAACAGTCGGCAGCAGAGAGGAGGACAGAACTCCTCTGCCAGATCCTGCGCTTCTCCCTGAAGCCACAGAGCATCACTTCTTGACCTCCTGCACGCTTCCCTGTGAATAGCTCTGGTCTTGGCCCCCTCCCCTTCTCAGCAATCAACAGCAGCAGAGAGGAGGACAGAACTCCTCCTACAGATCCGGTGCCTCTCTGTACAGCTGCCGCACCCCCCCCTCTACTCCACCTCCCCTGATCTCAGCATTCAGCAGACTCCGGGGCAGCTGACTCCAACCCTCCTCTGGTCCTCCTCCAGACCCTGCACTTTCTGCTACCCAGCTTTGCAGTAGCACAAGGTAAGGGGGGGGGGGGGGGGTGCACTGTGATGTAAGGGAGGACGGAGGACTCTTGATGACTTCTGATGGTGTGGGGGGGGGGGGTGTCTTGACATCGGATGTAAGGGGGATGGGGTGCTCTGTAAGTCTAGTCCTACAGATAAATCTGGCCCTTTGAGGACGACCGTAATGGTGATAGGGCCCGTAATGAAATTGAGATTGACACCCCTGCTCTATGTGATAGCATTTGGGAGGTGACAGGTACTCTTTATGGTGACATTAGGGCAGTGATGGTGAACCTTGGCACCCCTAGATGTTTTGGAATTACATTTACCATGATTTTATTTTTTTAAATCAATTTTCTTCTTAACCACTTGCCACCCGCCATATAGCAGAATGATGGGGGCAAAGTGGTTTCAATATCCTGACTAGGGATGAGCTGAACACCCCCCTGTTCGGTTCGCACCAGAACCTGCGAACAGACCTAAACTTCGTGTGAACTTTAGAACCCTATTAAAGTCTATGGGACTCGAACGTTCACAATCTAAAGTGCTCATTTTAAAGGGTAATATGCAGGTTACTGTCCTAAAAAGTGTTTGGGGACCCGGGTCCTGCCCCAGGGGACATGGATCAATGCAAAAAAAAAGTTTTAAAAACGGACGTTTTTTCAGGAGCAGTGATTTTAATAATGATTAAAGTCAAACAATAAAAGTGTAATATTCCTTTAAATTTCGTAGCTGGGGGGTATCTATAGTATGCCTGTGAAGGGGCGCATGTTTCTGGTGCTTAGAACTGTCCCTGCACAAAGTGTCATTTGTGCAGGAAAAAAAGTCTTTTAAAATCACTTGCGGCTAAATTGTCGGGTCCCCGTAATACAGAAAACACTCAATTAGTGTTCTCTGTATTAGCCGACAATTCATTCATTCATTGATAAAAAAAAAAAAAAAGCGTGGGGGTTCCCCTAAATTCAATTACCAGGCCCTTCAAGTCTGACATGGATATTAAGGGGAACCCCGCATCAAATTTAAAAAAAAATTGACGTGGGAGTCCCCCTAAAAATCCATATCAGACCCTTTATCCGAGCATGCAACCTGGCAGGCCGCAGGAAAAGAGGGGGGACGAGAGAGCGGCCCCCCCTCCCTCCTGAACCGTACCAGGCCACATACCCTCAAAATTGGGAGGATGCTTTGGGGGTCTGTGACCCCTCAAAGCACCTTGTCCCCATGTTGATGAGGACAAGGGCCTCATCCTCACAACCCTGGCCGGTGGTTGTGAGGGTCTGCGGGCGGGGGGCTTATCAGAATCTGGAAGCCCCCTTTAACAAGGGGACCCCCAGATCCCGGCCCCCCCCTGTTTGAAATGGTAAGGGGGTACAAAAGTACCCCTACCATTTCACAAAGAAAGTGTAAAAATGGTTAAATAAGACAAACACACTTTTGAAAAATTCCTTTATTAAAAATAAAAAAAATAAAAAAAAGATTCCAGCGGTGCTAATCCACTCTTGCTATCCAGCGACGGGTCTCCGGGGTCCAGCGATGGATGATCATATCCAGCGACGGGGGATCTCTCAGTCCAGCGCTGTCCATACATCCGACTTCTGTCTCCACTGCGGAGACACTGCGGAGATCCCAGCGCTGACGTTTCTTATATTAGGAGGGCGGGGCCACCCGTCACCTGACCCCGACCCTCTGACGCTGGAGAGGGAAGCCAGGGGTTCCCCAGTGACGTGTGGGTGACCCTGCCCCCTCTGATGTAACGCAGGTTTCCGTTACATCAGAGGGGGCGGAGTCACCCATACGTCACTGGGGAACCCCTGGCTCCCTTCACCAGCGTCAGAGGGGGCGGGGTCAGGTGACGGGTGGCCCTGCCCTCCTAATATAAGAAACGTCAGCGCTGGGATCTCCGCAGTGTCTCCGCACTGGAGACAGAAGACGGATGTATGGACAGCGCTGGACTGAGAGATCCCCCGTCGCTGGATATGATCATCCATCGCTGGACCGCTGGACCCCCCCCCAACTATGATCTCGGTAAAGAGTCTCTCTGTCAGCCGATCAGCTGCTCCTCTGACGGGGGGACGGGGGGGTGTCTGTGCTGATCGATTATCAGTGCAGCCCCCTACGAGGATGCCCACACTGGACCACCAGGGACGCCACCAGACCACCAGGGATGCCCAGCACCAGGTATGCCACCCTAGACCACCAGGGATGCCAGTCAGTGCCCACAATGGATGCCAATCAGTGCCCACAATGGGCATCACTGGTTGGCATGCATTATTGTTTGGAACTGATTGGCATCCATCAATACAATAGTTAACACTACAATGCCACCTATCAGTGCCCATCCGTGCTACCTATCAGTGCCCATTCGTGACGCTTATCCATGCTCATCCATGTCCCCCTATCCATACCTATCCATGCCCATCCATGCCACCTATTAGTGCCTATTTGTGCCACCTATCAGTGCTGCCTATCAGTGCTACATATCAGTGCTCATCAATGCCACCTCATCAGTGCCACTTCATTGGTGCCACCTCATCGGTGCCCATCAGTGTAGCCCCATCAGTGCCTATCAGTGAAGGAGAAAACATTTACAAAGTTGTGTAACTGAAACAAAAAAAATTTTTTGTTTCAAAATTTTCGGTCTTTTTTTATTTGATTAGCAGAAAATAAAAATCGCAGAGGTGATCAAATACCACCAAAAGAAAGCTCTATTTGTGGGAACAAAATGATAAAAATTACGTTTGGGTACAGTGTAGCATGACCGCGCAATTGTCATTGAAAGTGCGACAGCGCTGAAAGCTGAATATTGTCCTGGGCAGGAAGGGGTATAAGTGCCCCGGATTGAAGTGGTTAAATTTAGGCGAAGTGTTCTGATACATGTTTTTGGTAAAAACAATTCCCAATAAGTGTATATTGTGATTGGGGTAGGCACAAGTTACAGTGTCTACAAACTATGGGATGTACTGTATGCTGCAATTCTAATTTTTTTTTTATACTAGTCATGGCATTGATCAGCGGGACTGCGATATTGAGGAGGACAATCGGACACCTAACTGACACTTTGTGGGAATCAGTGACCCCAATACAGTGATCAGTGCTAAAAAATATGCACTGTCACTGTACTAATGCCACTGGCTGGGAAGGGGTTAAACATCTAGGGCAATCAAAGGGTTAACTGTGCGCGCATAACCATTTTTCGTGTGTACTATGTTTGGTGTTTTTTTTACTTAGGGATGTGATGGATTTTCTTTCCCTGGCTTTGCAGGGAATGGAAATCCATCACTCCCCCCCCCCCCCCCCCCCCTTGTTAGGACGGAGCTCTGCATTGTTTTCATAGTTAGAGCTCTGTCCAGCCTTTCTCCTCAACGATCAGCGGGTGCCGGCAGACATCCATTGCCCGGCACCCGCTGATCGGCTTCTGCTGTGACAAATCGCAGAAGCGGCACGCCAGGGTGCCGCGCGCCCCCCGACCCTGGAATTGTAGAATCAGGTACAGTCTATATATACGTGATTCTGCACAGCGTGGGCCCCCCCCCCCCCCGCCCCGGTAGCAGTAAATCTGCTATGGGGCGGTTGGTAAGGTTAATAGTACAAAAAGAAACAATGTGTCAGTTACTTGCATTGCATTCCATCAACAACTTCAGACCAGGCAGAAGGCAAAGTTGAAAGCTTTATTTAGTTTTATTTAGAAAGGTGCGAAACATGACAGAATCCACGCAAATCAATTATTTCCCCCCTACACCCCCATCAAAGGTAGAGTCCATGCCGGTGTCTTCAGGAGGACTACAGGTCTCAGCAGCTCCATAGATGTTGGCAGGTTCCTCTCACTCTGGTGGCTGCAGGTGACACGCACTCACCCCTCCCAACATTTTGAGATGTGAAATGAGGGACACCTACTAGCAAACGTATGTAGGGATAGGACACGCCCCCCCCTACCACGCCCCTTAACCACTTAAGCCCCGGACCATTTTGCTGGCCAAAGACCAGAGCGATTCGGCACTGCATCAATTTAACTGACAATTGCGCGGCCGTGCGACGTGGCTCCCAAACAAAATTGACGTCCTTTTTTTTCCACATAAATAGAGCTTTCTTTTGGTGGTATTTGATCACCTCTGCGGTTTTTATTTTTTGCGCTATAAACAAAAGAAGAGCGACAATTTTGAAAAAAAACACATTATTTTTTACTTTTTGCTATAATAAATATTCCCCAAAAATGTATAAAAAACATATTTTTTCCTCAGTTTAGGCCGATACGTATTCTTCTACATGTTTTTGGTAAAAAAAATCGCAATAAGCGTTTATTGATTGGTTTGCGCAAACGTTATAGCGTCTAAAAAATAGGGGTTAGTTTTATGGCATTTTTATTAATATATATTTTTTTTTTATTAATAATGTCAGCGACCAGCGATTTTTATCATGACTGAGACATTGCGGCGGACACATTGGACATTTTTGACACTTTTTTGGGACCATTCACATTTATACAAGCAATCAATGCTATACAAATTCACTGATTCCTGTGTAAATGACGCCTGGGGAGTGTTTCTAACTGTGGGGGGGGGGGGCGTGGCTGTGTGTGACATGTCACTGATCTCTGCTCCCGATCACAGGGAGCAGAGATCAGTGACAGTGTCACTAGGCAGAATGGGGAAATGATTGTTTACATTCGCATCTCCCCGTTCTTCCTCTCCGTGCCGTGAGACGATCGCGGGCATCCCTGCGTCGATCGAGTCCGCGGGACCTGCGTCCTGACTCAAAGAGGTCCCAGCCGGCGCGCACACGCAATGGCGTGGCGGAAAATTTAAAGGGACATACAGGTACACCCATTTGCCTGCCCGTGCCATTCTGCCGACGTACATCGGCGTGCGCCAGTCGGGAGTCGGTTAAAGTGGTTGTAAACCCTTACAAACCACTTTGACCTACAGGTAAGCCTTAATCTAGGCCAGTGATGGCGAACCTTGACACCCCAGATGTTTTGGAACTACATTTCCCATGATGCTCTGGCACTCTGCGGTGTAGTGGAGCATCATGGGAAATGTAGTTCCAAAACATCTGGGGTGCCAAGGTTCGCCATCACTGGTATAGGGGATTATTCTTGTAAGATATTTGCTTAAACACATAAACCATATGATAAAAAGTTATTATCTTACAAGAATAATCCCCTATACCAGTGATGGCGAACCTTGGCACCCCAGATGTTTTGGAACTACATTTCCCATGATGCTCCACTACACCGCAGAGTGCCAGAGCAGCATGGGAAATGTAGTTCCAAAACATCTGGGGTGTCAAGGTTCGCCATCACTGGTCTAGATTAAGGCTTACCTGTAGGTCCAAGCAATATCTCCTAAACCTATATGGTTTAGGAGATATTTTCCCGAAAACAGGCACCGCTGTCTACGGCGCATGCGCCGTAGACAGCGGCGCGCAGGCGCACTGAGCGTGGCATTTCCAAGAATGGAGCTGCTGCGCGTGTCGACTCCCGTGCGCATGCGCGGGAGTGACGTCATCGCGGCTTCACCGAATGACAGCGGCGAAGCTGCGAGACCCCACCAACAAGATGGATGCGGTGGACTACAGGGGACAGCGGTGACTTCGCTGGCTCCTGTGTCAGGTAAGTGACACATAATGGACTACTATGTGATGTGATGCGATGCATAGTAGTCCATTATGCTTTGCCTTTGCAGGGAATGAAAGAGGAAGTAAACTCATCAGGGTTTACTTCCTCTTTAAGGGGGACATAACCAAATAAAAAAGGTTATTTAAAGCGGTGTTTCCACAAAAAGAAAAATTTAAAAATAAAGTCAGCAGCTACAAATACTGCAGCTGCTGACTTTTAATAATCAGACACCTACCTGTCCCAGGGTCCAGCAATGCGGGGGGGGGGGGGGGATCGAAGCCCCACTCGTCTCCCTCTCTGCTTGGCGGTGCCGGCATTTTAACTGTGGGCGCCCGGCACCCACTGCACATGCGTGACCCGCGCCGCGATTGGCCGTGCAATCATCTGGGACGTCTCACTTGTCCCAGATGATCGCCTAGAGGGAGGGGGGAGAGGTGATCTCCCTTCTTGCGCCGAGGGAAGTGACATCAGGAGCCCAGGTGCTGAAGGAGGCAGATTACGAGGGACCCCCTAGCAATAAGCAGTTAGAGGTGAGTAAAAAAATGTTTTAATTAATAATTAAATAAATAATAAATTTTTTAATTTATTTTTTTGGGGTGAAACTCCACTTTAAATCCACACAAGAGCTTTTTTTAACCACTACTATTCCTTTACATTGGCTTTTAAAATTGACAAATGCAGCAATTTAGAAATTGGATGAAAGATTTAGCGATGGGAAACACTTTTTGAAAGATAAAAAGTGCATTTGATATACAACTGTAGAGATCAGACCAAAATGAGGGACAAACGAGGAGGAATGAGGGACAGGGGGACATTGCTCCAAATCAGGGACAGTCCCTCGAAATCAGGGACAGTTGGGATCTATGCACACTGTGTGTGGTGGGACTACAGGTCTCAGCAGCCCCAGGTATGTTGGCAGGCTCCTCTATGCAGGCGATTCTCAGTGATGACAGCTGGACAAGAAGACAGCTTGAAGGAGAACCGAGCAGCCCCCCCCCCCCCCCCACTCGGGTGAGAAGCTGCAGGGGGATTGGATTACATTTCAGCAGTCAGCCTGTCTTGTCCCATGTGGCTGGACTCTGTCTGGGCAAAACTCCCTCCTGCTTTTATATGAACAAGAAAAAGAGCAGAGCCCAAGTGCAAAAAAACAGGAAATAAATTAACTCTTTCCCTCCCTGCCGGGCAGCAGCTCACTAGCAGTTTCTGCATAAATAACAATGCAGTACAGACAGGGCTAAAATACTCACCGCAACCCTGTCAGCACCTGCTTACAAGCTAGTTAGAACTTGTTCAGCATTGCCCAGCAATAGTGTACGTCCCAAATTTTCCCAAATCACAGGAAATTGGCTTTGTCCTGTTATATCTCCAGAGCCACCGTTAGCCCTTGTACACACGGTCGGAGAATCCGTCGGAATGTGTCCTATAGGACCGTGTCGTCGGAATAATCCGACTGTGTGTGGTATGCATCGGACTGATTCCGTCGGAATATCCGTCGGACCCAATTTTCCAACATGTTGGAAATATTTCCCGACCAACTGGGCCGGTCGGACATACTTCGATCATGTGTAGAGAATTTTGATCGGACCAAGTGCCACACATGCTCAGATCAAATTCCTACATCAAAGCTATTGGCTACTAGCCTGAATGTAGTCCCATCGTAACGAAATTACGCCATCACGTTCTGAAAGATCGGATTTTTCGACAACTTAGTCCGACCGTGTGTATGCAACCGTTTCGGAGAAAATCCGACGGATTTGGTTGTCGAATTCTCCGACCGTGTGTACAGGGGCTTAGAGGTCTGGGGCCAGCACTGGTGATTTGTCCTCTACAGCCATTTTACAGTAGACCAGCTCTTATAGGGAAGAAACAAAAAGTGGCTGCCAATAGAAATGCAGCTGCCGTCAGCCCCTCCCCCCCCCCGCACCACAGCCTGTGCCGGTCTGTGACCTGATATGGGCAAGGCCATGGGGCGTGGGATTGGCAACAGCTCCATTTCTATTGGCAGCTGCTTTCATTGCAACCTGCGCTTCTCCTTGTTTTTTCCCCACGAGAGCTGGTCTTCTGTAAAATGGCGACGGAGACCTAGTCACCAGTGCCGGCCCCAGACCTCTAGCAGCGGCACTGGTGATACAGCAGCGAGCATGCAGGTCTCATGTATCTGGTGGCAAGTTGCATCTGGTGGCAAATGACACGCTGCGTCTGGTGGCAAGCGACGGTGGCAAGTGACATGCCGAGGGCTCCCAATGATTCTGCATTATGGTGAGTTGAACTGTTTAATTCTAAATTGCAATGTAATAATAGAAATAATGCGCTTCAATCATCCTGACACCATACCAACCATGGTGTTGTGATGATTGAAGCGATTTTCCGTTGGAAAATGTTCGATGGGAGCTTGTTGTGGGAAATTCCAACTGTGTGTAGGCTCCATCTGGCATTTTCCATCGGAATTTCCCGTCACACAAAATTTGAGATCTGGAGCTCAAATTTTCTGATAACAAAATCCGTTGTCGGAAATTCCGATCGCATGTACACAATTCCGACGCACAAAGTTCCACGCATGCTCGGAATCAAGCACAAGAGCCACACTGGCTATTGAACGTAATTTTTCTGGGCTCGTCGTACATGTTGTACGCCACCGCATTCTTGGCGAATTTCCGACAACATATGCTGTGTGTATGCAAGACAAGTTTGAGCCAACACCCGTCGGAAATAAGTCCAGCATTTTGTTGCACAAAGTTCCAACGCATGCTCGGAATCGAGCAGAAGAGCCGCACTGGCTATTGAACTTGAATTTTTCTCGGCTCGTCGTACGTGTTGTACGTCACCGCGTTCTTGCCGATTGGAATTTCCAACAAGATTTGTGTGACCGTGTGTATGCAAGACAAGTTTGAGCCAACATCCATTGGGAAAAAAACATGGATTTTGTTGTCGGAATGTGCGATCGTGTGTACAGGAGATTAGGCCTACACTACTTGGAATTTATTGTTTCATCTGCCACCTAACGGATTACAATTAATAAGCTCCAGCTAAGCTAGTGAGGAACAACATATCTTCCACGAGGAACTTTACTGTTATCCCTAATAGGAGATTTATTATAATTATATATATATATATATATATATATATATATATATATATATATATATATATATATAAACACCAGTGGGAGATTAGCTCTCCCATGAATATAGCAAAGGCTGTTTAGATTACATTTATCTTAGTGTGGCCACTAGTGTATTTAACTGAAACATCCACCAGGAGTTGAATTTGGATCTGAATATAGTGTATCTGTCGGGTCACCTTGAGGCCAGGTGACAGATGCACACTGTAGGGATCAGGAGTGCACCGCAAGGTTGTGGACCCTACGGCTGACTGCTGCGGACCGGGGTTCAAGGTGATAGGAAGGCAGGGCCGCCAGAACACCAAGATGGATCCCACCGGGGTTAGAGCGTAAGATTCCCTGGGGCGCGGAGTCTAAGAACCAGCAGGTGTTCACCAGCGCCTCTAGTGGTGAGGATGGACTTGGCTGCAACTGGCTCCAGGTCACGACCCCCAGGGTCCCCCAGCTCACACCCACAGTAGGCAACAGGAGGATAGGGATGGTGAGGGACAAAGCCAAGGTCAGGGCCACAAGCAGACAGGAATAGTCAGGGACACGCCAAAAGGTCAGGATCACAGGCAAACAGGGATAGTCAAGGACACGCCAAAGTCGGTAACGGAAAACAACAGAAGAGCACACGGCAGGTAACAGGAAGCTAACAAAGGTTGATCAGCAGGGTTGGTCTGCAGTGCACAGGTTAATATAGAGTTCTCTGATAGGAGCTAGGGTGGAGCCATGCCAGAGGATGGATTACAAAAGCATCTAGAGATAAACACATGGAGACAGGTAAGCGAACGAACTCTATTGCATAACCATGACAGTATCCTTGCATAAATAACATTCTTCATTGTTCAACCATTGTTGTGTTTTGGGAGGAGTCTGTTTGCTGAGTTGGCACTGTTATCAACGCTCAGTAGAGCTACTCCTTTCTTTGTGAAATAACTTTCATACTTGGTTCCAGTAAAACATTTCAGAACCTTATACTACTCAGTTGTTTGATTCTTGCTTTATATTATTAACAGGATGTCTGAACCCAGAGTGTCAGGTAAGCAGGAAGGTTCACTTGATCATGGCAAATGAGCAGGTAATTCTTAACAGTCCTCAAGGGGGCAGTTCTACAATTGGGAGCTCGTCCGGGATTTCACCTGCAGCAGGCCCCAGTAGACCTAGACTGGAGCCACAACCCAAGTGGGAAGCTGCATCCATGACCATGGTCCAGTGGGGTCGAATTTATGGGACCCACATTGACAGAAGCACCTTTGTGGAGATCTTGGGGAGTGAACATACCGAGAGGGAGATCAGAAGGTGGCTGAGAGCTTTGGTGCTAGGAGTCTGGGCTTACCTGGTGGAGACTGAAGCCTCCACGGAGATGGATCAAGTCAGGGCACTGATAGAATGTCAGGAAGTAGTGCCAGTGTGTTTTCAGGAGGAAGAGATCAGCTTGACGGAATATGTGATGGCAAGGGTATTCCTCCTCAGGAGCAAGAGAGGAGGGAGTGAGAAGCCACCTCTGACCTAAGCTCACGAGAAAAGTCCTGTGTCTATGGGGACTGACTCTCAAGGGGCCAGCGCCCCACCACTCTCTTTCTACACCAATATGAATCATCTGGTCGACAGCTTGGTGAAGAATGGGCCTGGGAATGCTAACCAAAGTTATCGGAGACTTAGATTCTTCTCAGGACAGTTGCCGATGCCTGCGGGAGAAGATGAGTTTGAAACCTGGATGAGCCAAGCTTTAGAGGCTGTGGAAGATTGGAGTGTTTCAGAGGCTGTGAAACAACAGCGACTTAGTGAGAGCCTTCGGGGCCCAGTGGCCGATGTGACTTGTAACTTAAGAATAAGCAAGACGACTTGTGTTGCTAGGGACTACATTGAGGCTTTGTGTGCCATCTTTGGAAGAGTTGAGACAATCACTGATTTGATGTACAAGTTCAACCACACTCATCAACAAAGAGAGGAAAGTTTGTCCGAATAAATTTTTTGGGGTAGATCGGATGCTACACCAAATCATCCTCAAGAAGGGTCTTGACCCCAAAGACCCTGATCAGGCAAGACTGGACCGGGTATTACATGTGACCCGGCCCAATCACCCTATTGTGCTGAAGCTGTTATTAAAAATATTCCAGATGGTACCAACCTATCCTGAGTTAATAAGAGAGGTTCTAGAGGAAGAAGCTCTGCTGGAAGAAAAGAGTCAACGACCGAGAGATATGAATCCTGTGACTGGAAACAAAGAGAAAGTAGAAGCCCATGCTATATATGCTGAAATGTAGTTTTCCAATAATGATAGTGGGACCGAATCTGAACCCAAGGGACCGGCTCTCCCCGAAACCCATAAACCAGTTGTAGAACTAGGGCTAACAGAACCGATGGCACAGGTAGCTCAGGCTCAGACTCAAATGTACCACGTGCTGTTGCGAGTAATGGAGACCCAAGCAAAAGTTCAAAAGCAAGGGACTTGTGAAAGCAAACCAAAACAGTACCCGGGACTAGAGAGGAGGTGTTATGGATGCGGAGAAGTTGGGCATTTCCGAGCCAAGTGTCCCAAGGCGGGTGACCCCCAACTCCTTAATGAAGTTCTGAAAGCTCAGAACTCCTCTTCACTAAGCCGGCGGGAAACTTCAACAATGAGGGAGCTAGTTGGGAGTCCCAAGGGAAAGCTGTGCTGCAAGGACAATAAAAGAAATGGGAAGAAAACCCAGAGGGGAGAACACAAGTTACCAATCCCCTCGCGCCCGTCCGTGCTCAAACTCAAAATTCAAATCCCCGGAGAATGAAAGAAGGGGACAGGGAATTGATGCACACCTCGCTAAAGATGCAGTTAAACCTCAAATAGGCGATGTGTTCATTTTCCATCTGCATGAGCCACGAGGGAGGAATTAGGCGCCTACTTATGAGCACCTCCCCTTCTCTCTATCACGAACAGCGTGACGTTGGTGGGGATCTGCTGGCGGGCGGATTGTCCTTCAACACTATTCCTTATGGACAATACACTTTTGATCGTTATCCATCTGGACACATCCACCCTACTTTTGACCATATGCTACACTGCAAGCCTTAAGTAAACTCACTTTAGTGACTTTTTCCAATTCTTATATGGGGGTTTGTTACTATATTTACCATCTTTCACATATTTTCTTCTTCACCCATTACAGTGTCTTACATGCTCCTACCTCACTTATACACCCATGCTCTATCCTCTTGTTTCCTACCTTCCACCAGTTCATTATTAGTCACTTGCCGTCTACCCCATAACAGTTTTACTGCTACAAGGCAGCAGCTATATATATATATATATATATATATAGGGGTCAAGTCCTGGGAAAAAAAGTACGGGAACTCACCCAAGATCCCCCACCCCCCACCTCAAAAATACAAAATGTGTGTATATCGCCTCTACATCAGGGTCCGCAGAGTTCCCCCTTGCAGTGTAAGGGGGAATCCTGCAGACTCTGATGTAAAGGGAAACGCTGGGAACTCTGCCCCCTAGTGTTCTCTGTATCCTTCACCCCCCCCCCCCAGTAATGTCCTCTGCCCCCTTCACTCCCCCCCCCAGTAATGTCCTCTGTCCCCTTCACCCACCCCAGTAATATCCTCTGTCCCCTTCACCCCCCCCCCCCCAGTAATGACCTCTGTCCCCTTCACCCCCCCAGTAACATTCTCTGCCTCCCTTCACTCCCCCTCCCAGATATGTGCCAGGCACTCAATGTCCTCTGGCACCCGCCAATCATTAGTAAACAATATGTTGTGTTCCTGCAAACCAGGATCCATT
This sequence comes from Lithobates pipiens, assembly GCF_037356315.1. Lineage (NCBI taxonomy): Eukaryota > Metazoa > Chordata > Amphibia > Anura > Ranidae > Lithobates > Lithobates pipiens. The sequence goes on along the minus strand of NW_027507764.1, from coordinate 35,526,792 downwards.
ACATCCTTAGTAAAAGCAGCACACACGGTACATAAACACTGGCTAGGCACACAGCGAACCCTTTGATCACATCTGATATTAACCCCTTTCCAGCCAGGGTCATTATTACAGTGACAGTGGATATTTTTAGCACTGATCACTGTATTAGGATCACTGGTCCAGAGAAAGTGTCAAGTTAGTGTCAAAATGTCCGCCACAATGTCGCAGTCCCACTATAAGTTGCTGATCACCACCATTTCTAGTATATAAAAAAAAATCCAAAAATATATCCCATAGTCTGTAGACACTATGAGCAATATATGCTTATTAGGATTTTTTTTTTTTTTTACCAAGGATGTATCGGAATATATATTGACCTAAATTAATGAAGAAATTCGATTTTTACAGTTTTTTATTGGGTGTGCTTTATAGCCGAAAGTAAAAAAACTATATATATATTGTAGACATGTCACTGGAGAAGTGATCGAGGGGGTGTACATCTCACCTAGGTTGCTACACAGTGTGAGATGGTAAATCCAGGATGGATCAGTTTCTCAGCAGCGATATGCTGCTGAGTTGTTATTTAAATTTTGCCGGGCCTGGGTTTATATGGAATGGCAGGTAGGTTTGGTAGAGGGACCTGTCATTCCACATCCCCCGATCCAGTTCTGGGTTTGGGATCAGGTGAGCTTTGATCCTAATTAGCCTGGGAAGCTAAAGGCTCTGCAGAGTCTGCAGGTGATTGCTCAGCCAGGGAATGAACAATCTGTGTGTTGAAGGAAGCTGCAAGCACAGCCACTGCTGGAGCTAAAACCCACCCTGCGATATCCAGGTGAAAGACGCTGTGTTTGTAAGTGTCAGATAGGTGAGCAGAACCTGTTAGTAAGCGCCCAGCCGGGCTAGGACTTTTATTTTTGTTGTACTTAGAAAGCACGGTGTTGCTGTATATTTTGTTTGCTGGACTGTTTGTACCACGAATAAACGCCAAGATCTGCTTTATAAATTCCAAGTCTGCTGTGAACTGTCTCCAAACACACCCTACCCCGGGAAGATCCCTTACAATTGGTGGAGAATGCGGGCAGTAAAGTGGGCCCTAGAATCGTTAAAGTATTACTTGCTAGGCAGGAAATTCAAGTTGGTGACAGACCATGCCCCCCTAACATGGATGAAGTTAAACAAGGAGAGAAATGCAAGAGTGACTAGATGGTTTCTCTCCCTACAAAACTTTAATTTCACTGTGGAACACAGGCCAGGGAAATTACAGGCAAATGCTGACGCATTGTCAAGGGTAAGTTGTCTGTGGGGACAAAAGGCTCAGCCCTCCGGTCTGAAAAAGAGGGGGGGGATATGTAGACATGTCACTGGAGAAGTGATCGAGGGGGTGTACATCTCACCTAGGTTGCTACACAGTGTGAGATGGTAAATCCAGGATGGATCAGTTTCTCAGCAGCGATATGCTGCTGAGTTGTTATTTAAATTTTGCCGGGCCTGGGTTTATATGGAATGGCAGGTAGGTTTGGTAGAGGGACCTGTCATTCCACATCCCCCCGATCCAGTTCTGGGTTTGGGATCAGGTGATCCTAAGAATGCAAACGAACTTGTCAACCTTGTGGAGAGGTTCCAGGCGACTGAGGACTACCTCCGTGATGTTCCTGCAGCATCTTCACCTCCCCGGAGCGCCAGATCTGTGCCGTCGGCTGGTAAGAGACTTCCATCTATTGGGGGAGTGTGGAGGGGTGCTGATGGGGGGAAAAGGGCTCAAGTGGTGTCTCAGGGACAAAAGACTGGTGATGGTCCCGGGTGGCTAAGGGGCTCTCGAAAAGACTCCTTGCCAAAGAGACCAGGCCCTATCCAGTGTTGGAGATGTCATGAGGCGGGACACGTGTCGGCCCATTGCCCTCTTACCTCTGAACCCATGGAATGTGACGCTAGCCGGCGTCAGTCGCTATTTGCGGAACCATCTTGTGCTGCAGTTCCTGGACTAGAGACTGAACCGCAAATCTGCGATATTACAATCAATGACTTTCCTGTTAAAGCGTTAATGGACTCAGGAAGCCTTGTAACCTTGGTGCATGCTAGCCTGGTGACTGGGGACTTAGAGTCTAAAAAGCATATGAGCGTTGTGTGTATACATGGTGATACAAAAGTGTACCCTATAGTGCTGGCTAAAGTCGGGACTGAACAAGGCACAGTACAATATGAAGTGGGTGTGGTTAAAAACCTCATGCATAATGTAATATTGGGGCGCGATTTTCCTTTATTCTGGGCTCTCTGGGAAAAAAGAAAAATCCCCAAAAGGAGTGAGGATACCTCTAAGGTGGTTGCCTTGTCCACGGTGAATGATAAAAGTGTGCAGGATGAAAATGATTGTTTTCCTTTGCAGGTCCTGGCTGGGGAGGAGGAGGCTCCTCCCACTGAGCAAAATATACTAGATTTAGAGGTGTCTAGCGATAATTTTGGGACTGCACAATTACAGGACCCCACTCTCAAAAATGCGAGAGAGCAGGTTGCTGTTATGAACGGGGTACCTCAGGAACCAGATGCTGAAAAAAGATTTCCACATTTTTCGGTGACTAATGATCTTTTCTATAGAGTTAATAAGGTTAAGGATGAGATTGTGGAACAGCTTCTGGTACCTAAGCCGTACCGGCGTCAGGTGCTTGACATGGCACATAACCATGTTCTTGGGGGACACTTGGGGACTGACAAAACGCGAGAGAGGGTTCTCCAGAGGTTTTTTTGGCCGGCCATATATGATGACATTAAAAAATACTGTGAGTCGTGCCCCACATGTCAGGTTAGTGCCCCAGTGTCACATTTTCGCAGTCCTTTGGTTTCGCTCCCTATTATAGAGGTGCCTTTTGAGCGTATTGCCATGGATTTAGTGGGTCCCATTGTAAAGTCAGCTAGAGGACACCAGTATATTTTGGTAGTCCTGGATTATGCGACCCGCTATCCTGAGGCTGTACCCTTAAGAAACACTGCATCTAAAACAATTGCACGTGAGTTGTTTTATATGTTCTCTAGGACTGGGATCCCTAAAGAAATCCTAACTGACCAAGGTACGCCATTTATGTCGAAAGTAATGAAGGAATTATGCAGACTATTTAAAATCTCACACATCCGTACCTCTGTGTACCACCCTCAGACGGACGGATTGGTGGAGAGATTTAATAAAACTTTGAAACATATGTTGAAGAAAGTGGTGGCAAAAGATGGTCGTGACTGGGATCATTTATTACCCTACCTCATGTTTGCTATTAGGGAGGTGCCCCAAGCGTCCACAGGGTTCTCACCATTCGAGTTGGTCTATGGTCATCACCCTAGGGGTCTACTAGACATTGCAAAAGAGACATGGGAGAATGAGTCCACCCCATACAAGAGTGTTATTGAGCATGTAGCACAAATGCAGGACCGTATAGCCACTGTAATGCCCCTGGTAAGGGAACACCTCCAGAGGGCTCAAGAGGCCCAAAGTAGAATTTACAACCGGTCCGCAAGAATCAGGACATTCAACCCAGGCGATAGGGTCCTTATACTAGTCCCCACTGTTGAGAGTAAATTCTTGGCGAAGTGGCAAGGTCCCTATGAAATTGTTGAAAAGGTCAGTGAGGTGAACTACAAGGTGCACCAACCAGGTAGAAGGAAGCCTTTCCAAGTTTATCACATAAACTTGATCAAGCCCTGGAAAGACAGGGAATCCTTGGGGGCGACAAATACTGTTAATAATTTGTCACCACCAATCCCTCCAGTCAAGGTAGGTGATACTCTATCAGTGTCACAGAAACAGGAGGTTCAGGAATTTTTACAGAAAAACAAAAACAAGTTCTCTGACCTCCCAGGGCGTACACACCTCATCCATCATCACATTGAAACTGAGCCTAGAAGCAGAGTAAACCTTAAGCCCTATAGGATACCCGAGGCACGTAGGGAAGCCGTATCTGCCGAGGTAAAACGTATGCTTGATCTGGGGGTAATTGAGGTGTCACAGAGTGAATGGTCCAGCCCAATTGTGCTAATCCCAAAGCCCAATGGAACTTGGAGGTTCTGTAACGATTTCAGAAAGTTGAATGAGATCTCCAAGTTCGATGCTTATCCTATGCCCAGGGTAGATGAGTTGATTGAGAAGTTGGGTAACGCCAGGTACATAACCACCCTCGATCTCACAAAGGGCTACTGGCAGATTCCACTTTCTGACGAGGCTAAAGAGAAAACTGCTTTCTCCACCCCTGATGGGCTATTCCAGTATGTAGTGATGCCGTTCGGGTTACATGGAGCGCCTGCAACTTTCCAGAGGTTGATGGACTTGATTCTGCGACCACATCGTGATTACTCAGCCGCCTACCTCGATGATGTGGTCATTTTTAGCCCTGATTGGGAAAGTCACCTCTGTAAGGTACAGGCCGTGTTGGATGCCATAAGTGATGCAGGGTTGACCATAAATGCCGAGAAGTGTGCTCTAGCCCTAGAAGAGGCCAAATATCTGGGCTACATTGTTGGAAGAGGGTTGATTAAGCCACAGCTAAATAAAATTGAGGCAATACAGAATTGGCCTAGACCCCTGACAAGGAAACAGGTTAGAGCTTTCCTGGGTATTACGGGGTATTACCGTAGATTTGTGCCGAACTTTGCCTCAGTTGCTGCTCCACTAACTGACTTGACAAAGGGCGGAAAGACAGCAATGGTCACGTGGACCCCAGAGGCCGAGAAGGCTTTCCAAAGCCTTAAGTCTGCCTTGTGCCAACCACCTGTCTTAGTTACCCCCGATTTCAGGCGAGAATTTCTGGTCCAGACAGATGCCTCTAACACAGGCTTAGGTGCAGTACTCTCACAAATAGTGAATGGTGAGGAGCATCCAGTGACGTACTTGAGTAGAAAACTAACCCCGGCCGAGAAAAATTATGCCATTGTGGAGCGAGAATGTTTGGCAGTAAAGTGGGCCCTAGAATCGTTAAAGTATTACTTGCTAGGCAGGAAATTCAAGTTGGTGACAGACCATGCCCCCCTAACATGGATGAAGTTAAACAAGGAGAGAAATGCAAGAGTGACTAGATGGTTTCTCTCCCTACAAAACTTTAATTTCACTGTGGAACACAGGCCAGGGAAATTACAGGCAAATGCTGATGCATTGTCAAGGGTAAGTTGTCTGTGGGGACAAAAGGCTCAGCCCTCCGGTCTGAAAAAGAGGGGGGGGATATGTAGACATGTCACTGGAGAAGTGATCGAGGGGGTGTACATCTCACCTAGGTTGCTACACAGTGTGAGATGGTAAATCCAGGATGGATCAGTTTCTCAGCAGCGATATGCTGCTGAGTTGTTATTTAAATTTTGCCGGGCCTGGGTTTATATGGAATGGCAGGTAGGTTTGGTAGAGGGACCTGTCATTCCACATCCCCCGATCCAGTTCTGGGTTTGGGATCAGGTGAGCTTTGATCCTAATTAGCCTGGGAAGCTAAAGGCTCTGCAGAGTCTGCAGGTGATTGCTCAGCCAGGGAATGAACAATCTGTGTGTTGAAGGAAGCTGCAAGCACTGCCACTGCTGGAGCTAAAACCCACCCTGCGATATCCAGGTGAAAGACGCTGTGTTTGTAAGTGTCAGATAGGTGAGCAGAACCTGTTAGTAAGCGCCCAGCCGGGCTAGGACTTTTATTTTTGTTGTACTTAGAAAGCACGGTGTTGCTGTATATTTTGTTTGCTGGACTGTTTGTACCACGAATAAACGCCAAGATCTGCTTTATAAATTCCAAGTCTGCTGTGAACTGTGTCCAAACACACCCTACCCCGGGAAGATCCCTTACAATATATATATATATATATATATATATATATATATATATATATATATATATATATATATATATATATATATATATATATATATATATATATATTTATTTTTTTTTTATTTTTTTATTTTTTTTTAACTTGTCGCTCTTTTTTTGTTTATAGCACAAAAAACTGCAGAGGTGATCAAATACCACCAAAATAAAGCTCTTTTTGAGTACAACGTCGCACGACCGCACAATTGTCCGTTAAAGTAACGCTGTGCCGTATCTAAAAAATGGCCTGGTCACGAAAAGGGGAGTAAATCTTCCGGAGGGCAAGTGGTTAAAACCTTTACCCTCCCAAGCACATGTATTGTATGCAACACAAGGCAACTATCAGTGTCAGACACATCACGGTGATGGGGAGGGTAGGGAAGGAGGAGCAAGGCTACCATTGCAATTTGGTGAAATTATGAATTTTTAATTCATAATTTCCTGATTTTCAAACGTAATTTAAGCTACAAAACATTACCTTTTGGTACTTTTTAAATGGTAAATCACGCTATGAGGCCCCATTCACACCAATGCGTTTTTTTATGCTTTTTGCAGAAATGCAGGACATTTTTTTAACATGGGTTCCTATGGAACACGTTCACATCAATGCATTTTTGTGCCTCTGCGTTTTTGGAAAGGGCAAGGGACTTTTTAAACGCACAATTGTGCTTTTTTTCACGTTTTTTTCGGTTCAATAGACTTCAATGAGGAAGCTGCAGAAATGTAAAAAAATAAAAACGCAAAATGCTAAATCGCTGTAAAAAAACATGGAAAGCACTGCAAAAAGCACTGCAGAAACGCTCAAAAGCAACATACATAAGTGCCAGTTCACACCATAGAAATGTAGTCTGGATGCGTTCCAGATGCTTTTCTGCATGCGCGATTTTGACACGTTTTTGATGCGTTCCGATGCATTTTTGGTGGAGAAAGCATAGTCGGGATGAAAGCTGAGCTTATACATGAAGAGGCAAGGCAGAGAGGGGGTCGGAGTGTGGTCAGCAACAGTCAGGGTCATACACAGGAATCCAAGGGAGCAGGCAGAAGATTCGTCAGGTGACAGGCCAGTGTCATGCACAGTTGGGCAGGAGAGGCAGAGTCCTTAGAGCAAGCCAGGGTCAAACCAGGAATCAGACATAAGGAAGGTCCAGAGACAAGCCAGGTCGGTAACAGGAGGTCCAATCAGGGCTGCTGCAAGGATTTATGACACACTAGGCGAAACCTCATTTTGCCGCCCCCTGGCTCCACCCCCTTTTCCCTGCCCATGTATACCCCAACTTTTTAATGAAGCTCCCATTAAATGCAACCCACCAGCGCCCATCAATGCAGCCTCACCAGCGCCCATCAATGCATCCTTACCAGCGCCCATCAATGCAACCTCATCAGCACCCATCAACGTAGCCTCACCAGCACCCATCAACGCAGCCTCACCAGCACCCATCAATGCAGCCTCACCAGCACCCATCAACGCAGCCTCACCAGCACCCATCAATGCAGCCTCACCAGCACCCATCAATGCAGCCTCACCAGCACCCATCAACGCAGCCTCACCAGCACCCATCAATGCAGCCTCATCAGCACCCATCAATGCAGCCTCACCAGCGCCCATCAATGCAGCTTCACTAGCGCCCATCGATGCAGCCTCACCAGCGCCCATCAATGCAACCTCACCAGCGCCCATCGACACAACCTCACCAGCGCCCATCAACGCAGCCTCACCAGCGCCCATCAACGCAGCCTCACCAGCGCCCATCAACGCAGCCTCACCAGCGCCCATCAATGCGGCCTCAACGGGCCCATCAACGCATCCTCACAAGCACCCATCAACGCAGGCTCCCCAGCATCCATCAAATGCAGGCTCACCAGCGCCCATCAAATGCAAGCTCACCAGCACCCATCAAATGCAGGATCACCAGCACCCATCAATGCAGCCTCACCAGCACCCATCAATGCAGCCTTACCAGCACCCATCAATGCAACCTCACCAGCGCCCATCAACGCAGCCTCACCAGCGCCCATCAACGCAACCTCACCAGTGCCCATCAATGCAGCCTCACCAGTGCCCATCAATGCAGCCTCACCAGCGCCCATCAAATGCAGCCTCACCAGCGCCCATCAAATGCAGCTTACCAGCCCCCATCAATGCAGCCTGCCAGTGCGCATCAATGAATGTTTGCTTGCTTCTGTTCATTCATGAGTCAGGACACAGACACAGTCCTCCGCTTTGCCTCTGACACTATGTGCGAATGGAGCGGCGGCTGCCTGCTGATGCTGAGACTTAGTTGCTTGCTGCAGAGAGAAGAGAGTAGGAACACCAGTGGCCAGGTGCCCTAGGCAGCAGTGCGCCCTAGGCGGCTGACTAGTTTGCCTAGTGGTAGCACCGTCCCTGGGCCCAAGCAATACAGGATACCCAGGAGGAAGGAGAACCTACGGTCACGTTTGTGCGTATTTCTGTGCAAGCGCGTACGGCCATGCATAATACTGGCAACTATGCCAGGTTCTTTCCCATAGCTAATTTTTATCCTGCTGTCTTTTTCTCAGCATATGCCCACCTCTGCTCTACCTGGTGCCCTGCCAGGGCCTAAGGAGAATAAAAAAGAAAAAAAGCTATTCTTTCTTGTTCTTGGTCTTTTCCATTTAACCCTTTATTTGCCCCCCTTTTTTTTTACACCTTATTAGCCTTCATTCCATATAAAATGGGGTCAACAAATGGTTCAGTAGAAAAGACTCTTCCTACTCTCTTTTGTTTAAATTTCAATTTATTTGTCACCTCTGATTTCGATTGCTTTTCAGAGGGCAGTTGACGGCCATCTGTGAGAGGTTATAGCGCCTTCTCATCACCTGTTTTAACCCTTAAAAGCTTGCAGTGCCACGCCACAACTGCATGCATTGCACGTAGCTGTGGCACAGCCCATTCACCTGAACAGGTCACGTTCAGAGGTGGTATCGCCCGCCAACTGCGACATGGGTTATCATTTTTTTGCTACCTCTGTGGTATGTGTACAAACCTGCTATTTTTGCCACCATGCCCCCCGAACTGCAAGCATAAGCAAGACCTAGAAAAGGGATTTTCCCGCTGTTCCATCTGTACTGGAATTCTGCCTCCATTCTTTGACGTGCCGTTTCCTTCCCACTCGCCCATCTCAGCAAAGTCACCTCCTCCACCCCTCCATTACTAAAATATTACCAGGCAATGGTAATGGGGATAATGGTGGGTAAAAAGTTTTTTTTTTTAATTTCAAGGAACAATTATGGAGATCCACCATTGCTGGACTCCCCGCCTAAAAATACTAGTTCTCTGGCTGTCAGGTGTATCCAATGGCTACAGTAATTTCTCAGTAACTGGCTGTAATAATTGGCCAGCGGTACAGAATGGGTTACAGGCCATTTGCCCATCCGTGACATGATGCAGGTCCACTGTGACCCTGAACATATTGTTATCAGATCTTCCAGCTCTTTGTTACAGCTAATTACCTGTAACAAAGGTCTGGAAGATTCGATAACAATATGTCCAGGGCCACAGTGGAGACAGGCGGGACACTGCGTGTTTACAGGCAGCGGCGGACCTGAATCATGGATAGGTATTTGGGCTGTAACCCATTCTTTACCACCGGCCAATTATTACAGCCACTTATTAAAGCCGGCCATACATGGATCGAAAAGGACTATCTAAATTTCTATCCATGTGTGGGCTAGCTGGTTGTGCACAAGTCAATCTATTGATCAACTTATGTACAGCCAGCCTAAAAGATCAGTGCCACCAGCTTTAACGGGCAACACTGATCATTGCATTATGATGGCGGGGAAAGGTGCCCGCTGACAGAGTGTGGCATTCTTTTTCCCGTTCAACCCCCTGGTTACGCATCTAATTTCCTGACTTTTCACATTTCTTGAGACCCTGGAGTGCCAGGACAGGAGAAACACCCAAAAAATCACCATGTTTTAGAAAACAGACACCCCAAGGCATTTTTTAAAAGGCATAGTAAGCCTTTTTAAAGAAATACAATTTTTGGAAAACCTGGAAAGAAGATGAAAAATTATTTTTTATGCAAAGTTGCCAATTAATAAAATATTTATAACACACATCATAGGCATACTTAGAATGACACCCCAAAACATTCTGCTACTCCCCCCAATTATGGAGATATCATACTACATGTGTGAGACTTTTCATATGTGAGCAAGAAAAGAGGGGGCGGGGTAAGTGGGACTTTATATGAGGAAACGAATGGGTAAATTCATCTACCTCCATCCCTGTTATATGCAAGGAATTTGCAACATTGGCAAAAAGAATGTTGAGACTTTATATGAAGCACAGCTAAGAAAATTAAAATCACGAGATCATGGGCTCCAAAAATATAAACATTAAGTCAAGAAACTAACATGATAGTATGGTTCAATAGAATCTGAGTAATTTATTATATATGATAATGACATATTTCATAACAAAAAATTTAAAATAATAATACAGAATGGTAGTTATCTTAATATAAAATAATAATGTAGTAATAATTCATGAACAACATGATTAAGTTGATAATGGTAAAATATAAAACCAATCTATGGGTAATAGAAACATTGGTACACGGTAATGTGATTATATTAATTCATAAACAACGATCATGTAATCAGTAAAAAAGGTAGATAAATAAAGTAAATAAAAATAAATAAAAATAAAAAGTGATAATAAAATTAATATCACTAATTGCAGAGTCTTAAGATCACATGATGTTGGAGATGGCTCTACGCATTTCGTGGGGACTCCCACTCATCAGGAGCAGTAAACAAGTGCAACGATCTATGATAAAAGGTAGAAATTTACAAAGTGAACATTTGCTGGACAAAAAGGAAAGAAATGTAAGAGTATACTAAACGCTCTTACCTATAGTTACATAAAAGTAAAAGGATAATATAATTCAAAGTAGAGGATGCCATGAGGGAAGCAGAGCCTCCCCCAAACAGAGCGTGCTGATGGAGCACACATCATACTATCCTTCCTTGTTCACATACACTGGCCTAGATCGTTGCACTTGTTTACTTCTCCTGATGAGTGGGAGTCCCCACGAAACGCGTAGAGTCTTAGCCTTATGCTACATCTCCAACATCATGTGATCTTGAGACTCTGCAATTAGTGATATTAATTTTATTATCACTTTTTATTTTTATATACTTTATTTATCTACCTTTTTTACTGATTACATGGTCGTTGTTTATGAATTAATATAATCACATTACCGTGTACCAATGTTTCTATTACCCATAGATTGGTTTTATATTTTACCATTATCAACTTAATCATGTTGTTCATGAATTATTACTACATTATTATTTTATATTAAGATAACTACCATTCTGTATTATTATTTTATATTTTTTGTTATGAAATATGTCATTATCATGTATAATAAATTACCCAGATTCTATTGAACCATACTATCATGTTAGTTTCTTGACTTAATGTTTATATTTTTGGAGCCCAGGATCACGTGATTTTAATTTTAATTTTCTTAGCTGCGCTTCATATAAAGTAGCAAAATTATTTTTGCCAATGTTGCAAATTCTTTTCATATGTGAGACCTGCTGCATAGAGGGGCCCAAAGTCCAAGGAGCACCTTTAGGCCTTCAAAGGGCATAAATTAGGCATCCAATTTCCTTACTGCCTATCACATTTTTTGGACATCCTGGAGCAACAGGATAGTATATGCACCCTAAAATTGACCACATTCTGGAAAACAGACACCCCAAGGTATTTTTTAAGATTGCCTCAATTATTTGGAAAATGTGAACAGAAGATAAAAAAATATATTTTTTACCCAAAGTTGTCAATTATTAAAATATTTATAACACACATCATGAGCATACTTAGAATTACACCCAGAAACATTCTGCTACTCCCCCTAGGTATGGAGATACCACATGTGTGAGACTTGCTGCATAGAGAGGCCCAATGTTCAAGGAACACCTTTATGCTTTCAAAGGGTATTAATTAGACCTGTCATTTTCTTACTGCCTATCACATTTTTGGACAGGACATTATATACCAGGACATTATATACACTCCAAAAAAATACCACATTTTAGAAAGCAGACCAAGGTATTTTTAAGAGTCATAGTAAGTCTTTTAAATATTTTTTTTTGCCACAATTATTTGTAAAATGTGGAAAGAAGATGCAAAATTATTTTTTTTCCGCAAAGTTGTCAATTAATAAAATATTTATAACACACATCATGGGCATACTTAGAATAACACCCCAAAACATTCTGCTACTCCCCCCATGTATGGAGATTCCACATGTGTGAGACTTTTCATATGTGAGACCTGCTGCATAGAGGGGCCCAAAGTCCAAGGAGCACCTTTAGGCCTTCAAGGGGTAAATGCACCCAAAGATTGACCACATTTTGGAAAGCAGACACCCCAATGTATTTTTTTAAGAGCTATAGTAAATCTTTTAAAGGTTTTTTGCCTCAATTATTTGGAAAATGTGGAAAGAAGATAAACAAAATATTTTGTTTACACAAAGTTGTCAATTATTAAAATATTTATAACACACATCATGGGCATACTTGGAATTACACCCCAAAACATACTGCTACTCCCCCTAAGTATGGGGATACCACATGTGTGAGACTTTCCATGTGAGACCTGCTGCATAGAGAGGCCCAATGTTCAAGGGGTACCTTTATGCTTTCAAGGGGTATTAATTAGATCTGTAATTTTCTTACTGCCTATCACATTTTTGGACATTTTGGAGCACCAGAACATTATATAGACCCAAAAAATGACCACATTTTAGAAAGCAGACATCCCAAAGAGTCATAGTAAGTCTTTTAAATATTTTTTTTTTGCCACAATTATTTGGAAAATGTTTAAATATGAAAAATCTTTTTTTTTGCAAAGTTGTCAATTAATAAAATATTTATAACACACATCATGGGCATACTTAGAATGAGACCCCAAAACATTCTGCTACTCCCCCTAAGTATGGAGTCTTTTCATATATGAGACCTGCTGCAAAGTCCAAGGAGCACCTTTTGGCCTTCAAGGGGAATAAATAAGGCATCTAATTTCCTGATTGTCTATCACAATTTTGGATATCCTGGAGCACCAGGACATTACAGTGGAACCTTGGATTGTGAGCATAATCCGTTCCAGGAGAATGCTTGTGATCCAAAGCATTTGCATATCAAAGCGAGTTTCCCCATAGAAGTCAATAGAAACGAAGATATGTTCCACATTGACTTCTATTACATGCAATACCGCATGTGGCCAGAGGTGGGGGGGGAGCACCGGAGAAAATCAGAAATACAATTTTTGAAGTTATATTAGTTATCATTGTGAATTATATAGTTGATGATACCATTATTGCACTATTTATGCACATTAAGGATTATATTGTTATTAGCACTTTAATATTGTTACATTTGTTTCAGAGGTACTTAGGAATAGTACTAGCACTTTTTTGAAGTGATATTTAGTGCTGCTTCATCACTTATTGTTAAACCTTGTGGACAGGCTTCCCAGAAGTGTTGAAGCTGTTATAGCTGAAAATGGTGGGCCAACTCAGTATTGAACCCTACGGACTAAGCCCTTATACACACGGTCGGAGAATCTGTCGGAATGTGTCCTATTGGACCGTGTTGTCGGATAATCCGAATGTGTGTGGTATGCATTGGACTGATTCCGTCGGAATATCCGTCGGACCCAATTTTCCAACTTGTTGGAAATATTTTCCGACAAACTGGTCTGATCTGACCTTGTCCGATCATGTGTAGAGAATTCCAATCGGACAAAGTGCCACGCATGCTCAGATCAAATTCCTACACCAAAGCTATTGGCTACTAGCGTGAACGTAGTCCCGTCGTAACGAAATAACGTCATCACGTTCCGAACTATCGGATTTTCCGACAACTTGGTCCGACAGTGTGTATGCAACAGTTTCGGACACAATCCGTCGGACAAAATCCCACGGATTTGGTTGGCAGAATGTCCGACCGTGTGTACAAGGGCTAAGGCCGCGTACACACGCGCGGACTGTTTGCCCAACCTTGTTTGTCAAACAGTTTCGGCAAACAGTCCGCTCAAAATTTGCATGAGCGGACTTGCCCACACACGAGCGGACTGTTTGACGAACAAGGTTGGGCAAACAGTTCGCTCAACTTTTGGAATGAACGGACTCGCCCACGTAAGGAGGCAAATCCGCCCATTTCGAGCGCGTGTACAGGTAGGCGGGGCCCGCGAAGGAGACGTCGCGGGCTCCGCCGCCTGGAATGGGCTTAAAGGGGAACCCCTACGCCGAAAAAAATCGGCGTGGGGGTTCCCCCAAAGTCCACACCAGACCCTTGTCCGAGCACGCTACCCGGCCGGCCAGGAAAGGGGGGGCGAGCGAGCGCGCCCCCCCTCCTGAGCCGTACCAGGCCGCGTGCCCTCAACATGGGGGGTGCCTTGGGGAAGGGGGGGCCGCGCGGCCCCCCCACCCCAAAGCACCTTGTCCCCATGTTGATGAGGACAAGGGCCTCTTCCCGACAACCCTGGCCGTTGGTTGTCGGGGTCTGCGGGCGGGGGGCTTATCGGAATCCGGGAGCCCCCTTTAAGAAGGGGGCCCCCGGATACCGGCCCCCCACCCTATGTGAATGAGTATGGGGTACAATGTACCCCTACCCATTCACCTGTGAAATAAAGTACAAAAAAAAAACACAACACAGGGGAAAAAATATTTTATTGCACAGCTCCGGGGGTCTTCCGTCTTCGGGGGTCTTCTCGCCGGACTCCTCCGCTATGTGTGTGTAGCTCTTTTACTAGCGGAGGAGTCCGGCTTTCTTCCTCCCCGCCGCCGGCCTCTTCTCCCGACTTCGGGGGTCTTGTCCCCCTCTTCGGTTCTTCTGCCGGGCCACCGCGCCTTCTTGTAGCTCTTTTGCAGGCGGTGGCCCGGTCTTCTGTCGCCGCTGCCTTCCGTTCTTCTGTCGCCGCCTTCGGTTCTTCTGCCGGGCCACCGCGCCTTCTTGTAGCTCTTTTACAGGCGGTGGCCCGGTCTTCTGTCGCCGCTGTCGCTGTCGCCGCCTTCCGTTCGTGTTCTTCTTCTTGTTCTTCTTCTTCTTCTCCAGGAGATGTTGACACGTCGCTCCCTCCGGCCGGAATGCCAGAGACACGCTCCGCTGCCACTTATATAGTGACAATGGGGCGGTGTCACATGGTATATGTCACATGGGTTGGTCACATGGTGACCCCGCCCCCTTACGATGTCATAGTCCCCATGTGACATCAACCCATGTGACCAACCCATGTGACATATACCATGTGACCCCGCCCCATTGTCACTATATAAGTGACCGCACAGCGCGGCTCTGGCATTCCGGCCGGAGGGAGCGACGTGTCAACATCTCCTGGAGAAGAAGAAGAAGAACAAGAAGAAGAACACGAACGGAAGGCGGCGACAGCGACAGCGGCGACAGAAGACCGGGCCACCGCCTGTAAAAGAGCTACAAGAAGGCGCGGTGGCCCGGCAGAAGAACCGAAGGCGGCGACAGAAGAACGGAAGGCAGCGGCGACAGAAGACCGGGCCACCGCCTGCAAAAGAGCTACAAGAAGGCGCGGTGGCCCGGCAGAAGAACCGAAGAGGGGGACAAGACCCCCGAAGTCGGGAGAAGAGGCCGGCGGCGGGGAGGAAGAAAGCCGGACTCCTCCGCTAGTAAAAGAGCTACACACACATAGCGGAGGAGTCCGGCGAGAAGACCCCCGAAGACGGAAGACCCCCGGAGCTGTGCAATAAAATATTTTTTCCCCTGTGTTGTGTTTTTTTTTTGTACTTTATTTCACAGGTGAATGGGTAGGGGTACATTGTACCCCATACTCATTCACATAGGGTGGGGGGCCGGTATCCGGGGGCCCCCTTCTTAAAGGGGGCTCCCGGATTCCGATAAGCCCCCCGCCCGCAGACCCCGACAACCAACGGCCAGGGTTGTCGGGAAGAGGCCCTTGTCCTCATCAACATGGGGACAAGGTGCTTTGGGGTGGGGGGGCCGCGCGGCCCCCCCTTCCCCAAGGCACCCCCCATGTTGAGGGCACGCGGCCTGGTACGGCTCAGGAGGGGGGGCGCGCTCGCTCGCCCCCCCTTTCCTGGCCGGCCGGGTAGCGTGCTCGGACAAGGGTCTGGTGTGGACTTTGGGGGAACCCCCACGCCGATTTTTTTCGGCGTTGGGGTTCCCCTTTAAGCCCATTCCAGGCGGCGGAGCCCGCAACGTCTCCTTCGCGGGCCCCGCCTACCTGTACACGCGCTCGAAATGGGCGGACTTTCCGAGCGGGAACAGTCCGCTCATTTCGAAAGTACAGCGGACAGGCCCACACACGGGCGGACTGTTCGCTCAAACACAGTTTCAGCGGACAGTTTTTCGGAATTTCCGAAAGACTTTGTCCGTCCAACTGTCCGCTGAAACTGTCCGCTGAAAGCCCACACACGGGCGGACTGTCCGCCCAAACACTGTTCAGCGGACAAGGTTGGGCGAACAGTCCGCCCGTGTGTACGCGGCCTAAGACTGGGATGCCATTAACGTTCATGTTCCTGTAAAGGCAGGCGTCCCAATACTTTTGGTAATATAGTGTAGCTTAGTTCACCTATAACAGACTTTGATCCTATAAGTCAAACAAGCCTAGTCAACTGACACATGTCTGTACCCAGGAATGCCATATTCACTGGCCAGGAAATACAGGAGGTTGAATAAATAGTGAACAGAAGAGTACCTGTGGATCCAAGAGAGTCGTTTTCTGCCGAAAATGGCTAGGACTGATGTCTTGCAGGAAGGTAGTCAGTGGGATGTGCAGGCGGGTCAGTATAGGCAGCAGGCAAAGGCAACCCTGCACTGGTGTGGCGGTGTAGTGTCATATTTTGCTCCCCATCGTAGAATGCTCAGGAAGTGATGCTGCGGCCAGAAATTTCACACTGCGCATGCGCGATACGTTCCAAACACTTGCACCATGCATCCCAGAAGATTTGCGACAATGCAGTTCAGGGAAACCTTCAGATAATGTCACGGAAGTGAGGGGAGGTAATCATGATGTTAACTTTAGACAGAGTGACGTTAACTGTAGACAAAGCGGAGAGCGGCGGAGAGCAGGTTACCGTGGCTCGGGGAGGGGATTACCTCACCTCACTTCCATTACATTATGTGACGGTTTCACTGATGTGCATTGTCGCAAATCCTTTGGAACGCATGGCGCAAGTGTTTGGAACGCATTGCGCATGCACAGTACAAAATTTCTGCCCGCAACATCACTTCCAAAGCATTCTATGATGGGAAGCAAAATATGACACTACAGCGGCAATCAGGAACACTGTTGCTGGCTTACACTGGCTCTGGTGACATTGGCACTGGTGTGATGGCAATCAGGAACACTGTTGCTGGCTTACACTGGCTTTGGTGAGACTGGCACTGGTGTGTCGGCTATCAGAAACACTGTTGCTGGCTTACACTGGCTCTGGTGACATTGGCACTGGTGTGGCAGCAATCAGGAATACTGTTGCTGCCTTACACTAGCTCTGGTGACATTGGCACTGGTGTGACATCAAGCAGAAACACTGTCGCTGTCTTACACTGGCTCTGGTGACATTGGCACTGGTGTGGTGGCAATTAGAAACACTGTTCCTGGCTTACCCTGGATCTGGGGACACTGGCACTGGTGTAGCGGCAATCAGGAACACTGTTGCTGGCTTACACTGACTCTGGTAACATTGGCACTGGTGTGGTGGCAATCAGGAACACTGTTGCTGGCTTACACTGGCTCTGGTGACACTGGCACTGGTGTGGCGGCAATCAGGAACACCGTTTCTGGCTTACACTAGCTCTGGTGAAATTGGCACTGGTGTGGCGGCAATCAGAAACACTGTTGCAGGCTTACACTGTCTCTGGTGACACTGGCACTGGTGTGGCGGCAATTAGAAACACTGTTGCTGGTTTACACTGGCTCTGGTGGCACTGGTGTGGTGGCAATCAGGAACACTGTTGCTGGCTTACACTGGCTCTGGTTACACTGGCAGTGATGTGGCAGCAATCAGGTACACTGTTGCTGGCTTAAACTAGGTCTGGTGAGACTGGCACTGGTGTGGCGGCAATCAGAAGCACTGTTGCTGGCTTACCCTGGCTCTGGGGACACTGGCACTGGTGTGGCGGCAATCAGAAACCCTATTGCTGGCTTACACTGGCTCTGGTAACATTAGCACTGGTGTGGTGGCAATCATGAACACTGTTGCTGGCTTACACTAGCTCTGGTGACACTGGCACTGGTGTGGCAGCAATCAGGAACACTGTTGCTGGCTTACACTGTCTCTGGTGACACTGGCACTGGTGTGGACGCAATCAGGAACACTGTTGCTGGCTTACACTAGCTCGGGTGAAATTGGCACTGGTGTGGCAGCAATCAGAAACACTGTTGCAGGCTTACACTGTCTCTGGTGACACTGGCACTGGTGTGGCGGCAATCAGGAACACTGTTGCTGGCTTACACTGGCTCTGGTGACACTGGCAGTGATGTGGCAGCAATCAGGAACACTGTTGCTGGCTTAAATGAGCTCTGGTGAGACTGGCACTGGTGTGGCGGCAATCAGGGACACTGTTGCTGGCTTACACTGGCTCTGGTGACACTGGTACTAATGTGGAGGCTAGCAGAAACACTGTTGCTGGCTTACACTGGCTCTGGTGACATTGACACTGGTGTGGTGGCAATCAGGAAGACTGTTGCTGGCTTACATTGGTCTGGTGACACTGGCACTGTTATGGCAGCAATCAGAAACATTGTTTTTAACTGGCAGCCAGTAAAAAACAGGCACTTTTCTCCTACCATTAAATATCAGTGACAGGAAAAGGTTGCCAGTAAAAAATATGGCTGTGATGCTTGGCTTGGAACTGTGCTTCCAAAAAAGTGGCTGACCATCCGAATGCCTGCTACAGTCTGCTCAGGCAGTGCCGGTCTGGAGTAGCCTGTGCCTGAGCATGTTGTGTGATGTCATAGTGAAAGGGATCCAAGCAGAGCAGGTGGAGCCAAGTGTGCGGGTCTGTAAGACGGGAGCAAGGTAAGCTGGGAGTGGGACCGTCAGTGCTGTTTGGACTGGAGTGGACTGGAGGGACAACCTGGCATTGAGAGAGACTGTCACTGTGACACAGGAGGGGACATGTTGTGCCGGTGAGGTGTCACCATCTGTGGTGCTGCACACTGCTGTCAGTGTCACTGTGAGAGTCGATTTCTTGTGTGTGTGTGTGTGTGTGTGTGTGTGTGTGTGTGTCTGCCCATTCTAATGTCTTGCCCTCCTGAGTCCTGAGCCTGAACTATTTTATTTACTATATCGAAAATAAAATAGGAAATATGTTTTTTGCCTTAATATCTACCTTAAATCACATTGCTAATTGCATATTGTATTTGTTTGTAGCCTAAATACTGAAATTTGCAGTTAAAACTGTAATTTTGTAACTTTTGGAAATGCCAGTCAAAACTTGGCCGTGCCAGTAAATTTTGAATGTCGTGTCAGTAAATGTCAATCAGGTAGGTTGACAACACTGATGCTAATCAGGAACACTGTCACTGGCTGCACTGATCTGGCGGCAATTAGGACTGATGTGGCGGCAATTAGGAACACTGTAATGGTGTGTGGTAGTGATCAGGAACATTGTTGACAGCTCTACTGCAAGGTAAAAAATGCTGCTGTGATCTAGGGTTGCCCTCTTTTCTTCAAGTCAAACCTGAACACTTTAGCGGCGCACACCAATTTTCCTTCTGTAGTATAAACTATACATATATTTTGCTACTAAATAGCATTTCTAATCATATGAAGTTAATAACAAGAGTCCCCCTTTTACATCAGAGTCCACAGAGTTCCCCTTTTACATCTGAATCCACAGAGTTCCCCTTTTACATCTGAACTCGCAGAGTTCCCTTACACTGTAATTCTGATGTAAGGGAGAACTCTGGGGACTCTGACATAAGGGATCCTCTGGGAACCCTGATTTATGGGGGAACACTGAGGACTCTGATGTAAGGAAGAACACTGTGGCCTCCGGTGTAAAGGGGAACTCCGATGTAAGGGGTGCTCTGAGAACCCTGATTTAGAGAGAAGAAGGGGGAGACTTCAGTCACAGGCAGGGATGGATGGTGAGCTCACTCACCCCTTGGCAGTCAGCGCCTCTCATCCAGATGTATCTGAGGCTGCTGGACTTCAAATTTCCCAGCATTGGGGATTGGAGTGCGGGCAGACACAGAGAGGTAGGAGCGGGAGAAAGAGGAACAGTTTGAGCCCTCTCTCCTCTCCCATCTGTATAGTTTCATAGGTTGAATAAAGACACCAGTCCATCCAGTTCAACCTGAGTGAGTGTCTACAATTGTCCCTTTCCCTGTACATTGCTACACCCACATCGGTCCCTACCCTCAAGGAGCCCACAATCCAAGGTCCCCATTCATATACTAGGGCCAATTTTGGACAGAAGCCAGAAGCCAATTAACCTACCTGCATGTCTTTGGATTGTGGGAGGAAACCGGAGTACCCAGAGGAAACCCACACAGGCACAGGGAGAACATGCAAACTCCAGGCAGGTAGTGTCGTGGTTGGGATTTGAACCAGTGACCTTCTTACTGCTAGGTGAGAGTGCTAACCTAATGTGGGGGGAACAACCCTGCTGGGAAGCTATAGTCCAGTCTAAATAATGTGTCTGGGTTTCAGGCAGTTTGAAACCCGGACGCATGATTGTAAACCCGAACTGTCCGGGTGAATCCTGGACAGGTGGCAACCCTTATGCCGCGTACACGCGGTTGAACTGTTTGACGTACTTAGTCCGTTGAAACACATTTCAGCGGACAGTCCGCTCGTGTGTGGGCTTCAGCGGACTTTTTCAGCGTGCAGTCCGGAGTACTAAGATTTTCGGTTTTTCCAAAAATCTGTCCGTCGTACTTTGGTTTCAGCGGACAATCCGCTCGTGAGTAGGCTAGTTCGACGGACTAAGAATGGCGCATGCCCAGAAAGGATTTACACGGCGGAAGGTTGCTTTGCTGTGTCTTGGACTTCCCATTTCTAGTCCCGTCGTACGTGCTGTACACGTCATCGCGCAAGCTTTCGACGGACTGTTTGTGTATCAGTGTGTGGTCAAGTCCGTTCAGTGGAAAGTATGACGGACTAAGTACGTCAAACAGTTCGACCGTGTGTACGCGGCATAAGTCAGCACCTCTTATGTATCTGAGGCTGCTGGACTTCAAATTTCTGGTCCCCCCCCACTTCCCTTTTCTGAGGCACAGCGCTGGGGATTGGAGTGTGGACAGACACAGAGGGGAAGGGGCGGGAGGAAGAGGGGCAGATCGAGCCTTCTCTCCTCTCCCATCTGTGTGGGGGGAGGGGTAATTGTTAGTGCTGGCTTTGGGCAGTGCGAAAGAGAGTGTAACAGACACTCTCGGCTTACACAACTACAGCCAGCAATCCAGCTGGGAAGCCACAGTCCAGTCTAAATAATGTGTCCGGGTTGCAGGTGGTCTGAAACCCAAACGCATAATTCCAAACCTGAACTGTACGGGTGAATACCGGACAGATGGCAACCCTAGGGACGTCCGTTCCCGCTCCTTGTTATAGCGGCTGGGCTGCATCCATTGTTATCAGAAAGAGAGGAGGGGAGCGAGGGGGGGAGGGGGTAAGACTTTACATGAAGCACGTGGTAGCAATCTCCACCACTTCATGTTATCATCAGAAAGCCGACCGTCAGCTCTAAAAAACGGTACCGGGGTGAAGCCTGCAGCTGCAGGCATCAATCGGGTACAACCGCTTCCTCAAAACGACATACAGGTAGGTCGCTTCACATGAAGTGGTTAAAAGTGGTTTAATAAAATGTTTACATAATGTCACTAGTTAGTATCTCTGATCGCGGCCACACCAGTCATATGATAACTCTGAAGTGCACTGGTGACAGTACCGGTACATAAAAAACAAAAACTAATTATTAGAAATTGAAGGGGGGTTGGGACTTTAAATGAAGCAATTGTATAGTAAAGATGAACAGTAAATAAGTAATATTTAAATATTTAATTGATGACATTCATCTACAATCATAAAGAGTATAAATTTATTTCATATATATACATAATGCACATAAAGCATAGACATAAGTAGAATAATACAGTCAAAATGGCACATGATCAATGTCAAATAAATAAATATGTAAAAAGGAGAGAATGATTTAAAAAGTAAAAATGAAGTAAAATAAAAATAATAATAATAGAAATAAAAATAAAAATATAGAAAAAAAGTACATGCTATGGCACAAAAATGCCACAGCGACAGACCCAAGACTGGCACGTGTACCCACAAGGTATATATAAGTCTATTGGCTAATATAAAAACAATATCATAGTGTATTGATAATAACTAGGTAGGGATCAATCCATATGGAATACAACTGTGTCATTTAGTATAGCTTGACGCGTTTCGTGGATTTTTCCACTCATCAGGAGCAGATGCACCAGAGATTCCTGTAAAGGTATATAAAATATGTCAATATTTAAAATAGAATTATACATGATGTTGTATGCCAATCGAGGGCTCACCGAACAAACTCACCAACCCAGATAGCGCACGCAGTGCATGGTGACCGGCGCAGGATGAGCCACGGAAATAGACCCCACCACGGGAGCTGGGGCGGCATAATATGAAGGTGCAACATCTGACGAACAGAGGATGTGTACAAAGTGAACAGCCAATTTCAGTGTAACCGGGCGTGATAATGGTGTAATGAGTGAAGCAGGTATATCTGGGGAATAATAAAAAAAAAAAAAAACGAATTATATTTAATTTCTTAACTTTCCAATAAATGACAACTTCAAAAAACTTGTCATGCCTCTTACTAAATACCTCGGACTGTCTACTTTCCAAAAAAGGGCCATTTGGGGGATATCTGTACTGTCCTAGCATTTTAGGGCCTCAAGAAATAAGATAAGACATTAATACATCAGGATTGACGACAATTTTCAGATATATCCCATTGCTGTGTGGACTTTTCTACAGACTAAATAATATTACACTGATTTGGGTTATTTTAACCAAAGAAATGTAGCAGAATACAATTTGGCTAAATTTATTGAAGAAAGATTATTCGTTTGCAAAATTTGATAAGAGAAACTAAGAAAAGTGTGTTTTCAATATTTTCAGTATTTTTTGTTTATATAGCAAAAAAAACAAAAAAACCCAGTGGTGCTTAACCACTTGCCCACCGGGCCATAGCCGAAAGACAGCTACAGCGCCGTCCTGTTTTTCTGGGAGGACGTCAATGGGCGTCCTCCCAGAATCTTGCTCTTGCGCACCCCCTGGAGCGCGCTCCCACAAACATCCATGACTATCGGGTCCAGAAGACCCGGTGCATCATGGATCGTGGTAAAAGGCCACTGGTATCGGCCGCTTACCACGTGATTGCTCCGTCAAATGACGGAGCGATCACTTGTAAACAAACCGGCGTCACGTCATGACGCCGGTTCCTCCCTCCCCTCTCTGTACCGATCGGTACAGTGTGAGGGGAGAGGGGGAGAGATTGCAGCAGCTCTGTGGGCTGGATGTGCAGTGACCACAGTGCTGCTTTGTGACAATACTCTGCAGTACTCTGCCCATACTGTGCAATACTCTGCCAATAGTCTGAAACACTGTACAATACTGTGAAATACTCTGCCAATACTCTGCAACATTGTGCAATACTCTGCAACACTGTGCAATACTCTGCAACACTGTGAAATACTGTGCAATACTCTGCCAATACTGTGCAATACTCTGCCAATACTCTGCAACACTGTGCAATACTCTGCAACACTGTGCAATACTCTGCCAATAGTCTGCAACACTATGCAATACTCTGCCAATACTCTGCAACACTGTGAAATACTGTGCAATACTCTGCAACACTATGCAATACTCTGCCAATACTCTGCAACACTGTGCAATACTCTGCCAATACTCTGCAACACTGTGCAATAATCTGCCAATACTCTGCAACACTGTGAAATACTGTGCAATACTCTGCCAATACTCTGCAACACTGTGCAATACTCTGCCAATACTCTGCAACACTGTGAAATACTGTGCAATACTCTGCCAATACTCTGCAACACTGCAATGCTCTGAAATACTCTGCCAATACTCGCCAATACTCTGCAATAAATTTTAACCGGTACAAAGAATTTTTTTTTTACCGAATTTTCAGTCTTTTTTCGATTTATAGCGCAAAAAATAAAAAAAACAGCGGTGATTAAATACCAAAAAAAAAAGCTCTGTTTGTGTTAAAAAAAGGACAAACATTTCATTTGGGTACAATGTAGCATGACTGAGTAATTGTCATTCAAAGTGTGAGAGCACCGAAAGCTGAAAATTGGTCTGGTTAGGAAGGGGGTTTAAGTGCCCAGTGGTCAAGTCGTTAAATACCACCAAAAGAAAGCTCTATTTGTGTGTTGGGAAAAAAAATGATATAAATTACATTTTGGTACAGTGTTACATGACCGTGCAATTACCAGTTAAAGTAGCACAGCGCTGAATAACAAAAAAAAAATGCCCTGGTCATGAAGGGGGTAAAACCTCCCGAAGGTGAAGTGGTTAAATGAAAGCGATTGTTTATGATACACAATATGCAGGGCAAAGTCAATGTCATTCAGTCGGGGTTTACATCACAGAGAGAATGAGAAGAAAGGCTTTCCTGGAAGGTAGAACAAAGGAGGACGGTGAGGGTTATGATCCTTTCTTGCAGACAGACAGAAATGTATCTGCTCACTGATAAGATATGATAAAGAGTCTGATGCAGGACAATGATTGTGTCATTCTAGCTCCTGGATGACACACGGACAGACATACCTGCTCAGAACCTCAGACTGGTCAACTGTCAGTGAAATAAAACTCTGACCATAGAGGAAGATGGAACCCAACGGGAACCCTCAGGGGGCTTTCTTCATCTTACTGTTCTTCTTTGCAGCTGGTAAGTTACTTTTCCTTTCTTAGTAATTAAAGTAGATCAAAACCCATGAATAAAAATTTAATATATTTAAAATTTTTTCCTTTTTTTTTCACCCGGTGGTCCTGCCAGTAACACACAGCCACTTACTGGAGAAAGGTCCACTTAGATTGGTGGTCAGTGTAGAATTTCATTACATTTGTGGTCAGTTTAGATGTGCCCACTTACAGTAGCGGTCAGTGGAAAATTGCCTATTTACACTGGTGGTCAGTGGAGAAGTGCTTACATTGCTGGTCAGTGATCAACAGTTCCTTACATAGGTTGAAAAAAGACACAAGTCCACCCAGGCCTTGCGTTGGTGGTCAGTAGAGAAGGATCCCCTTACATCGGTGCTTGGTAGAGAAAAGCTCACTTACATTATTGTTCAGTTGAGAAGAGCTCCCTTGCATTGGTGGACAGTGTAGAGGGGTCCTCTTTGATAAGTGGTAGTGGAAAAGGGTCCCCTCATAACGGTGATCCAAAGAAAAGAGGACCCTTAGAACAGTGACTAATGTGGAAGGATTCCCCTTACATTTGTGGCCAGTGGAAAAGGGGCCCTTATATTGGTTACATAGATACACACTAGGTAAGATTGAATAAAGACAATAGTCCATCCAGTCCAACCTGTGTAGGTAGGTGTACACGTGTCAGTGTCTATAATTATTTCCCATATCCCTGAATGTTGTGTTCTTTAAGATGCACATCCAAGAGCCTTTTAAAAAAAATATCCATACTCCCACTACCATCAGCAATTTAGGAAGAGACATCCTTATTGCCCTGACAGTGAAAAGCCCCCTGCACAGTTTAAGGTTAAACCGCTTCTCCTCCAAACTCATTGTGTGGCCCCCATGTCCTCTTAAACTCCCTGAGACTGAGTATTTTTTTTTCTATGCTGAGATCACCATTGAGGTATTTGTAAATCACTACCATGTCCCCCCTCTCAAGTGTTGCTTCTCCAGCGAGAATACATTTGGTGCTCGTAGTCGTTCCTCGTAAATTGAGGTCCTCCAGTACCCTTATTAATTTTGTTGCCCTTCTTGGGACTCTCTCCAGTTCCAGGCTCCAGCACATCTTCTGAGGACTGGTGAGCAGAACTGGACGAAGTACTCCAGATGTGGCCTAACCAGAGTTTTACAAAGTGGCAGCATCATTTTAACCCTGAAATATATCCAGGGATCAGTGGAAATGTGTCCTCTTACATTGGGGGACAGTGGAAAAGGACTCTATTTTATTTTTCGTGTTCTATTACATTGGTGATTAGTGGGAAGAATGCTCCTTACATTATTGGTCAGTGGAAATTAATGATCCTTACACTAGTGGTCAGTGGGAAGAATGTTCCTTACATTGGTGATCAGTGAGAAGAATGTTCCTTACATTGGTGATCAGTGAGAAGAATGCCCTTTACATTGGTGATCAGTGAGAAGAATGTTCCTTACATTGGTGATCAGTGAGAAGAATGTTCCTTACATTGGTGATCAGTGAGAAGAATGTTCCTTACATTGGTGATCAGTGGGAAGAATGTTACTTACATTGAAGGTCATTAGGGAGAATGCTCCTAAATTGGTGGCCATCAGAAAGTAGGTCCCCTTATGATACTTACCTGGGAGAGTAAACAAGAAACTCTCACCAGCCCATGACTGTGTGTTCCAGCATATTGGGGACATACCCAGCATTAATACCCCAGCATTAGTAACATACCCCTGCATTTATTCCCCATTGTATTTGAGAGTTTACCCCAACAGCAAACAACAAATACAGTTTATTGTTGGTTCAATTAAATTTATTTTGAAACACAACCATTTTGTTTTTGATAGCACATTATAGTTACAGTTGACAGGCACAGCGATGGGGGCGAGTTTTGCACCAACCTTTGCTGGTTTATGTATAACATCATTGTGGGCTTATATCTTCTGACCTGGGGGGAGGCTTGGCATGAGCCTCGTCATGTGGAAAAGATTTATACATAATGTCTTTTTTATTTGGATAGAAACTCATCAAAAGCTTTTGTCTTGTATAGAGCAGGTGAAAATAAGCACCCTTTTGGTGGTGAGCCATACTGAGTTGGGTATATTTATTGAGGATAAAATTTGTACCAAAATAATTAGGAAAGCTGTATATTGTATTAGTTTTATTTTAAACACCAGTTGCCACCTATTCCAAAGCTAAAAAAACATACCCAGGGGTCAGTATCTAAGATTAAAACAAAAATGAAGCAATGAGGGAGATTATCCAGCTGAGGCCCGGAGAACTGACAAAACAATTTTCAAAGAAGGGATACGAGGATGAAGTTTTAAAACAAGACCGAACAGCACCGGGACAATGTTCTCTGGCACCCAAGGCAAGAATAGTAAAGTGTGTCCCCACTGCCTGAGCTCTTTAAGTTGGCGCTATAAAAACGAACATAAATGTAAAACGGTAAAATAAATATATATATATATATATGTATATGTATATGTATATATGTATATATATATATATATATATATATATATATATATATATATATATATATTTCCTTTGTAGCACTGACCCCCGAAGGAGCTGCTGGTTTTATTGGGCTTACCGTTACCTTCTTGACCTCTTCTCGGTCTAGGGGTTCCCGTGGTAGATGGCCCAAAGAAATGTGGAAACTAACACTGAATCTTCTTTTGGGTTATTTATCTGAAACAGAAACAGAGTCTTTAGACGAGGGTAGAGGGTTAGGATTAAGTTCAGGTACTTTAGACTGCAAAAATGGAAAGTCTCTTATTGGAAAAAATCCAGAGAATCGCAACCGTTTCACAACTGGATTTTACAGCCCCCGGATAGAACTCCTCTCACAAGGCCTAGCAGCCGGTAGGGTGTTAAGCAAAGTCTCTGCCACAGACTTGAGCGTACTGAGGGAAATAGACAAATTTAAAGAGCTTTCATACGGTACCAGTATCTCTCGGCCGATCCAGCGATACCGTATGAGTAGAAAAAGTATAGACCGCGCTAGGAGAAACAATGTGAAATTAACAAACTAACAAAATAGGCAGCAGCAATAAATGCGATATAGCACCCAACAGCAACAAAATATATGTAAGGCTACGCCAATCCCTCTAACATAAGGTAAAATACTAAATAAAATTAAATATATAAAAAAAAAAAATAATACAATTGAGCAATAAGACCTCAAATGCTGTGTGAAGTGACAAAAAGAAAAAGAGTCCAATCTAAGAAAAGTTCATAGGTGAATCCAAATAACGGACGTAGATGTCCTCAGATGACAACACCCCAGTGGTTCAACACTTTCCAAAGCGCGTGAAGTGCCCGTCACCAAATGTTGAATGCGCTTACCAGAAAATATATGAAATGAAGCATATATAAATGGTCAGTGGACAACATCCAGGTCAGCCTTCCTCAGCTGGGTCAGCACTCCATCCCTTAGCGATCTTTCAGGATAATGATCTGTTCAGTGGTCTCGATATAAGGCAAGGTATGTAGATAAAATACAGCATATAAGAACAGAGTAAAAAGCCGGCCGGCAAACAGGAGCCCGTCCTCCTCTCCTACAACGTGGTGGCGTCACTGCGTGCCTTCCCAGACGCGTTTCGTCATACCTGACGTTGTCAACAGCGATACCGTATGAGTGTAGGTCCATGTAGTGTCTTTCAACCAAGCCTCCAGGCTCCTTCAGAGAAGCCAGCCTTGTGCACGGCCTTCTCCTGAAGAGTCCTCCCCTGGGGTTTCTCCAGTTGCTGGGCCTCTCCCTTGGATGAGACGGCATCGGACCACCTTTAGATGAATAGGCCCGAAATCCATTCAGGCCTGACCCTGCAGTTGCGTTGCCTCGGGCATTTAGGATCATTTAGCCTTTTTTTTCTGCCAGAAAACTACTCTTTTTTCTGCCTCTAAACACTGAGCTTAAAATATACCTCTAAATGTCCCAATATGCATAGACACATAGGATAACGTTAGCTGCTTCTATAGGCAAAATGCTAAACTCCTCTAGAAGCAGCTTTTCTTTTTAAGCCAGTGTGCATGGACCCTCACAGCGAGGATGCTGATTGCATTGTCTAGCCCAGCTTTTTTCAACCATGGTTCCTCCAGAGGTTGCTATTCCTCGATTAATCGATTCATTTTTTTGATCGGTACTCAGCTCTCTGCAGCTTCCGGGTACTCAGGGACTTCCGTCGGAGATCCGGTGACGTCACGGACATCGACGTCACTGGACTCCTCCACCCTTCCTCAAGTGCCTCCGTCTGCTAACGAAGGGAAGGCTGGAGGAGTCCAGTGATGTTGAATTTCTTATTGAACATAACGCGTACGGGGGAGGAGCTATGCATGACGTCACCCGCTGCTGCCCTACGGAACTAACACGATTGTTGGCTTTACATGCTGTGTTTTTATCATCTTTATGTGAGTAGTTTGTGTTTGAACTTAAAAATTTAATCTTATACTTAAGCGGTGAGCACTTAGATCTTTGCTTTCTACCCATGACTAGGGATGAGCCGAACACCCCCCCGGTTCGGTTTGCACCAGAACCTTCGAACGGACCAAAAATTCGTATGAACTTTAGAACCCTATTAAAGTCTATGGGACTCGAATGTTCGAAATCAAAAGTGCTCATTTTAAAGGCTAATATGCAAGATATGCAACAGACAACACCAGCAATAAGGGCTATCTTCATGTGTATACTGTGCTGGAGGCAAACAACACCCACTTTAATGCCTGCAGATGCCTGTATTAGAGAACACCAGCAATAAAGGGTAGATACAGGTGTATACTGTGCTGTGCTGGAGGCACACAACACCCACTTACTCCTGCAGATGCCTGTATTAGAGAACACCAGCATAAAAGGGTAGATACAGGTGTATACTGTGCTGGAGGCACACAACACCCACTAACTCCTGCAGATGCCTGTATTAGAGAATACCAGCATAAAAGGGTAGATACAGGTGTATACTGTGCTGGAGGCACACAACACCCACTTTAACTCCTGCAGATGCCTGAGAAAAGAACATTGTTGCTCTTTCCCTGCACACCGGAACACACTACACAAGGCCGCCGCACTGGCGGCCTTATATAGTGTGGGGCATGTACTAAACCCCTGAGCTATAATTGGCCACATCCTGCCTGTGGGCAATTATGGCTCTCCTCGCTGCCGGCGCTGTGATTGGCCAAGCATGCGGGGTCACAGTGCATGCTTGGCCAATCATAAGCCAGCAATGCACTGCGATGCAGTGCATTGTGGGCCGTTCGTGCCACACAAATTTGTTGCGAACGGTCCACAAAGTTCTGAATTTGCCGAACAGACAAATGGCCGAGGTTTGAGTCGAACATGCGTTTGAGTCAAACACCGAGCTCATCCCTACCCATGACCTGGCTTCCTTGCTGAGATCTAAGGAGACGTGAGAGAAGTGTATGGTCCCTGTTAACCCTTTTGATACCTGCTTGCATGACCACCTGTTTGCACATGGGTCCATGCCATAAGGTGAGAGTGATTAGTTAGACCGGAGGTGGAGGGATTGTCACACTACTGTGGAAAAAAAAATTACTTACATCAGTGCCACAGTTTGAATTTAAAACGTATTTGTGTGAACTGCGAAGTTAAGTCATGGATTGTGGAAAGTAACAGTGTCGGGTGATTGTATATAGTGTATACCACATTTGCCACTGACTAATGCAGAGTTGCAATGCAAGGAGATCAGCTAAAAGAAGTTGGATCTGTATGTGTGTTATAATTAATGGAAATTAGTCGATTAAAAAAAAAATCGATTAATCGAACACAAAAATTTTAAGCAGAAACAGCCCTAATTAGTCATTTTTTTACTCTATTTTAGCGACGGAAGATGTCATTCCATTACCAGTTACACAAACCACCTCGGCAAATAAAGTAGTCACTGAAGACTCATTGTGTCAGAAGCTACTGGAAAAGTTGAAGAATATTTTTTCTCCTTCTCGTGAGGAGGTGAAGCATCCGCCTGGTGGTCATCCTCTGACTACGTCAAAGCCTAGTAGGGACCTGGAGCTGCTGGAAAAGCTCTTCTGGTCTGCTGAGGAGTCACAAATATACCACCACCAACCAGAAAAAGCAAAGCCAGAGGAAACTCAAACGCTGCATAATAACTTGCCTAATGCAATGCTCAGGAAGAGTGACGGAAAGGGCAATAATGGGGTCCATCAAACAACAAAGTCTACAAAAGCTACAATCACACCTACCACTAAAATTACACCAATTACTACTAAAACCATCAATACAACATCAATGAGTAATATAACCAAATCTATCAATAAAACGAGACCAACTACTACTAAAGCCACACCTATCAGGCAAGCAAGGCCAACTACTACCAAAACCACACGTATCCCAAAAATGAAGCCAACTCCTACTACAACCACACGTACCACAAAAACTAGGCCAAGTCCTACTAAAGCCACATGTACCACAAAAACAAAGCCAACTACTACTAAAAGGCCACGTATCACAAAAATGAGGCCAACTCCTACTAAAACCACACGTGTCACTAAAACTAGGCCAACTACTACTAAAAGTACACCTACCACTAAAATGAATTTAGCTGCAACCCTAAAGCTAAAAAGTAGAGCTCCCACCAAACTGCCACCTACTGCTAATGCCTTAGGAAGGTCCGCTCATATAACAAATGCCAATGCTGATTTTGGGAATAAAATTATTTTTGATGGTAATAGAGGTGATAAGATTATCAAAACCACAAGAAGACCAAATCAAAATGGCACAACACCCAACAAGCCTCATACGCCGAGGCCAAGCACCAATGAACAGTGTCAGCCCATAAATGTGCAGTATAACTTTAACTGTCTTCCAGTGCCCAATGGCACTTTGCATGATCTCCAGGAGAAAGTCCTCAAAATTATGAATAAAACCATCCAGGACATAATGGAGGAAATACGGGTGGCCATTAAGAAGTGATACTTCATCCTAGATGATGGGCATTATTCTTAAGCGCACCAGCACAATAACATTTAAAATAGTTAGATACCACAAAGTGCACTTAAAAAAATATTCCCAATAATAAAAAAATTTAAAATGACTCTAAGTTCTGTTGTATATGGAAATTTTTTATTCTTTCACATTTTCAGAATGATATTTTGGGGTTATTTTATATACATTTTCACACCTTTTTAAAGAGTTGGGTGAAAAAACTTGGATAAGCAAGATCTGTCCATATTCTGCCATATACACACATTGTGGGGAAATAATTAAGTTGATTTTCAGGAGGGGCATGTGCCACATTAACTAAGCAGATAGATCTGTTTCAGGTTTATCTGTGCCAACCGCACCAGATTCGATTCCAAAAGTGAAACAGAAACTAGGACAGGGTCTGCTCCTACTTCGCAGAGGGAATGCGGCAGTTTTCCATATAGGAAACCGCTGCAGATCCCCGCCAGGTCTAACCCTGGCGTACGGGATGTGAACTTTCAGCGGAAATCTCAAATCCCTCTCTATGCTGATACATTGGTGACACTACATGAACAAAGCCTGAGGGGTTAACAGCTCTCTTCCCTCCTGCTCTGAGCTGAATGGGAACAGGCAGAGGGACTGGAGCATGCAGCTCCAGCTCTCCTGTTCTCTGTGCTGTTCTGTGTCTGTCATAAAGACTGCAGAACAGAGAACTGATTGCTTCTAAGGGGTTTGTGCCACATTTCTTAACCCCTTAAATACCCGGCACTTTTACCCCCTTCCTGCTCAGGCCAATTTTCAGCTCTCAGCACTGTTGCACTTTCAATGACAATCACGCAGTCATGCAACTTGGTACCCAAACTACGTTTTTAGCATTTTTTATGAGACAGATAGAGCTTTCTTTTGGTGATATTTAATCACCTCTGGGGTTTTTTATTTTTTGTTTAACCAGTTCCCGACAGGCGCACGCCGATGTACGTCGACAGAATGGCACGGGCAGGCATATTGGCATACAGGTACGTCCAATCTTCAATGCCGCCCTGCCATCGGGAGAGCGCCGCCCGTAAGTCCGGTCGCGGGACCCGCGGACTCGATCGCCGCGGGCATACCCGCGATCGTCTCACGGGACAGCTGAATGGAGGAAATGCCGTGTAAACAGCATTTCTCCATTCTGCCTAGCAACTAGTGACGCTGATCTCTGCTCCATGTGATTGGAGCAGAGATCAGTGTTCACTAAATGAAAGCCCAACCCCCCCACAGTTAGTAACACACCCCTAGGAACACTTAACCCCTACACTGCCACCCCCTGGTTAACCCCTTCACTGCCAGTGTCATTTACACAGGAATCACTGCATTTATATAGCAGTGATTACTGTATAAATGACAATGGTCCCAAAAATGTGTCAAAAATGTCCGATGGGTCCCCCACAATGTCGCAGTCATAATAAAAATCGCTGATCGCCGCCATTACTAGTAAAAAAAAAATAATAAAAAATTATTAATAAAAATGCTATAAAACTATCCCTATTTTGTAAATGCTATAACTTTTGCGCAAACCAATCAATAATCGCTTATTGTGTTTTTTTTTACAAAAAATATGTAGAAGAATATGTATCGGCCTAAACTGAGGGAAAAAAATGTTTTTTTATATATTTTTGGGGGATATTTATTATAACAAAAAGTAAAAAATAATGCGTTTTTTTCAAAATTGTCGCTCTATTTTTGTTTATAGCGCAAAAAATAAAAACCGCAGGGGTGATCAAATACCACCAAAAGAAAGCTCTATTTGTGGGAAAAAAGGACGTCAATTTTGTTTGGGAGCCACGTCGCACGACCGCGCAATTGTCAGTTAAAGCGACGCAGTGCCGAATCGCAAAAAGTGGTCTGGTCTTTGACCAGCAAAATGGTCCGGTCTGTAAGTGGTTAAAAAAAACTAAAATGCAGAAAATTTTTGAAATAAAAAAGTTTTTCTTGTGGAAAATGTTATAAATAAGTAATTTTTCTCCTTTACTGATGGACACTGATGACGCAGCCCCGATGGGCACTGATAGGCTACATTGATGGGCACTGATAGGCTACATTTATGGGCACCGATGGGCACTGATAGACTACATTGTTGGGCACTGATAGGCTACATTGATGGGTACTGATGGGCAATGAAAGGCTACATTGATGGGTACTGATGGGCACTGATGAGACGGCACTGAAGGGCACTGATGGGGTGGCAATGATGAAAAGGAACTAATATGCAGCACTGATATGCAGCACTGATAAGCACTCATAGGTGGCATTGATAGGCACTGATAGGTGGCACTTAGGCCCCTTTCACACTGAGGCGCTTCTAAACTGCCAGTAAAACACCAAGCCCCCATATACACACGGTCGGACATTCTGACAACAAAATCCATCTGATTTTTTCCGACTGATTTTGTCCGAAACTGGTGTTGCATACACACTGTCAGACAAAGTTGTCAGAAAATCTGATCGTTCGAAACGTCCCCACCCATTCGGGAATGTCCCGAATATTTAATTTTTTTAGTAATGGCGGTGATCGGTGACTTATGGCAGGACTGCGATATTGCTGTGGACAATTGGACACAAACTGACACTTTTTGGGGACCAGTGACACTCATCCCAGATAGGAAGGATAACTTTCCACAAATGTGTAGCATTGTTGAATTGTAAGTCTGTTAACTTGCTGCACATTTTCACTGGCACGTTGTACACTTGCAGAGCACTTGAAGCACAAGTTCTACTTGACACTTTTCCAATTTGTAGCAAATTTGCATAGCAAGTCTACAACAAGAGCAAAGTTGCAGTGGTGATTCTACAGCAAGAGCTCTGCAAGTCTACAGAAAGAAAATTCAGCCACAGTGCCCCCCTGTGGTGGGATGACTATTGCACAACATAACCGAACCAAAACTTGCAGCAGGCTTGTAGAATGTTTGCAAAGTTGTTCTGGAGTCATGCAATGTGGACTTGCTGCAGCTGTGCAACAAACCTGTGAAGCCAAGTCTAGCAAGAGCTTAGCAAGTTATTTTCAAACTTGCAGCACAATTGCTTGCTATCTGGGATACAGAGATCAGTGCTAAAAATATGCACTGTCACTGTACTAATGACACTGGCTGGGAAGGGGTTAACATCATGGATGATCAAAGGGTGAAATGTGTGCTTAACTGCTTGCCGACCAGCCGCCGCAGTACAACATGACTCGTGTGAATCACCGTTATGTTTCGTCGCTCCCTCTGGTGGTCACTAGGGGCGTGCGCGCGTGCCCGCAGCTCGCCCCCGGAGCTGATGCGATCGATCACAGCACGGTGAGAACCGGAATGTCTGTGTGTAAACACAGAGATCCGGGATCTCTGAGGGGAGAAGTGACAGATCGTGTGTTCATACAAAGTATGAACAGCGATCTGTCATCTCCCCTACTCAGTCCCCTCCCCCCTTCAGTTAGAACACACATAGGGAACAAAATTAACCCCTTGATCGCCCCCTAGTGTTAACCTCTTCACTGCCAGTGGCATTTTTATAGCACTGATCGCTGTATTAATGCCAGTGGTCCCAAAAAAATATGTCAAAATTGTCTGATGTGTCCGCCATAAAGTCGGAGTTACTATAAAAATTGCAGACCATTACCAGTAAAAAAATTAATAATAATAATAAAAATGCTGTAAATCTATCCCCTATTTTGTGGATGCTATTACTTTTGCGCAAACCAATCAATATATACGCTCATTGCGATTTTATTTTTTATCAAAAATATGTAGAAGAATACATATTGGCCTAAACTGAGCGAAAAAAATGTTTTTTTTTATATATTTTTGGGGGATATTTATTATAGCAAAAAGTAAAAAATAATCTATTTTTTTTTCAAAATTGACGCACGTTTTTGTTTATAACGCAAAAAATAAAAAACGCAGAGATGATTAAATACCACCAAAAGAAAACTCTATTTGTGGGGGAAAAAAGGACGCTTTTTTTTTTTATTTTTACTAAAGGAAGTGATGGATTTCTCAGAAAAAAAAAAAAAAAAAAAAACAAACCCCTTGCTGGCAGAACAGAGCTCTGCCTTGTTTACAAGCTCTGTTCTGTGTCTCTCCTCGCCGATCAGTGGAGGGGTTGGCTAATCACAGCAGCGCTGTGACCCCTACCCGGAAGTGCCGGATCTCGTACTAGGTATGTGATCCAGCGCAGGAGAGCCGCTGTGCCACCGTGTAACTAAGTTATGCGGTCCGCACAAATGGTTAAAGAGAACAGTATACAGGTGAAAATAAACACAAAATTTAAAAAAATACTTTTTTTTTTATTTAATTTTTTTTATAGAGGTCAGTAGACATGTGCAAAAGGAAAAGATTCGTTTAGTTTCGTTTTAATTCGTTAATTCATTAATTTCGTTTAGTTATATTAGTTAACTTCCTTAAATTCGTTTTTGGATTTTGTTTAGTTTTCTACCGAATTCGAAAAATCGGGCACATTCGAAAATATTTCAACGAAATTCGAAAATATTTCTACCGGATTCGAAATGATTTCAACATGATTCGACATTATTTCAACCACATTCGAAAATATTTTGTGACCCAACTTTAGGGCCATGTATCTCGGGGTCACTGTGTTGGCATACCAAATTTGGGGTTTCTAGCTATAAGTGACCCCGAGATATGTGGCCCCAAAATCGGGTCGCAAAATGTTATTAGTTAATAGAGCAGAGAATGACATTTTGCGACCCGAATTTGGGGCCACATATCTCGGGGTCACTTATAGCTAGAAACCCCAAATTTGGTATGCAAACACAATAATACTAAATCTACAACATATCAAAATTTGAAGTGTCTAGCACCAAGTGACCCCGAGATACATGGCCCTAAAGTCGGGTCACAAAATATTTTCGAATGCGGTTGAAATAATGTCGAATCATGTTGAAATCATTTCGAATTTCTAGCTATAAGTGACCCCGAGAAAATGTCATTCTCTGCTCTATCTGCTCTAATAACTAATATCATTTTACGTTATTCCCAAGTAACACTGCGCTATCCCAAAAAAAAACAAAAATAAAGCTGCTAACACAATCACAAGGATATAAAACAGTGAATCATTTGCAAATATTAAAATATAGTGTAGCGCTAAAAAAAGGAAAAAGTGACCTTACGTATATCAATCAGTGATCACATAATGTTTAACCAGACATTAAACCCAAAATTATGTAACATACAAAAGATACACCTTATGTGCATAATTCATTAGTGTAAAAAATAGTCCAAAGAAAAAAAAAAAAAAAAAAAAAAAAAGGTCTCTTTGTGAGTATTAATCCAATCCAAACGTGAGGTAAAAATCACCGTCCACCTTCTTTATATGAGACTAACATGCAGGACCCATGTGGTATTCCCATCACCATTTACGATATCAGCTTACCAGATGTATTAGATCCAAGCGAATATACATTCGAAGGATCACAAAGGCTTGTGCATTCGTATGCAAATTTTTCAAAGACAAACTCTCCAGGGAAGTTTCGGATCGGACTAATCCATTCCAGTACCCAAAACAATTGTCAAATCTTCAGCGATAAAATCCAACTCAAATTGTTGAACCCATACAAAGAGAAATGAGGGCCACAATAGTGTAATTCCGTTTATGAAAAAATTTAATAAAAAAGGTAATGAACTTACATATGAACAGAGAATCAAGCGCTTATTCCATAAAAATACTGCTACAGTAGGAGTCCCGACGCGTTTCGTCCTCAAAAGACGTCATCTGGGGTCCGATCCGAAACTTCCCTGGAGAGTTTGTCTTTGAAAAATTTGCATACGAATGCACAAGCCTTTGTGATCCTTCGAATGTATATTCGCTTGGATCTAATACATCTGGTAAGCTGATATCGTAAATGGTGATGGGAATACCACATGGGTCCTGCATGTTAGTCTCATATAAAGAAGGTGGACGGTGATTTTTACCTCACGTTTGGATTGGATTAATACTCACAAAGAGACTTTTTTTTTTTTTTTTTTTTTCTTTGGACTATTTTTTACACTAATGAATTATGCACATAAGGTGTATCTTTTGTATGTTACATAATTTTGGGTTTAATGTCTGGTTAAACATTATGTGATCACTGATTGATATATGTAAGGTCACTTTTTTTCCTTTTTTTAGCGCTACACTATATTTTAATATTAACTAATATCATTTTGCGACCCGATTTTGGGGCCACATATCTCGGGTCGAATCATGTTGAAATAATTTCGAATGCGGTTGAAATAATTTCGAATCATGTCCAATTCATTCGAATTCATTCGTTATATTTCTTTCGTATTCGTTGTAATTTGTTATTTTTTTATTCGGACATTCAGATGCATCCGAATGTCCGAAAGATGCAAAATTCGGCCGAATTTCGATTCGTTACGAAACGAATTGCACAAGCCTAGAGGTCAGTATGTTAGGACAAAAAGGGCAGGGAGCTGTAAAATGCATTACTGTATCAGGACTAATTTTGGAGTAATTTGTTTGGCCTTTGCATGATTTTGGATTCTCAATGCTCTGCACAGTCCTACATACACTGCTGGTTTTATTTTATTTTATTTCATTGTTGGCTGTTTCCTCTTTTTTTTTTTTTTTTTACAGCATTAGTGCAGTTATTTAGTATATATTTAGTATATGCAGTACAGAAATCTGTCGGCTTACTGTAAGTCTGTAGACCTCTTCACATGTTAGAGCGTGTTTTATTACCTCTTTAAACAGGAAAGCCGGATTTTCAGATGAAGGTTGTGAGGTCGGGTTCTCTCTTTTTAAACTTTTCCACACGTTTCTGTCATTGCTATTACTGTCTTAGGAGCAGGGGAGAGCTCGGCTGGGGGTCAAGGGTGCATAACTGGTATAAATAGAAATAAAAATCCCAGTATATACTGTATCCCGTAGTTTGTAGGCGCTATAACTTTTTTTCGCAAACCAATCAATATACGCTTATTGGGATTTTTTTTCCCCAAAAATATATAGCAGAATACATATTGGAATAAATTTATGAAGAAATTTTTTTTTTTTTTTTTTTATTGGGTATGTGTTATAGCAGTAAGAAAAAAAATATATATATATTTTTTCAAAATGGTTGGTGGTCTTTTTTTGTTTATAGAGCAAAAAAAAAAAAAAAAAAAATGCCACCAAAAGAAAGCTCTATTTGTGGGGAAAGAATGACACAAATTTCATTTGGTTACAGGGTTGCATGGCCGCCCAATTGTCAGTTGAAGTAATGCAGTGCAGTATCGGAAAAAAATGAATACAAAAAGAATACATATTGGCATAAATTTATGAAGAAATTAAATTTTTTTTTTTAACATTTTTTTATTGGGTATGTGTTATAGCAGAAAGAATATATATATATATATATATATATATATATATATATATATATATATATATATATATATATATATATATATAATTTTTTTTTTTTTTTTTTTTCAAAAATTGCTGGTGGTCTTTTTTTGTTTATAGAGCTAAAAAAAAATAAAAAAATGCAGAGGTGATCAAATGCCACCAAAAGAAAGCTCTATTTGTGGGGAAAGAATGACACAAATTTAATTTGGGTACAGCGTTGCATGGCCGCACAATTGTCAGTTGAAGTAACGCAGTGCCGTATCGGAAAAAAATGGCCTGGTCATGAATGGGGGTAAATCTTCCGGAGGGCAAGTGGTTAAGAAAATAAAAGTATTTATTTATACGAGCTTATGAAGTCTGTCAACCATGTAATGGCAAATTTTGCCCAAATTTTTTATTTTTTTTTGCAGGCTACTGATTGCCGCCGTCCGTCTCCCACGGGGGTTGGGTGACGTAAGTGCAAGTGAGGGGGGGGGCAGGTTTGTTTGCCACCCCCCCCCCCCAAATATTGAGCACCAGCCGCCACTGCTCCCAACCTGGCTTAGCACTGACTTACCTATGACATCACTACAGGAGGGCTCTAATTAAAAGGGTTCAGGCCCCTGTTGGCACTGTCTGGTGTAACCAGGCACTATTATGGCTCAGAGCCACCTAGTGGCAGACTAGCTAACTGCACCTGCCTACAGACGGCTTTCATTAAACCCCTTCGCTCCTAAGGGTAAAACAAACGGTAATGCCAAAGCACAATTTTGACACGTGTTAGTAAAACTGTACATATCATCACCACTACTTTGTGCATCCAGGTGGATTATACCATGTCTTTTTCAGGACAAATTGGGCTTTTCTTTGGTGGTAAATGGTAATGGAAATCTCCTGATTTTTTTATTATTAAAGAAGAACTTGCCAAAATAGTAAAAAAATAAAATAAAAAATGAATGTAGCTGTATATTTTTTGTTACTACCATAACCTTCCACCAAAGAACAACCCAAAATAAATTCTCCTGCTCTGGATGATCGCAGCGATACCATATATGTGTGTGTTAGTTGTTTGCACCCTTAAATATAATTTTTTTTTATTGTATAAATATATTTCAAAAAAATCTTTTAGAACAGAATGGGGCTCTGATTGTGTCTCGGAGGAGTATGAAAAACAAACAAAAAAACCCCAGATATTTATACAAAAGTAAACAAGTTTTTATTAAACTAAAAGACAAAGTTTAAAATACTTTACAGTCTTTAGTGATTCAAATTTTGAAATCAGGGATGTGCTGGTTCCCAACAGGTTCCTACAAAGAATAGCCTACGCGTTTCGTGGGTGAAACCGCTTCGTCAGGGCCTTGAGAATAGCACAGATGAAACCGTCAACAGGTTTCTACAAATAATGGCCTACGCGTTTCGCGGGTGAAACAGCTTCGTCAGGCCCTTGAGAATAGCACAGATGAAAACGTCATGACGTTTTCATCTGTGCTATTCTCAAGGCCCTGACGATGTGGGTTTCACCCGTGAAACACGTAGGCCATTCTATTGTAGAAACTGGTTGGGAACCAGCACATCCCTGATTTCAAAATTTGAATCACTAAAGACTGTAATGTATTTTAAACTTTGTCTTTTAGTTTAATAAAAACTTGTTTACTTTTGTATAAATTTCAGTTTTTTTGTTTTTTTTCATACTCTTCCGAGACACAATCAGGGTCCCATTCTGTTCTAAAAGATTTTTTTGAAATATATACAGTAAAAAAATCTAATTTCTTCATCAATTTAGGCCAACTAACACACGCATATGTGGTATCGCTGCGATCATCCGGAGAATTTATTTTGGGTTGTTGTTTGGTGTATTTTTTTGAACTATATTTATACATTTTCTTGGGATGGTGCCTCTGTAGGAGTATCAGTGTTTCACGCTCACCCCACCCCTACACATAATTTTTTTTATTGGATGTGTTTTATAGCAGAAAGTAAAAGATATTGTTTTTTTTGTTTTGTTTTTTCAAAATTGTCATTCTTTTTTTGTTTATAGCGCAAAAAAAAAAAAAAAAAAAAAAAACGAGGAGGTGATCAACTACCACCAAAAGAAAGCTCTATTTGTGGGGAAAAAAAAGAATACATTGTTTTTGAGTACAGCGTCGCACGACCGCACAATTGTCTGTGCCGTATCGCAAAAAAATGGCCTGGTCATGAAGGGGGGTAAATCTTCCGCAGGTCAAGTGGTTAAATCGTTTTTTTTTACGTTTGTGGTGCTCCGATACAGTTAAAGCAGCAATGAACCCAAAAGCAAACATTTATTATATTTCATCTTACTTATGTGATGGCTGCATTCGTTTTCTTTTTTAGTCTTTCTTTCTTCTATATTCATCTGGCGATCCAGCCAGCAAGTCTGCTTTTTTTTTTTCAAAATCACAAGCTCTCCAGCAGAATTTATCAGTTTACATGAATGGAAAAAAAAAAAACACTTAACACTGGCAGGGGTGATTAAAATGATCAGCTTTTATTTATTCATGTAAAACCTCAATCTCAAAAGAAAAAAAAACAAAACTGATTGATGTAGCTGATTATAAAGTGTGAGCTTGCATTTGGCATAATGTCCTCTTGGATCTTCCCTCGCATGCAGCCGTGGGGGCCGCGCTGGGGCACAATCTGTCACCGGACACAGCCGATAAGTGATCGTGACAGATTGCGATCAGTGTTCTGGCCCGCTGTCGGTACCATGTGATCACTGTGACCAATCACAGCAGATCACATGGCAATTGTAAACAATGGATGGCTTCCTTTCATGTCATCCGCCACACCTCCCAACATTTTGAGATGGGAATGAGGGACACCTACTAGCAAATGTATGCAGGCATAGGACACGCCCCCTGCCACACCCCCTTAAAGGGGAAATAACCAAAAAAAAAAAGGTTATTTAAATCTACAAGTGCTTTTTTTACCACTATATTGGCTTTTAAAATGTACAAATGTAGCAATTTAGAATTTGGATGAAAGGTTTAGCGCTGGGAAACACTTTTTGAAAGATAAAAAGTGCATTTTATATACAACTATATAGATCAGACCAAAATGAGGGACAAATGAAGAGGAAAGAGGGACAGAGGGCTCCAAATCAGGGACAGTCCCTCGAAATCAGGGACAGTTGGGAGCTATGCATCCATTGTGTGCAATTGTGTCTCGAGCTGTGATTGGTCACAGTGAGCACATGGTACAGACTGGGCCTATCACAGCTAATCACAACAACACACACTGAATAAATCATTTTCATTCAGTAACAATTGTTGTTTATACCAATAAAATTCACCGGTATAAGCAATCATAATGTGTAAAAAAAATAAAATAAAATCTTCATTACTTCCCCAGAGTAGTACAATGTTACTGTAGTAAGTGTTCTCTGAGTGTTCAGCTCACTTCTACACTGCTGGGAAGAAGGGGGACCAGGGAAGGGAAGCAGATTACATTTAAACCATAAAGGCATAGTAAATCTTTACCAACTGTTGGTACAAAAAAATGTTTACATAAATAATTCCTCGATAGCCGCAA
The DNA here is from genome assembly GCF_037356315.1 of Lithobates pipiens. Classification (NCBI taxonomy): domain Eukaryota; kingdom Metazoa; phylum Chordata; class Amphibia; order Anura; family Ranidae; genus Lithobates; species Lithobates pipiens. The sequence goes on along the minus strand of NW_027507764.1, from coordinate 35,484,219 downwards.
AAGGATATAAATCCACTCCATTTGCCAACCCAGATATTGCCTTGGAAAAGAAAAAAAGGACCAAATGGTGCATTCCAAAAAGAGCCGGAGTGTCAGACAAGTGAAGCTGCTCCATCCAGGCAAGCCACCCTACTAACGCGTTTCACTCCGCCCACAGGGCATAGTCATGGTCCTTCACGGCTAAGCCCTGTGGTTGGGGGGCGAAACGCATCAGTTTTGTGGCCTGGATGGTGTCGTGTGTCGGGGTGTGGCCTGGATGGAGCTGGGCTGAAGCTGCTTTCACTTGTCTGACATTCGGGCTTCCTTTTCGGAGTGCAGTGCTTGGTCTTTCTTCCTTTCCACGCCTGCATATTGAGCCGGGGTGGGCTTTTCTACGCCGCCACCTTTTCAGTCACTGGACCCAATTGGGATAGGGACCTGTAGTGGCACCCCAAGTTTTCTCATTTTATGGTCATGGATATTACTTAAAGTAGCAGTGACCTCATCACTGTGCTGTACATAGCTTGTGCAGAGCTGTGGGAGGGGCCTATCAGGCTCCACCCGTTACAGGCTGCCTTCAGAAAACCACAGGAGGGGGAGGAGACAAACCCATCACCCTGCTCAAGTAGAGAGAGAGAGAGAGAGAGAGAGAGAGCAGAGCTGTGGGAGGGGCTCAACAGGCTCCACCCACTACAGGTTTCCCGCAGGAAACTACAGGAGGGGGCGGAGACAAGAACAGTCACCCTGCACAAGGAGAGAGAGAGCTGTGGGAGGGGCTCAACAGGCTCCACCCACTACATGCTGCCTTCAGGAAACTACAGGAGGGGGCGGAGACAAGAACAATCACCCTGCACAAAGGGAGAGAGGAAAGCTGTGGGAGGGGCCCAGCAGACCCCACCCACTACAGGCTGCCTGCAGAAAGCCACAGGAGGGGGGAGGAGACAAACAAGTCACCCTGCTCAAGTAGATAAAGAGAGAGCGGAGCTGTGGGAGGGGCTCAACTGGCCCCACCCACTACAGGCTTCCTGCAGGAATCTACAGGAGGGGGTGGAGACAAGACCAGTCACCCTGCACAATGGGAGGGAGCAGAGCTATGGGAGGGCCCCATCAGGCTCCACCCACTACAGGCTGCCTGCGGGAAACTACAGGAGGGGGTGGAGACAAGACCAGTCACCCTGCACAAGGGGAAGGAGCAGAGCTGTGGGAGGGCCCCAGCAGGCTCCACCCACTACAGGCTGCCTGCAGGAAACTACAGGAGGGGGTGGAGACAAGACCAGTCACCCTCCACAAGGGGAAGGAGCAGAGCTGTGGGAGGGGCCCAGCAGACCCCCCCCCCCCCACTACAGTCTGCATGCAGGAAACTACAGGAGGGAGTGGAGACAAGATCAGTCACCCTGCACAAGGGGAGGGAGCAGAGCTGTGGGAGGGGCCCAGCAGACCCCCCCCCCCCCCCACTACAGTCTGCATGCAGGAAACTACAGGAGGGAGTGGAGACAAGATCAGTCACCCTGCACAAGGGGAGGGAGCAGAGCTGTGGGAGGGCCCCAGCAGGCTCCACCCACTACAGGCTGCCTGCAGGAAACTATAGGAGGGGGTGGAGACAAGACCGGTCACCCTGCACAGGGGGAGAGCGCAGCAGTGACCAGTCTTTATGTGCACAGAGGTAAAGTCTCACACTGGATTGCTGCACAGATCTGGAAGAAATACACATAATGCAACAAGGGGTCTATTCATAAAAACTTTGCTGTGTGAATGTCTCAGCATTTGCACAGTTGTTACAGGATAATCCTCATCGTTTTATTGAATACGCGTGTTTCCGATTCACGAATAATCCCCATAATGTGTTTATTAAGAGTATTTTCTTTGATCATCAGCTCCATCTAGTGGCCATAATGGTATATTTTCCTAATTGCTACTTTTAAGGAAAGTACCATATCATAGACTACTAGATGGAGCTGACGATCTGAGGAAATACACTGATGAAACACATTATTGGGATTGCTCATGTTGGCTGTGCGAATGTCTCAGCACATTTTTTATTTATTTTTGTATAAATAGACCCCCAAGGTTCAAACTGAGACAAGCGTCTCTTGTGTGTCTTAGACAAGTTGGAGTCCAGAGGAAGTTCTGACCATACATACAAATTAAATTACGATGGTTGTCATTTGCTCCTTCAATAAACGAGGTTAATTCCAGGCATGAGATTTCTTTTTACAAGCACCTCCCATGGTCCTGATGGATTGGATGTGGAGATGAGCGCAAAGGTAATTCTACCACGGCAGAGGGGGCTCAGCCCAGATAAACAACCGCGAGGAAGGCAGCGATGGATAGCGAGGACGCGATCTGAGAACTGCGATTGTTGGAGCATCCCCCATAGCACTGCGTCTTTATACCGTCATAGCCGAGGTCCAGATCGCAGGCCGTCTGTGTCGCGCATCCCGCCATGGCGATGGAGTCTGTGGAGAGACAAAGTAGCCATTCAGATTTTGATGTAATAACATTTTGATACATTTGAAAAATAAACGTCAATCATCAATCCATGTAATATTTATTTTACACCGATAATTGGGCACTCCTTCAGTCTGGCACAGTTGTGCCGGCTCCTCTGCTGGACTGACATGGCTTCCTCTGATTTTACCGCACACTGTGAGCTTCTCACCATGTGCATTAGAATCCGCAGGGTGATAGAACTCCCCACCCCCCAATTCCTGGCTGCAAGATGTTCAGCATCATCTAGCTCTTTCCCACCCAGCCTGATGGTCTCTGGCCACTCATTCATTGGATTTCAATCATGGAGGCTCAGCATCACATTTGGGTGTTACTTAGAGCGGTCTACTTAGACCCCCATACACACTATTGGATTTTCTGCAGATTTTTGTCTTCAGAATTACCAAAACCATGTAGTGCAAGGGCCCTGCCTGATTGCATACAAATTAAGTTTTGATCTCACATTACAGTGGGACCTTGGATTACGAGCATAATCCGTTGCAGGAGAATGCTTGTAATCCAAAGCACTCGCATATCAAAGCGAATTTCCCTATAGAAGTCAATGGAAACAAAGATAATTTGTTCCGTGTTGACTTCTATTACATGCAATACCGCATGTGGCCAGAGGTGGGGGGGGGGGCGCCGGAGAGCCTTGGAAATACTCGGGGACAGCTCGGCTGAACTCGGAAAGCCTCGTAAAGAGTATTTCCGAGTGTTTGCGAGTAGTTCCGAGTATTTTCGAACGGCTACGAACCATTCCGAGTATCCCTGGTGCCCCCCGAACCTCTGGCCAAATGCGGTACTGCACCGCCCATTAGCTTGAATTCTGCTCGTTTTGCGAGACAACACTCGCAAACCGAGTCAGAATAAAAAAAAAAAAAAAGTTGTTCGTCTTTCAAAACGCTTGTTAACCGCGTTGCTCGTAAACCAAGGTTCCACTGTACATGGTTTTGGTAAATCTGAAGACAAAAATCTGCAGAAAATCTGATAGTGTGTATGGAGCTTTAGGAACACTCACTCCTCCAGACTGACATCCACCCAGCAAGGCATTCTGATATTTGCATAACTCCTCCCAAGAGTACTGAGGATGCGGTGATGTTTTCTACACTATATTACCAAAAGTATTGGGACGCCTGCCTTTACACGTACATGAACTTTAATAGCATCCCAGTCTTAGTCCGTAGGGTTCAATATTGAGTTGGCAATTTTTTATTTTGAGAATCTTGCAAACAAGAAACACATTCCAACTTTTTTATACAAAAATAAATAAATATTATATATACATTTATTTTTTTTTATTTTTTTTATATATACATACACACATATGCATAACATCTTGTATACACGACCAAACATAATAATAAAGGCTTACTTCAACCTATAATACGGGAAACAAAAAGGTTTTTCCCAACCAAGAGAAATATCTCTGTATTATACCATATATACACATACACATTATATATACATACACACACATACCCATTACTCAATTTGATTACCATTCAGACCAAGAAACATAGATTATCATGTGTATGTAGCCTTTCTTCAAAAAAATATGTTTAACTTTGAAAATCTAAGGGAGTGTCCAGAGAGAAAACAGGTAAAGAACCCAACACCCAGAGATCAACAAACAGCAGCTACAGGCCTGATATTCCTCCACGCCTTTATCCAGACCCTTTGCCGCCATCTGTCTTTCTCCAGACCCCGAATTTTCCCTACCTCACCAAGAATCTCACACACCACCACCGGAACAGGAAGGACTTTCTGCCGAAGGGATACCTGACACCGTGCATTCCAGGTGTAATATCGGACTACTAAGCTGACTAAAAAAAAAAATGTCCAAATCAAATCCCTTGCGATTCTGCAATGCTCCATACACCCACTCAGCATAAGACATGCTAGGCAGGAAAGGAATATTCAGAGCCCTCCCCACCTTTTTATAGACTTCTATATTGAAAGGGCACTGAAGCAAGAAGTGGTCCATGGTTTCCACCTCACCCTGACACTCCGCTCTTGGACAACCACGATTGTCCAAAGAGCGGCACTTCACGTTCCCCCTCACATAGAGCCTACCCTGAAAAGCGAGCCAGGCCTGGTCCCTAAATTTCAAGGGAATCCGCTCAGAATTTATTAAACGTAAACCCTCCCTCATAATATGACCTGGGCAATCCCTTAAGGCCAGTGGCGCATGAAAGACAGTACCCACGATCCTCTCACCCAGGAGTCTCCTAGGAAGGGACCTGATATCCTCCGCTGTCACATGCCACCGTCTAAGAATTTTCAGGCACGGGGCAACATAAGCCGGGAGCTTACCATGCTTGATCCTTAGGCTTTTCACTGGGCCGCCACTCTCCCAACAGTCCAGAAAAGGTCTAAACCAGATCTGGAAAATACCTACCCATCCAGGCGGTCTCTCTGCTAGCATGTTACCAAAATTGTGCTTCAAAAACATCAGAGAGAAGAATACAACCGGGTTGACCATCCCTAGGCCACCCTTCCGCCTAGATAGGTAAGTCACATTCCGTTTCACAAGATTCAGCCTGTTCCCCCATAATAACTGGAAGAAACAACTATAAATCCTGGTATAGCAGGATTCTGGCAAGATGCAAACAAAGCTGACATACAGAAAAGTAGGAATCAGGTAGGTCTTAATCAAGTCCACCCTTTCCCTCAAGGAGAGCCGCCACCCCTTCCAGCATTTCACCTTGACATCAGCATCATTCAGCCTGGCTTCCCAATTTGACTTACTGTAATCATCAGGGCCAAATTCGATGCCTAATACTTTGACTTTCTGCTGAGGCCTGGGGAAGGTGTCCGGAAGTGCAAAGCTCTCACCTCCCTCGCTCATCCAAAAAACTTCACTCTTATCATGGTTGACCTTGGAGCCTGATGCCTCAGAATACTGCTTTATAACTGAGACAACCTCTTGCGCCTCCTCTGTCCCAGAGACAAAGACAGAAACGTCATCAGCATAGGCTACAACCCTCAAGGGCGGCTCACCAGTAATGCCCACCGGCACCCCGCACAATGGTCCACTCTCTAGCCTTCTGATGAAGGGGTCGATTGCGAACACGTATAGCAAAGGGCTCAGTGGACACCCCTGGCGCACCCCCGATCCAACCCTGAAGGGCCGTCCAACCCAACCGTTAACAAGCATGAAGCTCTCTGCCTCTCTGTATAAAGTCTTAAGCCATCCAATAAACCCACCCTCCAGGCCATACTTGTCAAGGAGAAGCCAGAGGTACTCATGATTGACACGATCAAAAGCCTTTGCCTGATCCAATGCCAGCAAATACTTTCCCCAGCCTTCAGCCCTGCAATGTTCCAGAGCCTCCCGGACAGCTAACACCGCTGAAAAAGTGCTTCTGCCCTGGACCGAACAGTGCTGCTGACGAGAAAGAAGTTTGTCTGCTACTGACGACAAGCGCCAGAAAACTATCTTTGCCAGAATCTTTCTATCGACATTGAGAAGGCTAATGGGGCGCCAATTCTCAATCATCAAGGGATCCTTGCCTTTTGACAACAGAATCACAGCAGATTGTCTCATGGAGGGAGGGAGTGAACCCTCCTGCAGACAGCCATTAAATACCTCCACAAGATAAGGTACCAAGCTGGATTTGAAAGTCTTATAAAATTCAGCCGTCAATCCGTCTGGCCCCGGGGTTTTCTTAATAGCCAGACCATCTATAGCTTTGACTACCTCTTCTGCTGTGATTTCCCCTGTCAAACTTGCCAACGGAATGTTATTTCCCAGACCTGGTGTAGAATCCAGAAAACTCGACATCCTTGCCCGATCGAGGTACTTCTCTCCCAGAAGATCTACATAAAAAGACCTTGAGACCTCCAGGATCCCTGACCTGGATTTTGTCAAAGAGCCCGTACTGTCCCTTAGCCCAACAACCGTCTTAACTGCTGCGCTTTGTTTGCAGTTCTGATAAGGGTCGGGCGAGTGATATTTCCCATAGTCCCTTTCCAGAACCAAAGAAGCGTGCCGGTCATACTGATACTTCCTAAGGAGAAGTTTCACCTCAGAGATTGCCCCTGAATCTCCACCACTCGAGACAAGGCGATCAAGTTTTCTCCGCAGCTGCTGGTAGGCAATGTACTTACCAAGCTGTTTCCTTTTTCCTATGGCCTTGAAAAACCCACTAATCCGGCTTTTGGCAAGCTCCCACCACTCCGACTTACTGCTGCAGAAATCCAGGACGGTTACCTGAGCCTGAAAAAAAGCCTCAAAGGATTGTCTTACCTCCTCATCATCCAGCAGAGCCGAATTCATCCTCCAAATACCCTTTCCTTTAGGTGGCATATCTGAAGCATTGAGAATAACAGACAGCAAAAGGTGATCAGAGAACTCCACCATACAACACTCAGGAGCCGAAAAGGCAGAGTCCCCCTTAAAAAAAAAACCTATCTATCCTGCTCTCACAACTGCCTCGCTTAAACGTGTACCCCGTGCTGTCTGGGCAACGCTTAATATGCGCATCTTCCAGACCTGCTTCCCTGGCTATCGTATTGAGAAAGACGCTATCATATCTCAGACTGTCAGTGGAGCCTTTCCTGTCTTTGGGCCTAGTAACGGTGTTAAAATCACCTCCAAAGACAACTTGCCGAGATGTAAAAAGGAAAGGCTTAATCTTTGTAAAGAGGCATTTCCTCTCCCATCTGGTTTGTGGTCCATAAATATTTATTAAACGCAGATCATGCCCCTTCACAGAGACGTCCAGGACCATACACCTTCCAATCTCTACCTCGATAACCCGCCGACACGTTACCATGCCAGTAAAAAGTACTGCAACTCCGCTGTAAGGCTCAGCCGCAAGAGACCAGAAGGAGGGCCCACGCCTCCACTCCCTCTTTGCCAGTTGGACATCGGCAAGGCTGTTTAGCCGGGTCTCTTGCAAAAATAAAATATCAGCATCCATCTCGCTGAGCAAAAATAAGGCCATATCACAAGCTCTTACAGATTTTATGCTGGCAACATTAATCGTTGCCACCTTTATCGGAGTGGGAACTGCCATCAGGATGATTGAGGTAGGCGTTTCTTAGCCTGAGCTCCCTCCCCCCTTACTGGAGATCTTAATCTCTTTAAGGAACACTCTACCTCATCCTCCTCCATCTGAGACACGGAAGACACCTCCTCCCCCTCAGATAAGGACCCAAACTTGGTTTCCCAGAGGTAGGTCATCTACCTCTAAAGAGGAAACCGAGGAGGCAGAGGTCAGGACTACCTTATTCCTCCTTCTCCCCACCTTGGTCCACTCTCCCTCCTCCCCTGAAACATTACCCTGAAAGACCTCATCTACATCATTAGCAGTGACAACTTCCCCCTTCTTCATCTTAGAACCCCTACTAGAGGTCTTACGCTGCCTTAGGGAAGGCCCAGATGAAGCTGCCACCTCAGATCTGCATGAATCTGCCCCTTTGGCAGCCTCAGCCAATCTGGATGACTTGTTTACATTCGGAACACTGGGCACCTGAAACACTGGGGAAGAACAGACAACAGAAGTAGACACGGACACAGTAGGGAGCACAGACTGGGGAACAGACACAAGAGGGGTCACACCTTCAGGTTGGGAAACTGACTCCTGGGGGGGTCCCTCAGGACTAGCTGAAACAGTTCCACCAACCCCCTGCTGCTCCCCACGTTCCTCCTCCTCCATCCTCAGCAGTTCTTCCACAACCTCCGGCTGATTATGGAGGGCCTCAGGGCAAAGGCTATAGGGGTGACCTAACTTGTTACAAAGATTACAACGTATACTATTGCAGTCTTTTGCAACATGCCCCAAGCCCTGACAGAGGGAACATTTCTGCACAGAACATGAACTGGAAAAATGCCCCTTTTCCCCACAGCGATGGCACAGCTTTGGTTGGCCTGCATAAAAGGTAATAATCCTGTCACGACCTATAAAGGCAGACGAAGGGATGTGCTTAACAACATTACCCGTGACATGCAGTTTTACCAACACTGTCCATCCTCCTGTCCATATCCCCCTATCATCTACAACTTTCCTCAAGGGGGCTTGGACATCCGCATATCTCCCCAACCACACCACCAGATCCGCAGCAGGAATAGACTCATTACGTACTAAAAGGGTGACGTTCTTATATAATGGCTGGCGAGAAATTACTTTGGGTGACAAACCTGCCCATCTTGGGGACTCCTTCCACCTCTGCTCATACCGCTCCCAAAAGATATCTAACCCTTCCGCCTTGACAAAGGAGAGGAGAGATCATACTCATATGACCCAACTGGGCTGATAAGTGCAAAAATCTCCTCCGCTTTGAACCCCATCCCCAGAATACGGTCCACCACATCTCTCCTATTTGGGGGGGGGCCTTCTCCAGTCCACCTCAATTGGACCACATTGCGGCGTTTAAAGGAGTTACCAGATGGTGTTAGATTAGCAGCTGGAACTTCACTCACATCACCCCTAGCGACTGCAGAATAACTGGCCCTACTCACCCTTGGGACAGGTGCAGCCAGTGCTGCAGCATAGGAAACATTTGCACTCCTTGCAACATCCCCTACATCACTTTTAGTTACAGACCCCACTTTAGATAAAGTAGTAACAACATTATTGTCAGGAACAGATGGAATAGAGACTTCTGACAAAGAAATATTTACATTACCCTTGGTAATTCTTACTTCATTACCAATAACTAAAGGGTTACCAACAGTGGAGATGTCCTTATCAGCACTCTTCACAGCAGAGTCTGCACACCCTTCACTGACTGGCTGTACACAGGTGGGAGTCTCAGCCAGGAGATGCGCTTGCTCTCCGCTGCCCTCTACTGCACCATCCATAGGAACTACACCTCCATTATGTTGTACAGGCAAGTCATGAACAAAAACCAGATTTTTCTGTCATCTGATGTTTCAAAGGTTTTGGGGGGACATCATTATCCTCTTCTTCATCCTCAGATGATTCAGACATGACACACTTGCAACCATGCAAAGGTGATTCCATTTCTGAAATGAACTTTAACATACCTGTTCCCTTCACAGGCTCAGATGGATCATCTTGCTCCATAGCCTCCTGCTGCGGTGAGAAGGGCACAGAACTTCCTTGGCCTGATGACAGATTACCAGTCAAAACATTTGACTGCTGATCACCTGCAGCTTGTGCACCAGAGCTTTCCCCATTTTCTGCCAGCATATTGATACTTGGCACAGGAAGCAAAGATTTTCCAGCATGCTGGCCAGAAACACAATCCAAGCCCACAGAAATGTTTTTGGTTTGCACTGACCTTGGTTCTTCACACTCTGGTGATGCCTTCCCTCCACTGGCCTCTATGGCCCCTCTGCGCATTGTACGGAAGCGATCATCATTGCCATACTTCTCCTTGAAAGCACCGCTGGTTTCTTTTAATGTGGCCACCAGCCGACTCTGTTTTTCTATTTTGGCCTCCAAAGCCATCAACTCAGGCCGCATCTGTCTTCTCTTAGAGCTGTGAAGCCGGTCATTTGCAATTTTTTTATGCTTGAAATCCAACTTTAATTTCGCCAAAACCTCTTCCTCCTTGGCGATTCTCGCAATCCTAGCGCAGACCTTCTTTCTGTAGGCCGACAGGCTTTCACCTTTAGCTGGGCCATTTCCCAGGTCCTCAAACACTGGTATGGGAGGACCGGTACTCTGGCCATCTGGGGGATCCTCCCCTGGGTCCACCCCAGGTTCCTGCATCCACTCTGGGTATAGGGAGTAATCAAGCTCCCTGGATCAGTAGGCCTCACTGGAGCTCAGGAGATCAGCAGTAGTGCAGCCACACCCTTTGCAGCTATAACAGCTTCAACTCTTCTGGGAAGGCCGTCCACAAAGGTTTAGGAGTGTGTCTATGGGAATATTTGACCATTCTTCCAGAAGCGCATTTGTGAGGTCAGCCACTGATGTTGGACAAGAAGGCCTGGCACGCAGTTTCCGCTCTAATTCGTCCCGATGGTGTTTTATTGGATTGAGATCAGGACTCTGTGCAGGCCAGTTATGTTTCTCCACCCCAAACTCGCTCATCCATGTCTTTATGGACCTTGCTTTGTACACTGGTGTGCAGTCATGTATGAACAGGAAGGGGCCATCCCCCAAACTGTTCCCACAATGTTGGGAGCATGAAATTGTGCAAAAATGTCTTGGTATGCTGACGCCTTAAGCCCTTGTACACACGGTCGGATATTCCGACCACAAAATCTATCGGTGTTGCATATACACGGTCGGACAAAGTTGTTGGAAAATCCGATTGTTCAGAAGGTGATGACGTTCATTCGTTACGACGGGACTACGTTCAGGCTAGTAGCCAATAGCTTTGGTCTCCTAATTTGATCTGAGCATGCATGGCACTTTGTCCAATTGGAATTCTCTACAAACGATCGGACAAAGTCCGATCGGATAATGTTGTCGGAAAATTTTATATCCAGCTCTCAAACTTTGTTGGTTGGACATTCCGACGGAAAAAGTCCGATGGGGCCCACACACGCTCGGATTATCCGACAACGCGGTCAGTTCGGACATTTTCCGTTGGAATTTCTGACCGTGTGTACAAGGGCTATGAGTTCCCTTCACTGGAACAAAGGGGCCAATAACAACCCCTGAAAAAAAAACCCCCACATCATAATTCCCCCTCCACCAAATGTTTTGGACCAGCACATCCTTCTCCAGACCAGGACTCCCAAAGCAGGTCGCTTTGCAATCTTTTCCAGGCCCCCAGCCCAACGCCAGCCAAGGCCCAAACTGCAGCTCATGTCACACGCTAGCTGTCTGGGGCAGCAGCCCCAGAAAAAGAGGAACCCAGACCACTTTACCCAGACTTCCAAAACATTTATCACCTCTCTAGCCCCCTCCTGGATACCCTCTTCCCAGGGATTTGCTGGGGTCTGATAAATATTCATCACACAATAGTTGATCCTCCCATTCTATGTTCTGAAAACTTGTTCCAGACGCAGACAGGAGAGATCAACCACCAAGCTTAGGAAACCCTGATCAGGCCTAGCAACAGATTACCACGTCACTGAGTACAGTGAAGCCAAAAATTAACTTTATATCTATGATTTAATTGTCAGAGGCAAAGCATAGAGCAGCATTACTCAACCAACGTTCCATTAAACCCCTGGGTTCCTCTAGAGCAGCCATTTTCAATAATTTCAGCAGAGGAACCCTTTAACTAGGTTTCTGGCCTCAGGAAACCCTCTGCTAAAAAATCCTATATCTACAACTCATGATACCATAGTGTGACTTTTGAGAGTTTTCTTCACTCAGAGTATGCCAAAGCACTAGGCATGGAGCGGGGGAGGAGGAAGAAGTTAAAGTCTCCTCCGCTTTGAATGTTGGGGCCTTGGCCTCGCTCTGCATTAGGGTGTGGACTGCTGTCACTGGTTGCCAGACACCAGGCACTGAGGCCCTAGCAACCAGTGGGCAGTAGCATGCCAATAGTCCAGATTTTCCCAGGACATTCACGGGATTCAGACCCTTGTTCTGTTTTTACGCTGTCCCAGGAAAAATCACAGGAAATTGGCATCTGTCCCGATTCCCGTAGAATCGCCAGAGCCCCCGCTAGAGGTTCAGGGCCGGCACTGGTGATGATCTCCACCGCCATTTTACAGAAAACCAGCTCTCGTGGAGGTTGTCAACATTTTTTACAAATAAATATGTGAAAAGTGTGGGGGGTACATTTGTATGGCACCCCCCGGAGTCAATACTTTGTAGAACTGACTTTCACTGCAATTACAGCTGCAAGTCTTTTTGGGGATGTCTCTACCAGCTTTGCACATCTAGAGAGGGACATTTCTGCCAAATTCTTCTTTGCAAAATATCTCAGCCTCTGTCAGATTGGATGGAGAGCGTCTGTGAACAGCAATTTTCAATTTTGGACTGTGACTGGGCCAGTCTAACACATGGATATGCTTTCATCTAAACCATTCCATTGTAGCTCTGGCTGTATGTTTAGGGTCGTTGTCCTGCTGGAAGGTGAACCTCCTCCCCAGTAGGGGTGCAACGGATCAAAAAACTCACGGATCGGATCCTTCCTCGGATCAGAGTCATGGATCGGATCATTTTTCCGATCAGCAAATAATAATTGAATTTGCAAAAACCTGTGAAAATGCCACCACCATATAGTCCCCACTGCAATATACATCTTCCCCACCGTAATATCACGTCATCTCCCCCAATGTAATATTGGCTGAGCATGGATGGGTATGGCTGGGTATTGGCAGGGTAAGTATTGGCAGGGTAAGTATTGGCAGGGTATTGCAGAATATTGGCAGGATAAGAATTGGCAGGGTATTGCTGAGTATTGGCAGGGTATTGCAGATTATTGCTGGGTATTGCAGATTATTGACAGGGCATTGCTGAGTATTGCAGAGTATTGGCAGGGTAAGTATTGCAGAGTAAGTATTGGCAGGGTAAGTATTGCAGAGTAAGTATTGGCAGGGTATTGCAGAGTATTGGCAGGGTAAGTATTGCAGAGTAAGTATTGGCAGGGTATTGCACAGTATTGGCAGGCTAAGTATTGCAGAGTATTGTCAGGGTAAGTATTGTAGAGTATTGGCAGGGTATGTATTGCAGAGTATTGGCAGGGTATTGCAGAGTATTGGCAGGCTAAGTATTACAGAGTATTGTCAGGGTAAGTATTGTAGAGTATCGGCAAGGTATGTATTGCAGAGTATTGGCAGGGTATTGCAGAGTATTGGCAGGCTAAGTATTGCAGAGTATTGTCAGGGTAAGTATTGTAGAGTATTGGCAGGGTATGTATTGCAGAGTATTGGCAGGGTATTGCTCGGATGGCTGTGGCTGCCATACGATTTTTCCCCTCCACTGTACAGATCAGTACAGAGAGGGGAGAGAGGAACCGGCGTCATCATGACGCCAGTTTGTTTACAGGTGATCGCTCCGTCATTTGATGGAGCGATCACATTGTAAACGCCGACGGGTGTACCAAGATGGCTGCCACTCCGGAACTAGGCCGAAGCCGCTGCCTTTCCTAAGGCCGAGACCGCGGAGCGCTCCGCGGATCGCGGCGTGTGCCGATCCGAGCGGGGTGACCCGTTCGGATCGCGGAATGGTGCCGATCCGTTGCACCCCTACACCCCAGTCTCAAGTCTTTTGCAGACTCTAACAGGTTTTCTTGTAAGATTGTCCTGTATTTGGCTCCATCCATCTTCCCATCAACTCTGACCAGCTTCCCTGTCCCTGCTGAAGAAAATCATCCCCAGAACATGATGCTGCCACCACCATGTTTCACAGTGGTGATGGTGTGTTCAGGGTGATGTGCAGTGTTAGTTTTCCTCCACACATAGCGTTTTACTTTTAGGCCAAAAAGTACAATTTTGGTCTCCTCTGACCAGATCACCTTCTTCCACATGTTTGCTGTGTCCCCCACATGGCTTCTCACAAACTGCAAACAGGACTTCTTATGACTTTCTCTCACCGATGTCTTTCTTCTTGTCACTCTTCCATAAAGGTCAGATTTGTGGAGAGCACGACTAATAGTTGTTCTGTGGACAGATTCTCCCACCTGAGCTGTGGATTGGTCTAGCACAGGGATCTTCAAACTACGTCTCTCCAGCTGTTGCGGAACTACACGTCCCATGAGACAACGTAAAACTCGGACATTTCACAGACTTGACCGGGCATGATGGGAATTGTAGTTCCTGAACAACTGGAGGGCCAAAGTTTGGAGACCGCTGGTCTAGCACATAAAATCCCGTTGAAATACGTTTACATTTTTTTGGTTGTAACATGACAAAATGTGGAAACTTTCAAGGGGTATGAATACTTTTTCAAGGCACTGTACCTAAAAAAAAAAAAAAAAAAAAATCAATGGTGCCAGTAGGAACGTATCTGAATTACAGAAATTGTTCATTGCTCAAGGATTCCCTGGCAACCTCTGGAGGAACCCTGGTTGTGAAACCCTGCTCTAGATGTTGCTAGAGGCTCCTAATGCAAGGAGCAATTTAGATGCATTTTTCAATGACACCATTGACATTTTTAGCGATCTGTAAGAGGGGGATTCTCCCCAGTGACCACAGATGTAAGGGGCATTCTTCCCACTGACCATCACATTTATGTATAGTGAGCATAGGTGTGCACAGCCTATTGCATTAAGGTGTGCACCCCACATGTGTGTGTGTGTGTGTGTGTGTGCACATGTGTATATATATTGACAGTGTCAGTAGGGCAGTGGACGGTGTCAGTAGTTTTTATTTTTTTTATTATTTTTTACAATTTAATTTTTTTTATTTTATTTTTACATTTTTTTTAAGGAGCTTTGGTGAGATATCAGGGATCTAAACTGGGGGAATCTGCATTACTTCTGTCAGCCTTGTAACAGAAGCATCTGGCACAGGGCGCCCCCATCCCTGCAATAAAGTATTGCGCCCAGGGCAGCCGACCCTTCTGCCCACCCCTTGTCCCAGCCCTAATTATTACCAATGGTTACCAGAGACCTATTTCACAGGGTTCCTTTGTGTTAAGGGGGTTGAGAATGACGGTCGTAGATTACTTTATTACAGATCTGCCTTGTACTCACCACCGCCCTCCAGGTGTTTGTTGGAGTAGGTGAAGCACTGTTGCTCGCTGCCACGGCATTTTACGGACTTGTATTCCTGGCACGAGTCTGACGTAACATTGAAACATCCCATACAGGTCAGGCCATTCTCAGACTGCTCACTGATCACTAGGAAGGAAAAAAAAACATGGGAGAAATGAGAAGCAGTGCCATGGCATTTACTAAAATGGTGTTGCTCAGAAAAGTATTTGAACCCTTATGCCCCCTACACACGGTCGGACATTCCGACCACAAAATCCGTCGGATTTTTTCCGACGGATTTTGGCCGAAACTTGTGTTGCATACACACGGTCGGACAAAGTTGTCGGAAAATCGGATCGTTCTGAACGCGGTGACGTTCTTTGCGTACGACGGGACTACATAGAGGCCAGTAGCCAATAGCTTTCGTCTCTGTCCGTCGGTACTCTCTACAAACGATCGGAAAAAGTCAGATCGGATTTTGTTGTCGGAGAATTTTAGATCCAGCTCTCAAACTTTTTCCGTCTGAATTTCCGATTGAAAATGTCCGATAGAGCCCACACACGATCGGATTTTCCGACACCATAATACAAACGGACCGCTTCCATTGGAATTTCCGACCGTGTGTACAGGGCATTAGGAATCTTCTGGATCATGAGATAAATGGCTCTTGGAATGTGATCTTCATCTCGGTCATAATCAATACTAATCAGCGTCTTCAAGTCCCAAATCTCAACTTGTGTGTAAAAGTACTCGAAAAACCCAAAAGTGAACGCACATCCCTCATAATCTTAAAAAAAACAAAAGACCCCATTTTTATTTATTTATTTTTTCAAAATGATGGTCAAAACCCTTTGAGCGCATAGAAAACATTGACATAGTTTGAGTAAATGTAAAAGAAAAAAGAAAATTTGAATATAAAATCAATGGTGCAAAATGAAAAATAAATGAAAAATTAAAAAAATTAAATAAAAAGTAAATTAATTAAAATTAAATTGCTATAAAAATACAATTCATTAAAGCGGGAGTCCGCCTTTTTTTTTTTTTGTAAAAGCCAGCAGCTACAAATACTGCAGCTGCTGACTTTTAAAATAGTGACACTTACCTGTCCAGCGCGCCCGCGATGTCGGCACCCGAAGCCGATCTCTCGATCGTCTCTCGGGTGCTGCCGCCGCCATCTTGGGTATGGGAATCAGGAAGTGGAGCCTTTCGGCTTCATTTCCCGGTTCCCTACTGCGCGTGTGCGAGTCGCGCTGCGCAATAAGGATGGACCCGCTGCCTCTGGGATCTTTGTGTTTCCCAGCTGTCTGCGGGGGGACTTTCGGAAAGGGGCGTAATCTACGCCCCTTTCCGCAGAGAGCCATCCCAGAAGTGGGTGCAGATACCTGTACTGTACAGGTACCTGCACCCCCCTCCCCCCTGAAAGGTGCCAATTGTGGCGCCGGAGGGGGGGAGGATTCCAATGAGCAGAAGGTCCACTTTAGGGTGGACCTCCGCTTTAAATTAAAATTGCATTAGTTTAAGAAAATTTTTTATGAAAAATGTCTTAAATTGAAAAGGCTAAAAATGATAATATTATGGGAACTGTTATTACTTTCTTTATTTTCCTCAAAACCAGATCAAGATGAAAGCCCTGAAATGTACACGTTCAAAAAACAAGTTGGCAACCCAGCTGTCATATTCCTATCATGACAAGTTATTTTTAGGTTAGATATTTGGAAGGAAGAACATAATATGAACAGAACAGTCAAAGCCACGGATAGAAAAACTCTGTATTCTATTTCATACCTAGTAGTACTTTTGTCAGGAATCAGCAGCAGGGATGGCCAGTCCTGTGTGGCTACACTTAAAGAAACCAAGACCAGACCATATATATTTAAAGTAATGTAGCACCCTCTAGTACAGTGATGGTGTAACGACATATTCGGCGACCCATCGCAGTTTGCTACGGAAGTGATAATCCGTCGCCGCCATCTTGCTACACCCCACACTCGTCCACAGTAAGGATACACTACGAAGGGGGAAAGCGGACATGTTGTTACACCCACCAGGGTTTTGCATTTTACATGTATTTATAACAGTAAACTGCATTTATATAGTAAAGTACAGTACTAAGAACTCCGTCTGACTGGGATGTTGAATTTTAAAAGCAGCGAACTTCTGTGAGATTAGCAAACCTGTGAGATGAGCAGGGATGCCGCTGCTTTTAAAATTTTTAACTAGTCAGATGGAGTTCTAAGTATTGTATTTCACTATATCACTTTACTGTTATAAATACGTGTAAAATGCAAAACTCAAGTGGGTGTAACAACATGTCCGCTTTCCCCCTTCTTAGTGTATCCTTACTGTGGATGAGTGTGGGGTGTAGCAAGATGGCGGAGACTGGAACGTCACTTCAGTAGCAAACTGCGATGGGTCGCCGAATATGTCGTTACAATGGCAAACCTCGGCACTCCAGATGTTTTTGAACTACATGATGCTCTTGCACTCTTTATGGACATGTGTCTTTTTTCAACCTGACTAACTATGTAATTATGTAACTATGTAACTCTGCAGTGTAGTTGAGCATCATGGGAAATGTAGTTCCAAAACATCTGGAGTGCCAAGGTTCACCATCACTGCTCTAGTGCATGCTTGGATTAGAGCAGGCTAACCATACTTTGACTCACATTTTAAACTGGTGAGTCTTAATTGCGTCAGGGTTTATTAGAGCTCAGGCTGGGTAACTCATCTAGTCAGCTCTCTGGTACCTTCCCTGGTCTGGAAGGTTGGAGATCCTTCTAGAACTTGAGGGTGGGGGTTAGGAGGAGCTACCTGGAATATTTATGGGCCTTGGCCATTCCCCAGCAGGGGGCTGAGATAACATAAGTAGACATGAGCCATGCTAGCAAGAGAGTTGAGTGGAAGATGGAGATACAGTGTTTAGGAGGCTGTCAGTGGCCCTGATGGGTACCCCGTAGTCTGGGGGGGGGGGTCCTGCCTTGGGCCAGGGCTCAGGTGCTGGAGAGATCCTGCCAAAACTCATGGAAAGAGGTCTTCCTGGAGATATGGGAGCAAGAGAGGACAGAGTGAGTAATTCAACACTGTTGGGGGACTAACAAAGGGGGAAGACTGACACATGGAGCCACTCTCCCTTGTAGACAGCGGTGGGCTTAAGTCTTCAGCCTTTTCTCCCCCAAGAGATCTCCTGATAGTCAGCCGGGTGGGCTGTGAAGTGTCAGTTGGGTGGACTGGTGTAGAGAGGCAGCCAGGAGGGCTGGTGAAAGAGGCAATTGCAGCCAGGTGGGCTGGAAATGCCTGATGAAGTGGTGCTGGGATCAGTGGCCACAGAAGAAACAGGAGGAAAAGGTTACATGCTATTTCACTACATCTGAGCTTCCAGGAGCTACCAGGGCTGCTGGTGATCTGACAAGGGGTTGGTCAGATCCTGGAAAGAGTGAATCAGCAGAAGCTGGCAAGTTTGTGCAGGAGGAAAGTGAAGAGGAGATTGTATATAAATGTATATAGGAAGCTGTCCCTGATGTCAAGTGGGCATCCCAAAACCTCCCATCCCTATCCAACTTGTTAACCCCCTAAAATAACAAGCAAAACAAAGCTACGGATGGTTTTCTCGCACCTTTGTGCCTGTGAAGATTTGGTGTGCCTGGCTGTGCAGGAGTGGGGATCCCTGTTCATCTGCAGTTCCTACATGGGGTGTACTACAAAAACCAAAACCCATCCAAACACCAGCAAATCGCAACCATAAAGAAATACAGTAACAGTGGCGGCTGGTGCTGTATATTTTGGGGGGGGGGGGGGGGCGGCAAAAAAAGACCCCCGTTGCCACCCCCTCCCTGGAAATGGGATAAACTGGAAAAATATCAGAGCAAGAGGCGCTAGTAGGAGAGAACCTAAATACCCTCCCAGCAGCCAGCATCAGGTGGAAACTGTTTACTGGGATCTGCTAACTGAGAAACACCTGCTTGTGGACAGTGAAACTACAACCTTCCACTCAGGGAAGCACAGTGCCACCAGCAGGTGATTCAGGTCCTGACAACTTTCCTAATAGGAAGTAACATTAACCCAATTTTTTCTGCAAGGTTGGATGTATACTTTTTTAATCCCCAACCCTCTAGTTTTTACAGTTTACATCATACCCTGGTCATCTGGTGAACTTTAATGTTAATGTTAAACTAAGCGTACAAGCCGGCATATCTACACTGCTCAGCGCTAAGTTACTTGTAGGTTATAAACTAACAGATAGACATTACACACAAAGCTGTCTTGCATACACACGGTCACACCAAATTCCAACCGTCAAGAAGGCGGTTACATACAACACGTATGCTGGGACTAGAAAAAGGAAGTTTAATACCCAGTAGCCAATAGCTTCCGTCTCATAGTTGAATCTGAGCATGTGTGAGTTTTTGCAAGTCAGAATTGCATGCACACGATCGGAATTTCCGATAGAAACTTTTTCCGTCTGAAAAATTGAGAACATGCTCTCAAATTTTTGCTGGCGGGAATTCAGCCAGCTAAATTCCGATGGAGCCTACACACGGTCGCGTTTTACGATGAAAAGCTCTCATCAGTCTTTTGCTGGCCGAAATTCCGTTCGTGTGTACGCGGCATAATAGTTGTCAAAGCGTGCACCAAACACCCAGATCTTCACCACGTGAGGCACACTCCCCTAAGGGGTTATACTCACCAGATCTTAGTATATCACAGGCCTTAAAGATAATCCTTATGTGACTTTAACCAGTTGCCGACCGCCGCACGCCGATGTACGTCGGTAGAATGGCACGGGCAGGCATAAGGACATACATGTACGTCCCTTGCCTCCCGCGGGTCGGGGGCCCGATCGGGCCCCCGCCCGGTGCCTGCGGCGGTCGGTTTTCGTCCGGGAGCGATCCGGGACGAGGGGGCGGCCATTCATTCATGGCCACCCCCTCGCGATCGCTCCCGACGAATAGAAATCCCCGGTGACATCACTTCCTCTCCTGTAATGTAAACACAGGAGAGGAAGTGATGTATTCTCTCCTCCGTGTCGGTATTTTTCGTTCCGACACGGAGGAGAGAGGATCGGTGAGTTGCACCAACACTCTACACACACAGTAGAACATGCCAGGCACACTCACACCCCCCCTTTACCCCCCGATCACCCCCCCAATTACCCCTGCCCCCCAGTCACAGTGACACCAATGTCATTTTTTTTTTTTTTTTTGCATTGGTGTCATTTGTGACTGTAATAACTGTTAGGGCAGTTAGAGTTAGCCCCCTTTAGTTCTAATGTACCCCCCTAACCCCCCCAATAAAGGTTTAACCCCGTGATCACCCCCCGTCGCCAGTGCCACTAAGGCTGGGTTCACATTGCAGCGGTTTATGAGAACGAATGTGATTCGCACCGCACTGCAGTGCAAATCACATCCGATCTCTGTGCGATTCGAGTTCAGCCATTCGCCGCACCCGCCGCACCCGCCGCAAATTCGCACGGGACCCTTTTTTTGGCCCGCAGCAGAATCGGATCGCATGGGTGTTCACACCATGCGATCCGAGTTTGCAGATCGCACTGCGATATGCGAACTGATCTGGGGGTGTCAGTAACATTTCACTGACACTCCCAGCAGTTCGCATAGGGCAGTGTGAACTGCCGCCGGGAGGCATGCGATGCGGGAACCCGCCGCGGATTCGCGGCGTTTCCGCATCGCTCCAGTGTGAACCCAGCCTAATAAGCGATCATTTTTCTGATCGCTGTATTAGTGTCACAGGTGACGCTAGTTAGGCAGGTAGGTATTTAGGTTCGCCGCAGCTTTTTATAGCGCCAGGGACCCCCATATACTACCGCATAAAGCCCCCTGATTGCCCCCTAGTTAACCCTTTCACCAGTGATCACCATATAACTGTTACAGGTGACGCTGGTTGGTTAGTTATTTTTTTATAGTTTCAGGGCACCCGCCATTTATTACCTAATAAAGGTTTAACCCCCTGATCACCCGGCGGGTGTCATTTGTGACTAATAACTGTTAGGGCAGTTAGGGTTAGCCCCCTTTAGTTCTAAGGTACCCCCCTAACCCCCCCAATAAAGGTTTAACCCCGTGATCACCCCCCGTCGCCAGTGTCACTAAGGCTGGGTTCACATTGCAGCGGTTTATGAGAACGGATGTGATTCGCACCGCACTGCAGTGCAAATCACATCCGATCTCTGTGCGATTCGAGTTCAGCCATTCGTCGCACCCGCCGCACCCGCCGCAAATTCGCACGGGACCCTTTTTTTGGCCCGCAGCAGAATCGGATCGCATGGGTGTTCACACCATGCGATCCGAGTTTGCAGATCGCACTGCGATATGCGAACTGATCTGGGGGTGTCAGTAACATTTCACTGACACTCCCAGCAGTTCGCATAGGGCAGTGTGAACTGCCGCCGGGAGGCATGCGATGCGGGAACCCGCCGCGCATTCGTGGCGTTCCCGCATCGCTCCAGTGTGAACCCAGCCTAATAAGCGATCGTTTTTCTGATCGCTGTATTAGTGTCACAGGTGACGCTAGTTAGGCAGGTAGGTATTTAGGTTCGCTGCAGCTTTTTATAGCGCCAGGGACCCCCATATACTACCGCATAAAGCCCCCTAATTGCCCCCTAGTTAACCCTTTCACCAGTGATCACCATATAACTGTTACAGGTGACGCTGGTTGGTTAGTTATTTTTTTATAGTTTCAGGGCACCCGCCATTTATTACCTAGTCTCACTAGTGTACCCCTAAATTTAGGGGTGTCTACTTTCCAAAATGGGGTCATTTGGGGGGGGGTTTGTGCCATCTTGGCATTTTATGGCCTTCAAAACTGTAACGCCCTTAGAAAGCCTGAAGGCGGTGCTTGGTTTTCGGGGCCCCGTACGTGGCTAAGCTCCCAAAAAGTCCCACATATGTGGTATCCCCGTACTCAGGAGAAGCAGCAGAATTTATTTTGGGGTGTCATTTCACATATGCCCATGGCATGCGTGAGCAATATATCATTTAGTGACAACTTTGTGAAAAAAAAAAAAAAAAAAAAAGTTTGTAATTTTCCCGCAACTTGTGGCAAAATATAAAATATTCCATGGACTCAACATGCCTCTCAGCAAATAGCTTGGGGTGTCTACTTTCTAAAATGGGGTCATTTGTGGGGGTTTTGTGCCATCTTGGCATTTTATGGCCTTCAAAACTGTAATAGGTAGTGAGAAGTGAACTCAAAAATTTACGCCCTTAGAAAGCCTGAAGGCGGTGCTTGGTTTTCGGGGCCCCGTACGCGGCTAGGCTCCCAAAAAGTCCCACATATGTGGTATCCCCGTACTCAGGAGAAGCAGCAGAATTTATTTTGGGGTGTCATTTCACATATGCCCATGGCATGCATGAGCAATATATCATTTAGTGACAACTTTGTGTAAAAAAAAAAAAAAATTTTTTTTTTTGTCATTATTCAATCGCTTGAGGCAAAAAAATAAAATATTCAATGGGCTCAACATGCCTCTTATCAATTTCCTTAGGGGGTCTACTTTCCAAAATGGGGTCATTTGGGGGGGTTTTGTACTGCCCTGCCATTTTAGCACCTCAAGAAATGAGATAGGCAGTCGTAAACTAAAAGCTGCGTAAATTCCAGAAAACGTACCTTAGTTTGTAGATGTGACAACTTTTGCGCAAACCAATAAATATACAATTATTGACTTTTTTTTTACCAAAGACATGTGGCTGAATACATTTTGGCCTAAATGTATGACTAAAATTGAGTTTATTGGATTTTTCTAATAACAAAAAGTAGAAAATATCATTTTTTTTCAAAATTTGCGGTCTTTTTACGTTTATATCGCAAAAAATAAAAATCGCAGAGGCAATCAAATACCATCAAAAGAAAGCTCTATTTGTGGGAAGAAAAGGACGCAAATTTTGTTTGGGTACAACATTGCATGACCGCGCAATTACCAGTTAAAGCAGCGCAGTGCCAAAGTGTAAAAAGACCTCTGGTCATTTACCAGCAAAATGGTCCGGTCTGAAAGTGGTTAAAGGAGAGTCATCAGCAATGCGGGCCGGGTTAGAGAATGTGAATCACTCCAGTCATATAAAATCATGGAAAGAAAAACTCCAACATAGCATAATCCTGTTTTTCACACATTTATGGTAAACCAAACCCGACCCCCATACAGAACACTACAAGCTGTTAAAATCAATAGCGTATGTAACTGAAAAACGTAGTCACCAGTCCGCCGTACAGGAGAGCGTCAGTGTGGATTACACAGCCGCGCTGTTTCTTCCTGATAATATCCAGCTGGCTGTGACACGCAAACATCACTTCCAGTCCCTGTAGAGGTCACTCCCTGACTCGTTTCGTCATATCCAACTTCAACTAAGGGCACTGAAGTTGGCTAAAGTCTGATATGACGAAACGCGTTTTTCAGTTACATGCTCTATTGATTTTAACGGCCTGTACATGTTCTGTATGGGGGTTGGGTTTGGTTTATAATAAGTGTGAAAACAGGATTACGCTATGTTGGAATTTTGTATGTTATGATTTTATATGACTAGAGTCATTCACATTCTCTAAACCCAGCCTGCATTGCTGATGACTCTCCTTTAACCACTTCTGGACCGCTGCACGCCGATATACGTCCTAACTTGGAAGAGGAATATCGTTGTTATGGCAGCAGCTAGCTGCCATAACCCCGGTATCCTCTTTTTCGGCCGGCGGTCCGGTTTCTGGTAATAGAGGTTTCTGTAAGTGGATTCACTGCAAGATCCCTTTTATCGGTGCAACCCTCCCCCCCCCCCCCGCTGCGCTCCGGTGCCCTCCGCCACTGCCGATCGGATCCTCTAACGTCAGTGGCATGGAGACGAGTGAGGGGAAGATGGCCCCCACCCGTCTCCATATAATTGCAGATTGGAAGCGACGTCAAAGCGTCACTTAAAGGACCATTTAAAAAAAAAAAAAACATTTAAATGACAAAAAAAAATTCTTTTTTTATTGCATTTTAGTGTAAATATGGGATGTGAGGTCTTTTTGACCCCCAGATCTCATATTTAAGAGGTCCTGTCATACTTTTTTTTCTATTACAAGGGATGTTTACATTCCTTGTAATAGGAATAAAAGTGATACATTTTTTTTAAAGAACAGTGTAAAAATAAAAAGGTAAAATAAATAAGAATTCTTTTTTTTTTTAAACGTGCCCTGTCCCACCGAGCTCACGTGCAGTAGCGAACGTATACGTGAGTAGCGCCCGCATATGAAAACGATGTTCAAACCACACATGTGAGGTATTGCCGTGATCGGTAGAGCGAGAGCGATAATTCTAGTCCTGGACCTCCTCTGTAACTCAAAACATGCAACCTGTAGAATTTTTTAAACATTGCCTATGGAGATTTTTAAGGATAAAAGTTTGTTGCCAAATTTTGAAGAGTGAAATGTTGGGTATCAATTTACGCGGCGTAAAGTGCGCTTGTAAGACCGCTGTGCAAATACGGTGTGACAGAAAGTATTGCAACAGCCGCCAGTTCTCACATAACTGTGGGATAAGACGCTGCTCAAACCAACCCAGTGCTTAAGATGTCTATATGGCTGTGTACAGCCTCATCAAGCGCTGCTCCAGCCATGCTTCCTGACATGTTTCGCCCTGCCTGCCGAGGCTTAGACAGAGGTGACTAAGCCCCAGCAGGCAGGGCAAAACATGGCCGGAGCAGCACTGGCTGAGGCCATACAGACATCTGACACCCTGGGTTTGTTTGAGTGGCATCTTATTCCACAGGCTTCTGAATTAGTGTCTCATACCTGCTCCTACTCTCTGAGTACCGATAGGGACACCCGTTACCTTCCAGCTTTGAGTGGTGCTCCAAGTTTACACCTTCTCTACATACCTGATTGACTGAATGTCCTGAATGTCAGGCGCTATGATGATTTTTTTCTGCTGCACGGCACTAACTTAATGACAGGAGATCAAAAAATGATCCTGGGGGATGAACCAGAACTGCAACTTAGAGTGGAAGTGTGCATACAACTGTCTTTGACAGACTGCTAATGCTGTGGAAGTGCGGGGCAACAAGTTGTTGGCAGACCTCACCTGGGGGTTTTGGAGGCGAGCAGTTGTCGCTCATGCAGCATTGGTTGCTGGTCACCATTCTGGTATATGAGGTCCTCAGTGTGATGATGCTGGAACATTGATCCGAGCTCCCGCAGGCCCTCATAAATAGCCAGGTAGGCACTGAAAATGAAAGAGGCAAACTGAAATCCACAAAACATAAAGGGAACACAAAAAGGAACATTCACTGTGTACTGTTCACCTTCACACACATCTACCAAATTAAGTTTTTTTTTTTTTACTTGACAAATGAAGGGAAGAAATTTGGCAGCAAAATCTAACAAAATACTGCAAACCTTAAAATTATGTTTTTCGAGTATTTTATGCTAATTGGACCTTTAAAACACATTAGTCCTTTTAACCTGTACAGAGGCAACTTTGTAATATAACGTCTTCCTTCCTTCTGACTTTCTTTGCGTGTACTTTGAAAGCTATTATCATACCCAAATTGTGGAAACATTGCTGTGCTTACTTTCATCCTGTCTGCAGTCTTCACTTTACAGAAGACAAGGGGTCCACTACCGCACCTACCTGTTTGTGAAGGAACTATAGTTGGCAGGCCTACCAGTGCTTGGTTACCCCCTATGTCTTAGTACACAATGCTATAGTTCCTGGCCAGACGGATTTGGGACCAATAACAGGTTACCTGAAACCTAGATTTGCCAAGGGAGAGTTATGGTCACTGTGGAAGAGTAGTCCAGAGGCTAGTAGTGGTCTGGGAAGGCAGTAGCTGGTAGCATAATCCAGAGAATGATTCAGGCAGGTAGTGGGCAATTGTAATCCTGTAAACAGTCCAAGGTCAAGGCTGGTGGCAATCTGATAGAAGAAGCCAAGTTTAAGGCAGAGGTCAGCAGCAAGGGAATCCAAGATAGGTTGATAGGCTGGGATCAGTAGCAAATCTACCAGGGTTGCAAAGGTTTCCCTTGTGACTAGGCCTTGGCATTTAACCACTATAGGTGGAGGGGGGACCAAGATGGCGGGAAGGGGGCCAGCTGCAGAACATGTAAAAGTAAGGCTCGGTTCACACAAAGTTGTGCAACTTGATTGCGATTTCCTTGCGACTTCCTCGCGATTTCCTTGCGACTATAACAGCTTCAACTCTTCTGGGAAGGCCATCCACAAGGTTTAGGAGTGTGTCTATAGTAGTTTTTGACCGTTCTTCCAGAAGCGCATTTGTGAGGTCAGGCACTGATGTTGGATTAGAAGGCCTGATTTGCAGTCTGCACTCGAATTCATCCCAAAGGTATTTTATCGGGTTGAGGCCAGTCAAGTTCCTCCATCTCAAACTCGCTCATCCATGTCTTTATGGACCTTGCTTTGTTCACTGGTCCAAATCATTTGGTGGAGAGGGGATTGTGGTGTGGGGTTGTTTTTCAGGGACTGGGCTTGGCCCCTTAGTCCCAGTGAAGGAAACTATCAAGGCGTCGGCATACCAAGACATTTTGGACAATTTCACGCTCCCAACTTTGTGGGAAGAGTTTGGGGATGGCCCCTTCCTGTTCCAACATGACTGCGCACCAGTGCACAAAGCAAGGTCCATAAAGACATGGATGAGCGAGTTTGGGGTGGAGGAACTTGACTGGCCTGACTTGAACCCAATAGAATGCCTTTGGGATGAATTAGAGCGGAGACTGCGAGCCAGGCCTTCTCGCCCAACACCAGTGTCTGACCTCACAAATGCTCTTCTGGAAGAATGGTCAAACATTCCCATAGACACACTCCTAAACCTTGTGGACAGCCTTCCCAGAAGAGTTGAAGCTGTTATAGCTGCGAAGGGTGGGCCAACTCAATATTGAACCCTACAGACGAAGACTGGTATGCCATTAAAGTTCATGTGCGTGTAAAGGCAAGCGTCCCAATACTTTTGGTAATATAGTGTATATTTTCCATCACCTGACTGTGGCCCGCATTCAACACAGATTCTATGTGACATTTAAAAATGTACTGATTTTACTATTTACTTACCCCCGCCAAGATTCTGAGCTCCAGGTAATGAGGGGTCTGTTGAAGGTAAAACAAAATGAAAAAAAAAAATCAATATTTATTTCCAGCATATTGCTCCAGAGTAGAATTGCTCCATTACTTATTGTGCCTCTGTAGTCTTGTGGAGCTGAGTTATGGTTTCTACCAGAGCTCTGCTTGCATGGAGTTTGTATGTTCACTTTGTGTCTGTGTGGGTTTCCTCCAGGAAGAGTTGGCAAGGGCCAGTTTGGGCCTGGGGGCAGACACATCACTACTCCCTGGAGTAGAGCAAGTCTATGATCCTGTTACATATAGTACATACTGTGGGTTCGGCTCAGGTTTAGTGCTTTTAAGAATACAATACAGACCTTCCCTCCAGACCTTCTCTTAAGGCTCCATGCACACTGAAGCTCAAAAAAGCTTTTCCTGGACGCCAGATTGCTGGCAGAAAACGCTGGTTGAAAAACTTGCTTTTAACAGCGTTTTGTACTAGCGTTTATGAGCGTTTATTAGCGTTAGCGTTTATGGGTGTTTTCAATAAAAATACACAGAGGACACTCCAAAAATCCCACAGTACATTCCAAACTCCCACAATGCATTGAAAAAATAGAATTCCGAACACTAATTAACGCGCGTTTATGAGCGTTTATAAGCGTTTATGAGCGTTTATCAGCGCTTGTCGTTTTTTGGCGGTGAAAAACGGCACTTTGAACGCAAATTTCTGGCGTTCAGAAAAAAGCCCATAAACTCCACTGCTCAATAAAGCTGAAAAACGTCCATGTGTGCATGGACACATAGGCTAACATAGAGTGGAGTTTATGGGCTTTTTAAAAAAACGCCCAAACTCCAATAAACTGCAGTTTATGAGCTCCAGTGTGCATGGAGCCTAAAACTCTTTCAGCTAACTGTATCACTGGTCCATACCCTGACCTATGGGCCTTCTGCACAATCAGGATGCTGGTTGCCAGTAAAAGATGGAGTCAGGGTTAGAAGCTTCATCCTACCAAAAGGGTGAGCAACCTAGGCACACCAACTGTGGTGAGACTACAAATCCCATCATTCCTCTGGCTCTGGGACTCACACCTGTGGCTGCCAGAGTCTTGCAATATCTCATGGGATTCTTAGTTTCAACACAGCTGGAGTGCCAAGGTTACCTACACCTGTCCTAGTGGATACTCTACTAAGCCTCCGGGTTCCAGAACCCATGCCAGGATTTACCAACTCTGGAGAAAACTCGAAGTTCAGCTCTCTTCTTTCTAATAGTTTTTATTAAAGTTTTAACAAAAGAATAAACATATAAACATGAACATTCGATGTGTTCAATACCCACATAGCTGCATAATATTGATTATGTGCAGCTCTCTTCTAAAGACATACATGTCCCAGTGCTCCTCAACCTGCATGGGTGAGAACCCTGGGTGACACCCAAGTTCCTCTTATGCCGCGTACACGCGATTGGAATTCCGGCCAGAAGAAGACCGATGAGAGCTTTTCATCGGAAAATGTGACCGTGTGTACGCTCCATCGGAATGTAGCTGTCCGAATTTCCGCCAGCAAATAACTGATAGCATGTTCTCAATTTTCCCAACGGAAAAACTTTCTATCGGAAATTCCGATCGTGTGTATGCAATTCCAACACGCCAAAAATCACGCATGCTTAGATTCAACTACGAGACGGAAGCTATTGGCTACTGGGTATTGAACTTCCTTTTTCTAGTCCCGTCGTACGTGTTGTACGTCACCGCGTTCTTGACGGTCGGAATTTGGTGTGACCGTGTGTATGCAAGACAGCTTGAGCGAAATCCCGTCAGAATTCCGTCGGGAAAACCATCAGAGCTTTTTCCGACGAGAATTCCGATCGTGTGTACGCGGCATAACACTGTGACAAGCACTCTCACAATACTTAGCAATGAAAACAATATAAGATATATAATGATTATAGATACAGTATGTATAGAAACTGAGAGAAAAATGATATACACCGTCACGGGTTAGATAAAATATTAAAATTACAATATGATAAGTTCTCATCATCACAATTCACCATGAGGATCCTGTGTTTCAAAATAGACCCCATGTATAAAAAAAAGTTTCATGTCCCATGAGATGCAAAAAACATGATATGCGGCAATACATTACATTGAATTGGCATCATAAAGCAGCCCCATATATAGTGCATCTGGATATTATTCACAGCGCTTCACTTTTTCCACATTGTGTTATGTTACAGCCTTATTTCAAAATAGATTCAATTCATTATTTTCCTCAACATTCTACAAACAATATTCCATAAAGACAAAGTGAAAGAAGTTTGTTTGAAATCTTTGCAACTTTATTAAAAATAAAAAATGAAAAAAATCCCATGTACTTAAGAATCACAGCCTTTGCCATGGCACTCAAAATTGAGCTCAGGTGCCTCCTGTTTCCACCGATCATCCTTGAGATGTTTCTACAACCTGATTGGAGTCCACCTGTGGTAAAATCAGTTGATTGGACTTTATTTGGAAAGGCACACACCTGTCTATAGAAGGTCCCACAGCTAACAGTGCATGTCAGAGCACAAACCAAGTCATAAAGTCCAAGGAATTGTCTGTAGACCTCCGAGACAAGACTGTATAGGGGCACAGATCTGGGGAAGGGTACAGAAAAATGTCTGCAGCATTGAAGGTCCCAATGAGCACAGTGGCCTCCATCATCTGTAAATGGAAGAAGTTTGGAACCCCCAGGACACTTCCTAGAGCGGGCTACCCAGCCGAACTGAGTGATCAGTGGAGAAGGGCCTTAGGGCGGTGACCAAGAACCCGATGGTCACTTTGACAGAGCTCCAGCATTTCTCTATGGAGAGAGGAGAACCTTCCAGAAGAACAACCATCTCTTCAGCACTCCACCAATCAGGCCTGTATGGTAAAGTGGTCAGACAGAAGTCCCTCCTCAGTAAAAGGCACATGACGGCCCACCTGGAGTTTGCTAAAAGGCATCACCTGGCCAATACCATCCCTACAGTGAAGCATGGGGGTGGCAGCATCATGCTGTGGGATGTTTGTCAGTGGCAGAAACTGGGAGACTAGTCAGGATCGAAGGAAAAATGAACGCAGCAATGTACAGAGACATCCTTGATGAAAACCTGCTCCAAAGCACTCTGGACCTCAGACTGGGGTGAAGGTTCATCTGTCAACAGGACAACAACCCTAAGCACACAGCCAAGATAACAAAGAAGTGGCTACAGGACAACTCTGTGAATGTCTTTGAGTGGTCCAGACAGAGCCCAGACTTGAACCCGATTGAACATCTCTGGAGAGAACGGAAAATGACTGTGCACCGACGCTCCCCATCCAACCTGATGGAGCTTGAGATGTCCTGCAAAGAAGAATGGGAGAAACTGCCCAAAAATAGGTGTGCCGAGCTTGTAGCATCATACTCAACAAGACTTGAGGCTGTAATTGGTGCCAAATGTGCTTCACCAAGGTATGGAGCAAAGGCAAATTTGCAGAGATTTCAAACAAACTTCTTTCACGTTGTCATTATGGGGTCTTGTTTGTGGAATTTTAAGGAAAATAATTAATTGAACCCATTTTGGAATAAGGCTGTAACATGTGGAAAAAAGTGTAGCACTTTGAATACTTTCTGGATGCTCTGTATATTCAGAAACGGACAGAAAAATTATATACACCATCACAGGTTAGATATATGATAAAATAATAAAATTACAAAATGAGAAGTTCTCATCATCATAATTCAACACAAAGATCCTGTATCTCAAAATAGACACCATGTATAAAAAAAAAAGTAAAATCTCCCGTGAGATGCAAAAAACACGATATGTGGCAATGCATTACATTAAATGTATTATTCTTATCATCATAAAGCATCCCTATATACATAAACCATACAATGACTTTGCATAAAGATGGCAATAAAGGTTTAGTTCGCTCAATAGTGAAAGCTTACAATTTTTGGTGGATACCAGAAAGCTGACCTCTTCTTGAGCTGCTAGTTCAGAAAATGCAATGTCATTGACAGCTGAAGGTCTTAGCCCTTGTACATACGGGTCGGACATTCCGACAACAAAATCCGTCGTTTGTCCGAAACTGGTGTTGCATACACACGGTCGGACAAAGCTGTCAGAAA
Source organism: Lithobates pipiens (assembly GCF_037356315.1). Taxonomy (NCBI): domain Eukaryota; kingdom Metazoa; phylum Chordata; class Amphibia; order Anura; family Ranidae; genus Lithobates; species Lithobates pipiens. Next base: position 35,453,072 of record NW_027507764.1, on the reverse strand, counting down.
ATGCGATCGTACGTAACGTGACAACATTATTTCGTTACGACGGGACTACGTTCAGGCTAGTAGCCAATAGCTTTGGTCTAGGAATTTGATCTGAGCATGCGTGGCACTTTGTCCGATCGGAATTCTCTACACACAATCGGACAAAGTCCGATCGGACCATGTTGTCGGAAAGTTTTATAGCCCAGCTCTAAAACTTTGTCCGATGAAGCCCACACACAGTCTGATTATCCGACAATGCGGTCCGATCGAACATTTTCCGTTGGAATGTCCGACCGTGTGTACAAGGGCTTAGACCAACCAGTGTGTGCCTCCTGTAATCACCATGAAAGCTGATGTCAGGCCCAATGGCCATCAGCTGGGATTCCCCAGGTCAGAGGCCAGCATCAGGTAGATAGGGGTCCCGGGGTTGTTATGGAGCAGGGTGGTTTCGAAGGTGAACAGGACCCCTGACGTCCTGGTATTGCATGCTGGAGGCAATGATCTAGAGCAGTGATTCTCAACCAGGGTTCCTCCAAAGGTTGCTAGGGGTTCCTTCAGCATTGAGCAATTTCTGCCTCTCAGATAAGTTCCCACTGACACCACTGATCTTTTTAGCTATCTTTAAGGAGGTAATTCTTCCCAATGACCACAAGTGTAAGGAACATTCTTCCCACTGACCATCACACTAATGTATCATGAGTTGTAGATTTCTAATTTTTAGCAGGGGTTCCCCGAGACCGGAGAACTATTTCAAGGGTTCCTCTGTGTTGAAAAGGTTGAGAAAGGCTGATCTAGGGGTTCAGTCCAGCAGAGACCTCATTTGAGACGTCAAATTTGATGTACTCCGCCTGCAGATGGCCTTTCCTCACATTGTGGTGGTTTGGTCTGACATTGTAGGTCGCACTTGCCATTTTGTCAGGTCTGTGGATAAGTTGAACAGGGCCAGAGTAAAGGTTAACAAGGAGGTTGGGAAGTTCATAGCGCAAAACGGCAGCTTCGTAGTACGGCACCGGGAACTGTAGGTGGCTACGTGGCGGTATCTCCGCAGTGGCGGGGTTCATCTAAACGCGGTGGCCACGGATCTGTGGTCCCTAGGTTTGCAAAACGGAGTACAGAGGGCATTGCGTTTTTGGCGGGGCACAAAGGGGTGAGGTTTTCACACTTTGCCCTGTGGCGGTTGGGTCTTTGGAGGCCTTTTAAAACAACCTGCTGTCGTTAGATTATTAGGGACCCATCTAAGGTATGGAGTCCCCGGTGGAATGCCAGTTATGGGGGATTAACTGGTAGTTACAATGGTGGTATCTGGAGATTGTGATTTGTCCCCGAGACGGAGCAGTGTGGCAGGGACCGTGAAAGTAATTACGCAGATACAAGGAAAATTTTGATACTTGATGCCTCCAAGGATCGGCAACTTTAAAAATTGTTATGTTTTTTATTTGGTAAATAATGGTTAAATAATTTGTTATTTGTTTTAAATAAACTTACTCCAATGGTTGTGTCAGGGTATTTTTTTGGGTAAGGTCTAGTTGGGGTAACAGGTTGGTGGTGCAGCATGCAGTTATACAAAAGGGTTGGGTGCATCTGGGGTACCTTGGTCATGTGACAGGTTGCTCTCTGCAACAATAGACTGTGTGTGCAGGATGCCATGATCAGGGGGTGGGGCTATGACCAGGGCTGGTGCATTTTCAGTGGTCTCCAAACTATGGCCCGTTGGCTGTATGCTGCCCTTTTCTTGCCTTTATCTGGCCCTTGGGGGCATCATTCCTTCCACCAATATGAAGCACTATTCCCCCTACTGACACCATTCCTCCCACTGACACCAAAAACAGGGCATAATTTATCCCACTGATACCAATTATGGGGCACTACTACTCCCACTGACACCAATGATGGGGCACTATTCATCTCACTGACACCAGTGATGGGGCACTATTCCTCTGACTGACACCAATGATGGTGCACTATTCCTCCCACTCAGTGGCAGCTGGTGCTCTCATTTTGGGGGGGGGTGGGGTGGGCAGAAAACAAACTGCCCACCCCCCACGCCCACTCGCACCATCCAGTTCGTGGATGGCTTCGGCGGCTTCCCCGGGGCCAATCGGAAGCGGGTCCCAAGACTGGGAGGAGAAGCAGGAAGACAATAGCGAATCAACATTCCATAATGTCACAAGTGGGTGGGCTCGGTGGCCCCGAGCCCAACCATTTTGAAGCCAATTAGAGCCTCAGGCTCTAATGTGCTTCACAAAAAAAACCCCATAAAAATCCATGTGTCCGATGCCCCGCATGGATTGGCCGCCGCTGCTTCCACTGATACTAACAATGGGGCATAATTCATCCCAGTGATACCAATGATGGGGCACGATTCGTTCCACTGACACCAATGATGGGGCACGATTCGTTCCACTGACACCAACAATGGGGCATAATTCCCCCTAGTGACACCAATAATGGGGCAGTATTTTACCTTTTATTTACTCCAACTGACACTACGACATTATCTACTCCCACTGGCCAAAGTCCGGCCCCTTTAAAGCCTAAAGGACAAAGAACTGGCCCTTTAGTTAAAAAGTTTGGAGACCCCTGACCTAGGGGAACAATAGCCCCTATATAAAATGGTATATATGTGACAGGATCTTTTTATGAGACATCCAGGGTCTGTTGGTCATACACGCCATTTCCTGCCATTGAGGGCCCGCAGGTGGGACAGCGGAGCCCGGTGAACATGGCTGGGGGTCACATGGGGGGCAAATTGAGGTGCTTGTGGAAGTGATCAATGGCTTCACAGATACTCGTATTACTTCTAAATTGAAAGCTGAGAGTCGGCTTGTTAAAAGCACATGTCTGGAGCATGTTAAAAATCAAAATCCCCAGAAATTGTCTGGGGATTAAGATTGTACTGCCCCCCCCCCCCCCCATGCTGGCACCCTAAGACGGCTGCCCAAGCTGCTTTTATGGTTGCACCAGCCCTGGCTATGACACCCTGGTTTTCTTCAGTCTTTTGAGCTGAGTGATTGCTGATCATCATTCATCCTGGAAGACTGAGGACATCTTGTGGCAAAGAAGAGGTAGTGTTGGGGCCAGCTTTAGCTTGAATGTGGATATTGCAGTCAAAATTGCATCTTTTTCTTTAAAATCTCTGGGGGAATGTTTTAATTAAATAAAGTTTAGACTGGAGTTGAGCTTTGAGTCCCTCTTGTGACTTCCATCAGAAGTTTATTAGAAGATGGTCTGGACTCACCTATCTGGTACTGGACCAGGCTGGAGATACACACATTGGATCCACTATGACAGAGCACAGATTCCCCCACGCAGGGATTTCCAGAAAGATCTTTACATTCAAAGCATTTCAATGCATTACCTGAAGAATGGAAAACTCAGATCAATATCATCCATAAAAACTCCACTTACATAAGTAGAAATAGAAGAAATGTTATTAATATTGGTTAATTGGTTAATTATTATTAATATTGGTTTATTGTACAGGCAAATAAATATTATATAGCAATTATAAAGGCCACAAGCTGCCTACGAAAAGTGTCTTCCCTGCCATGCCTTCCATTTGTGTGCCTTGTTTTCTCACCACTTAACCCAACCAGGTATGTGAAACATGAGGCTGTCAGAGCTGCAGAATGTATAGACTACAGTCAACTGTAGTCTATACATTCTTACCCCCCGAATTCCGCCAGCAAAAGACCGATGTGAGCCTTTGGTCGGAAAATGCGACTGTGTGTACGCTCCATCTGACTTTTGCCAGCGGCATTTCGGCAAGCAAAATATTGAGAGCAGGTTCTCTATTTTTCCGACAGAAAAAGTTTAGATCGGAAATTCCGATCGGCTGTGGCAATTCCGACACACAAAAATTCAGACGCATGTTCGGAAACAATTTGACGCATGCTTGGAGGCATTGAACTTAATTTTCTCGGCTCGTCGTAGTGTTGTACGTCACCGCGTTCTTGATGTGTGTATGCAAGCCAAGCTTGAGCGGAATTTCGTCGGAAAAACCATCCAAGATTTTTCCCTACTGAAAATCCGCTCGTGTGTACGCGCCATTACTCTTGTCTTTTGTGTCATTTTAAAATGCAATGTTTCAACATGTCAAACCTGGCGAATTATATTTTTAACCCCTTCCCACCGAGCGTACGCAGATCTGCGTACTCGGCTTCCGGGGGGGTATACCGGGATGATGCCCGCACCTGCAGGCATCATCCCGGTACCGTTTTTTACAGCGGGCGATTGGCTTTCCAGCCATAACAACCGATGCGGCTAAAAGCCGCTCGGCTGTTATGCCGGAGGAGCGGGAGGGGACGTCCCCCCCTCCCGCCGCCTCCCGCCGCTGTTACCGGTGCTCCCGCTCGATCGGGAGCACCGATTCTTGCTGTGATGCCTCCGGCCGCTGGGGAGGAACTGGAACGAAGCCGTAATCGGCTTCGTTCCAGTCTCCTCATAGTAAACACGGAAGCGACGTCATGACGTCACTTCCCGTTTACTCGGCTGCCAATGGCGCCGGTTTTAAAAAAATATCCGGTATTCAGAATCGCCGTTTTCGGCAATCTGAATACACTGAAGTGTAAAGGAGGGGTGGGGGGTCTTTTAGACCCCCGATCCCTCCATAAAGAGTACCTGTCACCACCTATTACTGTCACAAGGGATGTTTACATTCCTTGTGACAGCAATAAAAGTGATCAAAATTTCTTTTTTTTTTTAAACAATTTAGTAATTTTAAAATAAATAAAATAAATAAAAAAATAAAAAATTTTTTTTTAAAGCGCCCGCCGTCCCCGCGAGCTCGCAAAGCAAAGAAAACGCATACGGAAGTCGCGCCCGCGTATGTAAACGGTGTTCAAATCACACATATGAGGTATCGCCGCGATCGTCAGAGCGAGAGCAATAATTCTAGCACTAGACCTCCTCTGTAACGCTAACCTGGTAACCGTAAAAAATGTTTAAAGCGTCGCCTATTGAGATTTTTAGGTACCGTACTTTGTCGTCAATCCACAAGTGCGTGCAATTATAAAGTGTGACATGTTTGGTATCTATTTACTCGGCGTAACATTATCTTTCACATTATGCAAAAAAAATGGGATAATTTTACTGTTTTTTTTTTTTTAATTCATGAAAGTGTCCCTTTTCCCAAAAAGTTGCATTTAAAACACCGCTGCGCAAATACCGTGTGACATAAAATATTGCAACAATCGCCGTTTTATTCTCTAGAGTCTCTGTTAAAAAAATATATATAATGTTTGGGGGTTCCAAGTAATTTTCTAGTAGAAAATATGGATTTTAACTTGTAAACACCAAATTCCAAAAATAGGCTTAGTCATGAAAGGGTTAAATGAGTTCAGTAAATGTCAGGTGAATGTGCATGGAGGTTATGAAAAAAAAATTTACTGTGTGCACCTTTTCCCATTGAAATAAAAGAATTTCCGAATGTCAGTGAAGGTAGGTGTCTCTAATGGGAAGGTACTCATTGGGGAGGCTCTCTGTCCTTATTGGAGGAGATCTTTGTCTCTAGAGGGAAGATACTCTGTCCCTAGTGGGGGGGGGGGGCTCTCTGCCCCCAGTGTGGAGGCTCTCTACCCCTGGTGGGGGGGTCTTTTTCCCTAGTGGGGGGGGGGGTCTTTGTCCCTAGTGGGAGGGGGATCTCAGTCTCTAGTGGTGAGGCTCTCTTTCCCTAGTGGGGAGGCTCTTAGTCCAAAGTGGGGAGGCTCTTTGTCTCTAGAGAGGAGGCTCTCTGTCCCTAGTGGGGAGGCTCTCAGTCCAAAGTGGGGAGGCTCTTTGTCTTTAGAGAGGAGGCTCTGTCCCTAGTGGGGAGGCTCTCAGTCCAAAGTGGGGAGGCTCTTTGTCTCTAGAGGGGAGGCTCTCTGTCCTTAGTGGATGGCTCTCTGTCCCTAGTAGGAGGGGGGCTCTCTGTCCCTAGTAGGAGGGGGGCTCTCTGTCCCTAGTGGGGGGGCTCTCTGTCCCTAGTGGGGAGGCTCTTTGTTTCTAGTGGGGAAGCTATCTGTCTCTAGTGGGGAGGCTCTCTGTCCAAAGTGGGGAGGCTCCCTGTCCCTAGTGGGGAGGCTCCCTGTCCCTAGTGGGGAGGCTCCCTGTCCCTAGTGGGGAGGCTCTCTGTCCCTAGCGGAGACGCTCTCTGTCCAATGTGGGGAGGCTCTCTGTCCAAAGTGGGGAGGCTCTCTGTCCAAAGTGGGGAGGCTCTCTGTCCAAAGTGGGGAGGCTCTCTGTCCCTAGCGGAGATGCTCTCTGTCCAAAGTGGGGAGGCTCTCTGTCCAGAGTGGGGAGGCTCTCTGTCCAAAGTGGGGAGGCTCTCTGTCCAAAGTGGGGAGGCTCTCTGTCCCTAGTGGGGAGGCTCTCTGTCCCTAGTGGGGAGGTTCTCTGTCCTTAGTAGTGAGCTCTCTGTCCCTAGTGGGGAAGTTCTCTGTCCGTAGTTGGGGGCTCTCTGTCCTTAGTGGGGAGGTTCTCTGTCCTTACTGGGGAGGTTCTCTGTCCCTAGTGGGGAGGCTCTCTGTCCCTAGTGGGGAGGCTCTCTGTCCCTAGTGCGGAGGCTCTCTTTCCCTAGTGCGGAGGTTCTCTGTCCCTAGTGGGAAAGTTCTCTGTCCCTAGTGGGGAAGTTCTCTGTCCCTAGTTGGGGGCTCTCTGTCCCTAGTGGGGAGGCTCTCGGTCTCTAATGGGGAGGCTCTCTGTTCCTAGTGGGGAGGTTCTCGGTCCCTGGTGGGAGGGGTCTCTCAGTCCCTAGTATTGAGGATCTCTGTCTCTAGTGGGGAGGTTCTCTGTCCCTAGTGGGGATGCTCTCTGTCCCTAGTGGGGAGGCTCTCTTTCCCTAGAGGGGAAGTTCTCTATCTCTATTTGGGAAGTTCTCTGTCCCTAGTTGGGGGCTCTTAGTCTCTAGAGGGGAGGCTCTCAGTCCCTAGTGGGTGGGTTATCGGTCCCTGGTGGGAGGGGTCTCTCAGTCCCTAGTATTGAAGATCTCTGTCTCTAGTGGGGAGGTTCTATGTCCCTAGTGTGTGTATGTGCGTGGTGGGGGGGGGGCTTTCGGTCTCTAGTGGCGAGGCTCTTTGTCTCTAGAGGGGAGATGCTCTGCCCCTAGTGAGGAAGCTCTTTTTCCCTAGTGGGGGGTGGGCTCTCAGTCTCTAGTGGGGGTGGGCTCTCGGTCTCTAGTGGGGAGGCTTTCTGTCCCTAGTGGGGGGGCTCTTTCTAGAGAGGAGATCCTCTGTCCCCAGTGGGGGGGGGGGGGGGGGCGACTCTTAATCTCTAGTTGTGTAGGTGATCTGTTAGTGGTGGGAAGATGCCCTTTTCCTAGTGGGGCGTCTCTGTCCCTAGTAGGAAGATGCTCTTTCCCTAGAGGGAGATACTTTTTCCCTAGTGGGAAGGTGTTTTGTCCCTATATGACAGGCTGTCTGTCCCTGGTATAGAGGATCTCTCTCCCTCGGGGGCAGGTGTTGTGTCAGCAGAAGAGGTACCCTATTGAATGTGATCTGTTTTGTCCCTTCTGGAATGGAACTTGGGACTGTGGGGAGTTCCTGGACACATACATTTCTTGGCATTAGTGATAAGCAGAATTAAGACAACCTGTAGCATATTTTCCCACAACCAATGTGGGAGACTTTGTCCACCATTTTACAGGAAGTAATAAAGAGGGGAAGCTCTCTTGGTGGAACAGAGAGTGGGCTCGTTGGGTAAACTAGATAAAGAGATCCATTTAATTATACACCAGCAGAGTGAATCACACCCTCCACTCTGAATCATTTGCAGGATAGCTTTCTAAGGTTTTCTCATGGTTATTGACTACTTGATGTCTGCTGGACTAAAGGGACCCCTTTGAGGAATCATTTGCCAACCACCAAGTAATGTATGAGCAGTTCATTAAAAGTACAGAACAAAAAATCCTGCATTCATTATCAGTCAAGATTCTTTTCATCCTATCTAAGATTAATTACCAAAAACTCCATAACAGCACAACGTTGTATATATAAAATAATATTCTCAAATTTTATTATATGCGAAGCATTGAAAAATTGATTACATCATAAAAATAAGATGCCACCTAATTACAATGTGCATACCCAAGCATGATCATATACTGTATAATCCATTCCTCTGTAGACTAATGCCCCGTACACACGATCGGATTTTCCGACAACAAATGCTGGATGTGAGCTTGTTGGAAGAAAGTTCGACTGTGTGTATGCTCCATCAAACATTTGTTGTCGGACTTTGCACCAAGAAATGTTGGCTAGCAGGTTCTCAAATTTTCCGCCAACAAATGTTTGTTGTCGGACTTTCTGATCGTGTGTACACAAGTCCGTCGGACGCATGCTCGGAATCAAGGATGAGCCGTTCGTAATTGTTGGCCAACATGTGTGTGACCGTGTGTATGCAAGACAAGTTGGAGCACACATCCTTCGAACAAAAATACAGGGTTTTGTTGTCAGAAAGTCTGCTTGTGTGTACAGGGCATTACGCTCATGCCAACATAACATAACCATCCTATAATGAACAACTGAGTGATACCACCAAATAGTATAAAGGTCTCTACACTTCACACAGCCATGCTTCTAAAAACGCACCATACTACCGAATCTGATAATTTTACCAAAATTTGAGCTGCAATTTGTTGGCCCTTGTGACGGGAGGGCACATGGAACCCAGAATCCCTTGGAAAGGTTGGAAAACCCGTGTTTCAGCTCCCCATACAACTCTTATGTCTAAGTCACCCTGTGCCATCCTGGTACAGGGTGAGTGAGAAAATGTATCTTGGATTACGTAAAATGTAAGTAATATTTATCCACAGTATCTCCCAGGATATATGTAAAGACTATTCTTAGGTTGTTAATTCTGAACAATACACATTACCATAAACATCAACATAGGGTTAATTAGCATAACAACATTGTGTAGAATATTCTTACAAGCCAGACTAGACTAATTTACACAACAGACAGGTGGCTGGAGTTGATGATATTAGCATCTAACAGTTTGTGTCCCAACAGTGTGATTCAGTCTATTGCTAATATGGCAAATACATATCCAGAGTCTGTGTGTCTTGGGGGGCGGCATGGACCTGAATCCAAGTAACACCTCAGGGGTCCCCAGGCATACAGCTCACAAAGAGCCCTGTTCCCCCAAATGCCAGGGCCCATAATCGCAAGGCAAGAGGCTGGCATTCAGTCCCCTCCAACAGCCTCTGTCCTGGCTAGGTCTGTCAGAGCCCTAAATCTACACTTTTCTGAGGAGACTTCTCCTGTCTCCATCATGGACCGGTGTAAATTAGACCAAAGAGGTGGGAATTTCTGGACTCTACAAAGGGATGAAGAAGGGGGGCACTCACCTCCAGTGATGAAGAAGGCCAGGATGCAGCTCAGACAAGAGCCTGGCAAGGTGGCCCAGGCAACGCACCATAATACCAAAGCTGATAATTTTACCAAAATTTGAGCTGACATTTTTTGGCCTTCAATTTACTCTTTTCTGGGGAGACTTCTCCTGTCTCCATCATGGACCGGTGTATATTAGACCTAAGAGGTGGGAATTTCTGGACTCTACAAAGGGATGAAGAAGGGGGACACTCACATCCAGCGATGAAGAAGGCCAGGACGCAGATCAGACAAGAGCCTGGCGAGATGGCCCAGGCAACGCACCATACTAGCAAAGCTGATAATTTTACCAAAATTTGAGCTGCAATTTTTTAGCCCTAAATCTACACTTTTCTGGGGAGACTTCTCCTGTCTCCATCATGGACCGGTGTATATTAGACCAAAGAGGTGGGAATTTCTGGACTCTACAAAGGGATGAAGAAGGGGGGCACTCACCTCCAGCGATGAAGAAGGCCAGGACACAGATCAGACAAGAGCCTGGCGAGGTGGCCCCGGCACTCCGTGCTGGCTCCATGGATGAGAGTGGCAGAGTTTAACGACCTACTGAATTCATTCCTGACTGCAGTGTGTCAGTGAAATCCTGGCACTACGAGGGTGTGATGTGACAGCCTAATCGCAGGTAAACCAGTTCAGTCATTATGGGGTGTGAGGTGTTTGGTGACACTTCTTGTACAAACGCGTTCACCCATCACTCAGCTATGGAAAATCCCCCTTCCGATGAGCTATTACTGTGATTTTCTTGCTAAATTAAGTAGGCTGAAAAAGCCTCACAGCCATAAACTGATTGTATGACAAACTCCACCGGTTTTGGTCCAAAGGAGGCAACCAGCTCCCTCCCTTCACTGGGAAATGTGGCCACTTTATTATTATTATTATTATTGACAATATATTTATTTATATATATATATATATATATATATACCATATTGCACAATGCTTTATAATATAGGAAGGCAGAATTCCCGCCAGCAAAAATTTGAGAGCATGTTCTCAATTTTCCCGATGGAAATTCCGATCGTGTGTATGCAATTCCGACGCGTTAAAACTCACGCATGCTCAGATTCAACTACGAGACGGAAGCTATTGGCTGCTGGGTATTGAACTTCCTTTATTTAGTCCCGTCGTACGTGTTGTACGTCACTTGGCGGTCGGAATTTTGCGTGAGCGTGTGCATGCAAGACAGCTTGAGCAGAATTCCGTCAGGAAAACCATCAGACCTTTTTCCGACCATAATTCCGATCGTGTGTACGTGGCATAAGAGCTTACAATCTAATAGGGAGGGGCGAGTGGTACAAGAGGTAATAATGATGGCCGTATAATAACAAATTTTTGAAACGAACAGTTCTATAAAAACTGTTATCAGTACATTCAACAACTTGACGAATGACTTTCAGAAGTACTTCAAAAAATTTTGCTTTTAACCGACCATTTGGCTGGCCAAAGACCAGAGCACTTTTTTTTGCGATTCGGCACTGCGTAGCTTTAACTGACAATTGCGCGGTCGTGCGACGTGGCTCCCAAAAAAAATTGATGTCCTTTTTTTCCTCCCACAAATAGAGCTTTCTTTTGGTGGTATTTGATCACCTCTGCGGTTTTTATTTTTTGCGCTATAAACAAAAAAATAGAGACAATTTTGAAAAAAAAAAAAACACATTATTTTTTACTTTTTGCTATAATAAATATCCCCAAAAATATATAAAAAAATATTTTTCCTCAGTTTAGGCCGATACGTATTTTTCTACATATTTTTGTTAAAAAAAAGAATCACAATAAGCTTTTATTGATTGGTTTGCACAAAAGTTTTAGCGTCTACAAAATTGGGGATCGTTTTATGACATTTTTATTATTAATTTTTTTTATACTAGTAATGGCTGCGATCAACGATTTTTATCGGGACTGCGACATTATGGCGGACACATCGGACACTTTTGGCGCGATTTTGGGACCATTCACATTTATACAGCGATCAGTGCAATTAAAAATGCATTGATTACTATGTAAATGTGACTGGCAGTGAAGGGATTAACCACTAGGTGGCGCTGTAGGGGTTAAGTGTGTCCTAGGGAGTGATTCTAACTGTGGGAGGGAGGGGCTGTGTGTGACATGACACTGATCTCTGCTCCCGATTACAGGGAGAGCTGATCAGTGACAGTGTCACTAGGCAGAACGGGGTGATGCTTGTTTACATTAGCATTTCCCCGTTCTTCCTCTCTGTGAGATGATCGTGGGTATCCCGCGGACATCGAGTCAACAGGACCCGCGATCATGCTCAGGGAGCTCCTGGCAGGCGCACGCCCAGAAGCCGTCTCTTAAAGGGCAACGTACAGGTACGTGACTCTGCCTGTACGTGCGCTTCTGCCACAGTATATGCGCGTGAGGCAGTCGGGAAGCGGTTAACATTTGGTTTTGAGGCAAATGGACTTCCCCGCATTCACTGTGAGAAATTTTTTTCCATCCCGCTCCTTCAAATTTTCTCCTCATTATGGTCAAAACGAACATCAAATTTGACCCTAGTAAACATTAGAAAATGAAACATTAAATTTACTAAATCCTACTAGTGTTTGGGCAGCTTAACTGCATGGGGATAAAAAGTTAATCTGCTCAGTAGATGTGGTATAGTCTTTCCCGACGGGATGAGTTTTCAGAGATTTCCTTATGCCGCGTACACACGATCGGAATTCCGACCAGAAAAAGACAGATGAGAGCTTTTCATCGGAAAATGCGACTGTGTGTACGCTCCATCGGAATTTAGCTGTCCGAATTTCCGCCAGCCAAAAATTGATAGCATGTTCTCAATTTTCCCGAAGGAAAAACTTTCTATCGGTAATTCTATCGGAAATTGTGTATGCAATTCCCACACGCCAAAAATCATGCATGCTCAGATTCAACTACGAGACAGAAGCTATTGGCTACTGGCTATTGAAACTTCCTTTTTCTAGTTCCGGCGTACGTGTTGTACGTCACCGCGTTATAAACATATCGGAATTTGGTGTGACTGTGTATTTAGGCAAGACAGCTTGAGCCGACTTCCGTCGGGGAAAACCATTAGAGATTTTTCCGACGAGAATTCCGATCGTTTGTACGCGGCATTAAAGTGGATAGGATAGGAGATAGCTGGACAGATTGGGGTAATTCTGCGTACACACGACCGGACTTTTCGACAGCAAAGGTCCGACGGAACGAATCGTGTGTGGGCTCCATCGGACCTTTGCTGTCCAAAAATCTGACGGACTTTAGAAATAGAACATGTTTCAAATTTTCCGGCCGGAATTCCGCCAGACCGAGAAATCCGTTCGTCTGTGTGCTGGTCCGACGGACAAAAACCGATGCTAGGGCAGCTATTGGCTATGAACTTCCTTATTCTAGTCCGGTTGTACGTCATCACGTTCAAATCCATCAGACTTTGGTGTGATTGTGTGTGGCCAAGTTCGTTCATTCGCAAAGTCCGCCGGAACTCCGTTGAAAGTCCGTCGGGAAGACCGTCGGACCTAGTCCGTCGAAAAGTCCGGTCGTGTGTACGCGGCATAAGGAGTTCCAGAGGATGGAAGAAGCTCTGGAGTAGTCCTAGAGGTTGAGCATGGGAGGTGATGAGGAAACTAGAGAGCAGGTGGACTCTGGAGGAGACCGCTACCCGGCGGGGGAACTGATGCACGTGGCCCCTCTGTGGAGTGATCGCGCGTGGCCGGTGGACACCGCGGCCGCCGGCCATGCACGATCACTCCACAGAGGGGCAGAACAGGGGATCTGTCAATGGAAACAAACAGATCTCCGTTCTGTCAGGGGAGTACAGAGTGATCGTCTGTTCCTAGCGATCAGGAACAACAATCTCTCTCCTACTCTAGTCAGTCCCATCCACTCCACAGTTAAAGCGGAGGTTCACACAAAAAGGGAACCTCCGCTTTTCGGAACCCTCCCTCCGGTGTCACATTTGGCACCTTTCAGGGGGGAGGGGGGTGCAGATACCTGTATAATACAGGTATTTGCACCTACTTCCGGGCATAGACTCCCGCGCCTACGCCTCTGACCCCCCCCCCCCCCCGCTGTCTGCTGGAAAATATGCAGGTCCCAGAGACAGCAGGGACCATCCGGATTGCGCAGCGCGACTCACACATGCGCAGTAGGGAACAGGGAAGTGAAGCCGCAAGGCTTCATTTCCTGATTCCCTTACCGAAGATGGCAGGGGCAGCACCCGAGAGCCGAGCGACAGATCAGCTTCGGGCGCTGATATCTTGGGCGCCCTGGACAGGTAAGTGTCCATATTTTAAAAGTCAGCAGCTGCAGAATTTGTAGCTACTGACTTAAAAAAATACAAATTTGGCGGACCTCCGCTTTAAAAACACCTCCCAGTGAACAAATTTAACCCCTTGATCACCCCCTAGTGTTAACCCCTTTCCTGCCAGTGACATTAATACAGTAATCAGTGCATTTTTATAGCACTGATCGCTGTATATATGTCACTGGTCCTAAAAAAGTGTCAAAAGCATTTGATCTGTCCACCGCAATATTGCAGTCCCGCTAAAAATCGCTGATCACATACTAGTAAAAAAAAAAATTATAATAATAAAAACGTCATAAATCTATTCCCTATTTTTTAGATGCGATAACTTTTGCGCAAACCAATCAATATGCGCTATTTTATCAAAAATATGTAGAAGAATATATTTTGGCCTAAAGTGATGAAGAAATTATTATTTTTTTGGATATTCATTATAGCAAAAAGTATAAAAAAATGTTTTTTCAAAATTTTTGTTCTTTTTTTGTTTATAGCGCAAAAAATAAAAACCCCAGAAGTGATCAAATACCACCAAAAGAAAGCTCTATTTGTGGGAAAAAAAAGGACGTCAATTTTGTTTGGGTACAGCTTCACACGCAATTGTCAGTTAAAGCGACGCCGTGCCGAATCGCAAAAAATTGGCCTGGTCATTAAAGAGGAGTCCCCCTAAAAAAAAAAAAAAAAAAAAAAAAAAAGTCAGCAGCTACAAATACTGCACCTGCTGACTTTTAATAATCAGACATTTACCTGTCCCAGTGTCTAGCGATGCGGGGGAACGAAGTCCCGCTCGTCCCCCCTCCTCTTCACAGCACCCACTGCGCATGCGCGAGCGGCGCCGCGTGCTGTGATTTTCAGCGCAGTCATCTGGAACCTGTCACGTGTCCCAGATGACTGACAGGAGGGAGGGGGCAGAGCTGAGCCCTTCCTGTGCCAAGGGGAAGTGACGTCACCAGCCCAGGCACTGAAGGAGGCAGACTACGAGGGACCCCCTAGCAACAGTCATTTAGAGGTGAGTTAAAAAAAATAAATGTCCACATTTTTTTTTTTTTAGGAATTTTAAGCTTTTTTTTTTTTTTTTGGTGTGTGGAACACCACTTTAAGGGAGCAAATCCTTCTGGTTCTTGGTTAAACTGGTGCTTATCTCTGCTGTCCAGAGCTGCCTGCATTTTTCCCAGGTGAGGGCTCTCGTTGAGGTGTCCGCAGTCGCCGCGCTGCGACAATTTCCCACATTCCTGGGACGGGACATTACACGACACGCCTGAGACGTCATAATTCCACTCTGACAGAAAGAAGATTTTATGACTTGTTTGTCATTCCTCAGCTCTTAATTGGCTTCATAATCTGCAGAGCTGCATTGTGGGAAGGCGAAGGATGAAGTGACGCCGCGTTCTTTGACACCATAGAGTCTGACGCTTCTCATTCAAAAGGTCAAATATAAATAGAAAAGGGAAATAAATAGGACTTACAACACATACGGGGAGCTGAAGTGAGTCATAAACATTTTACAATTCTTGTGTCACACCGGAAGAGTCTTGTGTTTGAGGGTTCAGCGGGCGGCATGCGGTGTGAGCATGCGTCGTCATGCAATGTCGTGCAGTGGTTGATTTTTCTTTCACAAATTTTTTATTGGTGCAGGTGGAAAAACATGCATTCAAACGTTAGCTTCACGAATTGAACTAACAAAGCTTTATCAACAGACGGTATAAGGCTTGTTACAGGTCATACTACTTGGCG
Source organism: Lithobates pipiens (assembly GCF_037356315.1). Classification (NCBI taxonomy): domain Eukaryota; kingdom Metazoa; phylum Chordata; class Amphibia; order Anura; family Ranidae; genus Lithobates; species Lithobates pipiens. The sequence goes on along the minus strand of NW_027507764.1, from coordinate 35,437,718 downwards.
CCTGCGCTATAGCCGAAAGACGGCTGCAGCGTGGGCCTTAATTGCCGGGAGAGCGTCCCTGGACGTTCTCCCGAGCAAGCGCAGAGCGTGCTGTGATCACTGAGTCTATGAGATGAGTAAGGGGTCGATCCCGGCCCCTTACCACGTGATCAGCTGTCGGCCAATGACGGCTGATCACGTGATCTAAACAGAAGCTTGATAATCGTTATTTTTTTTGAGGGGGAAAAAAAGCTGATCGCTAGCTTCTGTCAGAGGGACATCGGCCGCTCACTCAGAAAGCCGTGGCTGTGTCCACCAATGGCATCTGCTGGTGCCCACTGTGCCATCTACCAGTGCCACCTACCAGTGCCCACAGTGCCACCCATCAATGCACACCAGTGCTGCCAATCAATGCCCATCACTGTCTAATAATCAGTGCCTACCAGAGCCCATCAGTGCCAGCCATCAGTGCCAGCTATCAGTGCCAGCCATTAGTGCCACCTATCAGTGCCACCCAGGGGAGGACTGACCATTCAGCCACTCGGGCACCGCCCGAGGGCCCCGGACCACTAGGGAGCCCCATCAGGGTTGCCAGCCTCAGTAAAACCAGGGACAGTATGTAAAAATCTGTTTTTCTTTTTCATATCTGTCTCTGAAATGTCCCTTACCAACATCCTTTTGGTCTAAAAATCCTGAGATTATAGCTGCCCCGCCTCTCCAGTACCTTCTCAGCCAATAGAAACATGTCTGTGTATACTGTGTGATTGTACACTGTGTGTGTGTGTATATTGTGTGGCCCCATAATCTCTGATTGCCTGGGGGCCCCATAAGTTGCCAGTCCGCCCCTGATGCCACCTATCAGTGCTTATCAGTGCCACCTATCAGTGCCCACTAGTGCCTCCTTATCAGTGCTTCCTATCACTGCCCATCAGTGCCGCCTATCAGTGCCCATCAGTGCAGCTTCATCAGCGCACATCAGTGAAGGAGAAAAATTACCTGTTTTCAAAAAATGTTAACAAACTATGAAACAGTTTTTTTTTTTCCAATTTTTTGTCACTTTTTGTTTTATTTTGGAAAAAATAAAAAAAACAGCAGCAATTAAATACCACCAAAAGAAAGCTCTATCTGTGTGAAAAAAAATGATAAAAATGTCATTCGGATAAACTGTAGCATGACCGCACAATTGTCATTCAAAGAGTGACAGCGCTGAAAGCTGAAAATTGGTCTGGGCAGGAAGGGGGTTTAAGTGCCCAGTAAGCAAGTGGTTAACAGAACATAACAAAATCAGTGATTATGTAGCAGAGAAGCGCTCGCTGTTTTTTTTTTTTATAATTCTACTGAAAGCTGAATTCCAGGTATGGCAGTTTTAGCACAGCTACATCGCTTCAGCTTGGACCAAAGTAAGTTTGTATGTGCCATGTCTTTGGGATTCCTGTAGAACACATAGGGGCTGATTTACTAAAGCTGGAGAGTGCAAAATCTGGCTCACTTCTGCAAGGAAACCAATTAGCTTCTAACCTTGTTTGGCTTGTTCAATTAAGCTTTGGCAATCAAACCTGGAAGCTGATTGGCTTCTTTGCAGAAGTGGGGGGTGCTGACAGAGAGGGGGGGAGGGGGTGCACTGCTGACAGAGAGGGGGGGGTGCTAACAGAGGGTCTGGGCTGACAGAGGGGGGTGCTGACAGAGCGTGTGGGCTGACAGAGAGGGGGGTGCTGACAGAGAGGGGGGCTGACAGAGAGGGGGGTGCTGACAGAGAGGGGGGTGCTGACAGAGAGGGGGGGTGCTGACAGAGGGGGGGGGGTGCTGACAGAGGGGAGTGCACTGCTGACAGAGGGGGGTGCTGACAGAGGGTGTGGGCTGACAGAGAGGGGGGGTGCACTGCTGACAGAGAGGGGGTGCTGACAGAGAGGAGGGTGCTGACAGAGAGGAGGGTGCTGACGGAGAGGGGGGGGTGCTGACAGAAAGGTGGCTTGAAAACCGGGCACGTGTCCAAACCGGACAGCTGGCAAACCTATTGCAGGACCCGGCGCTTAGACACTCTGGGCTATTGGACGCACATTCAGGGTTCAAGCCTCATTAGCCACCCCTTAACGATGCCTATGTGCGTATGTATTCCCCCCCCCCCCCCTTGTTATGAAGCCCATAAAAAAGCCCTGGTGCCACCAATTACCTTCAGAAGTCACATAATTAGTGAAATGATGTCCACCTGTGTGCAATCTAAGTGTCACATGATCTGTCATTACATATACACACACCTTTTTGAAAGGCCCCAGAGGCTGCAACACCGAAGCAAGAGACACCACTAACCAAACACTGCCATGAAGACCAAGGAACTCTCCAAACAAGTAAAGGGACAATGGTGTTGAGAAGTACAAGTCAGGGTTAGGTAATAAAAAAATATCCAAATCTTTGATGATCCCTAGGAGCCCCATCAAATCTATCATAACCAAATGGAAAGAACATGGCACAACAGCAAACCCGCCAAGAGACGGGTGCACACCAAAACTGACGGACCGGGCAAGGAGGGCATTAATCAGAGAGGAGCACAGAGACCTAAGGGAACCCCGGAGGAGCTGCAGAGTTCCACAGCACAGACTGGAGTATCTGTACATAGGACGTCAATAAGCCGTACGCTCCAGAGAGTTGGACTTTATGGCAGAGTGGCCAGAAGAAAGACATTACTTTCAGTAAAAAACAAAATGCCACGTTTTGAGTTTTTGAAAAGGCATGTGGGAGACTCCCAAAATGTATGGAGGAAGGTGATCTGGTCTGATGTATGGAGGAAGGTGATTTGGTCTGATGTATGGAGGAAGGTGATCTGCTCTGATGTATGGAGGAAGGTGCTGTGGTCTGATGTATGGGGGAAGGTGATCTGGTCTGATGTATGGAGGAAGGTGATCTGGTCTGATGTATGGAGGAAGGTGCTCTGGTCTGATGTATGGAGGAAGGTGATCTGGTCTGATGTATGGAGGAAGGTGCTCTGGTCTGATGTATGGAGGAAGGTGATCTGGTCTGATGTATGGAGGAAGGTGATCTGGTCTGATGTATGGAGGAAGGTGCTCTGGTCTGATGTATGGAGGAAGGTGCTCTGGTCTGATGTATGGAGGAAGGTGATCTGGTCTGATGTATGGAGGAAGGTGATCTGCTCTGATGTATGGAGGAAGGTGCTGTGGTCTGATGTATGGGGGAAGGTGATCTGGTCTGATGTATGGAGGAAGGTGATCTGGTCTGATGTATGGAGGAAGGTGATCTGGTCTGATGTATGGAGGAAGGTGCTCTGGTCTGATGTATGGAGGAAGGTGCTCTGGTCTGATGTATGGAGGAAGGTGATCTGGTCTGATGTATGGAGGAAGGTGATCTGGTCTGATGTATGGAGGAAGGTGCTCTGGTCTGATGTATGGAGGAAGGTGCTCTGGTCTGATGTATGGAGGAAGGTGATCTGGTCTGATGTATGGAGGAAGGTGATCTGGTCTGATGTATGGAGGAAGGTGCTCTGGTCTGATGTATGGAGGAAGGTGCTCTGGTCTGATGTATGGAGGAAGGTGATCTGGTCTGATGTATGGAGGAAGGTGATCTGCTCTGATGTATGGAGGAAGGTGCTGTGGTCTGATGTATGGGGGAAGGTGATCTGGTCTGATGTATGGAGGAAGGTGATCTGGTCTGATGTATGGAGGAAGGTGATCTGGTCTGATGTATGGAGGAAGGTGCTCTGGTCTGATGTATGGAGGAAGGTGCTCTGGTCTGATGTATGGAGGAAGGTGATCTGGTCTGATGTATGGAGGAAGGTGATCTGGTCTGATGTATGGAGGAAGGTGATCTGGTCTGATGTATGGAGGAAGGTGATCTGGTCTGATGTATGGAGGAAGGTGATCTGGTCTGATGTATGGAGGAAGGTGCTCTGGTCTGATGTATGGAGGAAGGTGCTCTGGTCTGATGTATGGAGGAAGGTGATCTGGTCTGATGTATGGAGGAAGGTGATCTGGTCTGATGTATGGAGGAAGGTGATCTGCTCTGATGTATGGAGGAAGGTGCTGTGGTCTGATGTATGGGGGAAGGTGATCTGGTCTGATGTATGGAGGAAGGTGCTCTGGTCTGATGTATGGAGGAAGGTGATCTGGTCTGATGTATGGAGGAAGGTGATCTGGTCTGATGTATGGAGGAAGGTGATCTGGTCTGATGTATGGAGGAAGGTGATCTGCTCTGATGTATGGAGGAAGGTGCTGTGGTCTGATGTACGGGGGAAGGTGATCTGGTCTGATGTATGGAGGAAGGTGATCTGGTCTGATGTATGGAGGAAGGTGCTCTGGTCTGATGTATGGAGGAAGGTGATCTGGTCTGATGTATGGAGGAAGGTGATCTGGTCTGATGTATGGAGGAAGGTGCTCTGGTCTGATGTATGGAGGAAGGTGATCTGGTCTGATGTATGGAGGAAGGTGCTCTGGTCTGATGTATGGAGGAAGGTGATCTGGTCTGATGTATGGAGGAAGGTGATCTGCTCTGATGTATGGAGGAAGGTGCTGTGGTCTGATGTATGGGGGAAGGTGATCTGGTCTGATGTATGGAGGAAGGTGATCTGGTCTGATGTATGGAGGAAGGTGATCTGGTCTGATGTATGGAGGAAGGTGATCTGGTCTGATGTATGGAGGAAGGTGATCTGGTCTGATGTATGGAGGAAGGTGCTCTGGTCTGATGTATGGAGGAAGGTGATCTGGTCTGATGTATGGAGGAAGGTGATCTGGTCTGATGTATGGAGGAAGGTGATCTGGTCTGATGTATGGAGGAAGGTGATCTGCTCTGATGTATGGAGGAAGGTGCTGTGGTCTGATGTATGGGGGAAGGTGATCTGGTCTGATGTATGGAGGAAGGTGCTCTGGTCTGATGTATGGAGGAAGGTGATCTGGTCTGATGTATGGAGGAAGGTGATCTGGTCTGATGTATGGAGGAAGGTGATCTGCTCTGATGTATGGAGGAAGGTGATCTGCTCTGATGTATGGAGGAAGGTGATCTGCTCTGATGTATGGAGGAAGGTGCTGTGGTCTGATGTATGGGGGAAGGTGATCTGGTCTGATGTATGGAGGAAGGTGCTCTGGTCTGATGTATGGAGGAAGGTGATCTGGTCTGATGTATGGAGGAAGGTGATCTGGTCTGATGTATGGAGGAAGGTGATCTGGTCTGATGTATGGAAGAAGGTGATCTGCTCTGATGTATGGAGGAAGGTGATCTGCTCTGATGTATGGAGGAAGGTGATCTGCTCTGATGTATGGAGGAAGGTGATCTGCTCTGATGTATGGAGGAAGGTGCTCTGGTCTGATGTATGGAGGAAGGTGATCTGCTCTGATGTATGGAGGAAGGTGCTCTGGTCTGATGTATGGAGGAAGGTGATCTGGTCTGATGTATGGAGGAAGGTGATCTGGTCTGATGTATGGAGGAAGGTGATCTGGTCTGATGTATGGAGGAAGGTGGTCTGGTCTGATGTATGGAGGAAGGTGATCTGGTCTGATGTATGGAGGAAGGTGCTCTGGTCTGATGTATGGAGGAAGGTGATCTGGTCTGATGTATGGAGGAAGGTGGTCTGGTCTGATGTATGGAGGAAGGTGATCTGGTCTGATGTATGGAGGAAGGTGATCTGGTCTGATGTATGGAAGAAGGTGATCTGCTCTGATGTATGGAGGAAGGTGATCTGCTCTGATGTATGGAGGAAGGTGATCTGCTCTGATGTATGGAGGAAGGTGATCTGCTCTGATGTATGGAGGAAGGTGATCTGCTCTGATGTATGGAGGAAGGTGCTCTGGTCTGATGTATGGAGGAAGGTGCTCTGGTCTGATGTATGGAGGAAGGTGATCTGCTCTGATGTATGGAGGAAGGTGCTCTGGTCTGATGTATGGAGGAAGGTGATCTGCTCTGATGTATGGAGGAAGGTGATCTGCTCTGATGTATGGAGGAAGGTGCTGTGGTCTGATGTATGGGGGAAGGTGATCTGGTCTGATGTATGGAGGAAGGTGATCTGGTCTGATGTATGGAGGAAGGTGATCTGGTCTGATGTATGGAGGAAGGTGCTCTGGTCTGATGTATGGAGGAAGGTGCTCTGGTCTGATGTATGGAGGAAGGTGATCTGGTCTGATGTATGGAGGAAGGTGATCTGGTCTGATGTATGGAGGAAGGTGCTCTGGTCTGATGTATGGAGGAAGGTGCTCTGGTCTGATGTATGGAGGAAGGTGATCTGGTCTGATGTATGGAGGAAGGTGATCTGGTCTGATGTATGGAGGAAGGTGCTCTGGTCTGATGTATGGAGGAAGGTGCTCTGGTCTGATGTATGGAGGAAGGTGATCTGGTCTGATGTATGGAGGAAGGTGATCTGCTCTGATGTATGGAGGAAGGTGCTGTGGTCTGATGTATGGGGGAAGGTGATCTGGTCTGATGTATGGAGGAAGGTGATCTGGTCTGATGTATGGAGGAAGGTGCTCTGGTCTGATGTATGGAGGAAGGTGCTCTGGTCTGATGTATGGAGGAAGGTGATCTGGTCTGATGTATGGAGGAAGGTGATCTGGTCTGATGTATGGAGGAAGGTGATCTGGTCTGATGTATGGAGGAAGGTGATCTGGTCTGATGTATGGAGGAAGGTGATCTGGTCTGATGTATGGAGGAAGGTGCTCTGGTCTGATGTATGGAGGAAGGTGCTCTGGTCTGATGTATGGAGGAAGGTGATCTGGTCTGATGTATGGAGGAAGGTGATCTGGTCTGATGTATGGAGGAAGGTGATCTGCTCTGATGTATGGAGGAAGGTGCTGTGGTCTGATGTATGGGGGAAGGTGATCTGGTCTGATGTATGGAGGAAGGTGCTCTGGTCTGATGTATGGAGGAAGGTGATCTGGTCTGATGTATGGAGGAAGGTGATCTGGTCTGATGTATGGAGGAAGGTGATCTGCTCTGATGTATGGAGGAAGGTGCTGTGGTCTGATGTATGGGGGAAGGTGATCTGGTCTGATGTATGGAGGAAGGTGATCTGGTCTGATGTATGGAGGAAGGTGCTCTGGTCTGATGTATGGAGGAAGGTGATCTGGTCTGATGTATGGAGGAAGGTGATCTGGTCTGATGTATGGAGGAAGGTGCTCTGGTCTGATGTATGGAGGAAGGTGATCTGGTCTGATGTATGGAGGAAGGTGCTCTGGTCTGATGTATGGAGGAAGGTGATCTGGTCTGATGTATGGAGGAAGGTGATCTGCTCTGATGTATGGAGGAAGGTGCTGTGGTCTGATGTATGGGGGAAGGTGATCTGGTCTGATGTATGGAGGAAGGTGATCTGGTCTGATGTATGGAGGAAGGTGATCTGGTCTGATGTATGGAGGAAGGTGATCTGGTCTGATGTATGGAGGAAGGTGATCTGGTCTGATGTATGGAGGAAGGTGCTCTGGTCTGATGTATGGAGGAAGGTGATCTGGTCTGATGTATGGAGGAAGGTGATCTGGTCTGATGTATGGAGGAAGGTGATCTGGTCTGATGTATGGAGGAAGGTGATCTGCTCTGATGTATGGAGGAAGGTGCTGTGGTCTGATGTATGGGGGAAGGTGATCTGGTCTGATGTATGGGGGAAGGTGCTCTGGTCTGATGTATGGAGGAAGGTGATCTGGTCTGATGTATGGAGGAAGGTGATCTGGTCTGATGTATGGAGGAAGGTGATCTGCTCTGATGTATGGAGGAAGGTGATCTGCTCTGATGTATGGAGGAAGGTGCTGTGGTCTGATGTATGGAGGAAGGTGGTCTGGTCTGATGTATGGAGGAAGGTGATCTGGTCTGATGTATGGAGGAAGGTGCTCTGGTCTGATGTATGGAGGAAGGTGATCTGGTCTGATGTATGGAGGAAGGTGATCTGGTCTGATGTATGGAGGAAGGTGCTCTGGTCTGATGTATGGAGGAAGGTGGTCTGGTCTGATGTATGGAGGAAGGTGATCTGGTCTGATGTATGGAGGAAGGTGATCTGGTCTGATGTATGGAAGAAGGTGATCTGCTCTGATGTATGGAGGAAGGTGATCTGCTCTGATGTATGGAGGAAGGTGATCTGCTCTGATGTATGGAGGAAGGTGATCTGCTCTGATGTATGGAGGAAGGTGCTCTGGTCTGATGTATGGAGGAAGGTGATCTGCTCTGATGTATGGAGGAAGGTGCTCTGGTCTGATGTATGGAGGAAGGTGATCTGGTCTGATGTATGGAGGAAGGTGATCTGGTCTGATGTATGGAGGAAGGTGATCTGGTCTGATGTATGGAGGAAGGTGGTCTGGTCTGATGTATGGAGGAAGGTGATCTGGTCTGATGTATGGAGGAAGGTGCTCTGGTCTGATGTATGGAGGAAGGTGATCTGGTCTGATGTATGGAGGAAGGTGGTCTGGTCTGATGTATGGAGGAAGGTGATCTGGTCTGATGTATGGAGGAAGGTGATCTGGTCTGATGTATGGAAGAAGGTGATCTGCTCTGATGTATGGAGGAAGGTGATCTGCTCTGATGTATGGAGGAAGGTGATCTGCTCTGATGTATGGAGGAAGGTGATCTGCTCTGATGTATGGAGGAAGGTGCTCTGGTCTGATGTATGGAGGAAGGTGATCTGCTCTGATGTATGGAGGAAGGTGCTCTGGTCTGATGTATGGAGGAAGGTGATCTGCTCTGATGTATGGAGGAAGGTGCTCTGGTCTGATGTATGGAGGAAGGTGATCTGCTCTGATGTATGGAGGAAGGTGCTCTGGTCTGATGTATGGAGGAAGGTTCTCTGGTCTGATGTATGGAGGAAGGTGATCTGGTCTGATGTATGGAGGAAGGTGATCTGGTCTGATGTATGGAGGAAGGTGATCTGGTCTGATGTATGGAGGAAGGTGATCTGGTCTGATGTATGGAGGAAGGTGATCTGCTCTGATGTATGGAGGAAGGTGATCTGGTCTGATGTATGGAGGAAGGTGATCTGGTCTGATGTATGGAGGAAGGTGCTCTGGTCTGATGTATGGAGGAAGGTGCTCTGGTCTGATGTATGGAGGAAGGTGATCTGGTCTGATGTATGGAGGAAGGTGCTCTGGTCTGATGTATGGGGGAAGGTGATCTGGTCTGATGTATGGAGGAAGGTGATCTGGTCTGATGTATGGAGGAAGGTGCTCTGGTCTGATGTATGGAGGAAGGTGATCTGGTCTGATGTATGGAGGAAGGTGATCTGGTCTGATGTATGGAGGAAGGTGATCTGCTCTGATGTATGGAGGAAGGTGATCTGCTCTGATGTATGGAGGAAGGTGATCTGCTCTGATGTATGGAGGAAGGTGATCTGGTCTGATGTATGGAGGAAGGTGATCTGCTCTGATGTATGGAGGAAGGTGCTCTGGTCTGATGTATGGAGGAAGGTGATCTGCTCTGATGTATGGAGGAAGGTGATCTGCTCTGATGTATGGAGGAAGGTGATCTGCTCTGATGTACGGAGGAAGGTGATCTGCTCTGATGTATGGAGGAAGGTGATCTGGTCTGATGTATGGAGGAAGGTGATCTGGTCTGATGTATGGAGGAAGGTGCTCTGGTCTGATGTATGGAGGAAGGTGATCTGGTCTGATGTATGGAAGAAGGTGATCTGCTCTGATGTATGGAGGAAGGTGCTCTGGTCTGATGTATGGAGGAAGGTGATCTGCTCTGATGTATGGAGGAAGGTGATCTGGTCTGATGTATGGAGGAAGGTGATCTGGTCTGATGAGACTAAAATTGAACTTTTTGGCCATGAAAGAAAACGCTATGTCTGGCTCAAACCCAACACATCACATTACCCAAAGAACACCATCCCCACTGTGAAACATGGTGGTGGCAGTATCATGCTGTGGGGATGATTTTCAGCAGTCGGGACTGAGAAACTGGTCAGAGTTGAGGGAAAGATGGATGGTGCTAAATACAGGGAAATTTTTGAGCAAAGCCTGTACCCCTCTGTGTGTGATTTGAGGCTAGGACGGAGGTTCACCTTCCAGCAGGACAATGACCCCAAACACACTGCTAAAGCAACACTTGAGTGGTTTAAGGGGAAACATGTAAATGTGTTGGAATGGCCTAGTCAAAGCCCAGACCTCAATCCAATAGAAAATCGGTGGTCAAAGATTGCTGTTCACAAGCGCAAACCATCTAACTTGAAGGAGCTGGAGCAGTTTTGCAAGGAGGAATGGGCAAGAATCCCAGTGGTAAGATGTGGCAAGACTCATAGAGACTTATCCAAAGTGACTTGGAGCTGTGATAGCGATAAAAGGTGACTCTACAAAGTATTGATTTTAGGGGGATGAATAGTTATAAACATTGACTTTTTCTGTTATTTTGTCCTGTTTGTTGTTTGCTTCATAGTAAAAAAAAAAAAATCTTCAAAGTTGTGGGACGTGTTCTGTAAATGAAATGATGCAAATCCTCAAACAATCCATGTTAATTCCAGGTTGTGAGGATGCAAAACACGAAAAATGCCCGGGGGGTGAATACTTTTGCAAGGCACTGTATATATCCACTCACCGGCCCCTTTATTAGGTACACCTTGCTAGTCCCGGGTTGGACCCCCTTTTTGCCTTCATTCTTGGTGGCATAGATACAACAAGGTGTTGGAAACGTTCCTCAGAGATTTCTCTCCATAGTGACATCATAACATCACACAGTTGCTGCAGATTTGTCGGCTGCACATCCATGATGCCGATCTCCCATTCCACCACATCCCAAAGGTCTTCTATTAGATGAGATGTGGTGAGTGTGGAGGACCATTGGAGGACAGGGACCTCATTGTCCAGTGGTGAGATGATTGGAGGACAGGGACCTCATTGTCCAGTGGTGAGATGATTGGAGGACAGGGACCTCATTGTCCAGTGGTGAGATGATTGGAGCTTTGTGACATGGTGCATTATCCTGCTGGAAGGAGCCATCAGAAGATGGGGACACTGTAGTCATAAAGGGATGGGCATGGTCAGCAACAATACTCAGGTAGGCTGTGGTGTATAGACCATGATCAATTGGTACTAAGGGGCCCCAAGTGTGCCAAGAAAATATCCCCCCCCCCCCACCAACCTGAACCGGTGATAGAAGGCAGGATGGATCCATGCGCCCAATTCTGACCCCACCATCTGAATGTCGGAGATGAAATCCAGACTCATCAGACCAGGCAACGTTTTTTCCAATCTTCTATTGTCCAGTTTTGGTGATCCTGTGCCAATTGTAGCCTCAGTTTCCAGTTTTTAGCTGACAGGAGTGGCACACTGTGTGGTCTTCTACTGCTGTAGCCCATCTGCTTCAAGGTTGGATGTTTTGTGTGTTCAGAGATGGTATTCTGCATACATTGGATGTAACGACTGGTTATTTGAGTTACTGTCACCTTTCTATCACCTGGAACCAGTCTGCCCCATTTCTCCTTTGACCTCAACAAGGCATTTTCCTCCACACAACCGCCGCTCACTGGATATTTTCTCTTTTTCTCACCATTCTCTATAAACCCAAGAGATGGATGTGTGTGAAAATCACAGAAATACTCAGACCAGCCCGCCTGGCACCGACATCCATGTCACGTTCAGAGTCACTTAAATCCCCTTTACCTTCCCCATTCTGATGCTCGGCTTGAACAACTATATCAAGTTGTCTTCACCGCGTCTAGATGCCTAAATGCATTGAGTGGCTGCCATGTGATTGGCTGGTTAGTAATTTGTGTGACTGAGCACTTGAACAGGTGTACCTAATAAAGTGGCCGGTGAGTGTATATACAGTATATACAGGGCCCTCTGATTCCCTTGTCTTGAATTGTATTGCATTGTACTGTCTACCCCAATGTTGTAAAGCGCTGCGTAAACTGTCGGCGCTATATAAATCCTGTATAATAATAATAATAATAATAATAATATTTCAGACCCAGTGGGTGTGGTATAGAATTTGGGGGGATATCATGGAATTTATTTAAAAAACAAATGTGTTGGGTCCCCTTTAAAATCCATATCTGCTAGTAAAGGGCCTGCTATGAATTATGGGGGGACCTCCACACCATTTTTTTTTTTTATTTGGGTTTGCAAAGGCATTGGTTGCTCACAGAGTTGATTTTTATCTTATGTTGCTTATGTGATATACACTATATTACCAAAAGTATTGGGACACCTGCCTTTACACACACACATGAACTTTAATGACTTCCCAGTCTTAGTCCGGAGGGTTCAATATTGAGTTGGCTCCGCCCTTTGCAGCTATAACAGCTTCATCTCTTCTGAGAAGGCCGTCCACAAGGTTTAGGAGTGTGTCTATGGGAATGTTTGACCATTCTTCCAGAAGCGCATTTGTGAGGTCAGACACTGATGTTGGACGAGAAGGCCTGGCTCGCAGTCTCCGCTCTAATTCATCCCAAAGGTGTTCGTTTCTATCAGGTTGAGGTCAGGACTCTGTGCAGGCCAGTCAAGTTCCTCCACCCCAAACTTGCTCATCCATATCTTTATGGCCTTTGCTTTGTGCACTGGTCCATTTGCATTTGGTGGAGGGGGGGATTATGGTGTTGGGGGTTGTTTTTCAGGGATCAGGCTTGGCCCTTTAGGTAGACCCCTTTCACACTGGGGTGTTTTTCAGGAGCTTTAGCGTTAAAAAAAGCGCCTGAAAGAAGCCTCATCTGCAATCCCAATGTAAAAGCCCGAGTGCTTTCACACCGAGTCGCTGCGCTGGCAGGGCGTAAAAAAAAGTCCTGCAAGCAGCTTCTTTGCTGCGCTTTTGGAGCGGTGAATACAACGCTCCTAAAGCGCCCCTTCCCATTGAAATCAATGGGAAGCGCCTGAAAAACGCCTGTAAAGTGCTTTTGGCAGCGGCGCTTTGTGGCGCTTTCAACCCTTTATTTGGCCACTAGCAGGGGTTAAAAGCGCCTTGAGGCCGCGTACACACGCGCGGACTGTTCGCCCAACTTTGTCCGTCCAACAGTTTCGGCAAACAGTCCGCTCAAACTTAGCACGGACGGACATGGCCACACACGACGGACGAACAGTTTGCTGAAACCGTGCGCGATGACGTGAACGGCACGTACGACGGGACGAAAAATACGACGTCCTATACACTGCAATGCAACCTTCCGACGTGGAAATCCTTTCTGAGCATGCACGAGACTTAGTTGGCCGAACAAGCCTACACACGAGCGAACAGTCCGCTGAAACCTTGTTTCAGCGGACAGTTTTTCGGAATTTCCGTAAGACCTTGTTCGGCCAACTGTCCGCTGAAACTGTCCGCTGAAGCCCCACACACGAGCGGACTGTCCGCCCAAACACTGTTCAGCGGACAAGGTTGGGCGAACAGTCCGCGCGTGTGTACGCGGCCTAATAGCGCTTGAAAAACGTTGGTAAAGTGCTGCTAGTTTAAGTGGCGCTTTACCAGCGTTTTTGGCGAGCTGGCAGTGTGAAAGGGCTCTTAAAGCACTCGGGGCTTTCACATTGGGATTGCAGATGAGGCTTCTTTCAAGCGCTTTACAGGCGCTTTTTTTAACGCTAAAGCGCCTGAAAAAAGCCCCAGTGTGAAAGGGGTCTAATACAGTGAACGGAGCGCTTATGCTGCCCTGCAGACGATCGGAATTTCCGACAACCAAACAGTGGATTTTTTTTTCCCGAAGGATGTTGGCTCAAACTACACACGGTCGCACAAATGTCGTCTTAAATCCCGATCGCCAAGAACGAGGTGACGTACAAGACGTACGACGAGCCGAGAAAAATGAAGTTCAATAGCCAGTGCGGCTCCTTCTGCTTGATTCCGATCATGCGTGGAATTTTGTGCGGCGGAATTGTCTACATACGATCGGAATTTCCCACAGCGCATTTTGTTGTCTGAGAAAATTTGAAGAACCGGATCTCAAACATCTGTTGTCGGAATTTCCGATCGTGTGTTTGGGGCATTAAGGCGTCAGCATGCGAAGACATTTTGGACAATTTCATGCTCCCAACTTTGTGGGAATAGTTTGGGGATGGCCCCTTCCTGTTCCAACATGACTGCGCACCAGTGCACAAAGCAAGGTCCATAAAGACATGGATGAGCGAGTTTGGGGTGGAGGAACTTGACTGGTCCTGACCTCAACCTGATAGAACACATTTGGGATGAATTAGGGCGGAGACTGTGAGCCCAGGCCTTCTCGTCCAACATCAGCCACAGATTCCGTTCTGGAAGAATGGTCAAACATTCCCATAGACACATCTCCTAAACCTTGTGGACGGCCTTCCCAGAAGAGATGAAGCTGTTATAGCTGCAAAGAGTGGCCCAACTCAATATTGAACCCTACGGACTAAGACTGGGATGCCATTAAAGTTCATGTAAAGGCAGGTGTCCCAATACTTTTGGTAATGTAGTGTATATGCGAATGAATGTTTTTTTGCTCGGAGTTCAGCTTTAAACCCACAAGTTTTCACTTTTATTGGCATTTAACCACTTGCTTACTGGGCACTTAAACCCCCCTTCCTGCCCAGACCAATTTTCAGCTTTCGGCGCTGTCGCACTTTGAATGACAATTACTCGGTCATACAACTGTACTCAAATGAAATTTTTCTAATTTTTTTTCCCCACAAATAGAACTTTCTTTCGGTGGTATTTAATCACAGTTGGGGGTTTTTATTTTTTTGCTAAACAAACAAAAAAAAATGGAAAATTTAGAAAAAAAATAAAAAATCATGTTTAATACTTTGTTATAAAATTTTGCAAACAGGTCATTTTTCTGCTTCATTGATATGCGCTGGTGGGCACTGATAGGCTGCACTGGTGGGCAATAATAGGCACAGTTAAGTCGGCACTGATAGGCACAGATAAGGTGGCTCTGGTGGGGACAGATGAGGTGGCACTGGTGGGGACAGATAAGTTGGTACTGATGAGCACAGATAAGGCGGCACTGGTGGGGACAGATAAGTCGGTACTGATGGGCACAGATGAGGTGGCACTGGTGGGGACAGATAAGGTGGCTCTGATGGGCACAGATAAGGTGGCTCTGATGGGCACAGATAAGGCGGCACTGGTGGGGACAGATAAGTCGGTACTGATGGGCACAGATAAGGTGGCTCTGATGGGGACAGATAAGTTGGTACTGATGGGCACAGATAAGGTGGCTCTGATGGGGACAGATAAGTTGGTACTGATGGGCACAGATAAGGTGGCACTGATGGGGACAGATAAGTCGGTACTGATGGGCACAGATAAGGTGACTCTGATGGGGACAGATAAGTTGGTACTGATGGGGACAGATAAGTTGGTACTGATGGGCACAGATAAGGTGGCTCTGATGGGGACAGATAAGTCGGTACTGATGGGCACAGATGAGGTGGCACTGGTGGGGACAGATAAGTCGGTACTGATGGGCACAGATAAGGCGGCACTGATGGGGACAGATAAGTTGGTACTAATGGGCACAGATAAGGCGGCACTGATGGCCACTGATAAGATGGCACTGATGGGCCCTGATGGGTGGCACGGATGGGCACTGATAGGTATTACTGATAGATGGCACTGATAGGTGGCACTGGTAGGTGACACTGATGGGCACTGATAGATGGCACTGATGTGCAGCACTGTCGGCACTGATAGGTGGTACCGTGGGCACTGACAGACGGCACTGTGTGCACTGACAGGTGGCACTGGTGGGCACTGGTAGGCGGCATTTGTAGGGGGCACAGGTAGACACTGAGGATCTGGTGGCACATCGCAGTGAGCGGGGCTGATGTCCCTCTCACTGTCACTGGTGATCGGCTTTTTTTTTTCTCCTTGCGCTGTCAGCTGAGAAAAATTAGCCAATTACCGGCTGTGTTGGCATCACATGACAGCTGATCACATGGTAAGGGGCCGGGATCGACCCCTTACTCCAATCTGTGATCCAGCGAGTCTCATAGACCCGCTGATCACAGAGTGCGCCCTTCAGGGGGCGCGCAGGCCGCTCGTGCACGGGATGACGTCGCCCCGGGAATGCAGGTCGGCGCTGTAGCCGTCATTCGTCTTTAGCGCGGATCCCTAGAGGTTAAAGGAACAAATGAGATATTTTGCAGGCGGGAGGAAAGGTTTCGTGTAATATAATGGTTTGTTTTTTGTTGGTGGTAAAATATGACATTTTTTGTTGCAGTCAATACACCAGACCAAAAAAAAAGCGGGAGAATCGACGAGGACAGACAGACGTGACTCCTCAGATGGACTGCCCCTTGAAATGACTGCTGACGGTGCGGAGAGGAAATCTTCCATGACACACATACTACGAGTACCGACAATATGAGACAGCACGGGGCCTCCGCAGAGGAATTTGGGGAGGGGGCGGCCGATTCATCACCAGGTGTGATATTTTCCCCTATAAAATACAGGTTATTCCAGAAATATCAGGCCGGGAATCTACAACACAACAAATGCTGAAAAAAAGACGAATGAAAACAAAAACACGCCCGTCTAAGAATGACCTCTGACCTCCCCTTCAGTCTTGCGCGGTTGTAGCGGCTCCTCTCCAGGACCGAAACGGCTTCCTCTGATTTCACCGCACACTGTGAGCTTCTCACAGTCTGCATCAGAATCTGCGGCAAGCCAGCTGAGAGCTCTGCCTCATTTCCTGGCTGGAGGACGTCCAGCGTCATCGAGCTCTTTCCTCCCCGGCCTGACTGTCCTTGGTTCCGCCCCTTTTCAGTCACTGGATTTCAATTCTTTCAATCGTGGAGGTTCAGGGTCACATGTGGGGGGAGGGGTTCCTAGGGTGGTCTGCATACAAATGCAAGCATTTGTTACCCCCAACATTTCATATTACTGATAAGTGCCTGCTTTACTATGTACGCTAAATTACCAAAAGTATTGGGACTAGGGTTGCCCCCTTTTCTTCAAGTCAAACCGGAACACTTTAGTGGCACAGGGCATTTTTTATATATTTTTCTTTTTGCAGTAAACACCATGGGATTATAAAAGACCTGGGGCATACTTGGGTGCCCAAAGGAGAATAGTAATGCGGCAAACAGCGGGTGTGGCCAAATTGCTCTTGCTGACATCATCACCCCAACCTTTAGTGATGCCAAACCTGCTGGCAACAGATTTGTGAGTAACTTATCTCGGTTACGTGGGGAGCCACAGCCCAGTCTGAATAATGTGTCCGGGTTTCAGGCACACTGGAACCTGGACACATGATTCGAAATCCGGACTGTATGGGTGAATCCTGGACAAGAGGCAACCCTAGTTGGGACACCTGCCTTTACACGCACATGAACTTTAATTGCATCCCAGTCTTAGTCCGTAGGGTTCAAAATTGAGTTGACCTGCCCTTTGCAGCTATAACAGCTTTAAAGTGGTTGTAAACACTGGAACCCGGACTGTCCGGGTGAATCCTGGACAAGTGGCAACCCTAATTGGGACGCCTGCCTTTACACGCACATGAACTTTAATGGCATCCCAGTCTTAGTCTGTAGGGTTCAATATTAAGTTGGCCCACCCTTTGCAGCTATAAGAGCTTTAAAGTGGTTGTAAATCTTAATTTTTTGAGGGCCCCCCCCGGTGGCGCTCATGGCTCCTCCCCGCATCGGTAAACCCCCTCAGGGAAGGGCTCTCCTGTGGGGGGGTCCAGCATTTACGTGCATAGACACAGAATGCCAGACTTGGCCCCCATCCCTCCCGTCCCCCCCGCCCGCGTCTTTGGATTTGATTAACAGAAGCAGGAGCCAATGGCTGCGCTGCTATCAATCTATCCAATCAAGAGCCAAGAACCCTGGGCAGAGAGGGTGTGTGCGTCTCCACCGAGGGAACGAAGGGCTCAGGTGAATAAAATGGGGGGGGTGAGGGGTTTCACCTTATTGCATAGGATGCATTAAGGTGAAAAAACACGAGGGTTTACAACCCGTTTAACTCTTCTGAGAAGGCCGTCCACAAGGTTTAGGAGCGTGTCTAATGGTCCCAAAAATGTGTCAAAAATGTCCGATGTGTCCGCCAAAATGTCGCAGTCACAATAAAAATCGCTGATCGCCGCCATAAATAGTAAAAAAAATTAATAAAAATGCCATAAATCTATCCCCTATTTTGTAAACGCTATAACTTTTGCGCAAACCAATCAATAAACGCTTATTGCGATTTTTTTTTTACCAAACATATGTAGAAGAATATGTATCGGCCAAAACTGAGGAAAAAAAATGTTTTTTTTATATATATATATATATATATATTTTTTGGGGGGTATTTATTATAGCAAAAAGTAAAAAATGTTTTTTTTTTCAAAACTGTCGTTCATTTTTTGTTTACAGCGCAAAAAATAAAAAGCGCAGGGGTGATCCAATACCACCAAAAGAAATCTCTATTTGTGGGGAAAAAAAAGGACGTAAATTTTGTTTGGGAGCCACGTCGCACGACCGCGCAATTGTCAGTTAAAGCGACGCAGTGCCGAATCGCAAAAAGTGCTCTGGTCAGGAAGGGGATAAATCCTTCCGGGGCTGAAATTGCTTAACAGTAAAATGTTTTCACTACTAAATGGTTGCACCCCCCCCTTTACCCTCTGTCAGACCTCCTTACCTAATCTGGCGGTTCTCTAATCTGATAGAACTCCGGTACACTACGTGGAACCAACATTCCCCACCATTTGTTTCCGGGAGGGATGGAGAAGCAGTGCACAACCAGGAAGTTTTCAGTAACCAAGCTGGAACGCATTGCTAAGTTCCGCGGAGGAGGAGACTCTGAAGACAAGTGTTGGGTGCGGGTCACATTAATGGCCGAGACGCTGGGCATCACCTCCTCCTCCACTGCCGCCTCCAACCAGAGCCAGGAGAGGGGCATCACCACAGAATGCTCTACAGCCCCTCCCCCCTGGACAGCCTCAGACATTCCGCCCTCATCAGGATAACTATAGGAGGTGAGTGGACCACAGAACCCAGCATGGCCTCATAGATAGAGAACTACATGTCCCAGCATGGCCTGATAGATAGAGGACTACATGTCCCAGCATGGCCTGATAGAGAACTACATGTCCCAGCATGGCCTGATAGAGGACTACATGTCCCAGCATGGCCTGATAGAGGACTACATGTCCCAGCATGGCCTGATAGAGGACTACATGTCCCAGCATGGCCTGATAGAGGACTACATGTCCCAGCGTGGTCTGATAGAGAACTACACAACCCAGCATGGCCAGATAGAGGACTACACGTCCCAGCATGGCCAGATAGAGGACTACATGTCCCAGCATGGCCTGATAGAGAACTACATGTCCCAGCATGGCCAGTGTGACGGTATGCGAGGTGAGATACATGACAATAGGTACATTTCAACTCACATTTGTTCCATTGTAAGGGACTGAACCGGAATCCGGCCCGGTTTTTCCAGCCTCTGTGGCAGGCTGGGTTCCGGTCCGGATGTTTGAGTCCACAGTCAGCTGGACTTTAAAGTGGTTGTATGGTCAATTTTTTTAACTTTTACCTACAGGAAAGCCTATAATAAGGCTTACCTGTAGGTAAAAAAAATATCTCCTAAACCTGTACGGTTTAGGAGATATTCCTCTCGGTATGCGCCGCTGACTGCAGCGGCGCATGCGCACAAGGGGGTTCTCGCCGTGAAAATCCGGCAGCGCTCGTCCGGCCGGACTGAAATCTCCCGCGCGCATGCGCGGGAGTGACGATATCGCGACTCCGGCCACTCACAGCGCCGGAGCCGCGATACCCGGAAGAGA
Organism: Lithobates pipiens; assembly: GCF_037356315.1. Classification (NCBI taxonomy): domain Eukaryota; kingdom Metazoa; phylum Chordata; class Amphibia; order Anura; family Ranidae; genus Lithobates; species Lithobates pipiens. The sequence continues at coordinate 35,418,112 of NW_027507764.1, read as the reverse complement.
CGCCGAGGGAGCATGTCAGCTCCCTCGGCGTGGATCGGGCCAGATGTCGGGGGCCTCGTTCTAAGGTAAGTATTTCATAATGAGCTAGTATGCGGTGCATACTAGCTCATTATGCCTTTTGCTTTGCAGGTTTAAAAAAATATATATATATTTGCGGGTTTACTACAGCTTTAAATATCCAGGAAGAGGGCACAGCAGGGCTCTGGTTTTAGGAAAGGAATCTGAGTGAGAGGCACTCTGGTTGTTAGACTAAAAAAAATAAATAAAATAAAATAAAAAAAAGGTTTTGCTTTCCTGCCTGGGAATCCAACCGCCAACTCACAAAGGTTGCTGCAGCACAACAGGTGGCCCAGCAGGAGATGCACCGTCAAGTCGCAGAGGCCACGGCAGCACAACATGCTGCCCAGCAGGAAATGAACCGGCAGTTTGCAGAGGCTCTAGTGGAACTGAAAAAGGGGCCCTCACCTCCTGTGCCATTGAAAGGGGCCCTCACCTCCTGTGCAAAGATGGTACGTGCCTCCTACCACCTACAGAACATGACACTTGCCGATGATGTTGAGGCTTACCTTGCGACTTTTGAGATAGTTGCTGTCCGCGAGGGATGGCCAAAAGAGCAGTGGGCGGGTATGTTGGCCCCAATTGTAATGAGAGAACCCCAAAAGGCCTATTTTAGAACCAGATAAGGCCCAGGACTATGAGACGCTGTAGACTGAGATACTTGCACGCTTGGTGTCACCATGGCAGTCCAGGCCTAACGCATGCATCAGTGGCCCTACTCCAGTAACAAGCCACCCCGTTCCCAAATGTTTGACCTGGTCCACCTCACCAGGAATTGTTTGCAGCCAGAGCACTTGACAAGCCCTCAGATCGTGGAGCGTGTGGTAATGGATCGGTACCTGCGTGTGCTCCCTGCTGCCCTGAAGTGGGTCGGACAGGGCGACCCTAAGACTGCAACCCAGTTGGTGGACCTAGTGGAAAGGTACACTACCACTGAGGACTTCTTGAACCCATCTACGTCCCATCTCGGTGTCTCTAGGTGTGCAAGATCGCCCATCTGTTCTGGTAAGACTGTTCCGGTGGTTAAAGAGCACGGGGAGGGTGGATAAGACTGTTGTTACAACTGATGAGGCTGTGGGTCCTAGACCTGGAGACTGGCCAAAGAAGTCAGGAAGGTCTTTGGGGCTGTTAAGAGGACTGGGGGTAGGCCACATACGGTGTTTCCGTTGCCATGCATTAGGGCATATTGCTGCAAACTGTCCTATAGATGATGAACCTGTGCAATGTGATTATGCATTTATGAAAAGACGCATTTCTCACGTTTGCACAGGTCGCATGTACTGCATCATGTCAGAGTTGCATTGAAAAACAGATGTGTGTTATTTCAGTGGATAGAAATCCACTCACAGCCTTGCTAGACTCTGGTAGTGTGGTGACCCTAGTCAGGAAGGATTGTGTGAACCCCCCCCCACAAAACTACACCCCAGTACTATTGGGGTAATTTGCATCCATGGGGACACTCGGGACTACCAGACAGCGGTGGTTGAGGTTGATACCCCCTGGGGCAGTGTAACACATTCAGTGGGGGTGGTACCTTCACTGCTTCATGAATAAGGATGAGCTCAGGCTTGTTCGCATGGTCCACGTGCAGAGCCCGCCAGGAAGTCGGCGCAGCGCTGTGCTAATCACAAGCAGTGAGACGTTGCCCCGATGTGCGGCTGCAGAGATGGGGCAATGTCTCACTGCCTGTGACTAGCGCATCACTGCGCTGACTTCCTGGCGGGCTCAGCACGTGGACCATGCAAACACGCCTGAGCTCATCACTATTCATGAAGCTTTAGTGGGGAGAGATTTTCCCCGTTTTTGGAAGCTATGGGAGAGCCAAGGGAGGCTGGTAGATGGAGCTCCCCCTGCTGGGGAAGCACCGGAACTCTCACCAGAACCTTTTTGCCAAAGGGAAGGGGATGCTGTTGGTGGGATTGAGGAAGCCGGAGATCCTCTTCCTTTCCCTGTCCTGGCTGGGGAGCCGGAGGACCTAGAAGCTAGCTCTCAGCCTGAGGGTAACAAACGGGAGACCCCCCTCTGACCCTGACATTGAGAGTAGCCAGAATGTGGTACCCGACTTAGAAGTCAGGAGAGAGGATTTTTGTACCGAGCAACTGCGAGATGCCACCCCCATGAGAGCCAGAGAAAACGTTAAGCTGTTGGATGGGGAAACCGTAGATCCTAACTGGGTGGTGTCTTTCCCCTACATGGCCATTAAAAACAATTTATTGTATCAAGTGGTAAAATGGGGAGAGGATGAGCTGGTTCCCAAACCTTTCCGCAGGGTGGTACTAGACCTGGCCCATGGTCATTTAATTGGGGGGAACCATCTCGGTATCGAAAAAAACAGGGTTAGGGTCGCCCAAAGATTTTTCTGGCCCGGTTTGCATGCATATGTCAAGGAGTGCTGTGAATCATGCCCAGAGTGCCAAATGTCAGCACCATCACCTCATTTTCGCAGCCCTCTTGTCCCTCTACCAATAATCGAGGTCCCCTTTTGAGAGAGTTGGCAGGGGGCTGGTGATGAAATCTGCCCACGGTCACCAGCATATAATGGTGATCCTAGACTATGCAACGCGCTATCCTGAGCCCATAACCTTGCGCAACACCTCCGCTAAGGCCATCGCCAAGGAATTGGTTCAGGTGTTTAGTCGAGTGGGGATTCCAAAAGATCTTAACTGATCAGGGTGCCACATTTATGTCCAGGGTTACAAAGGAACTGTGTAGATTATACAAAATCTCCCATCTCCGTACCTCTGTCTACCACCCCCAAACGGATGGTCTGGTCGAAAGATTTAATAAAAGTATGCTGAAAAAGATGGGAGAATTTATTTATTTATTATTATTTTTTTTTGCTACCATATCTCATGTTTGCCAAACGAGAGGTTCCGCATGCGTCCACAGGCTATTCTCCCTTTGAGATTTTGTATGGTAGCCATCCCAGGGGGCTTCTAGATGTCATCAAAGAAACGTGGGAAGGAGAGGCCACCCTATATAGAAGCATCATAGAGCATGTCTCCTTGATGCAGGATCGAATCGCATCTGTCCTGCCCCTGGTGCGAGAACATATGGTGCAAGCCCAGGAGGCCCAGAGAAGGGTCCCTGACCGGGATGCCAAGGTCCGTACTTTCAGCCCCGGGGACAGAGTCTTAGTACTGGTTCCCAGGGTGGAAAGTAAGTTCCTAGCCATGTGGCAGGGTCCCTTTTTAGGTTTTCGAAAGGGTGGGGAGGTAAACTACAAAGTCTACCAGCCAGGGAAAAGGAAATCACACCAAATTTACCATATGAATCTCTTAAAGCCCTGGAAGGACAGAGAGACTGGCCACGTCCATGCCTTTAAGAGACCGAGTACCGGTGACACCTGACGTCCCCATAACAGATGCCATAACAGATACCCTGTCCGTGGCAACAACAAAGTGACGTTCAGGCATTTGTGCATAAAAATAGAGACTTTCTCCCCCTTACCCGGACTGTCCAACATGACATAGTGACGGAACCAGGGGTTCGCGTAAATGTAAAACCATATAGAATCCCAGAGGCCAGGCGAGAGGCAATTTCAAAGGAAATAAATATATGTTAGAGTTGGAGTTAGAGTGATGGCAAAATCCCACAGGGAGTGGTCAAGCCCCATAGTGCTGCTCCCAAAACCTGATGGCACTATCAGGTTTTGTAAAGACTTTAGGTAACTCAACAGTGTGAAAGTTCGATGCGTACCCGATGCCCTGGGTCGACGAACTCATGGACAGGTTAGGACAGGCTCGCTTCATAACGACCCTAGACCTAACAAAAGGCTATTGGTGAATTTCCACTCCTGAGGGCTTATTTCAGTATAAGCGGATGCCTTTTGGTCTGCACGGAGCCCCTGCATCATTCCAGCGAATGATGGACAAAGCCTTGAGACCACATCGCCCATATGCAGCTGCGTATTTGGACGATGTGGTCATCCACAGCCCAGATTGGGAATCGCACCTACTCCGTGTATAAGCGGTGGTAGGTTCCCTTAGGGAGGCAGGTCTCACGTCTAACCCAAAAAATGTATCATAGGCCTGGAGAAGGCCAAATACCTTAGGTACATTATTGGCTGGGGCGTGGTCAAGCTGCGGACCAATAAGGTTGAGGCAATTCAAAAATGGGGCTCCAACCGATCAATAAAAAAAACAAGTGAGGGCCTTCCTGGGAATTACGGGGTATTAGATGGTTCATACCCAACTTTACCACCATGGCCGCCCCTCTGACCGACCTGACAGAGTAGTGTAATCCCGAAGCCAAAGGGGCATTTCAGAATTTAAAGCGGGCCCTTTGTGGGTTACCAGTGCTAGTGGCCCCGGACTTCAGCAAGAGGTTTGTTGTACAGACGGACCCTTCTGAGGTTGGCCTAGGGGCTGTGCTGTCACAGAACAGGGATGGTGAGGAGCACCCAGTTGTATACCTGAGCCGGAAGCTGAACAAGCACGAAAAGTACTATGCCACTGTAGAAAAGGAGTATCTCGCCAGTAAATGGGCCTTAGACCAGGGCTCGACAAAACCCGGGCGCCAGGTCGCATTTGCGACTAGAATTAGTGACCTGGCTCCTGGGGCAGCACAGCTAGGGGTATGCTGTCTCCGCGGACCCCCGCGGCACGATCGCGTCGGGCCGCGCCGCCGGTAATTGAGCCCCCGGATTTGAGGCCTTCTACGATCCTATGGTTCCTTCTGGAATCTGGCGCCCTCTTGTGGTGGCCGTTGGAATTACAACCAGCAATGCTAATGGATGCAATGCTAATTCCCCTGCCTGCCTATCTTCCTTCCCTTTACTCAGAACCCCTGAACATTATATATATTTTTTTATTAAATACATTTTCCCCAAAAAAGTGCGCTTGTAAGTCCGCTGTGCAAATACGGTGTGACAGACAGTATTGCAACGACCACCATTTTATTCTCTAGGGTGTTAGAATAAAATTATATATATATATATATATATATATATATATATATATATATATATATATATAATATAAATTTTATTCTAACACCCTAGAGAATAAAATGGTGGTCGTTGCAATACTGTCTGTCACACCGTATTTGCACAGCGGACTTACAAGCGCACTTTTTTGGGGAAAATGTATTTAATAAAAAAATAAATAAGACAACAGTAAAATTAGCCCAATTTTTTTTTTATATTGTGAAAGATAATGTTACGCCTAGTAAATCGATACCCAACATGTCACGCTTCAAAATTGCGCCCGCTCATGAAACGGCGACAAACGTTTACCCTTTAAAATCTCCATAGGCGACGTTTAAAAAATTCTACAGGTTGCACTTTTTAAGTTACAGAGGAGGTCTAGGGCTAGAATTATTGCTCTCACTCTACCGATCGCAGCGATACCTCACATGTGTGGTTTGAACACCGATTTTATATATGCGTTCGCTTCTGTATGCAAGCTTGGCGGGACAGGGCGCGTTTTAAAATATATATTTTTTTCATTATTTTAACTTTTATTTTTATTTTTTTCACTGTTCTTTTTAAAAAAAATAAAAAATTTTGTGTCACTTTTATTCCTATTACAAGGAATGTAAAAATCCCTTGTAATAGGAAAAAGCATGACAGGTCCTCTTGTATATGAGATCTGGGGTCAGAGAGACCTGACATCTCATATTTACACTAAAATGCAATTTAAAAAAAATTTGTCATTTGAAAAAAATAAAATAAAATGTCCCTCCAAGAGCTATGGGCAATGACTTGGAGACAGGTGAGGGGCTGGGGGGCTATCTTCCCCTCACTCGTCTCCATGTCAGGCCAGAGACAGGTCCGGATCGCCGTCACGGACCTGGCTCCTAACTTTTTTAGCTGGCTCCTAGATTCCAAACAAATTTGTCAACCCCTGCCTTAGACTCCCATAAGTATTACCTACTGGGGAGGTCGTTTAACCACTTTCAGACCAGACCATTTTGCTGGCTTAAGACCAGACCACTTTTTGCGATTCGGCACTGCGTCGGTTTAACTGACAACTGCGCGGTCGTGCGACATGGCTCCCAAACAAAATTGACGGCCCCCCCCCCCCCCACACACACAAATAGAGCTTTCTTTTGGTGGTATTTGATCACCCCTGTGGTTTTTATTTTTAGCACTATAAACAAAAAAAATGACAATTTTGAAAAAAAAAAAACACAATTTTTTACTTTTTGTTATAATAAATATCCCCCAAAAATATGTAAAAAAAAAAATTCCTTCAGTTTAGGCCGATACGTATTCTACATATTTTTGGTAAAAAAAATTGCAGTAAGCCATTATTGATTGGTTTGCGCAAAAGTTATAGCGTTTACAAAATAAGGGATAGTTTTATGGCATTTTTATAAAAAAAAACTAGTAATGGCGACGATCAGCGATTTATTTATTTTTCTTGTGACTGCGACATTATGGCAGACACATCGGACATTTTTGACACATTTTTGGGATCATTGCCATTTATACAGCAATCAGTGCTATACAAATGCACAGATTCCTGTGTAAATGACAGTGGCAGTGTAGGGGTTAAGTGTGTCCTAGGGGCGTGTTACTAACTGTGGGGGGCTGGGCTTTGTGTTAGTGAACCCTGATCTCTGTTCCAATCGCATGGAGCAGAGATCAGTGTCGCTTGTTGCTAGGCAGAACAGGGAGATGCTGTTTACAACGGCATCTCCCCGTGAGACGATCGCGAGTATCGCCGTGGCGATCGAGTCCGCGGCACGCGCGACCGGACTCAAGGGGGTCCCGACCGGCACGTGAGCGCGCCGGCGGCATATAGAAATGGACGTACCTGTATGCCAATATGCCTGCCTGTGCCATTCTGCCAACGTACATCGGCGTGCACCGGTCGGGAAGTGGTTAAACTGGTCACCGACCATGCTCCCCTAAAGTGGATGCGTGACAACAGGGAGAAAAAATGTCCGTGTGACAAGGTGGTTTCTGGCTTTACAGCCCTTACGGTTTACGGTGGAGCACAGGCCGGAAAAATTCCAAAATAACGCAGATGCCCTCTCTTGTGCACTGTATGGTTGGGCAGGCTGGGTTCCGGTCCGGATGTTTTTGGGTCCACTGGAGTCCACAGTCAGCTGGACTTTAAATATCCAGGAAGAGGGCACAGCAGGGCTCTGGTTTTGAGACTCAGAAAAGAACCTGAGTGAGAGGAGCTCTGGCTGTTGGACTTAAAAAAGGTTTGCTTTTCCGCGTGTTTTGTGGGTGACGGGGACCAGCCCCGCACTGTATAGAGAGGAGATTATTTGTTTAGTTAGCACCGGACGGCAAGGATTTATTTTACTGTTCGTTTTATTTTGCAAACCTCCTGCAAATAAACCCGGCATTCGCCAGATTTTTAAGTAAGTGCCTCTTTGCTGACTGTCCTTCAGAAAAGGTGATCCCCAGAAGGATAGGACTAAATGTCCCAGCATGTCCTGATGGGGACTTATACTGGCATTCCCTGCCAAGGAACTACAAGTCTCAACATGTTCCCTCCATCAGCATCCTCTGACTGTCACGGGGCTGCTAGTTCTTTAGCCAACAGTACACAGGTACTGGTAGATCCACCCCCCCCCCCCGGGGGCGGTTACTGGGACTAGTGGTTCTCCAATCGGTTGGGGGACACTGGGACTGATAGTTTCACAGCTGTCGGTGCTATCTTCATATCTAGTCACACAGCAAGGGTGGAAAACTCAGCAGTACGCCGAGGCAGAAACTGGTGTACCGCGGAGTTTCCGCCCCTGGCGTACCGCAGAGTTTCCGCCCCTGGCGTACCGCAGAGTTTCCGCCCCTGGCGTACCGCAGAGTTTCCGCCCCGGTGCTGGGCTTCTGATTTCGGGCTGAATCCCCTGGTCTTTTTGCCACCTAGCAACACCCCTGCATACGCACATGACAATTATCGTTTATTTATTTTTATTTTTTTATTTCTGAATTATTTTTTTATTTTTTATTTTTTTGTATATATTTTTCTAATTTTGCTTCACCAACTTAGACTATTGTGTTCTGATCCATCACATATAATTTAGATTTAAAAAATTTTAACTAAAGGCTGTAACAAAATTAGGTAAAATGCCAAGGGGGTATATAGTAATAATAGTGCAATGGTTGTATGTATGTGGGGGAGATAGATATGATAGATCTATCTGATAGATTGATAGATATGATAGATAGAAAAAATTAAATACATTTTTTTATTTTTTTTCTCTATCCTCCAGCTCTCAATGTAGAGATCAGTGTCAAGGTGGACTCCCGAAATTCCACCAATATCCAATAGAAAAAACGGGACACGTTCTCCAATGCAAAATGTATTTATATCAAAATGCTCTTCAAGGCATGTAATAATTTCATGCCTTGAAGAGCATTTGATATAAAATACATTCTGAATTGGAGAACGCGTCCCGTCGTTTTTTCTATTGGATATTGGTGGAATTTCGGGAGTCCACCTTGACACTGATCTCTACATTGAGAACCGCAGGAACATTTTGAAGTAACCCACCCAAAAATATATCTATATCATATAAATATATATCTATCTCTCTATGCAGTGTAGAAAAGCTAGACATATGCTGGACATCAGAGACCCCTCTGAAGGGGGAGATGGAAGCAGAGAAGGTCCTGGGAAAGAATCTGTATTTCCTGATGCTTCTGCAGATAACAATCTTTTTTTGGTTCCCCCTCTTAGAGATGATTGGTGAGCTTCTCCAGGCCCTGAGGGGACACATCTGCCACTTCCAACCGGATAGGATGCGAGAAGAACAAAGTGTAGACTCTACATTACCGACATCCAACTCACCGGGAGCACCAAACCTACAGAGGGAGAGCAACTCAAAGGAGGAGAGGAGAGGTCGGTGTGTCCTGATATCTGTGTATTAGGAGAGGAGAGGTCGGTGTGTCCTGATATCTGTGTATTAGGAGAGGAGAGGTCGGTGTGTCCTGATATCTGTGTATTAGGAGAGGAGAGGTCGGTGTGTCCTGATATCTGTGTATTAGGAGAGGAGAGGTCGGTGTGTCCTGATATCTGTGTATTAGGAGAGGAGAGGTCGGTGTGTGTCCTGATATCTGTGTATTAGGAGAGGAGAGGTCGGTGTGTCCTGATATGTGTATTAGGAGAGGAGAGGTCGGTGTGTGTCCTGATATCTGTGTATTAGGAGAGGTCGGTGTCCCGGTATCTGTGTATTAGGAGAGGAGAGGTCGGTGTCCCAGTATCTGTGTATTAGGAGAAGTCGGTGTCCCGGTATTGGTGTCCTATCCATATACAGTACAGATGTTGGTTCTGTGCATTGGATTGGGTGGGAGGTCTCTGAGCCCCCCGGCTCTCCCCTCACATTTTTTCCCTTTCTTCTATAATTACATCCTTCTGTGTTCTGCTCTCCCGGGATGATTGCGGGGGGGGTTGCGTCTCAGAGGAGGAAGTTGTACTGTATGTGTTCCGTGGCCCTTCTGGAATCGGGGCCCCTCGCTGTCCCGTGATGTGACCTCTCCTTTCTAGGTTGGTGATATTTCATTGGTTAGATCTATTTATATCACTTTCTTCACCGTTTTTTCCTTCTTGATGCCCCCTTGGGCTAACCCTGTGCCCACCTCCGTCCCATCTCATGTTATAGTATAGAGCAGAGATGTGTAATGCCCTTGTACACACGCTCGGACATTCCGACCACAAAATCCGTCTGATTTTATTTATTTTTTTTTCAGACGGAAAATCCGATCGTTTGGAACGTGGTGGCGTTCGTTGCGTATGACAAGGCTACGTAGAGGCCAATAGCTTTGATCTGAGCATGCGTGGCACTTTGTCCATTTGGAATTCTCTACAAACGATCGGAAAAAGTCAGATCGTTCTTTTTTTTTTTTTTTTTTTTTTTTGTCCTGAATTTTTATTTTTATTTTTTTATTTTTTTTAGATCCTGCTCTCAAATTTTTTCCGTCTGAGTTTCCAACAGAGAAAGTCCGATAGTGCGTGGGCCTCTATCAGATTTTCCGACAATATAATCTGATCGGACATTTTCCGTAGGAATTTCTGACTGTGTGTACAGGTATAGGATTTTGTGACCAACAATGGTCGCTTGCTCTCCAGTGATTGGCTGCAGCTTAGTTGAAGCGAGATATGCAATGGGTCCGGGCCGGTGGAGAATTCTCTCCTATTAGCTCCATGGCCCTTATTCGTCTGTTCAGCATCTGGGATAATAATGGGGCCCCCTGTGGGGAGATGGAAACATCTGAAAGTTGGAGTAAGAGGATAAAGGATGAAGGGGATTAAAGTTGTTTTTAAAGGGTGTTTTTTTTTTTTTTTATTTTTTTTTTCTACACTCTCTGCATTAAAGCATAAAACCTTCTGTGTGCAGCTCTGCTTTCTTCTTATTGGCTCTTGCTGCTGTCGGTCAAAGCCAATGAGCAGATAGATGCTATAGCGCTCCGGGGGGAGGGGGGGGGGGTGTTTGTGTGTATGTGTATTGGAGCTAGGGTCACTAATGTAGGTGCCCTTGCAAGAGCAGGTAAGTGTAACTTGTTTATTATTTAAAAAATAATCCTTTATAAGGCCTTGTGCACACTGGACGTTTTTTGACATTTTTTACAGCAGCTGTTTTTGGACGTTTTTTTATTTATTTATTTTTCTACAATCCTTAAACTCTCCATGTTATCCTACGTGTCCATGCACACATAGGCTGTTATCAGCAGTTTTGGGCTGTGCCGTTTTTTTTTTTTTTTTGAGCGGTAAAAAAAAAAAAAAAAAAAAAAAACTAAAACTAGTGGGTTCCGAGAGATGGTTTTTTGCTGTAAAAATGCTCTAACGCTGATAAACGTCGCTTTAAATACTCAAACTTCGCTCACCAGCGTTTTTTAATGGTTTTTGATCCATTGAAAGTGTAAAAATAAAATAAAAAATAAAAGCGGAAAACCGCTAAAAAAGGCTAATAAACTATGAAAAACTCACTGCAAAGCTACTGGTGTTTTTATAATGTTGTTTTAACGTCCAGTGTGCACGGAGCCTAAAAGCCATCGTGCATTTTCAATTTTTTTTTGCTTTATACACTTCAGCCCCTTCCAGACCAGAGCATTTTTTGCGGTCACTTTAGCTGACAATTGGGTGGTCGTGCGACGCTGTACCCAAACAAAATCAACATCCTCCTTTCCCCCCCCCCCCCCCACAAATAGAGCTTTCCTTGTTTAAGTCTAGCGATGTCGGCATCGCAGCTGATGTTGCCATCAGCTGTCGGATGCTGCCGCCGCCATTGAAGGTAAGGGTACCTGGCAGTGTAGCCTTACGGCTTCACACCGGGAACCCTATTGCGCATGCATGAGGCCCCGCTCCTCTCTCCTACTGGCCGGTGACGGGGAGGAGGAGGGAGCCCCGCGGTAACGTCACAGGCCGCGGCCCGGACTCCCGGAAGCAGGAACAGGATACCTGTTACCAATTGTGGCAGCGGAAGTGCCACTTTTGGGTGGAACTTCGCTTTAAGTTTTTTCACGCATTTTCTTCATTTGTATGCATATTTTTTTTTATTTATTTGTTTATCTTCACATTGCAATGTTGGAGTTTTCTTGTGCACGGCTGTGTTTCATTTGCTGTTAATTGATCCATGTTTAGCCATTTGGAGACTAGGTGAAGGTTTTGTGACTCTGGGCTCCCGATTGGTCTCTTCCATGCACTTTTTGCTACAAATGAATATTTGCATTTGGGGGGTACTCCAGTGATGAGTAAGCACGTCTGTGTGAAACGCGTCCACTGAGCATCTTTTTTTGGATTGATGTTTGTCACGTCCGCTTGATTTTATAAACTTTCAATTCTTTTTTTAATTCCGGATGTGCCGCCATTCTTCTTTGTTTCCATGTTATACATACAGTGGGGCAAAAAAGTCAGCTGCCAATTGTGCAAGTTCTCCCACTTAAAAAGATGAGCGAGGCCTGTAATTGTCATCATAGGTATCACCTCAACTATGAGACAAAATGTGGAAACATCAGACAGACAATGTGATTGTCTGTCTGGATTTTTGGAAAGAATTAGCAAATTATGGTGGAAAAATAAGTATTTATTTATATCAAAAGTTCATCTCAATACTTTGACCTCAGTCATTGCCAAGAAAGGATATATAACAAACGTTTTCGGTAAGTCTTCACAAGGTTGTCACACACTGTTGCTGGTATGTTGGCCTCCATGCAGATCTCCTCTAGAGCAGTGATGTTTTGGGGTTGTCGCTGGGCAACATGGACTTTCAACTCCCTCCAAAGGTTTTCTATGGGGTTGATCTGGAGACTGGCTAGGCCACTCCAGGACCTCGAAATGGTTCTTACGAAGCCGCTCCTTCATTGCCCGGGTGGTGTGTTTGGGATCATTGTCATGCTGAAAGACCCAGCCACGTCTCATCTTCAATGCCCTTGCTGATGGGAGGAGGTTTGCACTCAAAATCTCATGATACATGTGCCCCTTTCATTCTTTCATGTACACGGATCAGCCGTCCTGTTGCCTTTGCAAAGAAACAACCCCAAAGCATGATGTTGCCACCCCCATGCTTCACAGTAGGTATGGTGTTCTTTGGTTGCAACTCTGCATTCTCTCTCCTCCAAACACGACGAGTTGTGTTTCTACCAAACAGTTCTACTTTGGTTCCATCTGACCATATGACATTCTCCCAGTCCTCTTCTGCATCATCCAAATGCTCTCTAGCAAACCTCAGACGGGCCTGGACATGTACTGGCTTAACCACTTCCCGAACGCCGCACGACGATGTACGTCGACAGAATGGCACGGGCAGGCATAAGGGCTTACATGTACGTCCCTGCCTTCCCGCGGGTCGGGGGCCCGATCGGGCCCCCGCCCGGTGCCTGCGGCGGTCGGTATTCGTTCGGGAGCGATCCGGGATGAGGGGGCGGCCATTCATTCATGGCCACCCCCTTGCGATCGCTCCCGACGAATAGAAATCCTTCGTCACATCACTTCCTCTCCTGTAATGTAAACACAGGAGAGGAAGTGATGTAATCTCTCCTCCGTGTCGGTATTTTTCGTTCCGACACCGAGGAGAGAGGATCGGTGAGTTGCACCAACACGACACTACAAGTAGAACATGCCAGGCACATTCACACCCCCCCGATCACCCCCCCAATTACCCCTGCCCCCCAGTCACAGTGACACCAATGTCGTTTTTTTTTTTTTTTTTTTTTTTTTTTTTTTGCATTGGTGTCATTTGTGACTGTAATAACTGTTAGGGCAGTTAGGGTTAGCCCCCTTTAGTTCTAATGTACCCCCCTAACCCCCCCAATAAAGGTTTAACCCCGTGATCACCCCCCGTCGCCAGTGTCACTAAGGCTGGGTTCACATTGCAGCGGTTTATGAGAACGAATGTGATTCGCACCGCACTGCAGTGCAAATCACATCCGATCTCTGTGCGATTCGAGTTCAGCCATACAGATAGTATGGCTGAATTCGCATCGCACCCGCCGCAAATTCACACGGGACCCTTTTTTTGGCCCGCAGCAGAATCGGATCGCATGGGTGTTCACACCATGCGATCCGAGTTTGCAGATCGCACTGCGATATGCGAACTGATCTGGGGGTGTCAGTAACATTTCACTGACACTCCCAGCAGTTCGCATAGGGCAGTGTGAACTGCCGCCGGGAGGCATGCGATGCGGGAACCCGCCGCGGATTCGTGGCGTTCCCGCATCGCTCCAGTGTGAACCCAGCCTAATAAGCGATCGTTTTTCTGATCGCTGTATTAGTGTCACAGGTGACGCTAGTTAGGCAGGTAGGTATTTAGGTTCGCCGCAGCTTTTTATAGCGCCAGGGACCCCCATATACTACCGCATAAAGCCCCCTGATTGCCCCCTAGTTAACCCTTTCACCAGTGATCACCATATAACTGTTACAGGTGACGCTGGTTGGTTAGTTATTTTTTTATAGTTTCAGGGCACCCGCCATTTATTACCTAGTCTCACTAGTGTACCCCTAAATTTAGGGGTGTCTACTTTCCAAAATGGGGTCATTTGGGGGGGGTTTGTGCCATCTTGGCATTTTATGGCCTTCAAAACTGTAACGCCCTTAGAAAGCCTGAAGGCGGTGCTTGGTTTTCGGGGCCCCGTACGCGGCTAGGCTCCCAAAAAGTCCCACATATGTGGTATCCCCGTACTCAGGAGAAGCAGCAGAATTTATTTTGGGGTGTCATTTCACATATGCCCATGGCATGCGTGAGCAATATATCATTTAGTGACAACTTTGTGAAAAAAAAAAAAAAGTTTGTAATTTTCCCGCAACTTGTGGCAAAATATAAAATATTCCATGGACTCAACATGCCTCTCAGCAAATAGCTTGGGGTGTCTACTTTCTAAAATGGGGTCATTTGTGGGGGTTTTGTGCCATCTTGGCATTTTATGGCCTTCAAAACTGTAATAGGTAGTGAGGAGTGAAGTCAAATATTTACGCCCTTAGAAAACCTGAAGGCGGTGCTTGGTTTTCGGGGCCCCGTACGCGGCTAGGCTCCCAAAAAGTCCCACATATGTGGTATCCCCGTACTCAGGAGAAGCAGCAGAATTTATTTTGGGGTGTCATTTCACATATGCCCATAGCATGTGTGAGCAATATATCATTTAGTGACAACTTTGTGAAAAAAAAATTAAAATAAATTAAAGTTTGTAATTTTCCCGCAACTTGTGGCAAAATATAAAATATTCCATGGACTCAAAATGCCTCTCAGCAAATAGCTTGGGGTGTCTACTTTCTAAAATGGGGTCATTTGTGGGGGTTTTGTGCCATCTTGGCATTTTATGGCCTTCAAAACTGTAATAGGTAGTGAGAAGTGAAATCAAAAATGTACGCCCTTAGAAAGCCTGAAGGCGGTGCTTGGTTTTCGGGGCCCCGTACGCGGCTAGGCTCCCAAAAAGTCCCACATATGTGGTATCCCCGTACTCAGGAGAAGCAGCAGAATTTATTTTGGGGTGTCATTTCACATATGCCCATAGCATGTGTGAGCAATATATCATTTAGTGACAACTTTGTGTAAAAAAAAAAAAAAAAATTTTTTTTTGTCATTATTCAATCGCTTGAGGCAAAAAAATAAAATATTCGATGGGCTCAACATGCCACTTATCAATTTCCTCAGGGGGTCTACTTTCCAAAATGGGGTCATTTGGGGGGGTTTTGTACTGCCCTGCCATTTTAGCACCTCAAGAAATGAGATAGGCAGTCATAAACTAAAAGCTGCGTAAATTCCAGAAAACGTACCTTAGTTTGTAGATGTGACAACTTTTGCGCAAACCAATAAATATACAATTATTGACTTTTTTTTTACCAAAGACATGTGGCTGAATACATTTTGGCCTAAATGTATGACTAAAATTGAGTTTATTGGATTTTTCTAATAACAAAAAGTAGAAAATATCATTTTTTTTCAAAATTTGCGGTCTTTTTACGTTTATATCGCAAAAAATAAAAATCGCAGAGGCAATCAAATACCATCAAAAGAAAGCTCTGTTTGTGGGAAGAAAAGGACGCAAATTTTGTTTGGGTACAACATTGCATGACCGCGCAATTACCAGTTAAAGCAGCGCAGTGCCAAATTGTAAAAAGACCTCTGGTCATTTACCAGCAAAATGGTCCGGTCTGAAAGTGGTTAAGCAAGCTGGACACGTCTGGCACTGCAGGATCTGAGTCCTTGGCAGCATAGTGTGTTACTGATGGTAGCCTTTGTTACGTTGGTCCCAGCTCTCTGCAGGTCATTCACTAGGTCCCCCCCGTGTGGTTCTGGGATTTTTTGCTCACCGTTCTTGTGATCATTTTGACCCCATGGGGTAAGATCTTGCGTGGAGCCCCAGATCGAGGGAGATTATCAGTGGTCTTGTATGTCTTCCATTTTCTAATTATTGCTCCTACAGTTGATCTCTTCACACCAAGCTGCTGTTCTATTGCAGATTCAGTCTTCCCAGCCTGGTGCAGGTCTACAATTTTGTTTCTGGTGTCCTTCAACAGCTCTTTGGTCTTCACCATAGTGGAGTTTGGAGTGTGACTGTTTGAGATTGTGGACGGGTGTCTTTTATACTGATAACAAGTTCAAACAGGTGCCATTAATACAGGTAATGAGTGGAGGAGAGAGGAGCCTCTTATAGAAGATACAGGTCTATGAGAGCCAGAAATCTTGCTTGTTTGTAGGTGACCAAATACTTATTTTCCACCATAATTTGCAAATAAATTATTTCAAAAATCAGACAATGTTCCACATTTTGTCTCTCATAGTTGAGGTGATACCTATGATGACAATTACAGGCCTCGCTCATCTTTTTAAGTGGGAGAACTTACACAATTGGTGGCTGAATAAATACACTTTTTTTTTTTTTTTTTCTCCCTGTACCTCCTCTGTTGCAGTGGATTTGCACAGAGCAGCCCGGATCCTCCTCTTTTTGGGTCCCTCTTCACTGCTCCTGGCCCCTCCCTCCTGTTCAGTGCCCCCACAGCAAGCAGCTTAATATGGGGGCCCCCGACCTGAGTCAAAGCTTCCTGTGTCCATTCATACATGGAGCCCTGCCCCCTCTCTTCCCTGATTGGCTAGCTGACTTTAACAGCAGTGGGAACCAATGGCGCCGCTGCTGTGTCAGCCAATCGGGGAGTAGTATCTCAGGTGGCTGAAACATTGGTGGACAGAGAGCGACCTCAGGTAACTAATAGGGGGTGCTGGGGAGGCTGCTGTACACAGAAGGCTTTTTTTTTTTTTAGTAATGCTTAGAATGTATTAGGATAAAAAAACCTTCTGACTTCACAACTCCTTTAAGCCTTAATAATAGAGGTGCTCCCTGCTGAATTATGTGGTTTAAAATCATTTTGCATTGAATTATTCTACTCCAACCCCTCCCCCCCCCCCCCCGGTAGTTTCGGCTCCATTTAATCATGCAACTGATGGGCAGATTGCATAGCTGAAGCCTACATCACACAGTGGCCATCTTCCTCCCTGGAACATACAAATCTAAAGGGTTCCCAGGAACGTGTTCTTTTACACACCTTTACCTGCTGGCAGTGGCGGATGGTGCTCAAATATTTTTTTTTGGGGGGGGGGGAGAATCAATTGCAGCCTCACTGTGCCCATCGGATGCTGCCGCTGTGCCATCCAATGCTGTCACTGTGCCCATCTAATGCTGCAGCTGTGACCACCCCCCCCCCCCCCCACCCGCCCGCTCGTCGTCTGCCCGGCACTTACCCTGTCTCGGTGGGGCAGTGGATGACAGCGGTGAGCGGTGTCCTCCATTAGTCTCCTCCTGTCCTCTCCCGTCGGGCATCCAATCGCAGCGCCTGTCGTTTTTAGCCAATCAAGTAATGGATAACAGACCTGAGCACCTGATTGGCGGAGAGGCGGTTCAGTGTTAGGACAGCGAATAACCATTCGCTGTCCTAATGCACTTAGGTGAACTGCGAGCACCAAGCATGGCGCTTGTAGGACACCTTTTTTGACGCCTGTCAGAGCCTAAGGGTCTAATCAGGTGCTTCGAAGACAACTCCCGCTGTAATTTAGGCTCCGGGCGCCTGAATAGGGGGTGGCAGCGGCGGCCGTGGATAGATTCATGCAATGCATGAAGCTATCTATTGGTCACAGAGGGGGTGGCTGGAGAGAGGGGGCAGCCCCTCCGCCGTTATGGACGCACCGCAGCTGCCTGCTGGCTAATATGGAGGACCAGAAATGCTAAACAGCAGCTGCAGTCTACAGTCTGAGGATATGCACACATTTTCAAAGAGAAAAAAAAATTACTATATAATAAAAGCTTGTGCTATATTATATAATGAGAAGTATTGTCCCTCTCTCCACAGGGATCTCAAGAGGAATCTGTCCTGATCTCCAGCTCCATCGTATGGATGTCGGTATTGAGGGATTTCTCCAACAACAATATGAGGAATCCCCAGAGGATTCTACAAGTCCTGCTGCTTTTCTTGCTGGTGACGGTGGCCCAGAATGACCCCGCCCTAGAGGAGGACAATAACATCCAATCAGGGTCTATAATCCCCAGAGGATCCGATCGATCCACAGAGCAGGAGAGGGATGAATCATCCAGGCAATCCAATGACAATGGAAATCGGCCCTTGACCCGGGACCCTGGAAACGAGCTGCACACCGACCCTCTGACATCGGGGGCAGAAACTGGACATCGCAACCAGGGGCCACTGGAGAGGGGTCAGGATACTAGGGGTCCACTATATCTAACGCCCAATCAGAAAGTGAGTCGTCCCGTTCCCCCCCCCCCCCCCCCCGTGAACCAATAGTAGACTGGCAGGAAATGGGTAGAGGTTCAGGTGGCCACACTCCTTGCATCAACCATACATACAGAATAAGAACCTATGGGAGCATCTCAAAAATTTGAATATCCTCAAAAAGTTCATTAATTTTATTAATTCAACCGAAAACGTGAAACTCGTATATTTTATATATAGATCTGTTACACACAGAGTGATATATTTCAAGCATTTCTTTCTTTTAATTTTGATTATGGTTTATGGTGACAACCCAAAATTCAATATCTCAGAAAATTTGAATATTCATCAGACCAATAAAAAAAAAAAGGCTTTTTAATACAGAAATGTTGGCTTCGTGAAAAGTCTGTCCATGTACAGTATATTATGCACTCAGTACTTGGTCGGGGCTCCTTTTTTGCATGAATTACGGCATCAATGCGGCGTGGCATGGAGGTGATCAGCCTGTGGCACTGCTGTGGTGTTATGGAAGCCCAGGTTGCTTTGATAGCGGCCTTCAGCTCATCTGCAAAATAAATGAATGTAGTGGGTTGCTGCATGGCAAGTGAAGTTTAACCGCTTCCCGACCTGCGCACGACGATGTACGTAGGCAGAATGGCATGGACAGGCAAATGAGCGTACAGGTACGTCCCTTTGAATTTGCTGTCGTGCCATCGAGGGCACGCATGCCGGTCTGGACCCCCCGTGAGTCCGACCGCGGGTCCCACAGACTCCATTGCCGTGGGGATACCCATGATCGTCTCACGGGCAGATGCCGATGTAAACAGCATCTCCCTGTTCTGCCTAGCAACAAGTGACACTGATCTCTGCTCCCTGTGATTGGAGCAGTGATCTGTAAAACACAGCCACGCCCCCCCCCCCCCACAGTTAGAAACACGCCCCTAGGACACACTTAACCCCTACACTGCCACCTAGTGGTTAACCCCTTCGCTGCCAGTGTTATTTAGGAATCCGTGCATTTGTATAGCACTGATTGCTGTATAAATGACAATGGTCCCAAAAATGTGTCAAAAATGTCCACTGTGTCTGCCATAATGTTGCAGTCACAATAAAAATCACTGATCGCCGCCATTACTAGTAAAAATAAATGAATAAAAATGCTATAAAACTATCCCCTATTTTGCAAACGCTATAACTTTTGCACCAATCAATCGCTTATTGCGATATTTTTGGAAAAAAAAAATGTAGGATACGTATCGGCCTAAACTGAAAAAAAATGTGTTTTTATATATTTTTTGGGGGGGATATTTATTATAGCAAAAAGTAAAAAAATGTTTTGTTTTTTTTTCAAAATTTTTTTTTTTTTTTTTTTTGTTTTGTTTATCGTGCAAAAAATAAAAACCGCAGAGGTGATCAAATACCACCAAAAGAAAGATCTATTTGTGGAAAAAAAAGGACATAAATTTTTTGTTTGGGAGCCACGTCGTACGACCGCAATTGTCAGTTAAAGCGACGCAGTGCCGAATCGCAAAAAATGGTCTGGTCTTAAAGTGGTTAGAAGAGCTGCACCTTTTTTAAAAAAATATTAAAAGCCAGCAGCTACAAATATTGCAGCTGCTGACTTTTAATAATTTGACACTCACCTGTCCCAGAGTCCAGCGATGTCGGCGGCAGATGACGAGCAATTGTTCGTCTCTCTGCTGCCCCCGCCGTCATCCTCTGTCAGAGAATCGGGAAGTGAAGCATTGTGGCTTCACTGCCCGGTTTCCTACTGCGCATGCGCGAGTCGCGCTACGCGTCTCTACTGGTCCCCGCTGTGTCCTGGGAACTGTGTGTTTCCCAGAACACAACGGGGGGGGGGGGGGCATCTGCGGCGGTCTTGTCCCGGAAGTGGGTGCAGATACCTGGATTATCCAGGTAACTTCACCCCCCTGAAAGGTGCCAATTGTGGCACCGGACGGAGGGAGGGATCAGATGAGCGGAACTTCCACTTCAGGGTGGAGGTCCGCTTTAAGGACCAAGCCTCTTTCTAAAATTTGGTGTTTTACAAGTTAAAACAGTTTTTTTTTTTTTGCTAGAAAATTACTTAGAACCTATATAGAATATATATAAAATGGCGGCCGTTGAAATTCTTTCTGTCACACCGTATTTGCGCTTTTTTTTTTATATATATATATATATATATATATATATATATATATATATATATTCTGAAAGATAATTTTATGCGGAGTAAATTGATACCCAACATGTAACGCTTCAAAATTGCGCCCACTTGTAGATTGGTGACAAACTTTTACCCTTAAAAAAATCTTAGACCTCTCTGCTGCCTTCGACACAGTTGACCACTTTCTCCTCCTCGGCAAACTATACTCCCTTGGCCTCCGTTATTCTGCTTTATCCTGGTTCACCTCCTACCTATCTCAACACACTTTCAGTGTCACTTACAACTCCATCTCCTCCGCTCCTCTTCCTCTGTTGGGGTACTCCAAGGTTCTGTCCTTGGGGCCCCTCCTATTCTCGCTCTATACCTCTTCCCTGGGCCAGTTGATAACCTCCCATGGCTTCCAAAACCACCTCTACGCCGATGACACCCAGATCTATCTCTCCACTCCTCAACTCGCCCCCTTGATCTCCTCGTGGTTCTCAAACTTGCTGAATATCAGTATGGATGTCACACCACTTCCTCAAACTCAATCTTTCTAAAACTAAGCTTTTAATATTTCCTCCTTCCCGCTCCCCCCCATGACTTCACCATTAATATCAACAACACAACCATTGGTCCCTCCACACATGCCAGAGTCCTGGGTGTAATCCTTGACTCTGACCTCTCCTTCAGCCCCCACATCCAATCACTGGCTAAATCCTGCCACCTTCATCTCCAGAATTCGACTCTTCCTGACTGACACCACAAAGCAACTTATTTACTCCTTGATTATTTGCCACCTCGACTACTGCAACTCTCTACTTAATGGCCCTTAAGCAGGCTTCCCCCCCCTTCAGTCTATTATGAATGATGCTGCTAGACTAATACACCTCACTGATTGATCTGTGACCGCTGCTCCTCTGCCAATCCCTTCACTGGCTTCCCCTCCCCCACCGTATAAAATTCAAAATGCTAACCACAACATCGCCCCTATCTACATCACCAACCTCATCTGCAGATATCGCCCAAATCGAGAGAGCGCCCCCCCCCTCCTGAACCGTACCAGACCACATGCCCTCAACATTGGGAGGATGCTTTGGGGGTCTGTGTTCATGGGGACAAGGGTCTCATCCCTACAACCCTGGCCGGTGGTTGTGGGGGTCTGCGGGCGGGGGGCTTATCAGAATCTGGAAGCCCCCTTTAACAAGGGGACCCCCAGATCCTGGCTCCCCCCTGTTTTGAAATGGTAAGGAGGTGCAAAAGTACCCCTACCATTTAACAAAGAAAGTGTAAAAAATTGTTAAATAAGACAAACACACTTTTGAAAAATTCCTTTATTAAAAATAAAAAAAATAAAAATGATGTATGGGTGACCCCGCCCCCCCTCTGATGTAACGGAAACCTGCGTTAAAAAAAGTCATTGGGGAGCCCCTGGCTTCTCTCGCTATTGTCAGAGGGGGCGGGGTCAGGTGATGGGTGGCCCCGCCCTCCTAATATAAGAAACGTCAGGCGCTGGGCTCCCCGCAGTGTCTCCTCAGTGCAGACAGAAGATGGATGGATGGATGGACTGCGCTGGACTGAAATTTTAAAGTGAATCATTAAACTGTGTGAAAATATAGAATAAAGAATAAGGCGCTATACATTTATATGAACATGTATAGCACCTCATTCTTTATTTTATAATTTCACTATGCCATAATGTGGTGCAGGCAGTGCCAACCATGCCAATTCCATAACGCATGTGCTGCCTGCAGTGACAGTGCCACCCATGCTGCCAATGCCATAACGCATGTGCTGCCTTTAGAGACAGTGCCAGTTATGCTGCCATTGGCAGCATGGGTGGCACTGTCTCTGCAGGCAGCACATGCGTTATGGAATTGGCATGGATGGCACAAAATCTGACTTTTTTTTTTTTTTTTTTTTTTATTGGTCTTGTGTAGGGATGAGCTTTATGTTCAGGTCTCATGTAGTAATCTAATTTTCTGACATACAAAATTTTGGGTTGTCACTCGCTGTAAGCCATTATCATCAAAATGAAAAGAACGAAATGCTTAAAATATCTCTGTGTGTGTGTAACAGTTCTATATAAAATGAGTTTCACTTTTTGATTTGAATTACTGAAATGTACTTTATGATGAAATTCTAATTTTTTGAGATGCTCCTGTATACAGAGAATTACACCCGGCATACAGGACAAGAGAAGTGGTGCTGTGCACAGTCCATGCATACAGAATAAGAACAGATACTGAGAATTACAATTATAATTTCTAAAATGAGACGACATTCCAGTACTGACCCCCCTTCTACTTATTGCAGGTCATCAGCATTCCCAGTACTGATCATCAGGAAGGTGAGTACATTGTTTGAGTCATACTGTGAGTGGTATATGTCAGAGCTTTATACGGTAAATGTATAATAATAGCGTCTGACTCTGGGGGGATGTTTAGAGTGTAAGCTCCCCTGGTACAGAGACTGATGTGATTGGCTCAGTGTTCTCTATACAGCACCGCAGCATATGTCAGAGCTATATAAATGTATTATAATACCAATAGTGTGTGGTTGCGGGGGGAAACATTAGAGTGTAAGCTCCTCTGCTACAGAGACTGATGTGACTTGCTCAGTGTTCTCTGTACAGCACTGCGGTATGTCAGTGCTATGCCAATATGTTTTCATTTATGGTGTTTATTGTATTTTTACATCCTATTAACCACTTCCGGACCGCCGCACGCCGATATACGTCCTAACTTTGAAGAGGGATATCTTTGTTTTGGCGGCAGCTAGCTGCCATAAGCCCGGTATCCTCTTCTTCGACCGGTGGTTCGGTTTCCCGATAATAGTGGTCTCTGCGGTGGATTCGCCTCAAGATCACTTTTATCGGCAGTGGGAGAGGGGCCCACCCGCCACGCTCCGGTGTCCTCTGCCATTTACCGGAGCCGTCGGCGGCGATCAGATCCTTGTTCTTGCTGGGTATGGAGATGAGTGAGGGGAAGTTGGCCCCCTCCCGTCTCGATACCATTGCAGGGTGGAAGCATCATCAAAGCGTCACTTGTGCCCATACTTTTTTTTTTTTTTTTCTATTACAAGGGATGTTTACATCCCTTGTAATGGGAATAAAAGTGACACAATTTATTTTATTTTTATTTTTTATTTTTTTTTAAAAGACCAGTGTAAAAATAAAAGGTAAAATAGATGAGAAGGGGAACAAAAATTAAACTTTTGTCATAAAAAAAAAAAAAATTATTTTTTATTGCATTTTTGTGTAAATATGAGATCTGAGGTCTTTTTGACCCCCCCCCCCCCCCCCAGATCTCATATTTAGGAGGTCCTGTCATGCTTTTTTTTTCTATTACAAGGGATGTATACATCCCTTGTAATAGGATTGAAAGTGACACAATTTTTTTATTAAGACCAGTGTAAAAATAAAAGGTAAAATAAGAATTTTTATTTTTTAAATGGGCCCCTTCCCTCCGAACTCGTGTGCAGAAGCAAACCCACACGTGAGTAGCGACCGCATATGAAAACTGTGTTCAAACCACACGTGAGGTATCGCCGCGATTGGTAGAACAATAATTCTAGCCCTAGACCTCCTCTGTAACTCAAAATGTGCAACCTGTAGAATTATTATTTTTTTTTTTTTTTTTAAATGCCTATGGAGATTTTTAAGGCTAAGTTTATCGCCGGGCGCAAATTTTGAAGCATGACATGTTGGGTATCAATTTACTCCTCGTAACGTTATCTTTCACAATAAATAAAAAAAAATTGGGCTACCTTTTTACTGTGTGTGTGTGTGTGTGTGTGTGTGTGTGTGTGTTTTGTGTGTTTAATTTTTTATTTTTTTTATAAAAAAAAAAAAGTGCACTTGTAAGACCGCTGTGCAAATACAGTGTGACAAAGTATTGCAACCTATATTTTATTCTCTAGGGTGTTAGAGCCCCCAAATATATATATATATATATTAAAAAATTATATATATATATATATATATTAAAAAAAATTTTTTATATTAATATACCTATTTTTATTTTTTTTCAGTCCTTAAGTGGTTCATTTATTTGTTGTCTTTGGTGTGTGAACTATCAACTTGCATTTTCTACAGATGTCAATGAATGTGCAGCTGTGGAGCCACCTTGTGGATTATATGCTAACTGCACCAACACTATTGGTTCCTACATTTGCCGCTGTCATCTGGGTTTTCTAAAAGGGTCGCAGGGGTGTGAAGGTGAGGAGAACTTGACTATTCAATTCTATTGACTGTGAATTTTGATGTGACATTTACTTATCCTGGAGCTATAGCTTTAGTTATTATGGAGTTATGGACAAAATAAAAAAAAAAGGATATTTAATGATTCAGTCTGTCCGTAGAATAAACGCAGCTTTTTTTGGTTTTTTTTTTTTAGTCCTTCTAACATAGTTTTTAGTACCCGTTGATCCTGCCAATAGATCCATTTTTGAAATTGCATAAAAAATTATTTATTTCATTTGTGATTCATTTTACAGTGTAATGTGGGTCGTGCATTTATAAAAGTAAATAAAATAAATGCACGACCCACATTTCACTGTAAAATTAATCACAAATGAAATATTTTTTATGCAATTTCAAAAATGGATCTACTGGCAGTATCAATGGATATCAAACGATCTTAGATGGGGGCAAAAAAAAAAAAGTATATTAGAATATCTCTTGTGCTGGTCGAATGGTTTTTAATTGATTTTAACGCAAACATACCACAGTTGGCCACTAGATGGGGCTAAGTATTATATAAATTTCATTGACTCAAAGAAAAAAAAATACAGCAGTTGGCCACTACATTGGGCTAAGTACTATATGAATTTCCTATGTTAGCGCCGTGTGTTTGTGTGTTTGTTTTGTTTTTTTACCTCTTCTGGACTACCCAATGTGTGTGTGTGTGTGTGTGTGTGTGTGTGTGTATATATATATATATACGTCATTACTTTGACGTTGTATACTGTTGTTATGGCAGCAGCTAACTGCCATAACCCCAGTATTTATTTTTATTTTTTACACAGTGGGCGATTTGGCGTCTGATTAAAAGTGGTCCCGGTGCCAGATTCGCCAAGAGATCACTTTTTATAAGCAGCGGGAGAACTTCTTATAGCCATTTGTCCAGTGATTTTTATGAGAACACTACAGGGAATTGGCAACATTAAATGTAACCAATAGTGTTGGGAGCCCCTGTATCTCTTTATACAGAGGTCTCCAGGAAGGTTTCTTGAAGAAAATATTATTTATGTTGTTTTTTGAGCAGGTAAGAGGGAGAGAGATCTGCAGTTATAAAGGGGTAGGACAATGACCGCACCCTGGCTAATACAGCCTTAAAGCGGAGCTCCACCCTAAAGTGGAACTTCTGCTCATTGGAACCCCTCCGGCGCCCCAATTGGCACCTTTCAGGGGGGAGGGGGGTGCAGGTACCTGTACAGTACAGGTATCTGCACCCACTTCCGGCGTAGATATCCGCAGAATCTACGCCCCTTTCCGCTGGTCCCCCGCTGTCTGCTGGGAAACACACGGATCCCAGAGACAGTGGGGACCATCTTTATTGCGCAGCGAGACTCGCGCATGCGCAGTAGGGAACCGGGAAATGAAGCTGCAAGGCTCCACTTCCTGATTTCCCATAGCCAAGATGGCGGCGGCAGCACCCGAGAGACGATCAAGAGATCGGCTTCGGGTGCCGACATCGCGGGCGCGCTGGACGGGTAAGTGTCCTTATTTTAACAGTCAGCAGCTGCAGTATTTGTAGCTGCTGGCTTTTAAAAAAAAAAAAAAACGGCGGAACTCTCGCTTTAAAGAGTAAGTAAACCCTGATGGGTTTTACTTCCTCTTTATTTCCCTGCAAAGGTAAAGCATAATGGACTACTATGCATCACATAGTAGCCCATTATGTGTCCCTTACCTGACACAGGAGCCAGCGAAGTCACCGCTGTCCCCTTGTTGCACGAAGCGTCCATCTTTCTTCCGGGTATCGCGGCTCCGGCGCTGTGAGCAGCGATGACGTCACTCCGGCGCAAGTAAGTAATGCGCATGTGCGGTAGACAGCGGGGCTGATATTTCTGTAAATATCTCCTAAACCTTTTAGGTTTGGGAGATGTTTCTTGGACCTACAGGTAAGCCTTAATCTAGGCTTACCTGTAGGTCAAAGTGGTATGTAAGGGTTTACAAGCTCTGTGTTGAGATGTAATAGATAGAAGTGCCTCATTGTGTGTCCTCCTTCCATCAGATGTGGATGAGTGCCAGCTGGCAGAGGTGACGGGTCTGCAGGCCTGTCCCCCCCACTCCACCTGCCACAACACCATCGGTTCCTTCACCTGCACCTGCGATGGCGGCTTTGTTTTCTCTCTGGGAGGTAAAAGATGTGTCGGTAAGTACCAAGAGGAATTGGTGACTGTATGGGAGAAGCTTCTACAGTGCATCCAGAAAGTATTCACATTGCTTCACTTTTTCCACATATTATTATGTTACAGCAGCCTTTCTCAACCTTTTCAACACAGAGGAACCCTTGAAATAGTTCTCTGATCATCCCTGCTAAAAATGTGAAATCTACAATTAATTATACATCAGTGTGATGGTCAGTGGGAAGAATGGTCCTTACACTTGTGGTCATTGGGAAGAATTACCTCCTTACAGATGGCTAAAAAAGATCAATGGGCTCTTGGGAACAGTGGGAACTTATCTGAGAGGCAGAAATTGCCCAATGCTGAAGGAACCCCTAGCAACCTCTGGAGGAACCCTAGGGTTCCATGGAATCCTGGTTGAGAATCACGGTGTTGCAGCCTTATTCCAAAATTGATTAAATTCATTATTTTTTTTCCTCAAAATTCTACAAACAATACCCCATAATAACGTGAAAGAAGATTGTTGGAAATCTTTGCAAATTTATTAAAAAATAAAAAAGGAAAACTATCCCATGTACAGAAGTATCACAGCCTTTGCTCAATACTTTGGTGAAGCTCCTTTGGCACCAATTACAGCCTCAAGTCATTTTGAGTATGATGTTCCAAGACTGGCACACCTATTTTTGGGCAGGTTCTCCCATTCTTCTTTGAAGGATCTCTCAAACTCCATCAGGTTGGATGGGGAGCGTCAGGGCACAGCCATTTTCAGATCTCTCCAGAGATGTTCAATCGGGTTCAAGTCAATTATTATAATATTATATTTTTAGTTAGGTAGAAGTATCCATATTAATATGTTGATTTCTCTTCAGCCAGCAGGTGGAGCTCTAGTCTCCAGTTTCCATCTTTAGTATGATTACTTTTCAGCTGTGCTTTAGGCTGGGTTCACACTGCTGCGGGGGGAGATCCGGATGTGATTCGCACAGCAAATCACATCCGATCTCCGTAGCACTGCGAGTTCAGCCATACAGATAGTATGGCTGAACTCGCAGCTGTCCCGCAGCAAACTCGCACAGGACCCTTTTTTGGGTCCGCAACGGAATCGGATCGCATGGGGGTTCACACCATGCGATCCGATTCCTGTGCGAGTCGGCAGATCGCACTGCGATATGCCGACGGATCTGGGGGTGTCATTAACATAACATTGACACCCCCAGCCGTCCGCATAGGGCAGTGTGAACTGCCGGCGGGAGGTGAGCGATGCGGGAAAACGCCGCGGATTCGCGGCGTTCCCGCATCGCAATAGTGTGAACCTAGCCTTATACAGAATTCAATGAGGATAAGTCTTGGCATGTTGGTTGCTATTTCACTGTTCATTATGATTGGCTGGCTAATTATTTGGTTTGTGGTTTAGGAATCGGACTGACTAATTGTAATATGTGTTGTGATATGGACAGATGTTGACGAGTGCACGTTTGAGGAGAAATGCCGCCGGGAATTGGGCAACCTGTGTGTGAACACGGAGGGGAGTTATCGTTGCAGCTGCCATGCTGGATTTCGAGAACTGGGACTCTCTTGTGTCGGTGAGTGACCAGCACCTCCCCCCCCCCCCCCCCCCAGCATAGTGTTAAATAATGTGCTATATATTTCATACCTCCCAACATTTTGAGATGGAAATGTGGGACACCTACTGGCAAATGTATGTAGGTATAGGACACGCCCCCCTTTTTTTTTTTTTTTTTTTTTTTTTTTTTACCACTACTATTCCTTTTATTTTGGCTTTTAAAATGTACAAATGCAGCAATTTAGAGATCAGATGAAAGGTTTAGCACTAGGAAACACTTTTTGAAAGATAAAAAGTGCATTTTATATACAACTATAGAGATCAGACCAAAATGAGGGACAAATGAGGAGGAATGAGGGACAGAGGGCTCCAAATCAGGGACACTTGGGAGCTATGTATATTTGTTCAAGGGACCTCCTGGAAATAGTGGACATCTTTCCATAGAATCCCAACCTGTTATCGTCTTCTATAGAAGGTGGAAGAATGGTGAGCAGGTCCAGGACAAGGGGGGTGGGCAGAAGGGACACGTGCCTGGGATGCAGTGTTGACATGTGGAGAGGTGTACACTGGGAACTACAGCTGCTTCATTCTCTGGCTTCCTCACAGGAGTGAATGGGGGTAGGGTCTGCCAGCTTCACCCTGAGTACTTGATGACCTTGTCCTGGCATTGATGCTAAGCTCCAAATTGTTTGAGTTCAATACTGCTCCCTACATTCTCTACAAATACAGTGGTACCTTGGATTACGAGCATAATTAGCTTGTAATCCAAAGCACTCGTATATCAAAGCGTGTTTCCCCATAGGAATCAATGGAAACTCAGATAATTTGTTCCACGGTGATTGCTATTGTATGCAGTACCGTATGTGGCCAGAGGTGGGGGGTGCCAGAGACACTCGGTGAAGCTCTGAGCCGCTTGGATGCACTCAGACACTCAGAGGCTTGGAGACACTCGGGAACAAAGTGTTTGAGTGTCACCGGCACCTCTGGCCAAATGCGGTACTGCACACTCCAGAGGCTTCAAACCGAGTCGGTAGTTATAAAAAAAAAAGGCTTGTATTGCGAAAACGCTCGTAAACCGCGTTACTCGCAATCTGAGGTATTACTGCATTTATAATTGCATCTGCTGCTGTAAAAATTGTGGAAGAAAATGATAAATTCTTAGCAGCGGTTCATATATATATATATAACACTGTCCACCTGTTGCTCACTGACAGATCTAGACGAGTGTGCTGACAATCCATCCATATGTTCGGGGATTGGGGTCTGTGAAAACACGGTTGGGAGTTATCGCTGCGGCTGTCCTGCAGGGTTTCGTGGAAATGGGACTTTCTGTGAAGGTGGGTGTCCTAGTTGTGATGAGGTAGCTGTGTGTTTGTATGGATAATATTATACTATAGTTCTAATGCCTTTATTATAAAACAGATGAGAACGAGTGTTCTTCTGGTAAAAATACCTGTGACACGAACGCTCGATGTGGAAATGTAATCGGATCTTATTTCTGCCAATGTTATCAGGGGTTCAATGGAGATGGTCACACCTGCTTTGGTAAGAATCTAATGCCTATCCAGCCTCTACTGATTTATTATAATGTATATATCCTGCACCTCACCTGTCCTCACTCATCAACCTCTACTTACCTTTATACTTCACCTGTCCTCACTTCTTATCCTCTACTTACTTAAGACTTTATCTGACCTCACTCATCATTCTCTACTTACCTTAGACCTCACCTGTCCTCCCTCATCATTCGCTACTTACCTTAACCTCCCCTGTCCTCACTCATCATCCTTTACTTACCTTTTAGACCTCACCTATCATACTCTACTTACCTTAGACCCCACCTGTCCTCACTCATCCTCTACTTACCTTAGACCCCCCCCCCCCCTCATCATCCTTTACTTACCTTAGACCTCACCTGTCCTCACTCATCATCCTTTACTTAGCTTGGACCTCAATTTACCTTAGATCTTGCTCATCATCCTTTACTTACCTTAGACCTCACCGGTCCTCACTCATCATCCTCTACTACTTATTCTACATATCGCTTGTCTTCCCTTATTATCCTCTATCTCTTACTCCTGACCGGTCTTCACCCATCATCCTTTATCTACCCTGCTCCTCACTTGTCCGTACTACAACCCATTTGATGTCACTCATTATCCTTTGTCTGTCCTACAGCTCACCTGTCTTCACTCCTCATCCTCTATCCACACCTCACCTGTCCTCACTCACCATCTTCTGTCTACTGTATCTATCCTACACCTCACTTGTCTTTGTTATTTTCCTCTGTCTTTCCTACACTTCACCGGTCTTCATGCATCATTCTCTAGTTACCATACTCCTCACCTGTTTTCACTTGTTCTCCGCTATCTATTCTACTCCTCATATGTCCTTGCTCATCATACTCTATCCACACCTCACCTGTTCTCATTCATCATCCTCTATCCTACACCCCATCTGTAGTCACCCATTAACCTTTTTTCACACCTCACCTGTCCTCATTCATCATCCTCTATCCAGCCTACACCCCATTTGTCCTTACCTATTAACCTCTATCCGCATCTCACCTGTCCTCACTCATCATCCTCTATCCACACCTTACCTTTCCTCACTTATCATCCTCTGTCCATCCTGCACCTCACCTGTCCTCGCTCATCGTCTTCTATCCGCACCTCACCTGTCCTCGCTCATCGTCTTCTATCCGCACCTCACCTGTCCTCGCTCATCGTCTTCTATCCGCACCTCACCTGTCCTCGCTCATCGTCTTCTATCCGCACCTCACTTGTCCTCGCTCATCGTCTTCTATCCATCCCACAACTCTCCATCTTTGCCAACTACTCATTCCTTCTATTTCTAATATTTCAGATATTGACGAGTGCTCTCTAAGTAACGGTGACTGTGAGCATCTGTGTGTGAACCAGGCTGGAAGCTTCCAGTGCCAGTGTCCCCCGGGGTACCAGCTGGAGGAAAATGGCAGGAACTGTACAGGTATGAGAAGATCTTGGTGGAAACTAATGATCGGTACTTTGTGGAGTTTTGTGTTGAAACTGTGTGCAGGAAAACCCATGGAAATATCTCTGCCTCCTGTAATTTTACAAGCCAATGCAATATAATTATGGCCATCTAGTGGCCATAATGTGGTATATTCCCTACATACACAAATCAGGAAAGTACTGCACTATGGCCACTAGATGGAGGTGATAATTACAGGAAAGAAACATATTAGGCACAATATGGCGATTATTCGTGTTATGCAAAAGCTTGAGACAATTCTACAGTGAATATTTCTGTAACTAGAACCCTTAATGATATCACCAGTTTAAAAAAAAAAAAAGTTTGTATGTGGCTGTGCTACTGATTGATTCTTGTGTGTTTTTGTGTTTTTTTTTTTTTTTGTCAGATATTGATGAATGTCAGAGTGAAAATGGCGGCTGTCAGCAGATCTGCAGGAACACAGACGGCTCATATGAATGTGCGTGTCGGGTAGGCTTTCAGCTCCACGTGGACCTCCGTCAGTGTGCAGGTAGAGAATCGGTCCCTGTATGTGCCAGTTATTAAATTCATGGCCAATCATTGTTTGATATTGACTGTGTAACTTTTGTTTCTCACAGACTTTGATGAGTGTAAGATCGAAAATGGGGGCTGTTCACATGACTGCAACAACACAGAAGGAGCGTTCCAGTGTCTCTGCCCTCTTCACCAGGCCTTGGCCAAAGACCTGAAGACCTGCATCAGTGAGTATTTCAATCTGGGGTAGCACCCCTCTGGCACCCCAAAGGCAGGATAGCACCTCCAGAGGCAGGGGTGGGCCAGCACTTCACCCCAGGGCCAATGGGCAGACCAAGAAATGGTTATTGGGTACCATTCACGTTCATCATTTATTTATTGCAGAACGGTTAAGATGGTGAGGGTTAGGGGTCCCAGATAACGTAGCAGACTTGTAGACAAGATCAATGTCCAGCTTCGCAGAGTCCGAACCTTTAAGCCGAATCGGCAACACAACAAGCTCCTTCCCAAAATTTTGCGAGTCACCAGACCCTTCTGAGAGACCGGCCGCCTTCCTGGTTCTCTCCAGCAAGGGGTCTCTTCCTTAGCACAGCTTCCTCCAGACCAGGCAGGACAGCTTCAGGACCACTTCAGCATACGTTAGGCCCAAAAACATGCTATTGGGCCTAACAGGAAAAAGCAGAGCTTCATCCAGCAGCACCTCCCTAGGCCTCAACCCAGGGGAAGAGAGAGAGAGCACATGGCCTGTGCCAAATATTTATATATAGGGGTGAGTGAAAAGTTTACCTGTGCAAATCAAAATTAGAAAAATAAAAAGGTAAAATTAAATATTTGAAAGCTGTGTGCAATAAATGGGAAGCCTAGTAAGTGTTGGAGCAGAAGCAAGGACTTCATAGTCTAGTCTAAATCGTACAAATAGAAAGGACCTCAAGATCTATATCTGTGAATCCTAGTGCAGAGATAAGAACCCCAAAATCTATATCCGTAAGTCAGACCAGAAACAAGAACCTTGGTATCTTATCGGCAAGTCCTGGACCTGGAGGCAAAGATGTCAGGATCTATATAAAGAAGTCCTATAGAAGAGACAAGGACCTCAGGCTCTATGTCAGTAAGTCCTATGACAAAGACAAGGACCTCATGCTCTATATCTGTAAGTCCTATAATGGGGACAAGGACCTTGGGATCTATATAAGCAAGTCCTAGAGCAGAGCCAAGAACCTCCGAACCTATATTAGTAAGTCGCACACCAGAGGAAAAAGAAACCAGGATCTATATCAATAAGTCCTATATCAGAGGCAAGGTCCTCAGTATCTATATCAGTAAGGGCTAGGGCAGAGACAAAAACCTCAAGATCTATTTCAGTAAATCCTAGACATGAGACGAGGTCCTCCAGGATTTATGTCAGTAAGTCTCATAACCGAAACAAGAACCTTGGGATCTGTATAAAATAAGTACTAGGACCTCAGGATATGTATCAGTAAGTCCTATAACGGAGACCTCAAAATCTGGATAAGTAAGTCAGATAATGGAGACAATAAACTTAAAATCTATATCAGTAAGACCTAGAATAGACACATGAACTTTGGGCTCTGTATCAGTAAGTGCTAAAGCAAAGGCGAGTGCCTCACGACCTATATTGGTAAGACCAGAGACAAGAAACCTCAGGATCCATATCAGTAAGTCCTAGACCAGAGACAAGGACCTCAGGACATACATTAATATGTCCTATAACAAAAAGAAGAACCTTGGTATTTGGATCAGTAAGTTCTAGGGATAAGTAGATAAGCACCTCGGAATTTATTTTAGTAAATCTTAGACCTGGACAAAGACTTCAGAATATATATCATTAAGTAGTATTGCAGAGGCCAGGATCTCAGGCTCTTTATCAGTAGGACCTATAACAGACAGAAAAACCTCGGGATCTATTTTGTAAAGTGCAAGAGCCAACATAAGGACCTTGCAATGGACCTTGGTAACTGTATCTGTAAGCTCTAAAGCAGAGGCAAGGACCTCAGGATCCATATCAGCAATTTAGTCCTAGAGCCAACACAAGGACCTTGAGATGGATCTTGGGATCTGTATCAGTAATTACTACAACAGAGACAAGGGCCTCGGGATCTATTTTCATAAATCCTAGACCTGGGACAAGGGCCTCAGGATCTATATCAGTAAGACCTATAACGGAGACAAAAAACTTGGAATCTTTATTGGAAAGTCCTAGAGCCAGCATAAGAACCTAGTAATGGACCTTGGGAACTGTATCTGTAAGTGCTAGAGCAGAGACAAGGACCTCAGGATCTACAGTATATCAGTGATTATTTCTAGAGCCAACCTAATGACCTTGAGATGTGTATCAGTAAGTGCTAGAGCAGAGACAACGACCTCAGAGTCTATATCAGCAGAACCTATGACAGAGACAAACTTCAGGATCTGTATTGGAAAGTCCTAGAGCCAACACAAGGACCTTGAGTTTGACATTGAAATCTGTACCAGTAAGTTCTAGACCAGAGGCAAGGACCTTGGGATCTACATCAGTAAGACACAAAAAACTTGGAATCTATATGGGAAAGTCCTAGAGCCAGCATAAGAACCTAGAAATGGACCTTGGGAACTGTATCCGTAAGTGCTAGAGCATAGACAAGGACCTTAGGATCTACAGTATATCAGTAATTATTCCTAGAGCCAACCCGAGGACCTTGAGATTGACCTTTTGGATCTGTATCAGTAAGTGCTAGAGTGGTGACAAGGACCTTGGGATCGATTATCAGTAGAACCTAGAACAGACAAAAACCTCAGGATCTGTATTGGAAAGTCCTTGAGCCAACACAAGGACCTTGAGATGGACATTGGGATCTGTATCAGTAAGTGCTAGAGCAGAGTCAAGGACCTCAGGATCTATATCAGTAAATGCTAATTTTAGGATCATCTAATATACATCAGAATAGACACAATGTCCTCAGGACCTTCTTTAGTACTGTAAATACTACAGCAGACAAGGAGATTGAGGGGTTAGTTTTGGTGCACAGGAGGGAGACCTCAGGACTTGTGTCAGTAAATCCTCTACTCTGAGTTCTTGATCTTTAAAGTTCAGCGTTTGACATCTTTGGATTTAGAAAGTTACATAGGTTGAAAAAAGACACATGTCTAATGCCGCGTACACACGGGCGGACTGTATGGCGTACTTAGTCCGTCGTACAATCCGACGGACAGTCCGTCATACTTTCGAATGAACGGACTTGACCACACACGGATACCCAAACAGTCCGTCGAAAGCTTGCGCGATGACGTGTACAGCACGTACGACGGGACTAGAAATAGGAAGTCCAATACACAGCAATGCAACCTTCCGCCATGTAAATCCTTTCTGAGCATGCGCCATTCTTAGTCCGTCGAACTAGCCTACTGACGAGCGGATTGTCCGCTGAAACCAAAGTACGACGGACAGAATTTAGAAAAATCCGAAATACTAAGTACGCCATACAGTCCGCCCGTGTGTACGCGGCATAACATGTCTATTGAGTTCAACCAAAATCCAAAAATACAATTAGAACCCACATCCTCGAACCCTGAACCCCCATGTTGATCCAAAAGAAGTCCTCTGAGAATCAAAAATTGGAACATATACAAGATGTGCAATAGAAAATGTAAAACTAGCAGCTACCTTTTTTTTTTTTTTTTGTTTCATATTCTCCACCCA